>NC_137330.1:80526019-81242552 GCF_965287045.1 Carcharhinus amblyrhynchos
TGGCGGGGCAGGCTCGAAGGGCTAGATGGCCTACTCCTGCTCCTATTTCTTATGTTCTTATGTTCTTATGTACAGAAATACCACCACGTGCTGTAAATATGAGGTGGCCACAATATTAATTGCAATTTATTTAATCCAGGTCAAGTGTATCGCTGCCCTCTTTCTATGAACTACTGGGTAGAATTCCTGTGGGATATTTGAGATACTGAATGAAGAAGTAAAACCTCTCAATTTGCAAAACTTTCTCCATTCTTCAAATTAATCATTTGGATAAGCCTCTCCAATATTGATTAGGTACAATTCTTAATGCGTAAATATTATTCTCTGGTTCAAAAACAAGCTATAAAACAGTCAAAGTAAAGGTGTATTTATGTGCTATGTGAGTCACATGGCAACAATTTTGAATCAAAATGACTTTAAAGGCACTGCGCCTTAGTGATGTTCTCTATTGCTGACTCTTGGATAGTATCGCTGAATAAACTTGCCTACAAATAGGAAAAAAATTATTATTTGGTAAATGGACATGCGGGTGGATGAAATGCATTCTAGCAATGTTTCTTCTAAAACAGTAATTGAACATTCAGAGGTTTATTTGGTAAATTTGTAGGTTGTTTTGGAATCTCTAATAGAAATAAGACAATCAAATAACAAAGTTACTTATTCTTTCATTTGCTTTAGATAGTTTTGCATATTTTAATGTACAAAATCTGAGGTTCGTTGTAAGTAACAACAGTGACTTGTTCAAAAGCGCTTCTTGACATAAATGTGTGAATTTCCAGAAAATAGAGCTTTTGGAAAGCTAGGAAACAACATGAATATGTCGACATGGCACCTTATGGAAATGATGTTCAGTGCAGTAAATGAATGGAATAATGAACCTGATTCTCATCATACACCACTTTGAAGAATTTCATAGCATAGCAAACATTCAGATTCTTTGGATCTTCAGGTAAATTACCTTTTCATCTTCAAAACAATTACCACAACTGTTGATGTTACGGTTAATGTTTGAAATATAGCAATTTTATATACTGTCATATTTGATTAGTATAATTGCCTATTTGTTTTAAACTATACGTTATTATAGCTTGTATATAATGCATTCCAAAATGAAACTTGAACTTGTAAGGATATTATAACATGAATGTTACTATAACTTATAGTCAGACTCTGTGAGACATGCTGCAACCTTGCACCTATAACCTGATTCTTTCATTAGCAGTCATAGAATCCAAAGAATCCCTACAGCATAGAAGGAGGCCATTTGACCCATCTAGACTGCCCTGACCACAATCTCATCCAGGCCCTTTTTCTGTAACCCCACATATTTGCCCTGCTAATCTCCTGAGACTCGGGTCAATTTAGCATGGCAAATCCACCTAATTCATACATCTTTGGAGTGTGGGAGGAAACCGGAGCACCCGGAGGAAACCCACGCTGACACGGGGAGAATGTGCAGACTCCGCACAGTCAGTGACTCAAGCCAGGAATTGAACCTGGGTCCCTGGCAGTGTGAGGCAGCAGTGCTAACCACTGTGCCACCATGCAACCCACAAATCTGGACTGTGGGAAAGAGGGAAAAATCAGAAACTTGAGTGCATTGAAGAGAGGTGGGCAGGACAGTATAGGCGTAAACCTGGAATTGGAAATGAGGGAAGTGGAAAGCAGATAAAGTACTCTGCTGGGAGGGAGCTTTTTGACACCAAAAAGCCAAACTGCCCAAGATGCAGCAATAATGTAGGAGGGAAGTATTGTGTTAGACAAGTGTCTTAACCACCACCCCCAACTCCCACCAGTTAACCCTTCATGTGCCACTGTTATTAAATGATTTAAATTGGCCAAATTTAGTAGATATATTCTTGATAATGATTGGGATCTGATATTGTTTACTTCTGAGGTTATTTTACAGGGGAGTGGTCATCAGTGAAGTCAACTGGTAGCCGGCATTCCAAAAAGAAGCCCATCTTGAGCCATAAGGCTTGGGGAGGGTGCTACACCAGGAGTAAATGGGACTTCTGCACCTCAATAAGAGGTGGTCCTGCCCTCGAGAGCTTAAATAATCAGAAATACTTCTGGGTTTGTTAATTAAAGGTGTTCATAATGGATGACACTATCTTTGGAGTCCTCCCTGTGGTGTGTGTGTGTATGTGTGTTGTGGTTAGGAGCAGGAGGAGAGGAAGAACAGGGAAAATTGGATTTTTAAAAACAGATTTCAAAGTCTCTTCTCAATATAGACATTCCAGGAAACAAAAAAGTCTGTTAGCAAGTTTTCATTGTCTGCTTGATTGATTAGATCAGAAAAAAAAAGGATTTTTTGCAACTCTGTAATTATATTATCAGGCAAGAACTGTCTTATCTGCCTTGAGGCTTGCAGTTGACTGTTGATTCCCATTGGACCTGTCCTCTACCAAATTTCATTATGCCAGGGGTGGAGATTACTGCACACATCTGGAATTCGGTTGGGTCCTTCAGTCAGATTGAAAAATGAGGATATACAGAAACCATAGCAGCTTCATCCTATAATTCTTGATGGAGAGATCTGATGACAGCACAAAAATTAGAAGCCAATATTGCTGCACTATCAAAGCTGAAACAGCGCATAAAGATACAAACACATTTTATAAAGGGCCAGGGCAGATTATGAATTTAATTTCTCCCACTTTATGATCTATGATTTGAATGTCTCAATTCATCAGACTTCACAAATTTATGGAAAGCTGTGTTATTTCTACACTATTAAATAGGCTTTTCCTACACATGGGATAGTCGGAAGAATCATCTTTTGTCCTCAAAATGTTCCTTCCCCTGTTTTAGTGATGGACTTGAAAGCAAATCAAGGAAAACTAGAGAACTGTTTAATCTTGTTACCTGCAGATTAGAAACTATATAGGGTAGAAAAGTGAGGGAGTGAGAAGGTGACATGTGAATATGTCCATTGTAGAGCCAGGCCAAAGAAGGAAGATACGAAATGAAAGAATAACATCCTTATACGTTTAATAATGTCCTACATTCCTCTTTAATCATCAGGCTCACCATTTCATTAGATCTGTAATTATCACATTCACTAACCTAAGAATTTTATTGATTGGAGTTTAGAAGAGTGAGAGGGGATCTCACAGAAACTTACAAAATTCTAACAGGGTTAGACACAGTAGATACAGAAAGAATGTTCCCAATGGTGGGGGAGTCCAGAACTGGGGGTCACAATTTGAGGATGAGGATTAAATCTTTTAGGACTGAGGTGAGGAGAAATTTCTTCACCCAGAGGGTAGTGAATGTGTGGAATTCACTACCACAGAAAGTAGTTGAAGCTCAAACATTGTCTGATTTCAAGGAGAAATTAGATATAGCTCTTGGGGCTAAAGGGATCGAGGGATATTGGGGGGAAGAGGAGGGGTTCGGGATATTGAATTCGATGATCAGCCATGATCAAAATGAATGGCAGAGCAGGCTCAAAGGGTCAAATGGCCTACTCCTGCTTCTAGTTTCTATGTTGCTATGTTTCTCAGCTTTCTGTTAAGCAAAGACTAATATAAAGTGTTTAATACCACTTTTCTTGAGCATCCTCCATGGATTAGCAATCGTCTCTTTTCTGAGGTCCCATCTCCCTTCCAACAATTCACTTTTTAACTTGTACTTACAAATAAGGGATATAGTTGCTGAGTGATAAATTACTGGAATGGTAAATCCAGACGTCTGAATTAATAAACCACAGTATTCAGACATAATTTACTGCAGGGAAAAGGGGCTTACCCATCAGCTGAAGAGCCAGCAGATATTCCCCGCACTGACTTTTGGAAAAACTCACTAAATTGTGTGCCAATCAGCTTGCCTTCTCCTGGCTCAAGGATCCTGAGGACAGAAATCTGCGTGGCCATGCCGGGTTGTTGGAGGCCCAGCAGCTGTCCATTACTTGTCAGTTCCACAGGGGAGAGACAGTGACCTCCTTCAGAAATTCACAAACGCGGGGCCCTGGATCACCAAGGGGCCGAGGCCACAGGTGAGTGATAGAAGACAAGGTGTTATGGGGTTGGAGTGCCATAGGATGAGGTCAGCAGTAAGTGCGGGGGGCGGGATGGCTCTCAGCGTGCCTCCTCCCCACTTAGCAATGCTATTTCCCTCGATCACATATCAAGTTTTCGAGCTTCCTGTGTTGCAAATCCCCCACCCATCATTGGGTAAATGCCAGTGGAAGTGAGATGAGGCCTTTAAGTGGACAGTAATTTCCTCTATTGTTGGTGGGACAAGAAGGCAATTGACAAGCCTTCCCACACTGGGCTTATCGAGGCAGAAACAGGTAAGGCAGCAGAATCCTCATCCCACCCAACTAAATACCCCACCACTCCCATCCCTACCACCAAACTCACCTCAGGGGGGACAGTAAATTTGATGCTTTGCGTTCAAATCCCACAATGGCATTTGGAGAATTTAAATTTTTGGAGATTTTAAAATTTTTATCTTTTTTAATCATAGAATCCATACATTATAGCAGGAGGCCATTCAGCCCATTGAGTCTGCACTGATCACAATCCCACCTACGCCCTATTCCTGTAACCCCATACATTTACCTCCCTAATACTAGGGTCAATTAACCTAACCCGTACATCTTTGGACTGTGGGAGGAAACCGAGCACCCAGAGAAAAACCACACAGACATGGGGAGAAAGTGCAAACTCCACACTGACAGTAATCCAAGGCCAGAATTGAACTGGGTTCAAAGAACAAACAACAATATAGCACAGGAAACAGGCCTTCGGCCCTCCAAGCCTGCGCCGCTCATGCTTCCAACTAGACTAGACTATTAGTTTGTACTGTGGTACTGTGAGGCAGCAGTGCTAACAATGGTGCCACCATGCCTCCCTCGTTTAATCTAATCAATCTTTCCATTTATTCCTCTTTCCTAACATAATTTGGGAGAGAATTCTCCCACTCTGTTGCGCTTCTTTCTCAATCCTTGATCTGTTAATTTCACAATCCTTCGGTCTGATTGGTTAAAGAGATACAGTTGCTTATCCTGTGCATTCAGCCCCCAGATTCAGAGTTTCCCTCATTGTGGCGTACTCAGTTCACGCTTCTAGCAACTCACCATGCAAAATACTAAAAGGTGTAAATATGCAGTAGAAAATGTAATTAATGGCAGATACCAACAGGTACCCTAATCCAGTAAATTGTATGAACATATAAATTAGGAATAGGATTGGGCAATTCGGCCCCTCAGGCTTACTCTGTCATTAAATAAGATTATGGCTGGTCTTAATGTTGGTATAAAACCCATCTTCTGCCAACTGTCAATAATCTTTGACTCCCTTGTTAGTCAAGAATCTACTTGTCTCTGCCTTGAAAATATTCGATGATTCTGCCTCTAGCGCGCTCTGGGGGTGAGATTCATGATCCTCTGAGAAAATAAATTTATTCTCATCTCCATCATAAGTGAGACACCTCTTTAAATTGTATCCCCTAATTATAGCCTCTCCTACAAGAGGAATCCATCCAGCATCCACCATGTCAAATCCCCTGAGGAGCTTATAGTTTCAATAAGATCACATCGCAATCTTCTAAACTCCACTGGACAAAGTTTCCTCATAAAATAATGTACTTCAATCCCAGTTGCGTGAAACTACTTCGAACTACTTCTAATGAATTATTCTAGTTCTTAACTAATGTCAGCTAAATTGTACACAGTATTCTAGATGTTGTCTCAATAGCACCCTATACAACTGTAGCAAGACATCCCTACTTCTATATTCCATTCCCTTTGCAATAAGCAACAATGTTCCATTAGTCTTTCTAATCACTTGCTGTACCTGCATACAAATTTTTCCTGATCCATGTGCCAGAACACCCAGATGCCTTTGTACCTCAGAGTTGTTCAATTTTTCTCCATTTAAGTAACAAGCTGCTTTTCTATTTTTCCTGCCAAAGTGGACAGGTTTGCATTTTCCTGACTCCATTCGCAAATTTTCCTTTCGCAGACTCCTTATTTCCTTTTAACAGCTTTCTGTCCTACCTATCTTTGTGTCATCAGAAAATTTATCAACTATACATTTGATCCTTCATCCAAGTCATTGATATGAATTGTAAATGTAAGTTGAGGTCCCAGCACTGTTTCCTATGACACTTCACTCATCACATCTTGCCAATCAAAAAAGACCCATTTATGCCTACTCTCTGCTTCCCATTAGCTAACCAATCCTCTATCCACGTTAATATGTTATCCACTACACCATGAACTCTGATTTTGCATAGTAACCTTCGATGTGGCAATTTGTCAAATGCCTTCTAGAAACCAAAGTACCCCACATCCACTGGTTCGCCTTTATCCACATTGTTACTTCCTCAAAGAACACCAATAAACTAGTCAAACGTGATTTCCCTTTCACAAAATCATGTTGACCCTGCTTGATTGCATTGAGATTTTCTAATTACGGCACTATAACTTCCTTAATAATTTTTGAGTGGCGCGGTGGCGCTATGGTTAGCATTGCTGCCTTCCTGCACCAGTGACCAGGTTCGATTCCCAGCTTGGGTCACTGTGTAGAGTTTTATGTGCGGGCTCATTGGTCTAGAGGTATGATTCTCACTTTGGGTATTTCGGTCGATGAGCATGCAAGAGGTGCCGGGTTCAAATCACAGATGAGACCTTTGATTGTCTTCTTTAGTGGTAGCTCGTTGATCTAGAGGCATGGTTCTCATTTGCATTTCTGAATGGAGGACTGTGACTAGTGGCATTCCTCAGGGATCAGTGCTGGGACTTTTGCTATTTGTAATATATATAAATGATTTGGAGGAAAATGTAATTGGTTTGATTAGTATGTTTGAGGTCGTCACAAAGTTTGGTGGATTTGTGGACAGCAATGAGGACTGTCAAAGGATACAGCGGGAAATAAATCGGTTGGATACTTGGGCAGAGGAATGGCAGGTGGAATTTAATCCTGATAAATATGAGACAATGCATTTTGGAAAGTCTAATACAGATAGGAAATATACAGTAAATGGCAGAACCCTTAAGAGCATTGATAGGCCGAGGGATTTGGGTGTACAGGTACACAGGTCACTGAAAGTGGCAATGCAGGTGGAGAAGGTAGTTAAGAAGGCATACAGTGTGCTTGCCTTCATCAGCTGGAGCACTGAGTTTAAAAATTGGCAAGTCTTGTTACAGCTTTAGAGAACCTTAGTGAGGCTGCACTTGGAACATAGTATTCAATTCTGGTCACTACCCTACCAGAAGGATGTCGAGGCTTTGGAGAGAGTACAGAAAAGATTTATCAGGATGTTGCCTCGTATGGACGGCATTAGCTATGAGGAGAGACTGGAAAAACTTGGTTTGTTCTCACTGGAATGATGGAGGTTGAGAGGCGAGCTTAAAGAAGTCTACAAGATTATGAGGAACATGGCAGTGCAGATTGTCAGAAGCTTTTTCCCAGGGTGGAAGAGTAAATTACTAGGAGGCATAGGTTTAAGATGTGGGGGACAAGATTTAAAGGAGATGTATGTGGCAAGTTTTTTACCCAGAAGGTGGTGGGTAGCTGGAACGAGCTGCAGGGGGAGGTAGTGGAAGAAGATACGATAGTAACGTTTAAGGGTCATCTTGAAAAATACATGAATAAGATGGGAATGGAGAGATATGGTCCCCGGAAGGACAGAAGGTTTTAGTTCAGTCAGGCAGCATGGTTGGTGCAGGCTTGGAGGGCTGAAGGGCCTGTTCCTATGCTGTAATTTTCTTTGTTCTTTGTTCTAAAATCTCCCAGCAATCTCTCTGTGACTGACGTTAGGCTAGCTGATCTGTAGTTTCCTGCCTTCTTCCTCCCTCCTTTCTTGAATAGAAGAGTCACATTCACGATGTTCCAATTGATGGGACCTTTCCAAAATCCACGGAATTTTGGAAAATTAAAATCAATGCATCGAACTATCTCAGCAGACATTTATTTTAAGATCCTAGGATGAAATCCATCAGGAGCTGAGGACTTGTCAACTTTTAATTCTGATCATTTTCCTAGTATCCTTTCCCTGGTGTTTGTAATTGTTTTAAGTTCCTCTCTCTCTTTCACCTCTTGATACACAATCATTTCTGAGGTGTTACTTCTTTTCACTACAGTGAAGACAGATACTTAATATCCATTCATCTGCCATTTCCTTACTTATCTTTATCAATTTATCATCTATAGAAATTCTTACTATCTGTTTTTATATTTCTAGCCTGCTTTCTCTCATGCTCTAATATCTCACTCCTGATTAATCTTTTCCTCACTCTTCGCTTGTTATTACATTTTGTCCAATCTTCTGACCTGCTACTCATCTTTTTCTTTCAACTTGATGCTATCTTTACCTTTTTTTGTTAGCCATGGATGAGGTGTCCTTCCCTTAGCGTCCTTTATGTGCCAATGATGCCTGTCTCATGAAGCTGAAGTGACATGCTGTATTCTACCATCCCACCAGTGGATGAGGTACTAAACAGAGCTAACTCCAGAAAGGCAAGCAGAATCAAGATTCATAATATCAGGGCGATTGCACATTGGTTAACTTAATATTGGAACGGACTGAAATCAAGGACTTTGGCTCCTGACAATTTCGCCTAAATATGCTTTCAATCCTTTTGCTTTAGTTTTGCATTATGTTTCTCCCACATTTACATTCTTTCACACCCACCATTCCTTAGGTAATAGAACAGGTCAGCAGGCAATCATTATTCCAGGTTGTAGCAGTGGTAGCAGGGTAACAGTAAAAGGGTGCATTTCTGAATGGAGGGCTGTGACAAGTGGTGTTCCTCAGGGATCAGTGCTGGGACCTTTGCTGTTTGTAATATATATATAAATGATTTGGAGGAACATGTAACTGGATTGATTAGAAAGTTTGTGGACAACACAAAGTTGGTGGATTTGTGGATAGTGGTGAGGACCATCAGAAGATATAGCAGGATATAGATCATTGGAGACTTGGGTGGAGAGATGGCAGATGGAATTTAATCTGGAAAAATGTGAGGTAATGCATTTTGGAAGGTCTCATACAGATAGGAAATATACAATAAATGGCAGAACCCGTAAGAGTATTGATAGGCAAAAGGATCTTGGTGTACAGGTACACTGATCACTGAAAGTGGCAATGCAGGTAGAGAAGGTAGTCAAGAAGGCATACAGCATGCTTGCCTTCATCGGCCGGGGTGTTGAGTTAAAAATTGGCAAGTCATGTTGCAACTTTATAGAACTTTAGTTAGGCCGCATTTGGAATATAGTGTTCAATTCTGGTCGCCATACTACCAGAACGAAGAACAAAGAACTATGCAGCACAGGAACAGGCCCTTTGGCCCTCGAAGCCTGCATCAATCATGTGTTCCTAATTATACCATTCATTTGTATCCCTCTATTCCCAGTCTATTCATGTGGCTATCTAGATAAGTCGTAAATGTCTGTTTCAACCACTTTCTTAGTAGTGCATTCCAGGCCCCCAACACCCTCTGTGTAAAATACATCTGCTACATATCTGTATTGAACCTTGCCCCCACTTACCTTTAACTTGTGACCCCTTGTGTTTGTCATTTCCAACCTAGGAAACAGCTTCCAACTGTTCACCCTAACTATGCCCTTTATAATTTTATAAACTTCTATTATGCCCTTCAACCTCTGTCTTTCCAGGGAGAACAATCATAGTTTACTCCATCTCACCTCATAGGTAAGACCCTCCATACCAGGCAACATCCTGGTATGCCTTTTCTGCACTCTCTCCAAAGCCTCCATGTCCTTCTGGTAGTGTGGTGACCAGAACTGGACACAATATTGCAAATGTGGCCTAACCAACATTCTATATAACTGCAACATTAAATGCATACTTTTATACTCTATGCCCGATCCAATAAAGGGAAGCATGCCATATGCCTTCTTCACCACCTTTTCCACCTGTGTTGCCGCCTTTAAGGATCTGTGGACTTGCACACTCAGATTCCCCTGTGTGTCTATATTCCTGATGGCTCTGCCATTCATTGTATAGCTCTCCCTTGCATTAGGTCTACTGAAGTGCATCACCTCGCATTTATCTGGATTAAATTTCATATGCCATTTCTCTGCCCAGTTTTCCAGCCTATCTATATCTTGCTGTATTCTCTGACAATGTTCATTACTATCCGCAACTCCAGCAATCTTTGTGTCATCCGCAAACTTACTAATCAGACCAGCTACATCTTCTTCCAAATCATTTATATCACAAACAGCAGAAGTCCCAGTACAGAACCCTGCGGAACATCACTAGTCACAGCCTCCAGTCAGAAAAGGACCCCGCCACTGCTACCCGCTGTCTTCTATGGCCAAGCCAGTATTGAATTCATCTAGCTAGTTCACCCTTGATCCTGCGTGATTTAACCTTTTGTACCAGCCTGCCATGAGGGACCTTATCAAATGCTTTACTAAAATCCATGTAGATGACATCCACAGCCCTTCCCTCATCAGTCATTTTTGTCACCTCAAAAAACTCACCCAAATTTGTGAGGCATGAGCTCCCTCGCACAAAACCATGTTGTCTCGCTAATGAGACTATGGAAGATGTGGAGACTTTGGAGAGGGTACAGAAAAAAATTACTAGGATATTGCCTGGTATGGGGGGCATTAGCTATGTGGCGAGGTTGGAGAAAATTGGGTTATTTTCACTGGAGCGATGGAGGTTGAGGGGCGACTTGATAGAAGGCTACAAGATTATGAGAGGCATGGACAGAGTGGATAGTCAGAAGCTTTTTCCCAGGGTGCAAGTATCAATTACTAGGGGGCATAGGTTTAAGGTGCGAGGGGCAAGGTTTAAAGGAGATGTACGAGGCAGATATTTTACACAGAGAGTGGTGGGTGCCTGGAACTCATTGATGGAGGAGGTAGTGGAAGCAGATACGTTAGTGACTTTTAATGGGCGTCTTGACAAGTACATGAACAGGATGGGAATAGAGGGATATGGTCCCCTGGAGGGTTAGGGGTTTTAGTTAAGTCGGCAGCATTGTCGGTGCAGGCTTGGAGGGCCGAAGGGCCTGTTCCTGTGCTATAATTCTCTTTATTCTTTGTTCTTTGTGCCAGGGCTGCACTTACACCAACCACAAGTTTGTTAGTATACTGCATCTGCCATGCAGATGCCCACGTACTCAGCCTGTCCAAATCATACTGAAGCATCTCCACATCCTCCTCACAGCTCACCCTCCCACCCAACTTTGTATCATCTGCAAATTTGGAAATGATACATTCAGTCCCCTCTTCCAAATCATTAATACATAATGTGAACAATTGGGGTTGTAGCACAGTTTCCTGCAGAATCCCACTAGTCACTGACTGCCAATCAGAATAAGACCCATTTATGCAAACCCTTTGCTTCCTATCTGATAACCAGCTTTCTATCCATCTCAAGACATTACCCGCAATCCCATGTGCTTTAACTTTACATAGTGGTCTGTTATGTGAGATCTCGTCGAAAGCCTTCTGAAAGTCTAAATAAACCACATCCACTGGTTCTCCTCTGTCAACTACTGGTTATATCTTCAAAAAAATTATAATAGGCTTGTCAAGCATGATTTCCCTTTTACAACTCCATGCTGACATTTTCTGATTATACCACTGCCTTCCAAATGCCGAGTTATGAAATCCTTGAAAATAGACTCCAGCAACTTCCCTAGCCTGATGTTAGGCCTATAGTTCCCTGTTTTCTCTTTCCCTCCCTTTTTGAATAGCAGGCTTATATTAGCTACCCTCCAATCTATTAGAGGGTAGGGGTTGGAACTATTCTAAAATTCTTTGGACTCTAGAAAATAACCCCAATGGATCTACCAGGGCATTTCCTTAAATACCCCAGGATGAAGATTATCAGGACCTGGAGATTTATCCACCTTCAATCCCAGCAATTTTCCCAAAGCCATTTTTCTACTAATGCTGATTTCCTTCAGTTTCTCTCAGCAGTTCTGGTGCATTATTTATATCTTCCTTTGTGAAAACTGAAGCAAAGTACAAATTTAATTCCTCAGCTATTTCTTTACTCCCCGTTATGAATTCTCCCATTTTTGACAGAAGGGGCTTATATTTGTTTTTGTCAATCTTTTTCTCTTTACATATCTATAGAAACTTTTACCATCAGTTTTTATGTTCCCTGCTAGCTTACTTTCATACTCCATTTTTCCCTTCTTAATCGATCCCTTGGTCCTCCTTTGCTGAATTTTAAACTGCTCCCAATCCTCAGGCCTATTGCTTCCACTCAGTGTATTTTGAAAAGTATGTAGCACTTCCTAAGAGATATCAGGTTTGAATGCTTTCCAAACGTTTGTACTTCTCTGCATGGAAGCACCTTGTTGCGACTCAGCACCTTTCTCTCTCAGCCTACCTGAGATCAACACCTTACCATGTGGTGAACTGTGGGCGTGAACACACCTCCTACCACTCCATTAACACATAACAGTGAGTTACATGCTATACCATCTGGTGCACTTTACCTCCATTCCGAAGTAACTTTTCCCTCCGAAAGGCAGCTTATCACAGTTTTCGACTTCTACTTCAAGACAGTCATGTTGCTTTATCTCAAGTGTTACATACTTTTCAAAACACACTGAGCTGTATTGAAATGCTTATATCCCATTAGTACCAAGCCAATGAGAGGACAATTGGAGAAATGAATCCTTGAGGCGGCAAAGGCATGGGTTAGCGTTCCTGCATCAGTGGGGCAGATTTAGGAGTGTCAGTGTGCAATATTCCAGGAATGTGGTCAGAGGAAATGGCCAGATGTGAAGTAAAGATGCTGAGTGCACAGCTGAGTAGGGCACTGAGGTTTTGAATTAATAAATTTAACCTGAGAGGAAAGATTGCTTCATGTTCCTTGATGCTGTGAAGCAGCAGTGTGATAGTTTGTGATTTCTATGTGGAACATTTATATACGTTGCAGAATCATAAAAAGTGACCAATTTTATAATTATCACATAACATAGATTCAGAAATCATATTTAGGAAGGGATAATTCTCACATCAAGCAGGAATATGGGCTGTGGCTTTGATTTGAATGAGTCAAAAACCGAGAGGAAAGCAAAAAGCAACCCTGGAGAATCCCAGCCTTATAGTGATAAAGTGGTGGAACAGGGTTTCAGGCAATGGCAGAGAGGAATGGATGAATGTGGATGATATAAAATGGTTTGTTCCAGAGTGTGACGGAAGCTACTGAGTTTGGTATCAAGTAGGACAGATTTCTGGATTTATTTGAAGTAGCAATCAAGGAAGTGGATGGATGCACGTGTGTTTCCAGAGAGCCAAAGAAGAGGACAATGCATGAAGCTGAAGCAAATTTTAGCTGATTCAGGTCTAAATGTTAATCAGAAGTTGAGGATAGTGACGACAATCTAGGATTAACGGACATGGTGGATCAGTGAGGGTTGTATTTGAAGGAGTTGAGCACACGTTTCTTGGTGATACTGCCACAGTACAGATGTGAGTGATTTAAAAGAGGGGAGTGGGTGTGGGGGAGGGGTGGGGAGAAGAGGACCCAGTATAATAGGTACAGTATAATTGGAGCAGCCATCGGAGGAGGAGCAGATGCAGATAATCTGAGGACGATACAGTGGTTAGTGTTAAAAGTAGCAGAGTGAGAAAGAAAAGGGCTTGCAAGTTTGTGGTTACAGCGAATGTTTTTAGGGGCTTTGACCTATACAATCTTGGCTAAAAGTCTGGTTGGAAGGCTTCATCCAAAGTGTCATTATATTGTAGAAACAACACATTTCAGGATTTTAGCAAGAAAGGAAAGAAAGTTGACAGTGAATTACAGAACAGTGAGGATATTTTTGAGACCAGAGCATTCCGGCTGCAGTTTTGAAGGACCATAATAAGGTCATACCGGAGTTAGATTCATATTAAGGTTGCCTTTTACAAGCTTGTATCTACATCCCCTTATCCAACAGTCTTAGCTTAACTTGGAATAGTCCTCAGGATTAATTCTTTCAATTTCGTTTGGTCTCTTATTGTTCCCTCCTTGAAGACTGAAGAGCCCAAGTATTTCTACAATAATCCCAAAAGAAAAATGTTAAAAATGTTAATTTTAGTAACTTAAACAAACGCGGTAACAGTTTTGATTTTTGAGTATTAATCTTCAAGCGATATTTTATCATTTAGATGGGCTGAATTATCTCAAGTGAAATATTTGTGATGTGTGTCAGTGAGGATTGATAATGTTTTATGCGTACAATGTCTACATAATGTTTAGATTGCTGAAAAGTAATTGCCATTTCATAGAATCATAGAATCCCTACAGAAAGAGGCCATTTGGCTCATCGGGTCTGCACCAACAATCCTGCCCAGGTTCTATTCCCGTAACCCCATTTCAATTTGATGTATATTTATTTTTATAGTCCAAGGATTGAGGTGGCATGTGTTGTGGTGAAAGACAGAAACCACTCAAGTCTGTAGGTTGCAGCAACAGAGACTTACATTCACAAGCATGCTGAGGAGACACAGCCTACTCCTACAGGGTGTCAGCCTCATACAAAGACTGCATAGCATGTTTATGTCTTGTGGTTATCACCCTTACATAACAAGCAGAATTATACAGGATGAAGATGTCCTCTTTATCTAACTGAAGACTGAAATTTGTACTTCTGATCACACTTCTTGCTTCCCATCTTGTAAAGGTCATTAAGTTTGTCATTGCTACTTTCCCATACCAGGAAAGGGCCCTAATAACTTTTTTAAAGCTACTAGTTAATGCTCATAACCACACTTACCTACTTCAAAGCTATTAATGTTTGGTGCTGAACTATTTCAATTACCCCGATCTGTGTCTAGGTGTTTCTTATCAAGGATTAATGTCCTGTTGTTAATGGCCTATCCATTGTGGCTGAAGTTTTCCATAAATCAACAAGGAGGCTGACACTGTCACTCCCAATCCCATTCCTGATCTCATCAGAATCTCACTAGTTAGGAGCTGATATGGGTGGACAGAGAGGGGGGGTGGTGGGGTTACCACTCACCAGCTGGAAATGGGACCTATGCGGCAACCATGTTGTTGGATTTGATCACCTGGTGTGCTTGGATGTGCTGGTGTCAGCTTTAAAAGGTCATCAGCATCAAAGCCCTGCTTCATGCCTCCTTATATAGCTGCTTCAGACCTTCCCCTTCAAGATCTCCGACTAGCAGTACAATCCTGGCATTGGGAGAAGGTCAAGAGGTCAGTGAGGCAGGTATCGTGATGGCCTGAGGAGTGAGGCGCTGACTGACATGGCAAAAGGATGGATGTTCAATCGGACAGATCGAGGCACAAAAGGAAATGATAAAGTTCCCAGTTCCACTTCCCACATTCATGAAGAAGATTAAGAGACATTTTTGTTTGTGCAAGATTGCTTTATAAAAATGATGCTAGAGACTGAAAGGTGAGAGTTATCAGAAATGATTGACCAGGCTGGTACTCTTTCTCTAATCTAAAAGAAGAAACAAGAATCAGTGGCATCCAACAACTTTTTTAAAATTATGAAGATGATCCAATAAGGAATTCAGAAGGAACTTCATTATACAAAGAATGTACGAATGTGGAACTTGCTCCAAAAGAAGCAGTCTTGGTGCATAATCACAGATGCATTGAAGGGACAACTGGATAAGCAGACAAAAGAAAAAAATATCAGGATATATTTAGTTGAAGTAGAGTGGCAGTAGATTCGTGTGAAGCCTGGAAACTATCTCAGACCAATCAAATGGCTTGTTTCTGTGCTGTAAATTCTGCAATAATTACTTCCTCTACAATATACAATCACTGCCTTTATCAAGGATATTTTCTTTCTCTTTTACATTTACTGCCAATGTGTTGCTTCCATTTGATAGCTGCTTTAACATTGACATTGAAGGTTGTATTACAGATCCATCCGTGCCCTATTATTTCATGCGAGAGTGAAGTTCATATTCAGAACAACTTAGTTCTTTGATAGAAGCTGTGAGACGCTGTGACGTTTTGTCTAGTTGTTCAGTGGAAATGTGCTCCGCAGGAGTCAAATTATCTGATTGCTCAGACACAAGTTGTAGTAATGTAATGTCATTTTTTATTTGTTTTTGTTATTTGTCTTTTAAAAGAGGTTTTTTCTGTTAACATCTATTGCATAGAACAAGCTTCGTTCGCATGATGGATTGTTTGATGAGAATGTTGAAGACCTGAAGATCCTGAAAAATTGTTGTATCGTTGTGATTGTGTCATGTCTTGTATCAGTAAGTCTGTTTGTACAGAATTTATTTGCTGATTTTGAGTGTCTTCCAGGATATGTTATGTTTTGAGTTGTACTCAGCATTTGAGGAGCGCTTGACAGTACTGAAATTTGCAGATCATTCTCGCTTGTTGGAACAGTTTCCAATCTGTAGAAAAGAGGCCTGTTCCAGGCCGTCTGCAAGGTAATAACAGTCTGAGGAAAACTGTCAGTTTGGACAATAAAGACAGATAATATCTATTGTTAAAGTTTTTTCTGTTGCTTTTTGTTTTGAATGCTGTCACTTCTGAGGTGATTTATGTTTTGAGAAGATTTGAGATCGTTATAGCAGGTGATATTAAATGGTTTTGACTGGCTGGTGACAGTTGCTATAGTACTGGTGATGTGGAGAGTGCTGAAATCCATTATTTATGGTTAGTGCGAGGGAGGACAGTTGAATCCACTGCCATCATTTTGAATGTACATGTGTTTGCTGTGTGATGTATCACTCAATTTAGGAAGCCAAAAAAATGCCCTGTTAAAACAAGCCATTGCAGAAAAATACAGCGTTCCATCCTCACACGTGTTACAAACACAATGCCATATTGACCATGATACATTGTTGGCAAACCAATTGTCACTTTTCAAGTCGAACTGTCTCAAAAACCCATTCTTCAGTGGAAGTTTAAGAATGTTCATGGGATTCAATACAATCATGGCTCAGACCGTATTAACTATTTATTATGTGACTTGACAATGCCCATCCAGTCAATGAAACTGATACATAGAGGCTCAGTAACTGTAGTGTGACACTAGGAGCTCAGAATGCTTTAGGCTCAGTCTCTGCTACTGAATTAGTTAACCTCAGCCAGGGTGGCACTGGTTTCGTGAAAAAAAACTTTTGAAGTTTACATAGAATTAGAATCATTGAAACTAGCCATTGAGCTTATTTGGTCTGTGTATGTGCTTATGGTCAATGTTATTCCATCTAACCCTTTCAACATATCCCTCTATTCCTTTACCCACATGTATTCACCCAGATTCATCTTAATGAGTCAGTAGTATTTGCCTCAACTACTTTATGTGGAAGTAAATAGAACAATCTAACCCTTCTTTGTGTGAAGATGTTTTCTCTGAACACTCTATTGGATTTATTGGTGAATATCTTACAATTATAAACCCTGGTTTTGACTCCATCACAATTCATCAGTGTTCCCTAGACGTATTGACAAATGGCAAGATTGTTAAGTAGTCTATCAATATTTAGCTGAAGCATTTCCAACCATCTCCAACCAGGAGTGTCTATTAGATGATCCATCTTGGCTTCCTCCTTAGATCCAGAGCATCACAGATGTCAGTCTGCAGCTAAGCCAATTCACTCCATGTGATACCAAGAAACGGCTGAAGGCACTGGATATTGCAAATATTATGGCCCTTGACAATATTCCAGCCATATCTTGTAGACTTATGTTCCAGAACCAGCTGCACTACTAGCCAAGCTGTTCCAGCTACATCCTGACAATGTGGAAAATTGACCAGGTGCGTCCTTTCCACAAAAGCAAGACAAATCCAAACCAGCCAATTACCACCTCATCAGTCTAGTCTCAATCATAAATGGAAAGCAATGGAAGACGTCATCAAAGGTGCAATCAAGAGGCATTTAGAAATAAACTGCTCGCTGATACTCACCATCGGATCTGACCTAGCCAGTGACTTCCATATCCCATGGAAGAATTAATAAAAAGACGCTCAACTCCTGACTTCATTAAAGCTATGGTCCAAAATAGCTGAATTAAGAGGTGAGGCAAGAATGACTGCTATTGACATCAAGACAGCATTTGTCTGAATGTGACATCAAGGAGCCCTTGCAAAATTTAAGTCAATGGCAATCAGAGAGAAAATTCATAACTAGCACAAAGGAAAATGGTTGTTGGAGATGAATCATCTCATTCCCTTGAAATTGTGGTGATTGTTCCTCTACGTAGTGACGTTGGCCTCACTGTCTTTAGCTGCTTCAACAATGGCCTTCAGATCAGAAGTGGGGATGTTCATTGATTGCACAATGTTCGGTACCATTTATGGCTCCTCAGACACTGGAGCAGCCCATGTCTTTATGCAACAAGAACTGGACCACATTCAGTAAGTGGCAAGTAACATCCATATCACACAAATGTCAAGCAATGACCATCTCTAACAAGAGGGAATCTAACCATCTCCCCTTGGTGTTCAAATATATTATCATCACTGAATCCCTCACTATCAACATCCTGCAGGTTACCATTGACCAGAAAGTGAATTGGAACAGTCATATGTGAGTACTGTGCCAAACAGAACAGGTCAGAGGCTGGGATTTCCGCCTTTGGTTTTCACATGCACATTCATGATATGCATCCCTACCTCATATAAACTGGCACACTGCTTGTCTGACAGCCAGTACTCTGTGAGCAGAAATGTCTTTGAAACTAAATGTTGGGGTGACTCTTTTTATTCTATTTTTATTCATTTATTCATTCATGGGACATGGGCATTACAGGCTGTCATGATGTAGAGATGCCGACGTTGGACTGGGATAAACACAGTAAAAAGTCTCTCAGGATAAAATCCAACAGGTTTATTTGGTAGCATAAGCCACTAGCTTTCGGAGCGCTGCTCCTTCGTCAGGTAAGTGGGACTTCTGTTCACAAACAGGGCATATAAAGACACAAAGTCAATTTACAAAATAAAGACCCGCAGTATTGTTTCTCCAGCCCCATACATTAACTCTTTCAGCCCTGAACACCCGAATATTACAGGGAGTACTATCAGGTTGGATCATAGTCAAAAGGAAGAGAGGTCAAGCCCCCCCACCCCATTTTTTTTTACAGCACTTGCTGCCTTTTTTTTAAGTTTAACAGTCCAATTTGAATATCGGTGAAAGGGTGAGTGAAGAAATGAGTGAACGAGTAGGTGACTGAGTTAAGTATAGGATGAAGTACATAAGTGGTTAGAAAGTATCTGGATGGGCTGGCAGTGGATGAGGTGGTAGGTGGGTAGGATGGCAGGTGGGTGAGATGGTAGTCAGGTCTGAAGTGGTCGAGTGGTTGGGTCTGGAGGGGTAGTTGGGTTGTGGGTTAGTCAGGTAATTGAGGACAGATGGTCAGGGGAGTTAATGTCTGGTTATCAGGGGCTGGACAAATGGTTGGGATGGATAATTGGGTTGGCAGGGGCTAAAGAGGTGGTCAGGATGGGTAGTTGGGTAATTAGGATGAATAATTAGTGATCAGGGGCTGGTTGAGTGATCGGAATGGGTAGTCACTTTGTCAGAGCGTAGTCAAGTAGTTGTGTGGTCAGTTGTAGTGATTGTAGTGTCTGTCTCTTGTTCAGGATGGGTGAACCGGGGTTGAGGGGGGGGGGGGGGTGGTGGTTGGTGGCAGGGTGTAGGGCAAGGGTGGCTTGTTCTGTAGTTACCTGGAGTTAGTCCTGGAGATTTCCTGGGTAAGTACCGCAAAACTGTTTGAAGTCCCCAGTGCCAAATCAGAGTTTGAAAAAAAACCCTCCAATTTGGAGTTGGAGACATTCACGGGAGTCCCAGCGAGTAGGGGAAGTTGAAAATTCCTGGGCAAATCCTGCATCAGAAGGCAGTTCACCACCATTTTCTCAAGGGAAATTGGGATGGGCAATAAATGCTGGCCAACCAGCAATGCCCATGTCCCACGAATGAATAATAAAATAAATCAGAGCTGCCACAGGGACCTGACCCACATCGACAGATTTGGACCACTAACTCCCTTTCCCTTGCTACAGATGCTGCCTGGTCAGCTGGATGTTTCCAGCACTTTTTTGGCTTTTATATCACACTATCGCTATTTTATTGTGTGTGTGAAGTGCATTCAAACAACTGAGTGGGAGGATCCTTTACATAACCAGTTGAAGTATTTAACTCAGTGATGGAATTTTCAAATTTGATTATAGAGCATCTTCATTGCAATATGCAGTCTTTTAAAAAATGATTACAGCAGGGTTCCCTACATGCCAGGAAAAATACTTCCAATTGGAAATGCACCTGTTGGCAAGCACAGAGACTGTGACCTGGTGGGTTGGGTGCAGTTGCTTAAAGCACTAACACCATGTTCCAGCTGGAACTCAACCAAAATTGAAGCACAATAATGCTATCTGTTTAACATATAATTAATTATAACAAAAGCTTCAACTCGGGTAGTGAATACTAAATTCATAGCCTTGAAATTGCAGTGTGCATATTTTTAAATCATGTAACATCTGCAATGAACTATTTTCTGCAATCTTCTAATGGGGCTATAATGTACTATTGAGTAATCTCATGAACTACTCATTTAAACTGGGGAGTTTATTGAAGGCTTTTTTGTTCTGCAGTGTGTGTGTGCGTGCATGCGCACCCCCTGAATTGGAATAAGCGGTTAAGTGAAGTGAAGAGACTTGCAAGGTTCAAAAGTGTTGTTTATTTGTTAAAAGTATTTCAAAATCTTTTTCATGCCATCTCATTTCTACCAATATGTTTTTTTTGTTACTGGAAATCAATGATTTATATTGAATGGCGGGGCAGGCTCGAAGGGCTAGATGGCTTACTCCTGCTCCTATTTCTTATGTTCTTATGATTCCAATATCGACAACTTCCGTAAATTGTGAGAGGAAGACAAAAATTTTTCAAAGTATGGGAAATTTGGAATTGGGTAGGATTTTACCTGTTTAGAATCAGGTGACAAAAATGTTACCCATGTTTTCAGTTCACTGATTTTTCAGTCATTTCAATTCACCAGGGTAGCAACTGTAGGATAAACCTTTTCTTTGCTGAATTACATACAAACATTCTGTTCTGCATTTTTTTTATCTTTCTTATTTTACTTTTATGTTATAGACATTCCCATCCAATGAACCCTGAACAAACTGGCATAGAAATTTGATTCCTACGTCCCAGCTAGTATCATTCAACATTTGACCATTGAGTACACAATGTCAAAATAAGTCCTCCCTACCAGTTCTCAAAGAAACATAGAAACTCGGAGAAGGAGGAGGCCATTCAGCCCTTCAAGCCTACTTTGTCATTCATGGCTGATCATCCAACTCAATTACATGATCTCATCTTATTCCTGTATCTTTTGATCCCTTTCGTCTCAAGAGCTATATCTAACTCCTGCATGAAAACATATATTGGCCTGAAGTGCTTTCTGTGGTAGCAAATTTCACAGGCTGACAACTCTCTGAGAGAAGAAATGTCTCCTCATCTCAGTCCTAAAAGATTTAGCTCACATCCTTAGATTATAATTATGACTCTGGGGAGGCAATGCCCTTGTGGTGTTATCACTAGACTATCCAGTAACTCAGCGAATGTTGTGGGGACCCAGGTTCAAATCCCACCATGGCTGATGGTGCAGTTTGAGTTCAATAAAAAAAATCTGGAATTAAAATCTACTGATGACCATGAAACCATTGCCAAATGTCAGAAAGCCCCATCTGGTACATTAATGTCCTTTAGGGAAGGAATTCTGTCATCCTTACCTGGTCTGGCCTACATGTGACTCCAGAGCCACAGCAATGTGGTTGACTCTCAACTGCCCTCCCCAGATAACTAGAGATGGCTAATAAATGCTGGCCAGCCAGCGATGCCCATGTCCCATAAGTGAATAAAAAAAAGACCCATGGTTCCAGATACACCACACCCACTCACAGGAACATCCTTCTGCCCTATCTAATACTGTTAGAATTTTAAAGGTTTCTATTAGACCCCCTTCATTCTTCTAAACTCCAATGAACATAATCTTTACTGACTCAATCTCTCCTCATGCATCAGTCCCGCCATCCCAGGATTAAGTCTGGTAAACCTTCTCCGCACCCTCTCTATAGCAAGAACTTCTTTCCTCAGATAAGGACACATTATTCTGCACACTATATTCCAGTTATGGTGCCACCAATGCCCTGTGTAATTGCAGCAAGATATCCCTGCCCCTATACTCAAATCCTCTCAATATGAAGATTAGCATACCATTTGCCTTCTTTACCACCTGAATGCTTATCCTTAGCCATTGATGTACAAGGATGGTCTTGATGCACATTCCCATCTCTTAATTTATGGCCATTCAGATAATAACCTTCTTCTTTTTGTTACCAAACTGGAAACCTCACACTTATCTATGTTAAACTGCATTTGCCATGTATTTGCCCACTCACTCAGCTTATCCAAATCACATTGAAGCATCTCTGCATCCTCCTCACAACTCACCCTGCCATCCAGCTTTATGTCATCTGAAAATTTGGAGCTATTACATTAATGTATATCGTAAATAGCTGGGTCACAGCATCTATCCCTATGGTATCCCATTAGTCACAGCTTGGATTTGGAAAAAGATCCATTTATTCCTACTCTTTGTTTCCTGTATGCCAACCAGTTTTCTGTTCATCTCAGTACACAACTTCCAATCCCACGCACTGTAATTTTACACACTAATCTCTTATGTGGGACTTTGTCAAAAGCCTTCTGAAAGTCCAAATCAGCCACATTCATTGGCTCTCCCTTACCAAGTCTATTAGTTATATCCACAAAGAATTCCAGTAGATTTGTCGAGTGTGATTTCCTTTTCATAAATGCATGCTGACTCTGTCTGATTCTACCATTGTTTATTAAGAGTTCTGTTATAAGATCTTTGATAATGAACTCTAGAATTTTTCCCAACATCAAGCTGACTGGTCTAAAATTCACTGTTTTCTCTCTGCCTCTCTTTTTATATAGTGGAGTTACACTAACTACCTTCCACTCTTGTAGGAACTGTTCCAGAGTCTATAGAATCTTGGAAGATGATCACCAATGCATCCCCTATTTCCAGGGCCACTTCCATGAGTACTCTGCTATGTAGATTATCAGGCTCTGGGGATATATCGGCCTTCAATCCCATCAATTTGCCCAACACCATTTCTGTACTAATGCTGATTTCCTTCGGCATTCAGGAGTACAGACTGTTAGCATACCACATGGAAAGCGGTATGCCACTCTTAATTTTTTTTGAAGGTTTGTGACTGAGATGCTTTTGAGTGTTCTGGCATTCTTCCTTTCAGTCTGGGATGTGACTTTGAATTCAGTCCAGACTAATGAAATTAAAGTCAGCTTTCTTTGCCAGCTCTTAAGAGCCCCACGTGTAAAGGCATTAAGTAGTTCAACTCAGTTCTGAATAAAAGCATGAAACTGGTTATAATTGACACTAAACTGGCAATCTGAAGAGAGAATCCATAAGGATTGTTTATGGGGGGATGTCAATGGCTAACAGAACTGTTAACTCCAGGCAAATTATAAGCACGACATTTTCAATCACAACCAATCATACACCTGAGGCATTGCCTTGTGCTAAGAAAATAAATGCAGTTTAAAAGCATGAAGTTGTTTGTTCATGAGCTTCAGGGCATGCCATGTTTGTGTTTTGATCCAAACTGGCTAATCTGCTGAAGTTCCTGTGGCAGTTACATGTCGCAAATCTTTTGTTATTATTACAGTGACTGTGTTATGTCTCTGGTAACTAGCGATAGAAGTTCATTGGCAGTGCCAGGTCAGTACTCTGTATGTCTATTTGAATTTCACTTGTGGAACCCTGCCTTCTTCAACATCACAGCAAGGCAACAAAGTGTGGCTCCCACTAACACGACTATGAAAATAACACCATTGGTGCAGTGTAAAAATTGTGACAAAAACATTTTTCTTCCCTGTTGGTTTCTTTAGCTCCTTTCCTCTTTTCTTATTTTCTGTTCCTTCTCTAATACCTGAGACATTTCAAAATCTGGTCGGAAGTGTCAGTTCTTTCAATATTCTGAGGTGGGTGGGGGTGGTGTGGGGGAATAAGAGAATGAGAAGGGTTCCATTCCATTAATCCATACTGCTCTGTTAATTGGCAAATGCCACACTCCAGTGGGACAATATTCTGTCACATCACAGATACACAATTTATTTTCTGTTGCTGCCTCTCTCCACACCAGACTCTCCTTGAAGTAGGTTTAATATCTGTAGCATTGGCTGGATCTCACAGATTAGAGTCCACCTACGATCGTGGGCTGCCTCTCTGAGCTCAGCCAATGTTGGAAGTCCTCCCACTTCCTTGTTTTGATACATTTGAATCATAATGAAGGCTCGTTACAAATTCAGCTGCTTCAATGCCACATTTCATTTGCAGAACACTGAGGGCTCGTGGGGAAAGGAGGCAAGGCATCGGGACTATTGTATCTGACAAACACTTTGTTACTGTTTTTGTGGTGTCATTTTTGAATGGGATTGCTTCCCATTTCAAACGTGGTCTGATTGACAACTATCTGTATAAGTGCACTGTGCCGTGGAGCAGATTCTAACAAGGCTTGTGATCTGATCTGCAGGATTGATAAACATAAGAACATTTTATTTAAAAATCCATTGATAAGAAAATGCCATGTGTACCATTGAAGCCTGGCCTTCCAGTTAATTCTCCCACTGTGATCTCCTTTCCTTTTTTAAAGTAACTGTCAGAGTGAGATAATTACAGGTGAGGAAGGCGATCCGGAACATTTTAATTCATCCACCCGGGAAGAACCAATGGTGAAGTCTCACCATTGCAGCAGCCAATTATTCCAAGGATTTTACCTCTGCTGCTCTGCGTATGAGTTTGTTCCACATTGCATTTGACTTTCAGTTTGTGCGACAGTGTAAAAAAAGTGATAATGAATCAGCAGTCTGCTTTACAACAGACCTGTAATAGTTAATTCGCTATCGCACAAAATCAAAATGATCTCCTTCTTATAAAAGAGAATTGTCCAATATCAGCCCTAAAAGTACACTTCTCTAATCTGACCCCATGTCCCAGTGTTCTGCTTCCATAATTTACTATGCTGGTTTAACTTTTTTCTATTTAACTATTATATAATTTTACAAGTTAACTTTCAGAGTACCCACTTGTTTGTGGCTTCTTTAACATCAAAGACAGCCAAAATATCATCTCACTGTTTGCAATGGGTTCATCTGTTGACTGATGAGACCATTATTTTCTCAGAATGAGCATTCACAGAGTGAACAGTGGATCCTGGACATTTCCTCCAGCATGTCACTGGGTCTGATTGTAGAAGTAGCCTTCATGGATGTTTTCTTGTCATGCTTTCATGTACATTTATATTATACTGGATGATAATGTGGTAAATTGGATCAGCAAATTTGCTGATGATATAAAGATTGGAGGTGTAGTGGACAGTGAGGAAGGTTTTCAAATCTTGCAGAGGGACTTGGACCAACTAGAAAAATGGGCTGAAAAATGGCAAATGGAATTTAACGCAGACAAGTGTGAGGTATTGCACTTTGGAAGGACAAACCAAAGTAGAACGTACAGGCTAAAAGATAGGACTTTGAAGAGTGCAGTTGGACAGAGAGATCTGGGAATACAGGTACAGAATTCCCTAAAAGTGGCGTCACAGGTGGATAGGGTAATAAAGAGTGCTTTTGGTACATTGGACTTCATAAATCGGCGTATTGAGTATAAAAGTTGGAGTGTTATGGTAAGGTTATATAAAGCATTGGTGAGGCCAAATTTAGAGTATTGTGTACAGTTTTGGGCACCTAGTTACAGGAAGGATGTAAATAAGGTTGAAAGAGTGCAGAGAAGGTTCGCAAGGATGTTGCCGGGACTTGAGAAGCTGAGTTACAGAGAGAGATTGAATAGGTTAGGACTTTATTCCCTGGAGGGTAGAAGAATGAGGGGAGATTTGATAGAGGTGTATAAGATTTTGATGGGTATAGATAGAGTGAATGCAAGCAGGCTTTTTCCACTGAGGCTAGGGGAGAAAAAAGACAGGGGGCATGGGTTAAGGGTGAGAGGAGAAAAGTTTAAAGGGAATATTAGAGGGGGCTTCTTCACGCAGAGAGTGGTGGGAGTATGGAATGAGCTGCCGGATAAAGTGGTAAATGTGGGGTCACTTTTATCATTTAAGAAAAACTTGGACAAGAGGGGTGTGGAGGGATATGGTTCAAGTGCAGGTCAGTAGGACTAGGCAAAAAATGGTTCGGCACAGACAAGAAGGGCCAAAAGGCCTGTTTCTGAGCTGTAATTTTCTATGGTTCTACAACCAATTTTAAGCAGCCTTTGGTATCTCACCATAAAATCACTTTCCAGTTTTAAGATGCCATCGAATGGCAGCCACATGCTCTGAGAAGTTCAAATCCTCTGATCTTTCTTTAGAATACTCCTGAAACCGAGAGTTACCCTTTTCTGTACTGCTTCCAATGCTTGAGTATTTCTATTTTTCAATAATTACCAGAACGGTGCATAGCATTCATGCTGCAGACGTATTAAAGGAAAATAAAGTTTAACCATTGTAAGTTCCAGATAATGTTTGGAACCTTTAGTTCTGACTAGTCACTGACCACTCCAGGAATGAGGCATTTTCTATAAGCAGTAGTAAGTTTATTCAGTAGAAGCACAAAATGATACTTAACAAGGCGGTAGTCACAATATGTTTTTATGAACACCAGCTCTGGGCTCTCTCATTAATTGGGGCACTGATCCAGATCTGTTCTTGTTGTTACTGTGTTCTTGTTGACCATAGTCCAGCTCCTCTTAGTTGTGTGTTGAGGGTCACAAGACTCATCTGCTTATTACCCGCCATGAGTCTAGCCTTGTGCTGTGTCAGGTTTCAAGACGGGTAATCTGTTCCCCAAGTCATTTCCGGGTCCCAGCTCTGGGGCAGCACTGGTATTGCTCACGAGACATAATCATCAACTGTTAAAAGATGGCAACTCGTTGCCCACATGGTGTTGAACAATACCAGGGGACATGAACACCAAAAATAGATGGCAACCATAATGGAGTCAGCCAATGCCTTACAGAAGGAAGCAGTGAGCACCATAGAGAGCTGGTCACCTCATTGCTCGCAAAAGTTGTACTTGATCTGAAACAGAGTTCCTCAAGTGCCAAAAATTTCTCATCATTAAAGAAAAACTCTGAATTGTTCCCTTCACTGAGCCCAGCAGCTGTGCACTAACGTGCACCAGACTGTTCATGTTTGGCAATGTACAAAATGAAAATTGCCATCTGGCCCTCCCTGGCCCATTAACAAGTTCCTCAAAGAGATCAACAGACCATTAATTGGAGGAGAGCAGGTTCCCGACTCCATTTCAGGATGTCCCGGAGGCAACAGGAAACTGACATGCACCTTCTGAAGAACACCCACTCCTGATCTTGCCCCCTACAGGCAATTGAAAATCCTAGCCCAGTATTCCAAATGCAATTTAACCTGTACAATGTAAAGCCTGGGCATCATTCACTGATTTCTAATTTTATGAGTCTATTCTGAATAAAGAGACTTAGCTCTAAGCAGCACTTCAGAAAGCCCAAACTGTCAATATGTCTTCCCAGCTTCCTTACTGCATAGTCATAAAAAGACCACTAGATATGGAATATATAACTTTGAATTCTATCAGCAAGTTAAATTGTTTTACCACATTGTCCTGGTATTGAAAATGGTGAGTCTACTATTACTCCCAGACCGATTTCTTCATTTCCTTAGGCTAATTCAATTTTATTGACTGTCAATTTATACTGTACAATATTCTGTACCTCTGCGTATTTCTTCTTCATTTCTCAGTATGAAACTTCATTTTCCCCATATCTGACCGATTGCAAAAAACAAATTAGTTTCCTTTTCAAATATTTTGCTATGTTCTCTATCTCAATTCCTTTCTGAATATTCCTGTCATCAGTAAATATTCTCAGGGTCACAGCAGAATTCTTGCTGTGGGCTTCAATACTCAAAAGTTAGACCAAAGAGAGATTTGGAGCGCCTACTTGCCTGCAGCAGAACCAGCTCAGCAATTGTACAGCAGACAGCCTCCTAGTTGGCTGCCTTCACACTCACCATCTAATGGTGCAGCCCCAATCAGAGTTTTGGCAGACTTGAAGCTTCAGAAGTGACAATGACAACAGGAGAGGTGGGCACTTTTATGGTGGGGGTGCCTCAACATGGGTCAGTAAAAGGGGAGGCAACAGCATAATGGTATTGTGACTGAACTAGTGATCCAGAGATCCACGGTAATGATGGTTCAAATCCCACCACAGGAGATGTGGAAATTGAATGCAATAAAAATCTGGAATTAAAAGTCTATTGATGGGTTGGCATGGTGGCACAGTGGTTAGCATTGCTGCCCCACAGCGCCAGGGACCCAGGTTCAACTCCAGCCTTGGGGGAGTGTCTATGTGGAGTTTGCATGTTCTCCTCGTGTCTGTGTGGGTTTTTCCTCCCGGTGCTCCAGTTTCCTTCCACATTCCAAAGATGTGCAGGTTAGGTTCATTGGCCATGTTAAGTTTCCCTTAGTATCAGGGGGATTAGCAGGGTAAATACATGAGGTTACAGCAATAGAGTGGGATTGTAGTCGGTGCAAACTCAATGGGTCGAATGGTTTCCTTCTGCTCTCTGAGATTCTGGATTTCTATGATGACCATGAAACCATCGTTGATTGTTGTAAAAACCCATCTGGTTTGCTGATATTCTGTACAGAAGGAAATCTGCCACCCATACCTGATCTGGCCTACAAGTGACTCCAGACTCACAGTGATGTGGTTGACTCTTGACTCTTAACTTCCCTCTGAAATGACCTAGCAAGTCAATGAATTCTAGAACAATTAGGGATGGGCAATAAATGCTGGCCCAGACTGCAAAGCCCACATCCCATGAATGAATTAAAAAAAAATGAAGGTGCTGAGGATGTTCATCAACCCATTGGGATGAAGGGGAAACCCCCCCATCAAGGGACTTAATGAGACCATGTGGACTGCCTTTCAGGACATGGTTTCCTCTTTGAGCCATGTCACCTCAGGGTTGCTGCAGGAAACCTCCCACCATGAAGCTGTTACAACAAGGCCAGAGTGAAGTGATTGACCCAGTGGCTGGAGATGGCCCACGTCTGTGCTATCTAGAGGTCCGGCTAAGAGTGAGTGAGCATTGTGGAGAGAGAAGGGATATTATGGCCCCAAACATCAAACACACCAAACTCAGCACCCAAGACACAGCTGGACAGCCCCTCAGTTCCTGTCCTTTGGAAGAAAGGATGGCTTGGATTTTACAGTGCACCATATTCCTCATGCCCCGCCCAAATGGAAAAGTGGGTCATGAACCCACCCACAGAAACCTGGCAGCCTCATAACAATATTATGCTGGCAGCAGCCATATCTGATTCAAGGTTCTATTCTGGGAGGAAGTCTTGCACTAGAGAGCTGCCAGCCAATCAGATTGGCCAGCAGTTCAGTAGTCTCAGCAGCACCAGATCAAGCAGTGGCCACTGCTGGAATTACAGGCTGTTCCCAAAAAGAAGGCTGATGGAGCCCAGAGTTAAAGGTAAGTCTGGAATTTTTGATTGGACTGGCTAGAAGATACCAATGAATGGGGTGTGGAAGGCTGGACGTTAGAGGTGGGGGAGGGTAAGTATTTTCTGTGGTGGGGAGGGTTGCCTCTGATTGGCACAGGGGACCCTTCCTTCCTGCCCGACTGCAGTCCACACAGTCAGATTTGCTGGACTTCACTTTTCCCTGCTGCACATCAAATAGAAGTGAAGGTAGTTCAAAGCTTTTAAATGGCCATTAATTAGCCACTTGAGACCCTCAATGTGCCTCAGAGCAAATGGATTTTCTGACAACTCCCCCAAGCACTGTAATATGGGAAAGAAATCAAGGGTTGCCAAGAAGGTGATAGGAAAACCCGCCCACTCTACCTTATGAGCCCTGCTCCCCCCACCTAAAAATACACTGGCATAGATTCATAATGTCCAGCAACTTGTGAGCTGCCTACTTCTGCCTTCAAAACATGCCTGGGTTATTTGTTTGCAAATAGATCTAAACCGGAGTATTTTAACAGTGGCCTTCCCTCCATAATAAAATTAGTGGCAGGAATAAGTCTTACTTTTGTCACTTGGTATTAATCTAGGGGGCATGTTATAGAATACACTGATTTTCATCCCATTCTAGTTCCAGAGAACGATCTGCCCAAGTGGTGAAGTTGAAAGTGACCCCCAGTACTTCTCAATAATATCACCTCTATAACCTAGGTACAAGTTTAACACTGCCAGTTCTTTTCAGGACTCTGGCATAGTGTACAAATACAAAGTATAAAAATGGGCTCTAGCCCTTCACTGATCGGAAGTCAAGCCACTTTGCCACAAGACAAAATTGTACAACTGGTCCATCAAAAAAATGGAACAATTAGGTTTGGAAATATAAAGTGAAGATGAATTTTAACAGTCAACTTTACAAATCAAATCAAAAAAATGCAAACCCTGTCTATATACGTGAGCACTACTCACATAATGCAAAAGCACAGTGTACGTGCTGCTGCTGTGTTACCAACAGAAACTGAACAGAACATTGAATGGGTTAATATTGATCTCACAATCTGATGTTATTGTCAGGCTCAGAAACTGGAGTATGGCTCCTCACTTGTTATAATAAAATCTGTGGGAATTTCAACTTTTGATTGTGTGTTGCTAGTGAAGACCAGTTTTCTTTTTGCTGATCCAACATTTTTCTCCACATCTTAATGGTTGTCTCATTTTATTTCTCTCAGAGTTTTATAGTTCACAGGTCTGAAGGAATAGAACAAGATTGTTCTCAAAAAAAAGGTAAAAATCCTGGCCTGACTGGTTCCATTTATTAGCCTGAAGGATTATATGTTAATTAAGGTGCTTCATGTCAAAATCAAACGACAGAAAAATGTGTAATTCAGCACCAGCCTTATTCTAGGAATGAGGAGTTTCCATTTATAATTTCAGTTTGAAAATTGAACAGGTTTAAAGCAGAATGTCAGTACAGCAAGCAAATTAATATTGGAGACGTTAGCCCCAAAATTCTGAAGTCGCCTGCCAGTGTTAAAGCTGCGATGTGGTGGAATGCATGTGTGCTGATGGCTAAATAGCAAGAACGGGCTCACTCCTATAGTGGGGGCACCTACAGGGCACATTAGAAGTACAAGCCCCATTATGCCAACAGAAATCGAAGCAGTGCTCAATCACTCCAACAGGTGGACCTCATGACCTAGGAAGGTCCTCAGAAAACAGTCAAATTTGTTTTTAGAGGGCAACAAAGGGAGCAAAGTGACAACATTTTATAGATAATTGAAACCCTCGTAATTGATTACCTTTGTTTGAGGAAGCTCGTTGCCCTTCTATATATCCCAGGGCACAGCTAGCTGGCATAGAACTGATCGCCACTATGGAGACATGGTTATATGATGGCCAAGGTTGGGAAATAAATATTCCAAGTTACACATTATTTTGAAGAGACAAGTAAAATGGCAAAGGAGGAATGGTAGCTGCCGTGATAGGAAGGACCTTGGCTCAGGGAATCATGAAATAGAATTAGTATGGGCGAAATTAGGAATAACAAGAATCAGAAAGTGCTGGTGAGAGTGATTTATAGGCCCTCTAAAGTAGCTGTTTTCTTGGACATGAACATTCAACAAGAAATTATTGGAGAGCGTAAAAGTAATAATTGTGGATAATTAAATTTTCATATAGGCTGAACCAATCAAATTGGTAAGCATTGTCTAGACAATAAGTTGTAGAATATTTTCATTCATTTCCTGGAGTAATATATTGTGAAATCAATTAGGGATAAATTTATTTCAGATATAGTGTTGTATAATGATACAGGGTTAAATCGTAATCGCAGAATAAAAGATCCATTGGGAACTAGTGATCATAATAAACTAAATTCCACATTATGTTAAAAGTGACACATAACTAAGAATCTTAAATTTAAAGCCAGTTGCATAGACATGGAGGGAGAATTGGCTATGGTTAATTGGATAAATAGACCATAATTGAACAGGAGGAAGCATTTTAAAAAAATGAAGTATGGCAGGCATGGGTCTTGAGTGGGAGCTGGATTGTGAGGAGACTAGCAGAAAGCAGGGGAGAACTGATGGTTGGGGGAAGAGGGAGGAGCCCTCCTTACAAGTGAAGCGGCTGGGTGAGAAATGAAGTTGGAGTTGCAAGGGATATGTGAAGGGATCAGAAAAGACTGTACGAGACTCACTTACGCTGGCTGAGTGGAAAGAAGATATTTTACCTTCTTGTGGCAATGCTGCACTGTCCGCTTTCACAGTGAGCTTGCACACACCAGGGCTCCCACTCTATCCCGGGTGGAGGCGGTGACCTTGGTGGAGTTCTTCCCCTGGAGCAGGGGTAGAGTGCATCCCACTTCTATTGCACTGCATCCGGAAGTCTGGCGATTGCTCTCTCTGAAAATTGAAGTGCGGGTTTCCTGGTTGCCATCTCCTGCAATCAATCTGGAACAAGTGCTGGAGAGCTGTTTATATGGAGTTTCCCAGTGATTGGTACAATTAAGTTGAGCCAGGGTGGGTAAATCAGAGGAAGGCCATCACGAGTGCAGCATGATACTTGAGACCATAAAACTTCAAGATTCGCTCTGAAATTACATTAGAGTTGTCAGCGGGCACCATTCCATTTTTCTCACTGGAATGACACACTGCCAAATTCTGATAAGATCGCCCCCGATTTATTTTTTCTGTAATTCATGGGCTTTCATTTTTATCTCTCATCTTTCCTTTTAAAATATATTTCCCCCTCATTAGATACCACACCAAACTGTTATTTGAAAGTTCAACAGGTCAACAACTGATCTTTTCTTAGGCATTCTTTCATTGACGATTGCAGAGAATGGAAGAGAGAAGTCCACTCTGAGGCCCAGGCGTAACTCATTTACCATTGTTAGCCTTTACTTTGTCACATGATGGTTATACCATATTTAGCTCAGCTCCTTGGTGCCATAATGTCTGCAAGATTCCAAATTCAAATCTATGGCACCTCCATGGTGCCTTTTTCCCACCACCGCATTTTAGGTGCATAAAATCTAGACCCAATGTTAAATGACAAATTTGCTTAGATCCAAAATAAGTGAGAGATTTAATAGGTGAGGGGCTAATGAGTTGAGCAGTAGGGTTGCACCAATGAATTGAATCTAGATTATTATTGACCAAAAAACCCTCTAATTGACAAATAATTGAATGCTCATTTAATCAGCTTGTCAGTGAAGCAACTCATGTGGTCAGGTTCTGGTAATGCATTCGTAACTGGCTGAATCACCCAAGTCATGTTCTATGGGAAGGAGCTGATATTGATTTGGGATGAATGACCTGATAGGGTAGTGGAAAGTGGTTCAATAGTAGTCTTCAATTTGAGGAGCAAATATGTAAGGAGATTACAGATAGAGCCAAGAAAAATAGGGTGGTAATAGTTGGAGATTTTAATTTTTCCAACATTGACTGGGACAGCCATGGTATTCGAGAGTTGGACGGAGGGAAATTTGTTGAGTGTATTCAGGAGGAATTTCTCATTCAGTATGTGGATGGCCTGACTAGAGAGGGGGCAAAACTTGACCTCTCCTTGAGAAATAAGGAAGGGCAGGTGACAGAAGTGTTAGTGAGAGATCACTTTGGGACCAGTGACCATAGTTCTATTGGTTTTAAGATAGCTATGGAGAATGATAGGTCTGACCCAAAAGTTAAAATTCTAAATTGGAGCAAGGCCATTTTTGATGGTATCAGGCAGGAACTTTCAAAAGTTAATTAGGGGAGTCTGTGGGAAGGCAAAGGGATGTCTGGTAAGTGGCATACTTTCAAAAGTGTGTTAACCAGGGTTCAGGGTAAACATATTCCTTTTAGAGTGAAGGGCAAGGCTGGCTGAAGTCGGGAACCCTGAATGACTCAGTATATTGAGGCCCTGGTCAAGAAGAAGAAAGAGGCATTTGACATGCATAGGCAGCTGGGATCAAGTGAGTCCCTTGAAGAGTATAGGGATGTAGAAGTAGAGTTAAAGAGAAATCAGGAGGGCAAAAAGGGGACACAAAATTGTTTTGGCAGATAAAGGGAAAGGAGAATCCAGAGAGCTTCTACAAATACATAAAGGGCAGAAGAGTAACAAGGGAGAGAGTAGGGCCTTTTAAGGATCAACAAGGTCATCAATGTGTGGATCCACAAGAGATGGGTTAGATCCTAAAAGAATATTTGTCATCAGTATTTACTGTTGAGAAAAGCATGGTTGTTAAGGAACTTAGGGAAATAAATAGTGATGTCTTGACGAGTGCACATATCACAGACAACGAGGTGCTGGAAGCCTTAAAGCACATCAAGGTAGATAAATCCCCAGAAGACCAACACAAAGGTTTTTGATAGACAAGGGAATTAAGGGTTATAGGGAGAAAGCGGGAAAGTGGAACTGATCCACTTCAGATCAGCCATGATCTTATTGAATGGTGGGGCAGGCTTGAAGGGCTAGATGGCCTACTCCTGCTCTTATTTCTTATGTTCTTATGTTCTAAGAGCCGATGCAAATGCAAGGCAATGCATGCTTTCTTCTGTGCTGTAGTATTCAATGATTCTTTTTGATGAGCTGATTAGGTGACAGCACCAGTATGTGCACATCTGGATACCCATTATTGGAAGGGGACTCAGAATTCCTTCTCGATGTTCTATTTAATCCATCAAATTCATAAGTGGACTGATATGACTCATAGTGCCAGATGTGCCTCACTCCCATTAGTTCAACAACCCCAGCACTGGGCCCATCCTGCTATCCGGCACACTGCTACATTCTCACCTTAGAGATTCCTCCATGAGCTGAGGTTGCCCATGAATGCTCAAGCATGCGCTTGCCTGAGGTGTGGTGATCCTCAGATTAAATCACCACCCATCAACTCTCTCCTTCAAAGGAGAAAGTAGCCTACGGTCATTTGGGGCTATAGTGACTTTATTCATGATCAGCACATGCATGGAGGGCTAACAGGTCTGTTCCTGTGCTGTACTGTTCTTTGTTCTCAGTTGATGTCATGGGAGATATTTGGGAACCCATCAGGAATTGACCGCAATTGAGACCCAGGGTTTCTAGGTTCCGCTAGAGCTTTCATTCCTATTAAGCCTGCTGCTTCCAACTGTCAATTTTAAACACTTCTATCATGTAGAAACACCCATTACATCATTGGTCAGTGAGAGCATTTTGATGAGAACATGGCTGTGTTTCTCTAAAACCAAAAATACATCCAGACATTTACTTCCCTTTTCAGGCATTGATACCAGTGACGAAGTCACTCTATACAATGGTTAAAAATAACTCTTCTTCTGGGTTCATGGATTTTTAAGTCCACTTTCTCTAAAGCACATCCCTTGCTATTATACACTTCCAGTGATTTGTGGAGAGAAGGAAATCATAGTATGCAATTAGTGTGATGATCCTGCATTGTTTACAATCTAATTAATAATTTTCTCAACCTATCAGAGTTTATTCCTGTGTGTGGCTGAATGTGAGATATTGAAATTATAATTTTTCTTTCTGTTATTAGTTTTTTATTTGTATTCAGGCTGATGTCTAGAGTATTATGTATTACACAATGTTGCCTTATGTAAGGCAACATTTTAGCCATATTGAAGTCTCACATTTTGTCATTGTCCAGTGAGTCATTGGAAAGATTCCATGAGAGGCATAATGAAATCTTCACTGATATAACTTTACTGCTGAATCATCTGTTCTCATGGAAGGGTATAGAGGCTCATATGCAATCCTATAATACTTAAAACAAATTTCAAAAGGAGATATGGCAATCTGGTTTCTGGAGTTTATTTTCAATTACAGATGGAGAAGAGCCACTGACGGTGAATTTCTTTATGCTCCGAAAATAAAGAATAAAAAGAACAAAGTCCTTTCTTATTTTGATAGGGTCAAAGTCTATTGTGACATGGAATATTATCCACTTTGGACTGTGCAGCTGGTAGAAATGTGTTGGTTAAGTATAAAAATGATAACTTATCAGTAGAGTTCGTGGAGCAGAATGGATATTACAAAAAAAAGCAATTTAGCTATTGTGCACCATTTAGTCCACAACTAAATCTTTCCCTATTTGTTCTATTACTTCACAAAATATAGGTTTATTTGAAGAAAAAACTGAAGTGAAATAGGGGAAAGATACAGCAGCTAGAACAGGTTCTAAACAGAGAACGGATGAGCAAAATATTTACATGAAAATGCTGCATCAGAAATAGATCTGGCAGAGGGTCGTCAAGCAAAACATTGACTTATCTTTTCTAATGGACCTGCTGCATATATTCAAAAGTATATTTTTAGTTTAGATTTCCAGCATCCAATTTTTCTCTTTTCATCTTGATCTACTTGTTATAAGTTTAAAGATTGATTAATTATATTGATTGTATGTCATTCTGTGTGAGATCAATAGTACAACTTTTATTTTAAGTACTGCATTAACAGGACTTCTAGTGCAAACATCTGCTACTATTGTCAAAATTTTGAAAGAATATTAAAATCAGTGTTAATTCAGGTAAGGCTAAAAAAGGAGATATCGTAAAAGGGGATACATTAAACAAGTATAATGCTGGTATCATAAAGCAGATAAAGACAGAACAAAGAACAATACAGCACAGAAACAGGCCCTTTGGCCCTCTAAGCCTGTGCCGCTCATGAGCCCAACTAAACCATTCATTTGTATCCCTCTAATCCCAGACTGTTCACATGGCTATCTAGATAAGTCTTAAATGATCCCAGCGTTTCCGCCTCAACCATCTTGCTTGGTAGTGCATTCCAGGCCCCCACCACCTTTTGTGTAAAATATGTTCCCTGACATCTGTGTTGAACATTGCCCCCCTCACCTTGAACTTGTGACCCCTTGTGTTCATCTCCTCCGACCTGAGAAAAAGCTTCCCACTGTTCACCCTATCTATGCCCTTCATAATTTTATACACCTCTATTAGGTCGCCCCTCATCCTCCTTCCTTCCAGTGAGAACAACCCCAGTTCATCCAATCTCTCCTCATAGCTAAGACCCTCCATACCAGCAACATCCTGGTAAACCTTTTCTGTACTCTCTCCAAAGCCTCTGCGTCCTTCTGGTAGTGTGGCGACCAGAACTGGAAGCAGTATTCCAAATGTGACCTAACCAACATTCTATATAGCTGCAACATCATACCCCAACTTTTGTACTCTATGCCCCGTCCAATAAAGGCAAGCATGCCATATCCTTCTTTACCACTCTCTCCACCTGTGCTGCCACCTTTAAGGATCTGTGGACCTGCACACCCAGGTCCCTCTGTGTGTCTATACTCCCGATGGCTCTGCCATTCATTGTATAGCTCACCCCTATATTAGATCTACCGAAATGCATCACCTCGCATTTATCGGGATTAAATTCCATCTGCCATTTCTCCACCCAATTTTCCAGCCTATCTATATCCTGCTATGTTCTCTGACAATGTTCATCACTATCCTCAACTCCAGCAATCTTTGTGTCGTCTGCAAACTTACTGATCACACCAGCTACACCTTCTTCCAAATCATTTATATATATCACAAACAGCAGAGATCCCAGTACGGAACCCTATGGAACACCACTAGTCACATACCTCCAACCGTAAAAAGACCCCTCCACTGCTACCCTCTGTATTCTATGGCCAAGCCAGTTCTCCATCCATCTAGCTAACTCAACCTTTATCCCGTGAGATTTAACCTTTTGCACCAGCCTGCCATGAGGGACCTTATCAAAAGCTTTACTAAAATCCATATAGACAAAATCCACGGACCTTCCCTCATCAATTGTTTTTGTCACCTCCTCAAAAATCTCAACCAAATTTGTGAGGCATGACCTGCCTCATACAAAACCATGCTGTCTATTGCTGATGAGATTATTCAGTTCTAAGTGTGCATATATCCTATCTCTAATAATCTTCTCCAACAATTTCCCGACCACAGACGTCAAGTTCACTGGCCTACAATTACCCAGGTTATCCTTGCTACCCTTCTTAAATAAAGGGACCACATTTGCTCTCCTCCAATCCTCTGGGACCTCACCCGTGTCCAATGAAGAGACAAAGATTTCCGTCAGAGGCCTAGCAATTTCATCTCTTGTCTCCCTGAGCAGTCTAGGATAGATGCCATCAGGCCCTGGGGATTTGTCTGTCTTAATGTTTCCTAAAAAAACTAACACTTCCTCCCTTGTAATTGAGATTTTTTTCTAAGGGGTCAACACATCCCTCTGAGACACTACCAGTCAACATGCCCCTCTCCTTTGTGAATACTGATGTGAAGTATTCATTTAGGATCTCACTTACTTCCTTGGGTTCTAAGCATAATTCCCCTCCTTTGTCCCTGAGAGGTCCGATTCTTTTCCTGACAACCCTCTTGTTCCTAACGTATGTATAAAATGCCTTAGGATTCTCCTTAATCTGTCTGCCAAGGACATTTCATGTCCCCTTTTTGCCCTTCTAACTCCCTGTTTGAGTTCTTTTCTACTTTCTCTGCATTCTTCCAGCGCTCCATCTGTTTTTAGCTGCCTAGACCTTATGTATGCCTCTTTTTTCTTTTTGATTAGACCCACAATTTCACTGGCTATCCAGAAACAGATTATTTTGCCACTCCATCTTAAACAGTACGTTTATTTCACACATTGAGATTAGTAGGCCATGAACACTTCTATCATTTATTAAGTGATGTCTTTTCTGGATGCAATGTGTCATACCACTAGATGTTTCCCACCCAGTCCTTCAGGCATTGTCTGAAACCCAGAGAAAAATCAATACGTACAACAGCATGTTTTAATATCATCCGATAAATGAGTGACAATGTAATTAAAAGATCTTTGAAAGTGATTTATTACAATAAAAATCAGCATACAGGAGGCTGTAATTTTTAACATTTTATATATATTCTGCATTTATTTTAATGATGAAGCTTATTAAAAATGCCGTAGCATTTTATAACAAAAGATTGGTCAAGATAATTTTACATTTAGATTTAGTTTTAAAAATTGTTTAACAAAATTTCAAGGGAAAAATATTATCGAGTGTTTTATTTTTTAATTTTCTTTCCTTTACTCCTATCTTTTGTTTCCTCATGCAGAGATGCAGCTCCATGGCGGTTGGCAGCTCTCTGGTATCTTGATCAGGCAGAGGGCAACTTCCAGGCGTTGGTGTTCCCATATGCATGCTGCCCTCATCCCAGATGGTAGCGATCATGGTTTGAAGTTCATGGCTGATCTGACTGTGGCCTCAACTCTACTTTCCTGTCTGCATCCCCTCCCCCTGCCATACCCTTTAGCCCTCTAGCCTATCTATCTAACACTGCCTTGAATAGATTCAATAACGCAGCCTCTACTGCTTTCTAGGGAGAATTCCACAGACTAATGATCTTCTGAGAGAGGAAAATTCTCCTCATCTCTGTCTTAAAAGAGAGCATCTCATTTTTACACTGCTTCTCATGCCAGCCACAGCACATGGTGCACAGAATGGAAAGTTTCACCATGAGTTTTCCTGTACTGGTTCTTAAAATATATCCAATCCTCAGACCTACCACCAACCTCTGCAGAATTGTGTGCTGTTTCTTTTACTTTAATACTATCATAACTTCCTCATTTCTCCATAGATGATGGAGACTGGATTGGAGGCAGGATCACAGAGAAGATAGTAGGAACTGCACTGGGACCGTTCCATAATGTATTCCCACCTCTACTGGATGTTCTCACAGAGGAGAGGGTGGGTGGGTTTGGGGGGTGGGGGATGTTGGGAACCACCTTAGCTGCCCACTCCAAGGAGACGGGCAGCCAATTTGTCCAAATTAATGTTCCACTCAGTCCATTTTGCAGTGCTACCAGTATTTTACCAACATTGATCGGACCCTAGGCCAGTGCTTTTGCATTTGTGTTTTTGAGCAGTGAAAAATACCTGACAGGGCCAATTTACGCCCATAGATGTATATTATTTCATTTGGCATAAATTCTGTTAAATTTCAGTGTACACAGCACAATGTGGGTGGCATGGGGCACAGTGATTAGCACTGCTGCCTCGCAGCACCAGGGACCTGAGTTTGATTCAGGTGTGGAGTCTGTATGTTCTACCGTGTTTGTGTGGATTTCCTCTGGGTGCTCCAGTTTCCTCCCGCAGTCCAAAAGACATGCTGGTTAAGGTGCATTGACCATGCTAAGTTCTCCCTTGCTGTGTCAGAACAGGCGCCAGAGTGTGGCAACTAGAGGTTTTCACAGTAACTTCATTGTAATGTTAACATAAGCCTACTTGTGGCTAATAAATAATCTTTTAAAAATACCTAGTTTCGCATAATAGCCACATACCAATAAGGGTGTTAGGAAGCATTGATGTCACTGAGCCTGAGGTTGTTCATGAAGACTCAGCCATGGCTAATCCATTTAACCGACACAGCTTGGGACACTAAGGGCAAATTTAACATGGCCAATCCACCTAACCCATGGATTTTTAGACTGTGGGAGGAAACTGGAGCAGCCGGAGGAAACCCATACAGACACAGGAAAAATGTTCTCCACACAGTCACCCAAAGCCAGAATTGAACCCAGGTCCCTGGCGCTGTGAGGCAGGAGTGTTAAACACTGTGCCACTGTGCCGCCCTGCCTGCCCCTGATCCCGACCCCAGTGAGGTTGAAAATCAAGTCCTTCTGACAATTCAAATCACATATGCTACAGATGGATGCAGACCCAGGAAATATTATCTCCCTCCCTCATTCTAACCTCCTTAGCAGTTTTCCCATTTTGCACTGAACTATAGCTGCAGTACAATTGCCGGCAGTCAGTCTGTTTAAAGTGGCATGCATTTCTTACTGTAAGGTGGCATTCCCTCCTCTAAAATATAGGGTGGGAGTGATGCAGAAAGAAATAGAGTCATCATGTGTAACAGACATGCCCTTGGGGGATCTCTGAGCTCCCCCCCCCACCCCCCCACCTGCCTCCACCCCTTCCGAAGATCCCACTGGAAGAGGTCAGTGTAAAGGGAAAAAAGTCCTCCTTTTCTTTACTCCTCTCACAGCCGCCAGTAGCAGCATTCTCCTTTCATTTGCTAGCCTTTACACAATAACCAACTTCTCTCATGGACCTTTCCTCACTTCACACTCCACGCAATTATCAATAATTTGTCATTTTTCCCTGCAGGTTGCCTACAGCTTCTTTCTCCTCTCAGCATCTGCACAAACAGTTCAAGTCCCACACATCTACACTCTCCTTCTTCTTTGAAATACTCATCAATTCCCTCTCTGTCTCCAGGACAAAATGGTGCACAGCAGGAAGAGGAGTAAGACCAGGGCAGTTAGGCCATTCTGTCTAACCTGAACTAAAGCAGCTGACTCCATGAACCCAACAGTAGATCCCTTCACGATGGAGCCTTTGCTGTCAGCTGCGGGTGCTCTCCGAACACTGTCAGATTACAATGCTCGGACGGCTATTAGCTTTCAATTGCAATCCAACATAGAAATGGGGTCTAAAAATGACACTTAGCCCTGAATTTGCACACCGAATGTGTCCAGCACTGGTTTCAGGTAATTGTGCTGGACAGTTCCAGGGCAGCCTAACCAATTTGGGCATGCAGTGCTCCCCCAGCACAGAATAAGTGCTTCATTGAAAGTTGGATCCAATTCAAGCCAATTTCCACACTGTCAACTTTAGACACTTTATGCACGGATGAATGAAGCTGGGCTGAAGGACCATTTACAGAAACAGCAAACATCACTAGCTTCCTTCTTGATGCCCCAGTATTATATCTGGGAAAAAGAGACACAGTTCTCATTTTAACAGAACAACTTTAATGTTGAGCTTTTTTCCTTCAGAAGCAAGAGAATGGAAAAAAATTAAAATAATGTAGAGAAGAAAGAAACTGCTGTTAGACCAGCAATGGGTACAAAATTTGAAGCAGCACCAATGCTTGAAATATGAGAGCAAGTTTGGTATGCTGCATTATAAAAATATTAATTGTATAAATACTGGAGATGAGGAATGCATATCCGTGCAGAACTCAATGGTACACTGACTGTACACATCACGGAGTCCTTTATGTGTTTGTTTTCTATTCAACATTCCCTGTAATCGTGGGTTGAAATATTCAAATAACAGTTATGTTTTCAGTTACCACTACTTTGTATTATAAATTCAACTCAGCTAAATATTGTGAATAGGATGACAGTGTTCTTTTAATAATGGCCCATATTTTCTGTCAAAATAACAGTGAAGCTAATGGAGCTCACCATTAACTATTTGTCAATGGCACAGCAACTTCAGGCAATGGCCAAATGTGTGGGTAAATTCAAATATTTAGAAAGTTGCTATCCAAGCTGTACCATTCTGCCATTAGCATCTTGGAAATGGATCTCACTGCATGGCCCGTCATTGAAATGCATTGAACAGCATGAAGTTGCTACAGTTGTGGAGAATGAATTCATGAACGAAACCTGCCACAGAGAGTTGAGTGTTATCCGTTCTAGACTGAGTACATGTTTAACAATGTGATACCTGTGAACTATTGCCAATCAACCTCTCTGGCACTGAAAATGAACGGTTACAAACAAAATTTCCTCAAAGCTGTTTGAGTATGTTGCCACAGAACAATTGGCAATATGTGGTGGAGGAAAAAAACATAGAATGGTAACAGCACAGAAGGAGGCCATTTGGTCCATCATGTCAGCACCAGTGCTCTTTAAGAGCAATGCGTGGAATGTCACTTCCATATCTTTTAAAGAATCATAGATTTTTTACAGCAAAAAAAGGGACAAGCAGCATTCCCTTTAAGATGCATACATTTGAGGCTGTGAGGCAATCTTAAAAACATCACACAGTGCAACACATGGGCCCTGTACAGTAAAGGGAGATTACAGGCAAAGGTGGTGTCTTATTCTGTCAAGTTTTATTCATCATACTCCAGCCATAGTGGTGTCTTGATTGGAAAACCGGTCCTTTCCTATCCATTACATTGGTTTGATCGTAATTAAATTCCAACTCACAGTAAGGCACAATTAAGCCATAGTGTGATTCAGGGACTGTGAACATCTTCTAGTGCGGTGCTGAGGGACATGGAAAAGATTTTTTTGGAATGCAAGTCAGATTTTTAGAGTATCTTGGAGAGCTATTCAATCCAAAATGCAACAGAGTCAGCGTTATAAATATTGCAGTTGCCAACTTTGTTTTTTGAGTGCGGCAATGCGTAGGATCAAGAAGGGTCCTGGCCTATGATTAGCTACACTCACTTTAAGATTGCTGGTTTTTGGCATGAACTAATGTTCATTCTCTTGGGTAATCATATCACTTGCTTTAATCAGTTTGATTACCAATACACCTTACACAACACTTGCGAGTTACAGCAATTGGCTCCTTGTCACTCATCATTAATTTAAAAGATGTAAGGAATATTGGAATCTGTTGTTTATCAAATATGGAATGATATGGGTTGTCAGACTGAGTCTAGTTGATAAAAATAGCATCAGCTATTAGAAAGAAGGCATGCCTTTAGGAGCGTGACACCAAAAACCTGAATGTTCCAGCCTTCCTAATTATTAAGGAAGCGGAATATTTCTGTTCCTAATACTCCAATCTTTCTCAATTAAATTGCATCAGGTAGCCCAGCCCTAAACACTGAAAGATAAAAGCACGTAATATGTAAGATTCATAATTACTGCCAGATTTTAAAATATTCATGTGAAGGACATAATAAAGTCATCATAGCCCCAAATGAGCATCGGCTGCTTTCTCCCTTGAGAGGGACAGCTGACGGGTGGTGATTTAACCTGAGGATCACCACACCTCAGGCAAGGGCGTGCTCAAGCCTTCATGAACAACCTCTGCCCATACAGGAATTGAACCCATGCTATTGATATCACTTTGCAACACTAACCAGCCTGCTGAGCAAACCTGATCATCTGGTCATTATCACATTGCTGTTCAGAGTTTGATCTACATAAATTGGCTACCACATTTCCTACATTGCAACAGTGACTACAGTTCAAAATTACTTCATTGGCTGTCACGCACTTTAAGACATCCAGTGGTCGTGTAAAGTGCAAAAAATGGAAGTCCTTTTTTCTCTCTAAACTAATCATTCTTCCTGCACCTTAATTGGACATTGCAATAACCCACACTAATCTAGCGACGCGATGGCACAGCAGTTAACACTGCTGCCTCACAGCACTAGGGACCGGGGTTCAATTCTTGGGTGACTGTGTAGAGTTTGCACATTCTGCCTGTGTCTGCATGGGTTTCTTCTGGGTGCTCCAGTTTCCTCCCACATTCCAAAGATGCGTAGGCTGTGAATTGACCATGTTCAATTGCCTCTTGGTTTCCCAAGTATAGATTGGATTGACTAGCCATGGTGAATGTGTGGGGTAATATGCTCGATCAGAAAGTCCTTAGCAGAGTAAATATAAGGAAGGTCACAGGATGAGGCCCTGGATGGGATTGTGATCAGTGCAGACTTGATGGGCTGAATGGCCTTCTTCTGCACTGTAGGTATTCAATATCTCCTTTTCCGCCCTTAGATTTTTAATTTCACAACCCTTCGGTCTGTTTAGTTAAGAAGATAACAGTGTTGCCTCCTGTATTCACCCAGGTGCCACATTGCATTTTTCCCTTATGACTCACACTTTTAGCACACAATTTTTTTCTGGCTCAAACTTGCAGATGCCATTAGATGTTCTGCTGCATAAAGATTTGACCGAACATATATGCTCAATTAGCAATGATCAATTTGTATGTAGGCTGGGTTATTTCTGTGACAAATGGTAGTGCAGAAAATAATAGGCATTTTAAACTTATAACAGTAGAGACTATTCAGGTCACCGTCCAAGATAAGGCAGTGATTCTTATTTCCTCTCCTGGTTAGTGCTGCTTCACTTCACCCTCCATTTATTTTTCATCTTGTTGTTCTTCAGTTTTTAGCCAGTGATCGATCCAGTATCTGAAGTCTGAATGAGGAGTGGATTTTGACCTTGTGTGATGTGGGAAATGAGTGATGGTGAATCAGCAGCCCACTTTATATCTCTCTCGATTCTCATTCTGGCTTCGTTTCCAGAGGGTACACCCTGACCCCTCTTGTACCACACTGTGTGGTCTCCTTTGGTGGATGGAATGCCATAGATGTGTCCCCTAAGGTGCAAAAGCCCACTTTTGATGGCTCTAGACCTGGTAGGTTCAGGCACTCACTTGTGCCATGATGTGCCCCCATATTGGCTTGTATGAGCTGTACAGTGATGACAATAGTTTTAAACTATGCTGCATGTATAGTATATGTCTGTTTGCGTACATGACCAATGTACAGAGTTTCATAAAGAACTTTGGACTTTGTATTGAAATATATGTAACGTTCTTAGACCGAACACAGCGTACATTTTGACCTCAGGGAGGCAAATATAATCACATTTCACTGTTGTAATGATCGGAAATGTTTATGTAATTTTTTTTCAGATTATTTATGAATAAAGTATATTTTTGAAAAACAAATCTCTGTGTGCATACTTGTGTCTGGTGATTTGGAAAGCTCACAGCCAAGTGAAGATACATCTACCTCAACGTAAATTTAAGGTGTTCTGTGCATGTGAATGGCAAGTAATGTCCAATGTTATGATGGTTCCAGAACTGTTCAGTTGATATGCAAACATCTTAACAGGCATTTGAATTTTAAAAAGACCACATTTTGTGTTATTTTAAAAACCTTGTAAACATGAAAACTATACTGAACAGTTGAGTAATTTTGTTCCATAAATCGATTAATTTTATTAATTTTCCATATTTACACACTACAGATTGTGGGAGGTAACATAATTATCATTGTTTACCATTGTTAGGTGCCTAAATTTGAGCATACTAAATATTAAACACTGTTTTAATTAAACACTGCACTTTCTTGTCTCTGTCCGTCCATCTCATTCCAATGAATATTGCACATTGGTGGCACGGTGACACTGTAGTTAGCACAGTGCCAGGCACCCAGGTTCAATTCCGGGCTTGGGTCACTATCTGTATGGAGTTTACACATTCTCCCCATGTCTCCGTGTGTTTCCTCCCACAGTCCAAAGATGTGTGGGTCAGGTGGATTAGCCATTCTAAATTGCCCTTTAATGTCAGGGGGACTAGTTAGGGTAAATTCATGGGATTGTGGGGATAGGACCTGTGTGGGATTGTCGTCAGTGCAGACACAATGGGCTGAATGCCCTCTTTCTGCACTGTAGGATTCTATGATTCCATGATACCAGTTTGATTGTAAAACAACAGTAATTTGATCATTTTCATTGATCAGTTTAGCTCAATTGGCTAGAAAGTTGGTTAGTGATTTAGAGCAATGTCAACAGCATGGGTTCAATTCCCATATAGGCTGAAGTTGCTCATGAAGGTTCAACCTTGCCCTTTACCTCAGATGTGGTGATCCTCATGTTAAATCATCATCTGACAGCTCTCTCCCTCAAAGGAGGTCCTTTGGGCTTTGGTGACTTTATAATGTTCTTCACATATTTTAAAAGCTGGCAGTAATTATGAATCTTACATATTTACATGCTTTCATCTTTCAGTGTTCAGGGCTGGTCTACTTGGTGCAGTTTGACTGAGAAAGATTGGAATATTAAGAATAAAAATATTCTGCTTCCTTAATAATCAGGTTTTTGGTGTCGCACTCCTAAAGGCATGCCTTGTTTCTAATAGCCAATGTTACTTTTATCACCTAGACTCAGTCTGACAACCCATATCATTCCATATTTGATAAACAACAGATTCCAATATTCCTTACATCTTCTAAATTAATGATGAGTGACAAGGAGCCAATTGCTGTAACTTTGCAAGTGTTGTGTAAGGTGTATTGGTAATCAAACTGATTAAAGCAAGTGATATGATTACCCAAGAGAATGAACATTAGTTCATGCCAAAAACCAGCAATCTTGAAGTGAGTGTAGCTAATCATAGGCCAGGGCCTTTCTTGTTCTGACATACCACTACACAAAAAACAAAGCTAATTTATCAGTCACAAATCAGCTTACATTTCCACTGCAATGAAGTTGCTGTGAAAATCCCCTAGTCACCATACTCCAGCGCCTGATCGGCTACATTGAGGGAGAATTTAGTATGGCCAATTCACCTAACCTGCAAATCTTTGGACTGTGAGAGAAAACTACAGCACCCAGAGGAAACCCATGAAGACATGGGGAGAATGTGCAAACACCACACAGACAGTGACCCAAGCCAGGAGTCGAACCCAGGTCCCTGGCACTGTGAGACAGCAGCATTAACCACTGTGCCACTGGGTCGCCCCCAAAGTTGACAGCTGCAATATTTATAATGCTGACTCTCACATTTTGGATTGTACAACTTTCCAAGATAGTCTAAAAAATATGATTTGCTTTTTTAACTATCCTTTCCATGTCCCTTAGCATCGCACTAGAAGATGTTCACACTCCCTGAATCACACTGTGGCTTAATTGTGCCTTACTGTGAGTTGGAATTTAATTACAATCAAACCAATGTAATGGGTAGGAAAGGACCAGTTCTCCAAGCTATCCTGGTATCAGCACAATGACTGTAGTAACATGAATAAATACTTCTTCCCTTTCTCTTCCATGCACCTCCTTTCCCTCAACCACATATCAATTAAACCCCTTGCTAGTTGGGCTTAGGACATGTTCAATAACTTTACAAAGATGTTTAGCGGAATTTCCTCTGACCATTACAAAAACTCTGAAGTTACATACAGACATGCAAAGTAGGAGCAGTAGTAAGACCCTCAGCCCCTTGAACCTACTCCACCATTCAATAAGATCATGGCTAATCTGATTACAACCTCCAATCCACATTCTTGCCTACCCCAAATAACCTTTCACCCCTTTGTTAATCAAGAATCTATCCACCTCTTTATTAAAAATATTCAAAGTCTTGCTTCCACTGCCTTTCGAGGACAAGTGTTCCAAAGATTCATGACCTTCTGAGAGGAAAGATTTCTCCTCATCTCTGTCTTAAATGAGAAACCCCTTATTTTAAATCATGACGCCTCATTCTAGATTCTCCTGCAAGAGAAAACATCTTTTCCACCCTGTCAAGACCCCTCAGGATCTTAAAGGTTTCAATCAAGTCATCCCTTACTCTTCTAAACTCCAGTTGGTATAAGCCTAACCTGTCCAACCTTTCCTCAAAAGACAACCCAGGCATTCCTGGAATTAATCTAGTAAATCTCTCTGAACTGTTTCTCATGCCTTTCCTAAAGCATTCTTTCTGATAGTATCACAGCTTGGCGTGGCTTCTGCTTTGTCCAAGACCATAAGGAACTACAAATGTTTGTGAATGTAGCCCAATCCATCACGCAAACCAGCCTCCCATCCATTGACTCTGTCTACACTTAACACTGCCTCGGCAAAGCAGCCAGCATAATTAAGGACCCCATACACCCTGGACATTCTCTCTTCCACCTTCTTCTGTCAGGAAAAAGATGCAAAAGTCTGAAGTCACGTACCAACCAATTCAAGAATAGTTTCTTCCCTGCTGCCATCAGATTTTTGAATGGACCTTCCTCACATTAAGTTGACTTGTCTCTACACTCTAGCTATGACCGTAACACTATATGCTGCACTCTCTCTTTTCCTTCCTATGAATGGTATGCTTTTTCTGTATAGCATGCAAGAAACAATACTTTTCACTGTACGTTAGTACATGTGACAATAATAAATCAAATCAAATCAAATACTGTAACCAGTACTCCAAATGTGGACCCACCAGATGTGGAAGGAAAGCAAGATACACCTGAATGAATTTCACTTTCTTGCAATGGTATTCAAAGAGGTACTCAATTTTGGAGATGAAATATTTGCAGTAAAATCCCTTTCACTAGTCGTCCTCAACAAATCTGCTGCTTCACATATCTCTGCATTACAATTAACAATCTGAAATGGGTAAAAGAATAATGAGAGCTTAGAAGGGGTTTGTTTCATTGTTGGCCTCAAGCAAATGTGTTTGTGGCCTACAATATAAAAACTAGTGATTTCACGTGTTGGACATTCCCGCTAGAGTAATGCTGAACCCAAGGATTGATTTTGCAATGTTTTACATCAGAAAATAGAGTACAGATTTCAATCGGCTATCTCACACAATTCGCCTCATGACAAACATTGTGGCTCAGAAATGTTGTCCCTTTTGAGATATCTCACAAAGGTAGAGACAAGACTCCAATTAGACCTTATTCCATAGGAATGCAAAGCAATTGCTAACATGAACAATTTCCAGCATTGTTCACCTACGTAAAGCATATGCATTTCCTATTGGGCATTGAGAACCAGCTGCTAAATAAACCTTGGGCATTTTTGGGTTTTGTTGGAGGAGGTGGCTTAATGAATGACTTTCTCTCCCTTGTATTTGTTGTATTAGTGTCTTCTGTTTAAGGTTTAATTTTTCATGAGGATGGTTTGTTATTTCTCAATTCCTTACTAACAGAAATCTTGCCATCAGCTGTTCTTCCCCTTATAGCAATCAAATTGTTTATCACACAAATTTTTTTAAGATTCTGATGGGACTGGCAAATTTGAATAGAGAAATTCACAAGGAAGAAAATTACACTGAAGCATTTTGAACAGTGTAATGTTCTATTTTGGACTATTTTTGGCTGAGGAATTGTCTTTGTAAATCTTAACATGTCAGATTGTGGAAAGTAAAAGGCCAGAATGGACTGTTTGGGCTAAATGGTCTGTTTTTGTTGTTATTCTGTGTTGTAATATCTTTGTAATTTTATACAACTATCTGTATCAGGAGACCAGATTCCACTGCTGATATTTCAACAGAGGTGTCAACACTGAGTTTTTATTTGTGGATGATACAAAACTTGTGAACTTTGAGGAACATGGGGAGGGATTTTTACCCACGCTTACCCCGAAACCGGAAAATTCTGACCTTCGCCAGCTATAATTCCTGTGGCAAGTGGAACCAGAAAATTCACCCCATAGTGTAAAACTTCAAAAGGTATAGATAAGCTGGTGGAATGGGCAGAGAAATAGCAGATGAAGTTCAATGGAGAAATATGAAGATATTCATTTTGGTGGGAAGAACATGGAAAGACTGTGTAAAATAAAGGGGACAACTCGAATAGGAGTGCAGGAACAGAGAGGATCTGTGTGTACATCTGCATAATTCATTAAAGATGGCAGGACAGGTTGAAAGCATGGTTAATAAAGTGCACAGTATCCTAGACTTTATTAAATGGGGCAAAAGGTACGAGAGCAAGGAGGTTATGCTGAACTTCTGTAAGTCACTAGTTTGGCCTCATTTGGAGTATTGTATCCAGTTCTGGGCACCAGACTTTAAGAAAGATGTGAAGGCATTGGAGGGAGTGCAGAAAAGATTCCCGAGAATAGTTCCAGGAATGAAGAACATCAGTTATGAAGATGGATGCAAAAGTTCAGACTGTTTTGTTTAGAGAAAAGAAGGTTGATAAGAGATTTGATACAAGTATTCAAAATCATGTAAGAGTAGATAGGAAAAAAACTGTTCTCATTGGTGGAAGGATCAAGAATGAGAGGGCAGAGATTTAAAATAATTGGTAAGAGAAGCAAGGACAACATGGTTAATGCACTGCATGAAAATGTGATTGAGGCACACTGAAGCACTCAAAAGAAAATTTAGACTGTTGTCTGAAAAGAAGGAATGTGCAGGGTTAAGGGGAGAAGATGGGGGAATAACAATCGGTGAGTTGCTTATTCAGAGAGCAGGCGTGGACTTAATGGGCTGTATGGCCTCCATCTGTGCTGTAACAGTTCTGTGAGTCCGTGTTCTCCTTACCAACCTGAAGACAACTTTCATAGAGGAATGGTTCAGTCTGTGGCTAGAGAAGTGAACACAGCATTGAATTTATATGATAGTAAATTTTCCTAAACCATCACAACGAACATTTTCTGAACGTATTCATTGGCAGCACACATTTTCCCAAAGGAAAACAAAACAAGAGCACTATTAGTATCTTGCAGGATTCCCAAATATCAAAAATATTGTGCATGTAGCTGCCTGGACCAATGCATGCTTTGGCTACTATGAAAAGGAAAATTTTCCATTTTATTAATATCTCTGACTCCAAGTACTAGTGATGTGGAGATGTCGGCAATGGCCTGGGATGGTGGGCACAGTAAGAAGTCTCACAACACCAGGTTAAAGTCCAACAGGTTTATTTGGAATCACAACTTTCAGACCACTGCTGCTTCATCAAGTGAGGTGTTTCTCCATCAGGTGGACTCACTTGATGAAGGAGCAGTGCTCCAAAAGCTTGTGATCCCAAATAAACCTGTTGGACTTTAACTCGGTGTTGTGAGACTTCTAACTTGTGTCCAAGTACGAAAACATATAAGAACATAAGAAATAGGAGCAGGAGTAGGCCATCCAGCCCTTCGAGCCTGCCCCGCCATTCAATAAGATCATGGCTGATCTGTCGTGTCTCAGTTCCACATTCCCGCCCTCTCCCCATAACCCTTAATCCTCTCTCTTATCAAAAACCCATCAACCCGCGTCTTAAAAATATTTAGCGAGGCGGCCTCCACCACCTCAATGGGCAGAGAATTCCAGAGATTCACCACCCTTTGAGTGAAGAAGTTCCTCCTCAACTCCATTCTAAACCGCCCCCCCCTTTATCTTGAGGCTGTGCCCCCTAGTCCTACTGTCCTTTCTGAGCGGGAAGAGCCTCTCCACCTCTATCCTATCCATCCCATTCATCATCTTATACGTCTCAATGAGATCACCCCTCATTCTTCTAAACTCTAACGAGTACAAGCCTAGTTTATTCAGCCTCTCCTCATAGCTCAACCCCCTCAACTCCGGTATCAGCCTAGTGAACCTCCTCTGCACTCCCTCCAAGGCCAAAACATCCTTGAGTAAGTACGGCGACCAAAACTGCACACAGTACTCCAGCTGCGGCCTCACTAATGCCCTATACAGCTGCAGCAAGACCTCCCTACTGTTATATTCAATCCCCCTCGCTATGAAGGCCAGCATCCCATTAGCCTTCCTGACCACCTGCTGCACCTGCAGGCTGGGTTTTTGCGACTCATGCACAAGGACCCCGAGGTCCCTCTGCACCGTCGCCTGCTGCAGTTTTTCACCCCATAAGTAATAGTCCTTCCTACCATTATTCCTACCAAAGTGGACCACCTCGCACTTGCCAACATTAAATTCCATTTGCCATTTCCTGGCCCATTCGCCCAGCCTATCTAGATCCTTCTGCAGGCTCTCCACACCCTCCGCGCAATTTGCCGTTCCACCAATCTTGGTGTCATCAGCAAATTTCGACACCATACACTCGGTTCCCTCCTCCAGATCATCTATACAAATGGTAAATAGCTGAGGCCCCAGCACCGACCCCTGGGGCACTCCACTAGTCACCAACCACCAATCCGAATAGCACCATTAACCCCCACTCTCTGTCTCCTATTTGACAACCAATCCTCTATCCACGCTAACACCCTACCCCCAACTCCATGCTCCCTTACCTTCTGCAATAACGTCTTGTGAGGTACCTTGTCAAACGCCTTCTGAAAATTAAGAAAGACCACATCCACTGGCTCTCCTCTATCCACCGCCCTAGACACATCCTCCTAAGCAGTATGGTTATGTTGTTGGACTAGTAATCCAGAGGCTTGGACTAATGACCACACACAAGAGTTTAAGACCCACAATGGCAGCTGGGGAAGATAAATTCAGTTAATTAGATACATTTGGTATTAGTGATCTTGACCATGGAACTACATCGCGTGAATGTTTTTTTAAAAAGTTCTCATAATACTTCAGTCCACATTCCCACCATTATTTGAAGGGGGAGGAGATGGGTGGTCCTTTGGGTACCAAAGATACTGGAATCTGAATCAATTATCCCATTGAGAAGTCTATGGAATGCCTATATGAATGAAAGATAAACAGAATAATTGCTCATGCAGTTTATCCAGGGTTTCACTGTTATTTTTCACATTCAGAGTGGCCACTTGGAACAAGCTCCAAGTCAATTCCAAGGTAAAGTTTCAAATTGCGCTATTGCTTTATTTCTTGAATTGTATATTGTTGTTGTTGAATTGTGTATGTGGATCTAATTTGTAGCGTTACAGTGTTTCCTTGTGATAACAGTACATAGTCTTCTGATACTGGTACCAGCATTTTTTCTACGTGATAACCCTGTGGAAGCAATAAACCTATTGAGCATTAAGGAGGGCCTCAAGGTAGCCTTGCACCACCAGTTCTTCATTATTTGCAGCATTAACTCAGTGAGTCACCTTGTGCTAAATCTCCTCCACATTTGCTCGCAGAAAGGTTTTCAAATAAAGACTGTCCTCGTCTGTTGCAGCTCAGCCAGACAAGTCCTGCGGCCATTACCATTAAGGTGCGCAGTTCTCCCCAAATTTCACCCTGCCCAATCTTTCCTGCCAGCCAATCACTTTGCCCTCTGAGCTCCAGCAAGCCACACAGGAAGCAGGTTTGAATGAGCCAACCACCTTTTTAGTGTGGTCAGTTCACCCCTACCAGTATGTTCTTTTTGCCTCTTTCACGGATGCTGGGACATCTTCACTGAGCTTGCAAAATCTACAGCCAAGGGTATAATTAAATAAGCTGGAAGTCTCCTGCAAAATTTGTGAATTCTGAAACGAAATCACAATAAAAGCAACAGAATTTAACATTCTAGCATTTTTACTACTAATATCGAAGACAAAAATACAGCCTTGTCAAAACTTACAACTGTTTCAAACAATTCACACATTGAATGATAGTGGCCACTATCAGCTGAAAAATCAATTTTACACAAAGCATAATTTCATACGTAACAGTGAAACAAAAATCATGGAATTCCTGCAGTGCAGGAGGAGGCCATTTGGCTCATGGAGTCTACACCAACAACAATCCCATCCAGATTCTATTCCCATGCATTTATCTTAGCTAGCCCCCAGACACTATCGGGTAATTTAGCATGGCCAATCCACCTCACCCACACATCTTTTGGACTGTGGGAGGAAACCTGAGCACCTGGAGGACACCCACACAGACACGGGAGAATGTGTAAACTCCTCCCAGACAGTGACCCAAGGCTGGAATTGAACCCAGGACCCTGGCATTGTGAGGCAGCAGTGCTAACCACTATGCCATCATGCTACCCCAAATGACCAGCTAAGAAGCATATTGTGCCTTGTTTTTAATAGCACCTTAATAATTACTTGACCTGAATTAGTTTAATACGGATGGCATGGTATGGCCCAAGTAACAGCATCTCTAATAATACAGTACTGAGGGATACTGCAATGGAGTGTCAGCCTGGAATATCTTCCAAAGTCCTGGAGCAGGATTTTCACATGGACTTCAGGACCAAATGGGGGTGCTAAGCCTCCACAGTCAAATTGGCAGAGCTATTTTCCTGGAGGCAGCTTCCTAAATTACCATCTTCGCACTTGCCATCCTATTCAGGACTCTGGACAGGATTTTGATATGACTCGCCCAATCAGATGTTGTTAGCTCCAGACTAGAGTCTTGGTAGCACCTTCGGGAGAAGTGGATGCCGAGACAAGTTTGAGAATGCATGTGCCTCACAATGGAGTGGCACTTAGAGACATTGAAATATTCAATATTTTAGTGTGTACAGGCACCAGGCCCCTTGAGTTGGAGGAGAACTTCTCCAGTGACATTGTTGGGATTGCAGGGGATGTCTTTCCTGCCTGCAGCTCCCTCTTCAGATGATGGAGTGTCTGATTGTCCTCTGGACTGCTGCAGGGAGGCGTCTTCCATGGAGTTAGTGACCTAACCACGTGCTTGGTGTGGGTGGAGGGGGTGAGTTTGTGAAGCATCTCTGCTGCTGATAGTGCTACAAAATCGCCCCTAGTTGGGATCTTATGTTTTCTGCCTCCATTCAACAAGCAGACAATCCACTTCTTAGATCTCCCCTGGAAAACTTCTTCAGTGGTGGAAGAGTGTCAGAGAGTTCTCCCTATTTTTCCAGCCCTCACCACCTTTGCTCCCACCACCATATTGCCAGGACATTGGAGGTGCTGTGGTAGATCCTGAACATACTTTGCTTTAGAGGTAACAGATCAACCAACTAGGCCAAGATAATAATTAGCGACTGAACAATAGTACAAATCTATTTACCCAAACAAATTAAAAACTGGTTTAACTTGAACCATCTATGAATGAATTTTGTATATGATTGAGTAGGCTCCACTCTGGAATAGGAAACTTCACATTGATTAAAACATTCAGTGGTTGCCTTGTGCTTTAATCAGACCTCTGTCCCCTTTTCTCTTATAGAAATCTACTCAATCACACACTGTAGCCTCATTACATATCAGTTCAGCACAGCATGCCTTCAACAAAAAAAACATAGCTTTATTTTTAAGGTATTGGTATGAGAAGTGTGAGATGTATTTTTAGTTGTTTAAAGTGGTTTTTCACAGTTATAATGTTTCAGTACATGAAACAAATGATGGATGTAGAAATGTATTTTTGTAAGCTTGGATCTTCCAATAGAAGATATTCTATTGTAATTTTTAGTCAGCCTTTCCTATGCACTTTTAACTTCTCCATACTATGCAGTGTTTGCTGTTCGGAAGAGTGATTTTCTTCCCTCTGTTTTCTGTTGGTGTTAATTAGTAACTAATTGAAAAGAGATGTACAAGAACAACCTGGAAGGATTTATCCTTCATTTCTCTTCCCATTCACTTGGGAGAGGCAAAACTCCCGCATCCTTCTTCCTGAGGATTTAACTAAATAAAGAATTCACCATGTGAGGAATTGTAGATTCCATTGTAGGTACCATTGTAGATGGTACCATTCAGGGGCAGAGCTCAGTGTCTCTCCACAGACAATGCCACCCAATTTACTGCTTTAAACAATTTTTTTACAGCATCACTCTTTATGACATGGTATACCGTTGTGCTGACATTTAAAAAATGGACATTATAGGTAAAGAATATGAAAAGTGCAAGTGATGTTGCTCACATTTGTGACTTTTCATAAGTGGAGGCAATTAAAAATACAATTTAATATTTGAAAATTAAAAACTTTGTTATGGCAGAATTGATTCCCTGACCTGTATGGAACCTTTGATTCCCATTGAAGTCAATGGCAGATCTCTGTGTTGGCCGGTCTGCAGCATCAGTTTGGTGCCCAATTTATGAGCTGAAAATTTACCAACTTAACTCCAATGGAACACTCCCATCTGGGAGAAAGCTTTCCAATTCGGATTTAAATGTCGAGAGAGAACAGCACGAACATCCTTACTGCGGAAACATTTAAATTGAATCTTTTGTGAATGAAATGAAAGTCTCACCATAGTTTAAAGCAGGGGAAACAGCGATGCACTTCTGTTAGCCTTGTTGTTCAATCTACAAATAATTTACAGAGAGCAGTGATGGAACAAATGAGTTTGAAAATCAAAATTATGGCGAGAGCAGATGAAATAAGCTAGCATACCCTTGGGGCCTGGATTTAAATCAAACCTAGGCCAAAAGGATGAGAGTTTCCTTTCACTGTCTGTCTGCCTCTTTGAATATATACTTGATAATATTAAAGTTGTCAAAATACGAAAAAAAGAGTAGGGTAGTGGGACTAATTGGGTAGCTGTTTTGAAGAACTGGCACTGACACAATGGGATGAATGGCCTTCCCCTGAATTGTACGATTCTGTGATTTTCTTTCCCTCTCTTCCTCTCTCTCTCTCTCTTCCTGCAGTATGGAAGCATTTTAAATGAACTGGATTTGGGCAATGTCAACCCACTTGTGTGTGGGCATATATCCATGTCATAATGTCAGAATTCAGCCTAACTTGTTAATAAGTTGAAGCTCTTGCTGACAGAAGTCACTGTTGTGGGAAATGGAAATGTCACACTGGTGCCATACTAGGAGGTGTTTTAGTTGGTGGCTGTGTTAAGCCACATTATCAGGAAAAAGAAGGAGCTTCTCTTGGAAACAAGCCATGCTATTGATCTGAATTAAGACTGAGTAACGCTGATGCCGCATGAAAAATTGTAAATGTCTTTAGTTGTCTCACACTAAGACCCTTTTCATACTAATATACAGACAAATCCAGCAAGAGAAAAATAACATTTCCATGGTATAAGTAACATTACTCCCACACTATAATTTATTATCAGTCATGTATTTTTATCTGATTTACTTCAGCAGTGGTATTGAAAATGCTAAGAATGTGTTTCTAATTCTTTAACATCATCACTGCTCTGCAGATAAATTTCCCTTTATGATAGGAAAATTGCACAAGGCATTTCACATGGATATAATTGGATAAAAAGGGACATTAAGCGAAAGAAAAAGATCTTAGGAATGGTCATCAAGAATGTAATCAAAGAGTTAGATTTTAAGGAGACTCTTAATGGGGAAGAGAGTGGCAGAGAGATGGAGGAGTACATGGAGGATTTTTTAAAATTTTAATAATTTACGGGATGTGAGTCACTGGCTGGACCAACCTTTATTGCCCATCCATAATTGGCCTTGGTGGTGTTGAACTGCCTTCCTGAACCTCAGCTCTCCCTGTGGTGTAGGTATATCAATAGTGCTGTTCATGAGGGAATTCTAGGATTTTGACTCAACAGCAGTGAAGGAAGGGTGATATATTTCCAAGTCAGGTTGCTGAGTGACTTGGAGGGGAACCTCCAGATGGTGGTGTTCCCAGGTGCCTGCTGCTCTTGTCCTAGATGGTAGTGTTCATGGATTTGGAAGGTGCTGCCTAAGGAGCCTTGTTGGGATCCTGCGGTGCACCTTGTCGATGGTACACACTGCTGCCACTGTTCATTGGTGGTGGAGGGAGTGAATGTTTATGTAAGGGGTAGCAAACAAGCTGACTGCTTTATCCTGGATGGTGTCAAGTGTTGAGTGTTTTAGGAGCTGCACTCATCCAGACAAATGAAGAATATTCCATAACACTCCTAACTTGCGATTTGTAGATGGTGGACAGACTTTAGGAAGGTAAGTTACCCACCACACAATTCCTAGCCATTCCCTTGTCAGTATTTATATAGCTAGTCCAGTTCAGTTCCTAGTCAATGGTAACCTCCAGGCTGTAGACCCATATGGTCACAGTTTCCATTGTATATAGAAACCCTGTTCGTATCTGCACCAACAGCAATTTCACCCAGCCCCTATCCCCATAATCCCACATATTTACCACACTAATCCCTCTAACCTATGCATCCTGGGACACTAAGGGACAATTTAGAATGCCAATGCACCTAACTCACACCTGGAAACCGGAGCACCCAAAGGGAACCCACACAGACAGAAGGAGAACGTACAAACTCCGCACAGACAGCGACTTAAGCCAGGAATTAAACCTAGATCCCTAGAGCTGTGAAGCAGCAGCACTAACCACTGCGCCACCGTGATGCCTATATGTCCATATGGAGGATTTTAACCTAGCAGTCATCCTTCTCACCCTCTTACTGCGTCTCAGATTTAAATGTAACGATTGATCTAACATTGATATTGATTTAATATCAGTTGCTACTTGCAAAGGAGAATTTCAAACTTTTACCTGGTTCTAATATTTGGATGATGTTCCCTTGTCCTTAATGCCACTAAATTAATTGATCATTTACTTAATTGTATTTCTTTCATTACAAGAGTGACTACACTTCCAAAGTATTTCATTGACTGTAAAGCACTTTGGGATGTCCTAAGGTCATACATAAAAAAAGACTATAAAATGCACAAAGTTCATTACTGTTTTGGCTTTTGGCATATGCAAAATCGTTACACGTTTGTCTCCAGCACAGTCACTGCATCGCAACTAATTTACGGTTTGAGAGATGTTTTGAGATGTGATAAGAAATAAAACTGTTCAGTATTAAATGATCTAATTAACATAGTGTTCATTACAATAACATTCACTATATTTCCCCCATTATCGTGGCTCCTGAACTTCTACAGCCTTAAGCTGGAGGCTCCACATTCATAAGCAAGGAATTCATTACCTCATTGCTTTAATATTTTCCTGGCTCCCAGTTAACTGAGCAACCCTTTGCTGACAGGTTTAAAACTGTTCTCTCCCACTTGCATGGGGAAGAGTGTGAGGGTGTGGCGGGGGGAGAGTATTACAGGGGGGTTAGCCAGGGTTGCAGACTTGCAGGGAGGGAAAGTGTGTGAGGCCAGGTTGCGTTTTGGAGGGAGAGATTGTGATGGATTTGTGGGTCCACGGGGAAGGAGACTTTGTGAGCTTGTGGAGGGGGGATGGGCAGAGAAGAATAAAAGTATGTGTCATTCAAAATCTAGAATCCAGCTTCATAGTTAAAAGATGAATCCAATTTTTGCAGAATTTGAATTGAAGCTGATGAAAATGTGTGATTAACTATGCAAATGCCTGCTCTTTCAGACACTTCATTACAATCAAAACCAGTTCCTTTAGCAATATGAAGCGACACTATCAGTCTGGTAGTCAAAAATGCAGAAAACTGAAGGCACGGCAAGGGAATGAAACTGGACAAAAAGTCAGTTTGTCATCTTACTTTCAGAAGTTTGAAGTATTGAGCAGTACACAAACTGCACATTCATCCTCATCCTCCAAAAGAATGGACGAATTATCTGATGGCTTAGACTTGTTGATTTCCAGAAATACCACATTGCCTGATAACATTGAAAAGGAAGTGGACTCTGAAATGACACGATTTTGCTGATTCTTCTGTTGAAGTGAGGGAAGAAAACTACCCTGCATACATTGTTTGATGGCCAAAATCTGTTCCACTGGGTATGATAGAATATGTCATATTTAATACACAGAAAACATGGAGACTTTGAGAAAAAGAGTTTGAGGTTGGAGGCCCAAAGTAAGTTAGAAGTCTTCATAAGTCCCATTTTCTGTGGGAGAAGAGAAATGGGATAATGGAAATTAAAAGTTTGTTCATTTTTTTCCAGAAATCTCTAAGGCAGTCTACTGTTATGTTTGCAAATGATTCCCTGACCCTAGTAAAGGGAAACAAGCATTCAATGACAGGTCCTCTAACTGACGAAATGTTGCAAGAGTTATTGCTGGTCATGAAACTCTTAAAGATCATACTAAACCTATGTGTTTGTTTGTTTAAAGACATAAATCATCTGGAAGAACTTATTCTGTGTTATCTGCTTAATTTGATAAGGAGTGGTCTTATTGGAGGAAAGTGCTGCAACATGTTGTCACAGTCTTCTTTGACAACCTCAAAGAAGACATGATGAATCATCATTGTCAATTCAAAGGGGTAATTATTTAGCCTACCTTGAATATTTCAGTGAATTTGATGAGTTTCTCAAAGAGTATTTGAAAAGTTGTCAATATTATAGATCAGAGATGGCCAGGGCAGCACGGTGGCACAGTGGTCAGCACTAACGCCTCACAGTGCCAGGGACTTGAGTTCAATTCCCAGCTTGGGTCACTGTCTGTGTGGAGTCTGCACGTGTCTGTATGGGTTTCCTCTGGGTGCTCCAGTTTCCTCCCACAGTCCAAAAGACTTGCTGGTTAGGTGCATTGGCCATGCTAAATTCTCCCTCAGTGTACCCAAACAGGTGCCAGAGTGTGACTATTAGGACATTCTCACAGTAAGTTCATTGCAGTGTTAATGTAAGCCTCCTTGTGACTAATAAATAAATAAATAAATAAATAAATAAATATCCTGACTCGCAGAACAGCCACATACCAACAAGGATGTTAGGAAACATTGATGTCACTAAGCCTGTAAAGGCTGAGATTGTTCATGAAGGCCAAATGTATGCCTACTTGTAACATGAATAAATTAACTTTAAACCAGCTTGTTAATGCACCAAACCTATGATAACTTCATCACTATCATCACAGAACTCCTCAGAAACCAATTCACTAATGAAGTAAAAGATGCCAAATACTATTCCATAATAGTTGATTCATGTGGATCAATTAACATTAATTTTAAGGTATGTGATCAGTGATGGTGAAGTTGTCATGATTTCTCCAGTTTGTCCAGCTAAAATCCCACACTTCTGAGTGCTGCAGACAACTGTTCTGGAAATCATTGCAAATTCAGGTTTGGACATCAAAAAATGTTGTCCGCACATCTTCGATAATGCTGCAAATATGGCAAGCAAACATCTAAATCTACAAGCAAGACTGAACAATGCAAGCCCTACTGCATTATTCATCTTATGTTCCAGACGCTCCTTGAATTTAATCTACAATGCTGCAGCTGAATCCTGTGAGAAAAATGTACATTTTTTTGACTTTGTTCAAAATGTGCGATCTTTTTGTTTCAGTTTCCACGTATTCGTAGAATATGTTGCAATCAGACTTGGAGCAGGCAAACAGAAAACATTTGAAGGTAAAATGTGAAACTACCTGGTCTGCTCGTGTAGATGTTATTTTCAAATTCAGAAAAAATAGGTGTGAAAGCTAACACAAAATCCTTAGCAGAAAATTTTTGAAAGTATGATATTTCTCTTTTTTCTCTTTTGAGGCATGGTTTGCTTTAAAGAATAAATGCCATCCTCAAATTGCTGCAAAATGTTGATGCAACTTTATTGAATGTTGCACAATTGCTAGCCTCTGTTATATTTTTATCATGGAAGTTCAAAATGACTATAGCTCGGAGGAAGCAGAGGCATTAATATTAACAAGAAATATAGGTCCCTCTGATGATGAGAAGCATAGAAGACACAGGTATTATTTTTCAATGAATCTAGAGACAATGAAATCACTTTAAAAGGGAAAGAGAAGATCATCTTTAAGACTGTCAATCTTATTTGTAACACAATAATAGTGCAGTTGCAAAGTAGAAGTGAATGTATGAAGAAAGCTGTTGATTTACTTTGCATGCTTTTTGATAGAAATTTGGTGAAAATGCTAAAAGCCACTGGGGTAAGAAACTAAATGAATTCTAGCAAGAGGACTTAGACACAATTTTTTGAAGAAGAAGAAGTGAAACAATCCATTTGTTTCATCGATAATGATGAGTTCTGTGCTTTGAGATCGCCAGCTGATTTGTACAGTCTTATCCGTGGTAGTTTGCAGGTAACCTTTCCAAACATTGAAACCATTCTGAAAATATTTTTAATAACACCTGTCATAAATGCTTTTGGTAAATGTTCTTTTTCTGTATTGAAAAGAGTTAAAAATTATTTGTCGAGAACAACGAGTCAGGAACATTTGTGAAGTTCAGCAATATTGGCGATTAAAACTGTCTTTACAAGATTTTACCTCCGATGATGTAACTGATGATTTTGTGAAGAAAAAGTGTAGAAGAAAAGCCTCTGAATTGCCAACAAGGGATGAAGCGAGAAAGTCTTTCTGTCTTCCATATTTTCTTGTTTAAATTCTGCTTTACAAAACAGACTATTGCTGGTTTGATATAATGGCTGCAGCTGGTCAGATGCTGGTAGTTCTAACCACCATCACTCTCAAGACTGGCGTTCAGTAAGTCTCTTCAGCACAAAGAACGGGATCCTTCAGGCAGAGGCACTGACAGTGGACCTGGGCTGACTGGATACTGCAGTCATGTGTATTTATGGCACTATCTTCTTTAATTTTGTGACTGGAAGTAAGGAAGTTAACTGTTGAAACTGAATGAGATTCTGAACTATACTGAATGGAAGCAAATGCATCTTGCTGATTGGAATATTTACACCTGCCCTGGACTGGTTCCTTCCGTCCTGCACTAGCTTGTGCTGTAGTGATGTAATCAGCTTATTTTTCCACCAGGTTGCTCATCAGCAAGTTCCACGTTTGCTCAAGACACATATTGCAATACTGATCATCTTTATTATCATTCTGATAAGAGGTAAGCTTGAATTTCAATCCAGCAATTATTCATAACAGGCAAGCATTTTAAGTTAAAAAGCACTGAAACAGTTAAGCTTGATCAATTTATGTATTTTTGTAGCTTCCATCTTTGCATTCTATATGTTGGGGGCAGAAGTGAAGATAAGAGCAGGGCCTCATGAACTGTAAATCTGCCTCTGCTCTATACTAAATGGCCCACGGTTGCCAATGTCTGAGTTGGTGCCTCAAACAGAAGCTTCAGTGAAAGTATTTCATTATCATCAGTCTCTTCTCCCTCTTGCCCTTTTATGTTCCTGCCTCGCCAGGTTGCAGTTCCTGGGTAACTGAAAGGAGAAAGGGACGTGGCTAATGTTGTGATGAGGAAAGTGGTGGGAAGAAGAGAATCAAGAGGTGCAAGCTAATACCATTTACAGCTTAGGAACCAGAATAAATTGTGCAATGAGAGGAAAGTAGAATGTTTGAAGCAGGATAGCATTAGTTTCAATCCTTTCAGCCCTGCTATTGGCATAGCCTCAGTCATGGCCACTTACTTCACTGATGATCACCTGCTCCTTCACAGTGAGGAGAAGCAGACATGTCTGTCCCAACCAATTGACATCGCTGTCTTTGGTTTTGTCAGTTTGTCCTGCAAGAGAGTAGGAACTGTGGTACAATGTGTGCTTTGATGTTGTCATGATTGACTTCTAGTCATGTGTGCAAGGTGTGGTAAGTGGGTATGAGGCTAGCAGTTGTTGTGATTGATGGAGTTGGTTGCCAGGTGAGCGATGGAGATGTAGTGCAAAGAACAATTTTTTTAAGTTTAATGGGGCAATTGGTGGAATGTGCCATTTGAAGAAGCATTCACTAACTTTGGCCACTGGTGTAAGATCATTAATGTCATTAAGCATTGCATCCATGTTATCAGTGCTGTGCTCCCAACATTGACCACAATGGCTATCTGCTCCAATCATCTCCTCAGGGTTTGTCTGGAGGACCTCCTGATCCCACATGGATAGAGGACTTCACTTCTTCTGTTCTCCTCTGCATCAATACACCCAGTGCTACATTAGAGAATCCTGGAGCCCACTCTCTGCCATGCTTAGCTATTTCTTTTTTATCAGATCCAAGTTACTTCTGCAATTTATTTCAGCACTTGCTTAAGCCAAAATGCACCTCCTCCTTAATGGGTGCATGTTTAATTTAGATAGCATAAGCTGACTGGAACTCAGGCTAATTTCTCAAGGTTTTATAGGCATTCAATACCAGCGCTGGCTGGAGGCTAAATTCATTATCATGAGCGGGCAGCATCAAGTTCTCCTGCTGCTTGCATCAGTGTGAACGCACCCATTTTGGAACTTTATCTAGTTCCCTGCCTTGCAACTTTTATCAATATTCTGATGCCATAATAACATGACATATATTTCTGTAGCATCATTACTATAAAATCGACTGATTCTTTAACCTCATAGAATGTGAGATGATTTTTTTAAAAATGCTGGTTCAAACAGCATACAGCAGAATTCCCTCTAGATGCTGACATTGTGAGGGTAATTAATAAGTATCAGCTGAATACAGAGCTACAGTCAAAGCGAACTGTGGAACAGTTACATTGATGCAAATAAATATACATGGGACAACAAATCAACTTTTTAACTCCTTGCCCAAGATCATTTTATTTTCTAACAAAAATGTCTAGAACTATATTCTCAATTTGCTCAGTGGTTAGCACTGCTGCCTCACAGCACCATGGACCTGGATTCAATTCCGGCCTCAAGTGACTGTGTGGAATTTGCACATCCTCCCTGTGTCTGCATAGGTTTCCTCCAGGTGCTCCAGTTTAGAACATAGAACATAGAACATTACAGCGCAGAACAGGCCCTTCGGCCCACGATGTTGCGCCGACCAGTTACAAAACAATGACCCACTAACCTAAACCAATCCCTTTTCGTCCATAAACCTATCCACGGATCTCTTAAACGCCACCAAACTAGGCGCATTTACAACTGCAGCAGGCAGGGCATTCCAATCCTTCACCACCCTCTGGGTAAAGAACCTACCCCTGACATCCGTCCTATAACTACCCCCCCTTAATTTAAAGCCATGCCCCCTCGTGCTAGATTTCTCCATCAGAGGAAAAAGGCTATCACTATCCACCCTATCTAAACCTGTAATCATCTTATATGTTTCAATAAGATCCCCTCTTAGCCGCCTTCTTTCCAGCGAAAACAACCCCAAATCCCTCAGCCTCTCCTCATAGGACCTCCCCTCCATACCAGGCAACATCCTGGTAAACCTCCTCTGCACCCTCTCCAAAGCCTTCACATCCTTCCTGTAATGTGGGGACCAGAACTGCACACAGTACTCCAAGTGCGGCCGCACCAGAGTTGTGTACAGTTGCAACATAACGCTGCGACTCCTAAATTCAATCCCCCTACCAATAAATGCCAAGACACCGTATGCCTTCTTAACAACCTTATCTACTTGATTCCCAACTTTCAGGGATCTATGTACACATACACCTAGATCCCTCTGCTCATCCACACTATTCAAAGTCCTCCCGTTAGCCCTATACTCGACACATCTGTTATTCCTACCAAAGTGAATTACCTCACACTTCTCCGCATTAAACTCCATCCGCCACCTCTCGGCCCAGCTCTGCAACCTGTCTAAGTCTTCCTGCAAACTATGACACCCTTCCTCACTATCTACCACACCTCCGACTTTGGTGTCATCAGCAAATTTACTAATCCATCCAACTATACCCTCATCCAGATCATTAATAAAAATTACAAACAGCAGTGGCCCCAAAACAGATCCCTGAGGCACACCACTTGTAACCGAACTCCATGATGAATATTTACCATCAACCACCACCCTCTGTCTCCTATCCGCTAGCCAATTCCTGATCCAATTCCCTAGATCACCCCCAATCCCATACATCTGCATTTTCTGCAGAAGCCTACCATGGTGAACCTTATCAAACGCCTTACTAAAATCCATATACACCACGTCCACTGCCTTACCCCCATCCACCTCTTTGGTCACTTTCTCAAAAAACTCAATAAGGTTAGTAAGGCACGACCTACCCGCCACAAAACCATGCTGACTATCTCCAATCAATTCATTACTCTCCAAATAACTATAAATCCTATCCCTAATAATTTTTTCTAAAACCTTGCCCACAACAGAAGTGAGACTCACTGGTCTATAATTCCCGGGGAAGTCTCTGTTCCCCTTCTTAAACAATGGGACAACATTCGCTAACCTCCAATCTTCCGGTACTATACCAGAGGCCAACGACGACCTGAAGATCAGAGCCAGAGGCTCTGCAATCACTTCTCTTGCCTCCCAGAGAATCCTGGGGTAAATCCCATCCGGACCAGGGGACGTATCTATTTTCAGACCCTCCAGAATATCCAGCACATCCTCCTTATCAACTGTAACACTGTCAATTCTACTCCCCTGCAACCCAGTGTCCTCCTCAGCTATATCCATGTCCCCAAAGTTTCCTCCCACACCCCAAAGATGTGAGGGTCAGGTTGATTAGCCATGCTAAATTGCGCTTGGTGTCAGGGGGATTAGCAGGGTAAATACATGGGGTTATGGGGATAGAGCCTGGGTGGGATCGTTGTCGGTGCAGGCTCAATGGGCCAAATGGCCTCTTTCTACACTGTAGGGATTCTATGAATTTGTATTTTCCACTTTCGAAAGGTGATGTTTCCAAAATATTGAATTAATGTAACATGGTTGATTTCCTTTTAATACTAAAGCTCAGCTTAGTTATAATTTGTCTTTTGAGAAGACCTAAGTTGGTTCTTGAACAGAAGAATACGCTAAAATATTAAGGGGTTATTTGCTAGAGATGTTCAAAATTGTGAATGGTTGTGATAGAATAAATGAAGAGAAACTGTTTCCAATGACAGGAGGGTTGGTAATCAAACGACACAAGTTTGAAGTGTTTGACGAAAATATTAGAGGTAACATAAGGGAAATAAAAATTATGCTCAGAGTTTTTATGATCTGAAATGAGCTACCTGAAAGGATGACAAAAGCAGATTTAATAATAACTTTCAAAGGAACTAGGCTGGGGTTTTCCAATCCCTGCCAGCCATTGGCCTTGTCACAAGTTGGACTGGAAAATTTGGAGCATGGACTTTTGGCAATTTAAATCCTCTGAGCAGGTTAGAACATTGTCCAACATGAATTGTAGTAGAGTACGCCAGTCAAAGGAAGAGAGAAAATATATTCTTAATTTGAGAACAGAAATTACTTTGTTCACTTTGTTGCTACTTTTAACAATTTATTGGTTGCAATAAATATTTGCTTCCATAATGCCTATTTTTCTACATCTCCATAGTGTTCTGAATCACATGGGCCTTGTATCTGGTTAGAAATACTAATTAATTATCCTCCAGAAAACTCTTGCCATTGTTTACAGTAAATATCTTGCATCTTTTCCCCAGTAAGACAATTTGTAGCCTTTAGCAACCAGATTATCCAAACTTCTTGTCAAGCAGAATCCAGAATGGTCACCTAACTCCTTACTTCCTCTATTTTACCCTAAATTAAAGACACAATTCAAAAACATAACAATCTTACAAAACTTTACATTTATAACAATTATTTCTGAAAACATTAAAGATTGACAGAAACTTCAGGGAAACAACGTTGTGAGTGAAACTCTTCCAACTCTTACCCCTCTTACTTGCAATGATTTTCCACATGTGGAGTTTCCCTCCATGTTACTACTTTTGAGGTTTCTCCAGCACTCCGATTGGTAACTGACAGTAACTTGTACTGATCCGATACAAACACACACATCTGAGGCTCAGGACTCAGGGACAAAGAAACAGTTCCCTCAGTGTCATACATCTTCAGAGCAGCTGGGCATCTTTTGGTGAGTTTGGTCAAGCCCGAGTCTGTTGTTTTAGCCTCTGTAGCCAGCAAAAAAGCACAAGCTCAAGTGCAGAGAGATAGTGTTCATTTCAAAACAAATGGTTTTCAAGTATGCAGGAGCTGTTCAAGGTGTTTGTACCGCTGGATATTAATTTAAAGGACTCATCACTGATTCCACCCACTCTACCACTTGCTGTGAAAATAATAACAGCAATGAAGTATTTGATTATCGGTCTTCTGAGGCTTAACCTTGTACCATCCAAGTCAAGTGAATGCTCACATCATAGTGACCTAATACCATCTGGACAAGGAATTATTGAGCCAATTTTCTGAACGCATCCTGCTAACAAGCATGGCTTTCGTCCCTTGGATCCATCAGTACATGAGAGTAGAGACTAAGTAGTTCTATCTTAAAGATTGATTCACTGGTATCTAAATATTCACAGTTGCTCCTGTACAATTCCCTAGTTCAGTCATTGCTATATCCCACATTTGGACTTTCTATTCTGAATTTAACCATTGGATATGCTGCATTCGCCGTACCAAATGTCTTCTCACATGGTGGTGATGCAATGCCCATACATATGTGTAAATGCCTCATGGTCCATGTTAATGCCTGCTTGTATGTACAACACTTGTATGTACAAGACGTAGCCCAAGGCTCTTGACCGCCACAGCATGACATTCCTGAGACTCTATACATTAGTCTGAATGAAAACTGTAATTTCACAATTGTCAACATGGCCATTCACACCCTGCCGCTGCTGCAAGCGAGGGTGGAGAATCTGGCGCTCAGCCAAATCTCTGTTCACTGCAGGGCGACCAGCGAATCCTGCTGGTGCGAACAGCTGGAAAATTCTGTTTTCTCAGAACAAGAGAAAAAGAGAAGCTTTCAGCCTTATTAGGTTAGAAAAGCTGGATCGGTGCTGCAATTTAAACATGTACTTTGGGAACATTTGAAGCCAGCAAAGGTAAGTTTGTACATAGAACATTACAGCGCAGCACAGGCCCTTCGGCCCTCGATGTTGCGCCAACCAGTGGAACCAATCTGATGACCCTCTAACCCAAACTATTCCAATGTTATCCATATGCCTATTCACTGACCATTTGAACACTCTTAAAGTTGGCGAGTCCATAACTGCTGCAGGCTGGGCATTCCACGACCTTACTACCCTCTGAGTAAAGAACCTACCTCTGACATCCATCCTATAATTAGCACCCCTTCATCCATCCCCTAATTAGCACCCCTTAATTTAAAGCTATGTCCCCTTGTGTACTTCTGCATGTTTTACAAATGTGTTTGTTCTTTTCACCAAAAAGAGCTAAGCTGAATAGCTTTTGCTTACTCTTTGCTTCGAGTAAGTCTGGATGACACAGCGATTGCTTAGAAAGGGAGCCCAGCGATTCCAAAAAATTAACAAGGAGGGTTGTTACGATCAATGGCTCATTAAATGGTTCTTAGGCTGTTATGGTACATATACCTGATGCTCTGGAGGTCTGCAGAATAGACAGATGTTAAAAGTCAGCTAGAACCCCTGGGAGGACAGTATTGTCAATTACAGATGATGATCAAAAAATGCCAGATATTTTTAATAAGTGCTCCTCTTAGTCTTTACTTGAATAAACACATATCAGTGAGGAAGTCAACCATGAAGAAGATTAGAGCAGGATGAAAAATTGGGAAAAATGAAAAATTTCAGATATGCTGGAGAAGCTAAAAGTAGAGGAAGTGCCAGACCTTGATGAGATGCAGGCCCCAGAAATCCTGACCCAGAATTTGTTGACTCACTCCTGCCATTCTTGAAGCCTCGTGAAGCCTGGTTTAGGGCGCACTGATCCCACATCACAACTTGACACCATACTATAATCTTCTGAAGCTTCGGTGCCATAACACTGTTCCGTCTCTAAAAAAGTTCAACTCTAATTTACATTATTCCATCCCTTCAAATGTGAATTTACAACTGGAACAGAGGATGCTGGAAAAACACAACAGGTCTGGCAGCATTTGTGAGGAAGGAAAACAGCATTAATGTTTCGAGTCCTTTTGGCTCTTTGTCAGAACTCAAAGGAGGGAGAATGCATTAGATTTTGAAGTGTAAAATGTGAAGATTGCAACAAAACGTAGAACTTTAAGAACAAAAGACAGATGGGGGTTGGGGAACTTGCATTGAAGTCATGCATGTCCTGGAACGGGTTTAGCGCAGAGGGGAAAGATTACAATCTAAAGCTGCTGAACTCAATGTGGAGTCTTGATGGCTGCAACATGACCAACTGGAAGATGAGATGCTGCTCCTCCAGCTTTCACAGAGTTTGACTATTTTTAAAGTTTAAAGTTTTTATTTATTAGTCACAAGTAGGCTTATGTTCACACTGCAATGAAGTTACTGTGAAAATTCCCTAAACTAAGGCATTGCAGCAAGCCAAGGATGGACATGTGAGCATGCGAGCAAGGTGCTGAGTTAAAATGGCAAGCAGCAGGAAGGTGAGGCAGGTGCTTTCAAATGTAACACCTTTTCCCTTTCTTCAGTTCTGACACAGAGCCAAAAGAACTCAAAACGATAACTTTGTTTTCTCTCCTTACTGATACTGCCAGATCTGTTGAGATTTGCCAGCATCTTCTGATCTTGTTTCAAATTCCAGCACTTGCAACATTTGGCTTATTTCAATGTGAATGCATGTATACTGAAGTCATTTTGCTATGATCGTTGCTGCTACTTAAACCTAAAAGAATGGTGGTAAAGGATATTCTAATATAAATAACTATTCCTCACTCATCTTATTTTTCAAGCCCACCGTATTTCTGTAATAAAGCTACATGCTAGAGGAGCTCCAGACCTTTTAGAACTGAGGAGAGGAAAAATTTCTTCACCCAAAGGTTGGTAAATGTGTGGAATTCACTATCACTGAAAGTAGTTCAAGCCAAAACATTATGTGATTTCAAGAAGAAATTAGATATAGCTCTTGGGGCTAAAAGAATCAAGGGATATAGGGGGGAAGGCAGGATCAAGATATTGAATTTGATGATCAGCCATGATCAAAATGAATGGTGAAGCAGGCTCGAAGGGCTGAATGGTCTACTCCTGCTTCTGTTTTCTATGTTTCTATATTGGGATTCTGTCAAGTATGCCAGACGGGACAGTGGCCAAACGATTGTCCAATTTTAAAAAGGAAGACAAAAATAACATGGACTAGTTAGCTTAACATCAGTGGTAAGCAATGTTTCAGGGTTTCTAAATAAGGATGAAATTACGATGCATCTCAATAAGGAGGAGAAAACAATTAGAAGTAGCCAACATAGATTTCATACTTGATAAATCTCATGGAACTTTTTGAGGAGATAGCAGAAATGGTAAATGGGGAAATGTTTGCGTGAACTTTAGGAGATTATTCAAAATAATTAAAGAGTTTGGAGTTCGGAGAGGATGGCAAAAAAGATTTTAAATAATTTGAAGGGAGAAAACAGGGCAAGGAGTAAAGGGCAGATTTTCAGAATGGTTAGGAATAATGCCCTGTAACATTCCGCTCTGCAGCTACTAGTGTTCACAATGTTATCAATAATTTGAATAAAGATGATTGGTGTTGAAATGTTCAGGTGATATCAAATAGGAGGTGTCAGTAATTCTTTAGAAAATCAAAGTGGAAAGGATTGGAAAACGGCTAATGTTACGCCGTTGTTTAAGAAGGGTGCCAGGCAAAAGGCGGGGAATTATAGGCCGGTTAGTTTAACGTCTGTGGTAGGTAAAATGTTAGAATCCGTCAGTAAGGAGGAAATTGCGAGGCATCTTGAAGGGAATTGCTTGATAGGGCAGACGCAACACGGTTGCATTAAAGGGAAGTCGTGTCTGACAAATTTACTGGAGTTCTATGAGGATGTGTCTAGGGCGGTGGATAGAGGAGAGCCGGTGGATGTGGTCTTTCTGGATTTTCAGAAAGCGTTTGATAAGGTACCTCACAAGAGGTTACTGCAGAAGGTCAGAGGACATGGAGTTGGGGGTAGGGTGTTAGCGTGGATAGAGGATTGGTTGTCAAATAGGAGGCAGAGAGTGGGGGTCAATGGGTGCTATTCGGATTGGCGGTTGGTGACTAGTGGGGTGCCCCAGGGGTCGGTGCTGGGGCCTCAGCTATTTACCATTTATATAGATGATCTGGAGGAGGGAACTGAGTGTAGGGTGTCGAAATTTGCTGATGACACCAAGATTGGGGGAAAGGCAAATTGTGCGGAGGGTGTGGAGAGTCTGCAGAAGGATCTGGATAGGCTGGGCGAATGGGCCAGGAAATGGCAAATGGAATTTAATGTTGGCAAGTGTGAGGTGGTCCACTTTGGTAGGAAGAATGGTAGGAAGGACTATTACTTACGGGGTGAAAAACTGCAGCAGGTGGCGGTGCAGAGGGACCTCGGGGTCCTTGTGCAAGAGTCGCAAAAACCCAGCCTGCAGGTGCAGCAGGTGGTCAGGAAGGCGAATGGGATGCTGGCCTTCATAGCGAGGGGGATTGAATATAAAAGTAGGGAGGTCTTGCTGCAGCTGTATAGGGCATTGGTGAGGCCGCAGCTGGAGTACTGTGTGCAGTTTTGGGCGCCGCACCTGCGCAAGGATATTTTGGCCTTGGAGGGAGTGCAGAGGAGGTTTACTAGGCTGATACCGGAGTTGAGGGGGTTGAGCTATGAGGAGAGGCTGAATAAACTAGGCTTGTACTCGTTAGAGTTTAGAAGAATGAGGGGAGATCTCATTGAGACGTATAAGATGATGAATGGGATGGATAGGATAGAGGTGGAGAGACTCTTCCCGCTCAAAAAAGACAGTAGGACTAGGGGGCACAGCCTCAAGATAAAGGGGGGGCGGTTTAGAACGGAGTTGAGGAGGAACTTCTTCACTCAAAGGGTGGTGAATATCTGGAATTCTCTGCCCGTTGAAGTGGTGGAGGCTGCCTCGCTAAATATTTTTAAGAAGCGGGTTGATGGGTTTTTGATAAGAGAGGGGATTAAGGGTTATGGGGAGAGGGCGGGAAAGTGGAACTGAGCAGCGACAGATCAGCCATGATCTTATTGAATGGCGGGGCAGGCTCGAAGGGCCAGATGGCCTACTCCTGCTCCTATTTCTTATGTTCTTATGTTCTTATGTTCTTATGATTACTGCTGAGATGTAGGAATGGTTTCTGAAGTACCACGTGGAATTCAGCATGAGTAAATGTGCAGCGATATACTTCGGTAAATAATGCACAGCAGCATTATAACATGGAAGGAGGCTTGGTGCTGTGGTAGAGTAAAAGGATTTGTGGTTACTGATTCACAGAACATTAAAGGCATCACCTCAGGTTGATGAGGCTGTAAGGGAAGATAATGAGATATTGGGTTTTCTCTCAGAAGGTGCAAAATATAAAAGCTAAGAGGTATTAGCAAGTATTGGCCATCATGGTGGCACAGTCGTTAGCACTGCTGCCTCAGAGTGCCAGGGACTCAGATTTAATTCCCGGCTTGGGTGACTATATGGAGTTTGCACATTCTCCCTTTTTGTGCGTCTGTGTCTTCCAGAGATTCCAGTATACTCCTATAGTCCAAAGTTGCACAGGTTAGGCCATGCTCTCAGTATCCAAAGATAAAGAGATTATCTATAATCCACTTATGTAGGTTAAGTGGATTACCCATACATGGGGTTAAGAGGGAAGATTGGGGGAGTGGGCCTCTTTTGGAGGCTCAAGGCTTGTGAAATCTCACTAACTGTCCTGGCTGGAGACAATACACATCTCTTTGACCTGTGCTTAACGCTCTCTCCACTCACATTGTCTGTACCTTTAAGACCTGATTACCTGTAAAGACTTGCATTTAACCATTATCTTGTAAACTGAGTCTGTGTCTATATATGCCATGTTTGTGAATAGAACTCCTCACTCACCTGAAGAAGGAGCAAGACTCCGAAAGCTTGTGCTACCAAATAAACCTTTTGGACTTTAACCTGGTGTTGGAAGCAGAGGAAAACAGGGGCTTGTTCTAGTTTACACATTCATGGTTCATGGAGGTAGCTACATGCGCCAAAGTCTTCAGTCAGATCCAACCTTTGCTAATGGAATGTCTAAAAAATGATTGTGCAGTTTAAACTTATCAAGAGGAAGTCTAAAATTTGCACAGTACTTTGGAGAGGTACAATGTACTTTTGGCAAGGGAAGGTCACCTTTTGAGTAGGTTCAGGAACAGCTCTGGCAGGAGTAAAATGCCCTTTGGGAGAGATATGGTGCCTTTCACTAGAGGTCAAGTGCCCTTTGATATTGTTAAAAGTAGACATGAATGAATGAGAATGGATTAACTCATTGGAACTGTAGCTATCAATGCTTATTGGAACTGTCAAGTGATTTAAATCCCCTAGCTTTTAAATTTTAAAAAAGCAATCTGCTGGGTTCAAAATTAGTGTTTGATGTTTCACTCTCTATTGACTTAAACATGAGGGTTTTCATTATAGGATTCATACTGCATTACTGATTTCACAACTTATCATTATCACAATGTCAGTTCACATGTTAACAGTTTCAAGTGGTAATAAAAGACAGAATTCTCCCATATCCCTGTCAGCAGGTTTGAAAGGCACACTAGGTCCATCTTCTGGTCTCAGAATGTTCCTGGAGGTGCATCTTCATTTTCAAGAAGTCCACCTTTCATCAATAGTGGGTCAGTAATATTGAGTTCTTTTTCAATATTGCACCTGGACTGGACGGCAGACGACATTTTTTTTATATAATTATAATTCCAGTGCCCCATCACGGAATATAATTACATAATTAACAAGTTTGGGGCTGAAACATTCAGTGTGTTTTCCTGCAGAACTGCAGGAAACATTCCACATTCCCACCTCCAACACGGAACTTTGTCCCAAGATAGAACAATTCAGCCCTTTAGACTTTGTTGTAGCTCCATGGATATAACAGTTTGTTTTAAGGAGTTAAATGTTGAAGGAATTTAAATGTAGTGATTAAGATTTTGTGAATGAGAGTGTCTTTTATAGTAAATTCATCAATAGACACTCATGTTCCTAATTTTGCTGGCACGGCCACCCCAAAATTTTACGAGACTCGGGTGGCCATGCTGGTAAAATCAGGGCTGATAACTTTCTTTTATTCCCTTTCAAAATGGGTCCTGAGGTCTGCCTCTTATGGATACTGGGCTAGTTGGCATGGACGGTGTAAGGGTATAGGGTGGTAGGTAGAAGATATGGACTAGCGTGTGTTGGCACTAAGTTAACATATGGGCTATAAAGGGCCATAGGTGGTTAGTAGAGGGGTACAGGGTGGCATTGAGGGTATGAGGGCACAAAGGGGTGAGTGGAGGGACACAGTTTAGTATAGAAGATATGAGGAGCCCTGGGAAGGGTGAGTGGGGCATAAGGAGACAGGACTTAGCATGGATGGGGTTTCCAGAATGTGTGGGGGATGAGGCTAAGGGCTTGAGGACTGCTTCTTTGTTTAATTTATTTTAACAGTTGGGCAAAATCCAAGTCACCAAAGCTGGTTTGGAGACAGGCAGGAAGCCACACCTTATCTCCCAGTCCTGACCTCATTAATTATGCACCTGAGGATTAAGGACCGTATTCAGTGAGAGTGGGCATGAATTCCACCATCATATCTGGGCACCATATTGAAAAGGCAACCAACATCACTGTTTCACAATTGAAGAAAGAGGATGGACCTCCTGAAAAAAAAGATCGATCTCCACAAACATTCTGAGGCTAGAAGATAGACCTCCTCAATCTGGAATCTGTAAATGCTGCACCACCCCCCGCCCCCACAACTCCCCACTGCTGTGATGTTCTGGAGTCCATAATTGCTGATAGTCTCCAACCTGAACTCTAGAGGAGTCCCAACAGTGTTCAGGTGATTCCTGACTTTGGAATGCCATGTTATTCCAGATATGTTCTAAGCCAGTGTAATTTCCCACTGCACTAGCATCGTGGAGGACCAGGTGTGGTGGAAGATTCCAGTAAGGTCTTCCGTTGCATCCCATTAATAAGATGAAATCCATTTCATTCCGGCCTCCAGTTGGTCTGCCAAGATGGGCACTAGTGGAAGATCCCATGAGAAATTCATACCAACTTCTGCTGAACTCTCCAATCTATTCACCATTGAATCACACATAGACATGCATATTCACATGCAGACAGACAATATATAATCTCATACAGGCACATTGAACATTATAGCAGCCAAATCCAAGTGGTGTTCCCATCCCACACCATTCCTTTAAGGTTTGAAGCCTTGTTTCTTGCTCTGGGGAGTAATGGGAATAACCTTGCCCATGACTGGGATTCTCTGGTCTCGCTATTGTGAATGAAGATTTGGCTAAGCGCCAAATTCTCCATTCTCACGGGCAGCAGTGGCAGGAAGTACGACATCAGAGAATTCCAGTCAAAGATTCATTTTGTGGGAGCTCTGATTTCTATGAGGATTTTCCTCTTTGATTCAGGTGTAACCTTCAGCATTGTTCAGTAAGTGGCACAGCTATGGTATATGGTATTCTGTATATACACACAAAAGGTTCTATGAAGATAAATTCAGGGATAGTCCCTGGCCTCAGTTGAGCACCTTATCTTTCTGTCATCAATTCAAGTCTTCAAAAATCAAGGTTCCCCTCATTTGATTATTTGGTATTCAGTTTTATGACTCATGCTCAAGAAGTCCCCTATTAGTGATAGGGGACCCCACAGAATACATTCTTTGCAGCCAGGAGATTGCTGCCATTTAGTTCAGGCGGAGTCTACCCTTCATGTACAGGGTTCCCTTGTACAATCACTGGCCGGCCCCAATTCCAGGAAACCCATCAATTCTCTAAGTGCAAATTTAGCTGTGTTAATATCACAGAAGCACGCTGAAAGGGAATAAAATACATTCTCCTATGTTGGAACAAAATATGTGATTAGGGAGTGTTTCCCACTGAGAAGGCTGATAACAAAACATGCCAAGACTTCTGGTCCTGATCTTATTAGTTATGCAACTGGGTGTTTTGCGCCATACTCTGTAGCCTGATGGCATATATTTCACCATCCTACTCAGATGTGATATTAAAATGCACTGAACATTACTGACCGCTGGTGAAAATTGCTGCTGCAAGAACAAGCCTGTGAAAAGGTAAGTATTCATTATTTTTAGAGCAATCATGTCCTTTCACCAAGTGCCCGAATGCTCAGGTTCTGCGGAACTGTTCATTCATGTGTGCTCTGCTTGGAAGGCAGGTCCTCAGCTCATTGCCTGCTCGTGCTTCATTTTCTGCGACCCATTGTCTCCCACTGTCAGGGGCAGGGTGAAGTGGCAGGCCAAAAATTTACCCCAGTCAGAACGATTGTTGGAGCTGTCTTGCACCACACACCACCAAACGAGACAACTGAGTTAACTGGCTGTTTTTGTCATTGTAATAACGACCTGAACCTTGCAGAAAGTAGCAATCACCATCAGATTGCTGCTCTGAGCATACGTTTCTGAACCCCAACACAACTCCAGCTCCTAATTTCTAGCTGGGTCTTCCAAGCCTGGTTTCTCCAGAGATTGAGAGTGTATAGTCCATCGAAGAACTGCATCACAGCAGAGGAACATTGGGAAGAAGGGGCTGAACACACTCTCTTCCTATATCACCAGCCGCAGTAAGGTAAGTTTAAATGTTGAGTGTGAATTTTATTGAATGGGTAGACAAATTAATGTCAGTGAATTTGTGAATTGTTGAGTGGATGATTGAGTGAATGGGCGGGATTTTCCTTTCAGAGTACTGACTGAGGCCAGAAAACCAGCGTGTAGCTCTCCCGTTGCACAGCTGAGTTTTCTTTCCATATTTGAGTGCACTCCGTGCAACAAAATCTGGGGGCCTGGTTTGTGCCATCACTGCACCAGCAAGGATCTCTTTTTGTGGGTCTCTTTTTGTGGATCTCATGAGATTTTGCACCCATGGCAAATGGGTAGTGGCAAGTGGGTAGGGTGACAGTTGGTCAGGGCAACAGGTGAGTAAGTGGGTAGGGTGACAGGTGGTCAGGGCAACAGGTGAGTAAGTGGGTAGGGTGACAGGTGGTCAGGGTGACAGGTGGGTAAGTAGATAGGGTGACAGGTGGTCAGAGTGACAAGTGGGTAAGTGGGTAGGGTGACAGGTGGTCAGGGCAACAGGTGAGTAAGTGGGTAGGGGGGCAGGTGGTCAGGGAAACAAGTAGGTAAGTGGATTGAGTGACAAGTGGTAAGGGCGATAGATGGGTAAGTGGGTAGGGTGGCAGGTGGGCAGCTTTTGGTGATGCAATTCTCACAGAGGTCAGCATGTGGGAAACTCTGCAGAGTCCCAGGATGCATGTTGGGTCATACACCCAGTTTCCACTGATTCAGAGACCAGTAGATCTGGGCTAATGTTTATTTTGAGGTCACAATACATCAACTGAAAACAAACAAAATTGGTTGGCTCAGAGTGTCTCTCTGAATTTATAAGCAACCTAAATTTCAAACAACCCCGAGGCTAATATTTTGTTTAGCCTTTGCGACATCTACTATATTAATAATACCTGACAGATATTGTACTGCACAATCACAATAATTGAAAACTATGAATTTTAGACAAGAGAAACACTAATAGTGCCTTTGTGATACATATTTACAATAAAAAGAAAGTTATCTTTTCAGATGTTAGATGAATGGTGCTCAATTACTCTAAGGGTTAGTTCTGCTGTATGTTACATACTGATGAGCATCTGTTAACATTCAGCCACTTGTGGTTGTCAGGAACAGTGTTCAAGCAGAGCTTTTTTATTCATTCACAGGATGTGGGCATCACTGATTAGGTCAACATTGACCTAATCAGTGGTGCCCTTGAGAAGGTGGTGGTGAGCCACCTTCTTCAACAGCTGCATCCCTTTAGTGCAGGTGCACCTCACAGTGCTGTTGGAATGGAGTTCCAGGATTCTGATCCTCTGATAGTGGAAGAATGGTGATACAGTTCCAAGTCATGGTCGTGAGCGGGTTTAAGGACTTAATGAAAGTAAACTTACGTAATTCTGACCAAGTGACTGAATTGGAACCTTCATTGAAAAGGTATTTGAACCTTAAAGTATAATTTGAGTTCTAAAGCATTAAACTGCTCATTACATGTTTTATTTTCCGCACATCAAGACAAATGAAGAAGGACACCTTAGCTGAAGAAGGGAAAAGTAGAAAGGAAAATGCGAAAGAATTGAATCAACATATTGATATTGGTCATTTACATGGGAATTTAATTTAAATATTGTCACAGTGATATGTGACAATGAAGCCCAAATCCACCAATCAAACTGAAGTTGACGCGAAGAATTTAAGCCTGAATGATAATTGACCTTCGATTGAAATATTCAATATAATCTATCAACTGAATCTTAGTCAGTGATTTATGAATAATTTATCCAGCACCGCAGTCAAAAAATGACACTAATTTTGTCAACATTTCCAAAGTACACTTCAGAGCTCCCATACAAGAGTGCAAAAATGGCAAATTACCACCACATGCTCAGTTTAGCTTTAACAGTGGGAAATTGTAGCAGCACAAGCAAGGCTGAATCCAAGGCAAACCTGATATTTCAATAAAGAGAAAGACTTGGATCTATGAAGCACCTCATGAGTTCATTCACGAATATTTTTAAATTCGTCACATGATGAATTTATTGAATATTGAAATTGTGTCAGTAATGTTTACAGAACAATTAATAGTAATATTTCTGATAGTTCAAGATTCTGACCCACTGAGCACTGCTTTTTTAAGGAATGGAGGTGAAATAATATAGAATAGATCATAAATCCTTGATGAATTCAGTAAAAACCAGACATCATATTAGCTGATTCTTAACCTCGTAGAATCACTGTCTGACTTTAAGAACTTATCGCAGAGTTTCAAATACACTGTACTTCAGGAAGCCAAAGCTACTCTTGGTGTGTCTTGTTATGTATCACATCCTCTTAAAAATGCTTCTTTTCTTCAGCTTGACATTTGAAGGTGCATGCATTGACCATGAAACCCTGCTATCACCCCAAAATAACCTGGCCATTATACTCTTTTTAGAATATGAATCTATATCTAGGAATAAAACTGAATAGCCAGCACCCACCACACTTCTCTGCCAGTTTGTACATGGTGGTCCGTCCACCAACCAAATAAGACCGGTGCCACCCATGCCGAGGTGGTGTAGTCTGCAGCCAGATCTTCTGTGGCCAGAGTTGCTCGAGACCACCCTCCAAGGGCATCTGTAGCCTCCTCCACAGGAAGTCCAACAAGCTTGGACCAGCCATGGTGCAGCCACCAGAGTAGTACTGTGAAGGAGCATTAGGACAGAAAAAGATACCAAAAGATGATTATGGTTAATTTGTTGAATTTTTGCATACTATACTCCATGGTTTGATTTGTAAATTTGCTTTGGAGTGTTTATTTTTTGGGTAGCTTTTAGTTTTTGCATGGATCAAGCAGATCCCATAAAGATCATTGACAGAGGGAAGTGTGAGAATGTGAAATTGTATTTGCAGTTACCACATCACATCATGACCACTAGAGTTGCAGCACAGCTGGTGCAACCTCCCAGAATCAGACCAGGAATGGTTTTCATTCCTCAAACAGGAACTATGGCCAAAGAAGGCAGCCCTCATGACACCAAAACTTGCCTTGGAGATGGAATACACCTACATTTGTATTCCCTTTATTAGTGAGGATTTTGTTTTTTTTAAATCATTTTCAGCCTTCCTTCCTCAGCAGTGGCCACCATTCTTAGTAGCTGCTGACATGACTGAGCCATTGGCCAGCCCATTTGGCAAGGAGCTGTTCAATTTGGGGTTTCCCCACAAGTGAGAGGCACAAGTACCATTTTGGCTGTGGGGCTGTTGACCAATCTTTTAGGTGGTATGGTAGGAAACATTGTCGTCCAAAATCTCTGCTGATTCTTTATCGTTGGAGCCAGGTAGGAGAATTGCTCCTCGAGCTCACTGGGTTTTTAAGGCTTTCTGTTAAGGATTCTCCTTTCTCTGCTTTCCCCTTCCAGTGGCTTGTCCTGATGTAAGTGGCCTTTGTTCTCAAAATCATCTGTTTTCCGAGAACAATATCTCCTGGGCGATAACTGATTTGTGCAGTAACCTTGAAGTGCATGAGTTAAGGTTCTTTCAGCACTTACTCCACCTCTTCCTGTAATCTTTTACAACTCAAACACCAAACACTTACGGATTTGAAGCAACAGCCAGAAGAAATGAATTAGTTACTATGTCCTTCCTGTGGCTGAATGCATGTTCAGCTTTGCAAGGTTGAGAGAGGGCATTAACTGGAGCATTGTTCTTCAAACTGGCATCAATTCAGTGCTTATTGACATTATAGTCTGCCTTCTCTGCATTCTTCTACCAGACTTATTGGGTATGCAATAACACCCACAGCACAATGGCATCTGGCATAATTCACTTCACAAGTATACATATGATGAGAAAATGGGCACAAACTTTGATCTGATTTGATTTATTATTATTGCACGTATTAGTATACAGTGAAAAGTATTATTTCTTGCATGCTGTACAGACAAAGCATAGGGAGGGAAAGGAGAGAGTGCAGAATGTAGTGTTACAGTCATAGCTGATCCCAATTCCACACCCTCTGTGTATTCCTCCATGAATATTTTTAACACAGTTAATACATATTGGGACAGTGCAGGTTAATTCTAATCGTGCTGTCTGCCTCTGATGCCTAATACAGCACTGGTTGAGGAGAACAAATGTATGGTAGATTCTATGATATAATTAACGTGCAGTAATTATGTCACATAAGCATATCTTTAAAAAACACAATAGCCAGGAAATAATTCATCTCATTGCACAAACAATTAACACACTCGTTTCAGATTTATCTCTGTGTTGTACTTATGGTGTCAACAATTTATTTACTTTAGTTGAACTAAACTGTTAAAATAATGAGAAATAAATCTTTCCATAGTAGCATTGCTCACAGTACTTTCCAAGCTTAAAAGTCATGTTTATAACCAGCTGCTCCTTTATTGAACTATCCAGTCAAAAATAACCACAGTGAAGCATATCAAAGTCATTCTGACATTAATGCTCAGGCTTCCTGTAGCAGTTCAGAATTTTGCTCTCTTAAAAAATCTATTGTTGCTATAGGGTGTACTCATGGCCAGAATTAATTTGGAATAGGTTGCTGATTAGTAACACTTGTCTCTTACTGTGAATCTAATCCCATTATATAACGTCATCTGCCCCATGCAGTGAATTCTAAATGGTTAAACGGGCTCTCAAAGTTGATGATGTCATCTGCGCATCCTGATTGTAAAACCACCCGCTGACTGATCTGTTACAGAGAAGGGAAAAGTAGAAAGAGCTGCTCCAATATTCTTGTATCAAGTAAAACATTTCCATCATTAATTTATTCCTATTAAAGGCGATGGTTACTCTTGTGGCAAGTTGCTTGAATGTTAAGTACTTATACTGAGATAATTTAGTAATTAGTCTTCATGCAGAACTGAAAATCTGTTTTTTAATAATATATTATAATATTCAATTCGCTAAAGCTGTGCCGGTGGGAGGATTATATCAACTAAAACTTTGGAAGCTGTGTATTTCTATTTGGGGATTTTGTCTTTATTTTCTCCACCATCTTCTGCTTTTTATCTTCTTAAGGCATTGACTTCTTGGTAAGATCTTAGAAGTGTTGGTTGCAATTGCATTGGCAATCATCAGTGTGTTAGCCTTGTCAAGGAATATCAGCACATTAGTCCAATTTGGGTTTCTGACCATGGAGTATTTGCCCTCACTGTAGCGCTCAACACAGATGAGTACATCGTCTTTCTCCACATTTCAGCCCTTTTGTGCAATGTCCATGCATTTTCCAGCTGGGTTATTGACTATCAAAGAGGAAAGGAAATGCCTGGACAACTTTCCCCTTTCTAATGCAAGAGACATTGAGGTGAATCATGATTTGTCCATCATCACCTTAGCTGTGATCAGCCAATTCAGCATAGCCAGATTTAATCCAGAACACTCCCACGTGCATGATTCAGTTCTGCAGTTACAACATGTCTTCAACTGTTGAGCCATCATGAGATCCAGCAATGTGGTTTCTGATTCTTCAGTGAAAACATGCAGTATATGTTTCAAAATCCTTATTTCCCTTGCCAACATTTTGCCTTATCACGAAAGCCAAGTGAAAACAAAACTATCATATGGTGATATAAGATTTAATAAGCCAACATGGAGTAGGTTTCCTGACCAACAAAGCTGTCCAAATGCCAACTGTAAGTTTAAACTTATATTAACCTCGGACGAAGTCACAAGCAATATCTTCTAGGTTTCTGAGCATTATCCCTCACTGTAGTATTCAACACAGATGAGTATATCATCTTTCTCCAGAGCTTCTCCTTTTGTGTCCAATTCCACAGGTTTGGGGTTGGAGGGAATGGGGGGGTGGGGGGGAGGGGTCAGAGACTGGGAGCTAAGATTCACGGGCTTCAGCGATCTTGTGGGGGATTCAGAAGTGTAGGGGCTAAAGTCAAAAGCTTAGGGTTGAGGTGGGCAGGGAGACAGAGTCAAAGGTTGGGGCACAGGGAAGCCAGTGGGATATAATCAAAGGACTCAGCGTGGGATCAGAGCCAAGAGGGAGATGGATGGAGAATGGGAGTGCAATTGCAGAGATTTCTCAAGCAGACCTATTGGACCCAGGAGATAAGTATAAAATAACTCACGTGACTCTGCCAATACCTTACTGTAACATGGTTGCGAGGTTTTGGAGGCTCAGAAGCTCTGGCCAAAAGCTATTAAATTTAAGAAGTTGAATGACAATGGAGGTCTTCAGACTCATTATCATATCCTTGGAGAACGTTTGTCACCCACCCACCTTCCCAAATCAGTTAAAGTCAGAAAGAGAACTGCCTGTTTTTTTTTAGTTCTCCCCCCCCCACCCCACCCCTCGTGGTGTCAGCTTTCACATGTATGGTGTTGATATCCAGCTGTATCACCCCACCAGCTCTTTTTTGATAACTCAACTTCCTCTCAGCTTTCAGGATGCTTGTCTCAACATTTAACCTCGGATGAGTCACAATTTCCTACAGCACAAGGTTGAGAAGAACTAAAGCCAAGGTAACAAGTTGTTGTTGCTAAAAGGGAAAGGGTGTCACTTGTGTCGATCCCATAGTTAGAAGACTTGTAACTGTGTTTTTTTACTCATTTTGCGGGATGTGAGCATCACTGACTGGGCCAGCATTAATCGCTTCTCCCTAGTTGCCCTTGAGGAGGTGGAAGTGAGCTGCCTTCTTGAACTGCTGCAGTTCCTGAAGTATAGGTAGAGAGGGAATTTCAGGATTTTGACCCAACAACTGTGAAGGAACAGCGATATATTTCCAAATCAGGATGGCAAGTGGCTTGGAGAGGAACCTCCTGGTGGTGGTCTTCCCAGGTATTTGCTGCACTTGTCTTTCTAGATGGTAGATAGTCGTGGTTTTGAAGATAAGGTAAAGGGAAGGTTTGAGTGGTATTATCATTTAGAAAGTTGGTATAAACTTTGAATGGCTTCTTTCTGTATTATAGGGATTCTATGCTTCCAAGGTTAATGGCATTGAGTGCCAAGGGCAATGATTAAATCCTCTTTTGTTGGAAATGATCATTGCCTGACACTTGTGAGGCATGAATGTTACTTGCCACTTGGCAACTCAAATCTGGATATTGTCAAGGTTGTGCTGCATTTGGACATGAAATGCTTTAGTATGTGAGGAGTCGCTAATGGTACTGAACATTGAGCAGTCATCTGCGAACAACCACTTCTGACCTTACAATCGAAGAAGGTTATTGATGAGGCAGTTGAAGATGGTTGGGCCAAGGACATTACCCTGAAGAACTCCTGCAGTGATATCACAGAGTTGAGATTATTGACCTCCAACCATCACAACCAATTTCCTTTGTGCCAAGTTTGACTCCAACCAGCGGAGAGTTTTCCCACAATACCCATTGACTCCAGTTATGCTTGGGCTCCTTGATGCCATACTTGGTCAAATGCTGCCTTAATATCAAGGGAAGTCGCTCTCACCTCACCTCTAGCATTCAGCTCTTTTATCTATGTTTGAACCAAGGCTGTAATGAATTAATGCTGACTTTTTGATTATACATAGATTTGACTGTTGAACTAATGAGGGAAAATCTCCAGGGCAATGCACGAAAGCAGATAATTCAGGACCAATTATTTGTGGAGAAAGAAATGAGAAAAGGTGTTCATAATAAAGCACTGCTTTCCAAACATGAGTTACATTGCTAAATGGTTTTCAAGATGAAATACTACTCAAGATTACTTCCCATTTGTAGTTGTATCACAGAGGAGAAAGAAGTTGAAATTGCTTTGGGCAGAAGCGCAAAAGAGGGCATTGGCAACCTGTCTTACACTCCAAGGAGTTTTCTTTTCCACTGAATGCCACCTAAGGTGAACTTCAACCTCATGGGGCAGATTGTGAATTATGGCCAACCAAACAGCAGAGTGTCAGATACCCACACTCGAACCAAGACAGATTTTGAGCAACAGCTGCATTAATGGCAAATGCACCAAACAGGCCTCTGGTGAATAGAACGCTCCAGCACATAGGAAGTGAATGTGGGTTAGAAATCACAGAGGAGGGAGTCCCCAGGGAGAAAGCATCCCAAATTATTTTTTGTCAAGTGCAGAGGAGTAATTCAGATCAATAAATTGCTTTCGTGCATAAAATCAGTGAATGCACAGTATAGCGCAGCTACATTTAAAATAAAAAAAAGTTTCTTAAGTTTCAATAAATCAATTGATCTGGTCAAAAATAACAACAATAGATAAAGACATTAAAAGTCTCAGTGAGTGCATTGAATGATTTTGCAGATCACAGTGTGTGCAGGCTTGAAGAAGAGTTTACAGCTTCCTCAGTCAGGAAATCTAACAGACAGTCCATATGTTTATGTAGGAAGATGGAGCGAGTTTGTCCATTGAATAACCCATCCAACATCAGGTTTTGTTCATGTGCTAGAAACTATTAAGGCTGTTGTTTCAGTACAACCCAATTGCATATTCATTTTGGGACAATTCTTATAGTCCATACATATGTACACACATATATATAGTCTCATAGTCAAGGGACAGCATGGTGGCACAGTGGTTAGCACTGTTCCCTCACAGTGCCAGGGACCTGGATTTGATTCCCAGCTTGGGTCATTGTCTGTCTAGAGTTCGCATGTTCTCCCCGTGTCTGCATGGGTTTCCTTTGGATGCTCCAGTTTCCTCCCACAGTCTGAAAGACATACCTGAACAGATGCAGGAGCGTAGCGGCTAGTGACATTTTACAGTAAAATCATATCCAATGTCTTGAGGCCTTTGTCAGAACCCTCTTTATAAGTGTAGAACTGATGTAAGAAGAGATTTACTCACCCCAGAGAGTGGTGAATCTGTGGAATTCACAACCACGGAGGCCAAAATATTGTGTGATTTCAAGAAGAAATTCAGGAAGAAATAGATATAGCCCTTGGGGCTAAAAGGATTAAGGGATATGGGGGGAAGTTGGGATCAGAATATTGATTTTGATGATCAGACATGATCAAAATGAATGCTGGAGCAGACTCAAAGGACTGAGTGGCCTACTCCTGCTTCTATTTTCTGTGTTCCTATGTCTCTATGCCACAGGACCTCCTCACAGAAATTCATTAACATGCATTATAAAGATGCCTGCTATTTGCTCAGTATGATACCAATAGAATGTTGCTGGGACTGTTTTTAGTTGAATACAACCTGTTTTCAGCAGGATGGATCTAAGGCAGAAATATCACACCCTTGATGCATTATTGAACCCAGAGATATACTTGTTTAATTTTTCACAGTTTCCCTTTGATATCGCCAACTTCTTTAGGTGATTTTGGAAAACACTTTCCTTTGAAATTTCTCACCCTGCAAAAATTCAGCTCCTTTATCCATCCATTTACATTCTCAGGAATATGTTGTCAAAAGAGCCAGGAAAATTCTCAGCTCACTTTTCCTGCAATAAGGGAGCCTACTCTGTCATCATCATGTTTCTCCTCCAAACCCTTGAGCCACAAATCTAGTTTTAGCCTTATATACACCACCAGGAATAACCTTTTTTCTGCATATAGAGCTGTATGATAAGGCTGACTGTCCCTTTTTCATTACTTCAACGTATGCACCATTTTTTTCCCAAAGTTCCAACACTTTTTGTTTAACATCCTTTATCAATTTATCTTCCAAATTTTTTTTGTAGCCATTATTCCTAGCCTGTTCTATTGTCCTGGCTTTTGTCTATCAATCTATGACTTCTACTCACCCTTCTATCTTCATCTGGACTACTGCTACATCACTTCTACGATCAGGATCCCTTTCACTATCCATGATCTTTTCTAATGGAAATGATCACTTCTTGGTCAACTTCCAGAACTGACACAGCGCTTTCTAGCCTTCCATATCTTTACCTCCTTCTGTCAAATCATGGATCTTACCTTCTTTCCCTCATCTTGCACATTCAACCCATAGCATACATATCCTGCTCTCCCAATAATGGCATTCCTCCATTCACTGGACCCAACTGGCATATATGTTACTCGAGTACAAACTTTGGGGTGGCTGTCCTTTGGGATAAATAGCATTACTCTGTGCTCTAGTATCACTTTGTTCATATACAGTCATCCCTTTATCTGCTGTACTCTGCTCTTTCTAATTGTTCAACATTTTATTCTTTGTTCAGATTCTGTAAATTCACAATCAGTGCTAATTAGCCTTGAAGAATGTACCCCAATAATTTGATTGCCATGTTGTAAAATTACTGTTTCTCTATCACTGCCAAAACCTTATCTGGGCCTTTCCATTCATTCTTCCCTTCATTTTGTAATATATCATATTCTGTGGATTAAAATCTGTTTCTGATGGCCTTATGCTGTGCCGTAAGCCTCGGGTAATTTTTTCTAAAATCTGAGCCTTGATAAATGCCTTTCTCCCTGCACGCAGAGCATTCAAGTACTCAAAACAATTAACTAATCATAGTCCCTTCGTGACCGGGGATATCACTGAAGGTATTTTTGCATTTTTCCCATAAACTGACTGACAGGGACTGTAGCCCCCAAGCATTTGAAGTGAATTCTTCCCATGGACTGCCCACACCAGGGCAAAATGTTAGTTTACAGTTCAGTTGTTTAACTAATATTTTGTGAAGTGTCTCAGCAATTACTGCATGATTTCTTTCACAAACTCCATCACTAAAGCGACTTACCAATGTTATGTTCATTGCACACGTACATTTAAATCTATCATTCTACACCCACCCCTGGAATCACCCTTCAGACTCCCATTGTCAGTTAGGAATTTAGCTGGCACTCTAAGTCCAGCTTCTATCCATTTTCCCATTACCTTGTCTACAATTACCTTTTTGTTATTACTATATATCACCGTTGATGGACTTGGTGGAGAGATCAATGACTAGGGGGCACAGATTTAAGGTAAGAGGCAGGAGATTTAGAGGGGATATGAGGAAAAACATTTTTACCCAGAGAATGGTGGGAGTCTAGAACTCACTGCCTGAAAGGATGGTGGAAGCAGAGACCCAAATAAGAAGCATTTATGCTAAAGCATATAAGGCTATACGCCAAGTGCTGGAAAATGGGTTAGAATAGGTAGGTGATCTAAGTTCGGTTATCAGGCAGTAAATTGCTATTAAGCAGCATCTCATGCTATGCAAACAATATGATACATCTTATTCTGTATTCTTTCCCCATTACATGAGTTCTGAGGGGGTGTTACTGAGCCATTGCCATCTTCTTGTTTGTAATTTCAGAGTAAAACAGCTTCCAGTGTTTCTCCTGGTGCTACTCAGGGCCAGAATGAAGGACAGAAAGGATCAATCTGTTACATGCTCCCAGACTTTGGCTGCATCTTATTGAACTGGCCATTAGGAAGTGCACAAAGGCCCCTGTAAGAATATTACGGTCTTTCGATTAGCAGCTCAGGAGTGACACAGCTTAGCTGAGGAACTCAGTGTTCTGGAAGATTGAACATGTGTCCCACCATTCATTTTATAGACCGGCATTTCATTAAGATACACCACTGAAACTTCCAATTCAATATATTGTTTTTTTCATGAGCATGGCTGTGTAAGGAAATCTAGTTCTATTACTTTAGGATTATAAAGCTAACTATGAGTCTCGATATTTTTGAAATTTAATTGATCGTTCTAACCTGACAAAGCACGAGTAGCTTACAGTGTTGCAGCTGAACATTTCTTTTACTTGCAATTCCATTACAGAACATAAGAACTAGGAGCAGGAGTAGGTCACCTAGCCCCACGAGCCCACTCCGCCATTCAATAAGATCATGGCTGATCTTATCATGGACTCAGCACCACTTACCCACCTGCTCACCACAATGCTTAATTCCCTTACTGTTCAAAAATGTATCTACCCTTGCCTTAAAAACATTCAATGAGGTAGCCTCAACTGCTTCACTGGGCAGGGAATTCCATAGATTCAGAACCCTTTGTGTGAAGAAGTTCCTCTTCAACTCAGTCCTAAATCTAATCCCCCTTATTTTGAGGCTATGCCCCCTAATTCTAGTTTCATCCGCCAGTGGAAACAACTTCCCTGCTTCTATCTTATCAATTCCCTTCATAATCATATGTTTTGATAAGATCTCCCCTCATTCTTCTAAATTCCAGTGAGTATAAGAACATAAGAACATAAGAAATAGGAGCAGGAGTAGGCCATCCAGCCCTTCGAGCCTGCCCCGCCATTCAATAAGATCATGGCTGATCTGTCGCTGCTCAGTTCCACTTTCCCGCCCTCTCCCCATAACCCTTAATCCCCTCTCTTATCAAAAACCCATCAACCCACGTCTTAAAAATATTTAGCGAGGCAGCCTCCACCACTTCAACGGGCACAGAATTCCAGAGATTCACCACCCTTTGAGTGAAGAAGTTCCTCCTCAACTCCATTCTAAACCACCCCCCTTTTATCTTGAGGCTGTGCCCCCTAGTCCTACTGTCTTTTTTGAGCGGGAAGAGTCTCTCCACCTCTATCCTATCCATCCCATTCATCACCTTATACGTCTCAATGAGATCTCTCCTCATTCTTCTAAACTCTAACGAGTACAAGCCTAGTTTATTCAGCCTCTCCTCATAGCTCAACTCCCTCAACTCCGGTATCAGCCTAGTAAACCTCCTCTGCACTCCCTCCAAGGCCAAAATATCTTTGCGCAGGTGCGGCGCCCAAAACTGCACACAGTACTCCAGCTGCGGCCTCACCAATGCCCTATACAGCTGCAGCAAGACCTCCCTACTTTTATATTCAATCCCCCTCGCTATGAAGGCCAGCATCCCATTCGCCTTCCTGACCACCTGCTGCACCTGAAAGCTGGGTTTTTGCAACTCATGCACAAGGACCCCGAGGTCCCTCTGCACCGCCACCTGCTGCAGTTTTTCACCCCGTAAGTAATAGTCCTTCCTACCATTCTTCCTACCAAAGTGGACCACCTCACACTTGCCAACATTAAATTCCATTTGCCATTTCCTGGCCCATTCGCCCAGCCTATCTAGATCCTTCTGCAGACTCTCCACACCCTCCGCACAATTTGCCGTTCCCCCAATCTTGGTGTCATCAGCAAATTTCAACACCCTACACTCGGTTCCCTCCTCCAGATCATCTATATAAATGGTAAAAAGCTGAGGCCCCAGCACCGACCCCTGGGGCACTCCACTAGTCACCATCCGCCAATCCGAATAGCACCCGTTGACCCCCACTCTCTGCCTCCTATTTGACAACCAGTCCTCTATCCACGCTAACACCCTACCCCCAACTCCATGTCCCTCGACCTTCTGCAATAACCTCTTGTGAGGTACTTTGTCAAACGCCTTCTGAAAATCTAGAAAGACCACATCCACCGGCTCTCCTCTATCCACCGCCCTAGACACATCCTCATAGAACTCCAGCAAATTTGTCAGACACGACTTCCCTTTAATGAAACCGTGCTGCGTCTGCCCTATCAAGCAATTCCCTTCAAGATGCCTCGCAATTTCCTCCTTAATGACAGATTCTAACATTTTACCTACCACAGACGTTAAACTAACCGGCCTATAATTCCCCGCCTTTTGCCTGGCACCCTTCTTAAACAACGGCGTAACATTAGCCGTTTTCCAATCATCCGGCACTTCCCCGGAATCCAGCGACGTCTGGAAAATAACCACCAAGGCATCCACTATCACCTCCGCCATTTCCTTCAGAACCCTCGGATGCATTCCATCCAGTCCTGGGGACTTGTCCACAATCAGCCCCTCCAGTCTATCGAGCACCGCCTCTCTATAACAGTAATGTCATTAAGACCCTCCAGTCCTACCACCTTTCCATCGCTAACACCCGGCAAATTATTCACGTCCTCCTCCGTGAAGACAGAAACAAAAAAGTTATTCAATACCTTAGCCATATCCCCATCCCCTACCACTAGGTCCCCTTTCTCATCCTCTAAAGGACCAACGTTCACCCTAGCCAGCCTCTTCCTTTTTATGTATTTATAAAAACTCTTGCTATCCTTTTTTATATTAAGCGCTAGCCCAGCTTCATAGTTTCTCCCACCCTTCTTTATCAACTTCTTTGTCAATCTTTGTTGACATTTAAACCTCTCCCAATCCTCTTCTCGCCCACTACTCTCAGCTACTCTAAATTCCTCTGCTTTTAATTTAACACTTTCCTTCACCTCCTTCGTTATCCACGGCTTATTACCTCTCCTCCTACTATCCTTTTTGACCATCGGAATAAATTTCCGCTGAGCACCAAGAAAGATCTCCTTAAAGATCCTCCACTGCTCCTCAACAGACCCTCCCTCCAACGCGCTCCCCCAGTCCACATTCGCCAATTCTTCTCTCATCCTACCGTACTCCCCTCTATTCAAACAAAGGACGCGTGTCCGGGAACCCACTTTCTCCTCCTCCATCTGCACCAGAAACTCCACCATACAATGATCACTCTCCCCAAGAGGATCCTTCGCCACAAGGTCCCTAATTCTACTCGCCTCATTACATAGCACCAGATCCAAGATAGCTCGCTCCCTCGTCGGCTCCAACACACACTGTTCAAGGAAATTATCCCGGCAGCATTCCAAGAACTCTTCCTCGAGCCCCCCGCGTCCAACATGGGTCGACCAATCAATATGCAGATTGAAATCCCCCACAACTACGGCCGTCCCATTCCTGCACGCCGCACTTATTTGCGCGTTAACAGCCCGCCCCATCTCCAGATCATTATTCGGGGGCCTATAGATGACACCCACCAGCATCTTCCTCCCTTTGCTGTTCCTAATCTCCACCCACAACGATTCCACCCTCTGCTCCTTGGCTCCAATATCATCCCTTGCTACCACAGTGATGCTATCCTTAATCAGCAGAGCTACGCCCCCCCTTTTCCCTCCTGCCTATCCTTCCTAAACACTTGATAGCCCTGTACATTCAGCTCCCAGCCCCTGTCACCCTGCAGCCACGCCTCTGTAATGGCCACCAGATCGTATCCATTTGTGTCGATCTGCGCCACCAGCTCATCCACTTTATTCCGAATGCTTCGTGCATTCAGATAAAGCGCTTTCATCCCAGCCTTCACCTGGACCCTATTTGCCGTAACGCCACCAACCATACTCATGCCCCCACTCCCTCTATTATTGGGACATCCTCGGCCTCTTCCCTTACCTGTACCCTCTCCTTAACTTTAGACCTCGTAACATCACCTACCCTCGCACCCTCCCCCCCTCTAATTACTTTAGCCCCAGCCTACTCATAAGCCACCCCTCTCAATTCTGGAATCAACCTAGTGAATCTTCTCTGTACCCCCTCCAGTGCCAGTATATCCTTTCTCAAGTAAGGAGACCAAAACTGTGCACAATACTCCAGATGTGGCCTCAGCAGCAACTATACAGCTGCAACATAATCTTCTAAATTACCTGCTGCACCTGCAAGCCAACTCCTTGAGATTCCTGCACAAGGACACCCAGATCCCTCTGCATAGCAGCATGCTGCAATTTTTTACCATTTAAATAATAGTCCATTTTGCTGTTATTCCTACCAAAACGGATGACCTCACATTTTCCAACATTGCACTCCATCTGCCAGGCCCTCGCCCACTCACTTAGATTATCTATATCCCTTTGCAAACTTGCGGTGCCCTCTGCACACTTCGTTCTTCCACCCATCTTAGTGTCATCTGCGAATTTTGACACACTACACTTGATCCCCAACTCCAAATCATCTATGTAAATCAGAAGATTTAGCTGGATGTAGTCAGTCGCTTGATGAAGCAACTGCTAATGTCTTCTCTTTGTCCTTCTTTCTGTTAAATGTAAAGACTGGCACCAAATTTTCTGATGCATCAGGATTTGTACCTTCAACAGGATGTAGTGGAATGTTTCTTTTGAACAAGACAGATGTTCATCCATCTCTTTCAACACACCATCCACTTCCTCCTCCAATGGTATTCTTTGCAGTCTCCCTCTGCACTCAACCCTGTCTCTACCAACTCCCATCCCACAATTATCAATCATTTTGCAGATCTTCTTATTGGAATAGGTGCCTGCAAATCTCAAACATATATTACATGCTAATGTCAACAACTTTCTTTATCAGCAGTTTCATCCTTCACTCACCAGGTTGATTGACTTCTTGCCTCCACAGAATACATGCTGTGCTAATGAGTAGCTTGATTGTCTTCTGGGACTGAATTATACGCTGGCAGATTTGAAGACACAGGGCCCTATTTTACCATTTTGATTCTAAGTGGTGGGCAGCCTTGAAACTGGAAGTGTTTCAGATTCGACTTTTAGACTCGTTCTCAGGCACCTCCACATGCACTGTGCCTGAAAAAATATCAGCAATTCCGAATCGCACCGTAGAAGCCTTCGGATGGGGCTTAATGTGCCTGAAACCCTACAGCTCCAATCAGTGCTGCCAACTGTGCATGCGTAGAAAAAGAATGATAGTATGCTACTCCCTTGCCACATCCCTCCCAGAGTGGATAATGCCTCCCTGGCCCCCACAGACATTGCCCCATCCACCACAACATTACTGACCTCCTTATCCCCCTATCCCCGTCGCTACCCAGATCGATTGCGGGTCCCTCCCCTCCTTCCCCCTCACTGATCTCAAGCAGAGTGGCAGCGCCCCCCTCAACCACAAACCAATCTCAAGCAGAGAGCCCTCAGATGCTCGGCACTTACCTCCTTACTAACCCTCACTGATGGAGTGCCCGAATCGGACTTATATGGAGCATTTCTGTTTCATGCCGATTCTAGACGGGGGAAGTGCTGGTAAAGTTGGGCCTACAGCCTATTAAGTCCATTTAAATGCATGCAAATACACTTAAAAGCCGTCGTGACTGTTTCAGGCTCGATCCTGATCACGGCCATTTCCGGGCCTTGGTAAAAGGGGAAATGGCACTGAGGCAGGCGCAGATCATGCTAATCACCTCATGCCCAACTTTACTAAGTTTTCGCACCCTTAAATGAGAGCAACATGATGGTAAAATCAGGCTCCTGAAATCGAGTTAGTATTTGCACACTGCCTACCCGCCCACACTTGTCCCCATTCCAATTTTAACAACCACAGGGGTGGCATTGGGTGGCATTGAGATCCTTAAGTGGGTAATTAATGCTCAATTCAGAGCCTCATCCTACCGCCACTGGGATTGAACCAGAAATGGGAGAGGCTCAAGACAAGAGCCCAGTCCAGCAGGTTTCCCCCTGCAGGCTGGTGCTGGGCAGGGGATGTGGTCCCTCCTTAATAGCCCTGCAATTAGAGGATTGCCCCCAAGGTTTTACTCACCCCATCCCACACTGGTTCCCTTCTTTCCATGGCCTCTCAAACCCGCCCCATCCGACTTTTCCTGAGTCTGCCAGCTTTGCATCCAGGGGAGATTCCTGAGAGACCTGTGGGGTTGGATATAGTGCAGTCTCCTGTTCCTATGACACTGTTGACATTGGAAATTAGCCATTCTCCGATTGTCCCGTAACCCTCCATGGTGAAACTTCTTATCCCTAAGGGATGGAATTCACTCCTCCAGTCTCTTATCAGCTAATTGGCTGTAAAATGGTGTTCTTTGTCTGGCCAGGCTCCTCTCTGACATTTGAATTGAAGTAGGGATCGGTGGGGGAGAAGACAGGCAGGCACCGCAGCGTTCCTTAAAATCCAGCCCCTGGTCTCCAGTGAATGTCTTTGCCTCTCATATCAGGTGTCCAAGACTACTGGATCTTCTGTCAAATCATTCTAAGTTTGGATTGATCAGGGAGTACTGACAACTGAAATTTGATTGAACAGCATCTTTATAGCAATGTTCCCTTGAATGCAGCACAACAGTGGGAAACACAGCATTGAAATAAAGAAAATACATATCTTTAGTAACAAAGACATTGTGGGGGGAATTTTCCAGTCCCGCCTGCCATGGGAATCATAGCAGGTAGGCATGGTGGGAGCGGATCATGCAAAGGTCTATTTACTTTGCACGTGAATTTCTGCTTTTGGGCTGGCATGGCCAGAAAATCCTGCCCTGTCAAACTAGTTGGCCTTTCTGCCTCATCCAATTTTAAAAATAGACCTTTTTTTAATATTTCTGCACTAAAAAGCCAGCTCAATGTACATATCATCCCTTGGAGAGTCCAGCAAAAACACAACAATGACATAGCATTTATTTAACTTTTGTTTTGCTAATCGAGTTGAGAAAGGCAGTGGACAATCCTACGGCTTCAAGAACATCCACATTCTCAACCAGAACAAAACCCAGCAATTGACTGCAGGAAACAAGGTTGAAGTGCTTATTAACATCCATAATCTTGCCCCTCTCCAACTCCTTAACCTACAACTTGTTCAGAACCGTGCAGATGTTATCTGCACGTGTGTTTCAAAACCCCGAAGGACATCTTTAAGCATTGCTTCTTCATGGTGTATATTTGTTTGAAATAATGTGAGGAACAAGGTACAGCCCAGTGAGGAACCGGTCTAGCCATTGTGCAAATAATTAATAACGAGTATTTATTATATTTATTAAAGTGAAAGAAAAGAAATACACATGACAAGAAAGACTAATATACACTATGAAGCTTAAGTAAATGAAGAACTAATCACACCATTTTATCCAAAATTACCTCTTGTTCAAAAAATATATCCATGTTTCCTGAACTCACTGAAACATCCCTTTTCCCAAGCAACATCCACTTTGTAACTCTTGTAAGTCAAGTCCAGCTCATAGTTACTGCACAATACAGCTTAGATGACCAACAGCGAGGGTATGAAATAATGTCCTTTAGAGGAGATCATATGCATTCTGTCATGGCTCGAAACATTAGATGGAACAGGTCTCTGTGGCTCTAATCATAGATGGACCATACTTCAATTAGATCTCCTCTCATGCGTCTAAACTCCAATGAATGTAGGCCTAAACTACTCAATCTCTCTTCATAAGACAAGTCCTTACCTCAGCTCTGAAATTTTCTCACTGCATCTATCCATTTACCTCTCTCTCTCTATCCTCCTTCAAACCACTCTTCAAAACCTAGATCTTTGACATGTCTTAGCATGTCAAATTTTGTTTGACATTGCTCCTGTGAAGTGTCTTGGGATGTCAAAGGCGCTATGTAAATAGAAATTGTTGTTGATAGTGGTAAATGATGAATTAAATGGTCTCAGCAGCATTAGGTCATATTCTAAAACTATTTAAAGCACTGACCGATCCTACTCATGCTCCTCACCAACGCAAATGCCAATTTCCACATGACAATAAGAAGCAGCTGAGTGCACTAGACAGCAAATATTGCAAACCTTCACAACATCCTGATGGGTGGTCTACCAGTTGGAGGAGTGACCACTTGGCAGTAATGATATTCCTGCAATTTTGCTCTTATCCTTCTGGGTGGAAGTTGTAGGGAAGGGAGATGCTTCTGAAGTAAACTTGGCGAGTTGCAGCAATGCTGCTGATAAATTGGACACACTGTAGTCCCAGTGCATTGTTGATGGAGGTTGTGCCCAATGATACAGCTTTATCAAATAAACCATTCTTTCTTGGATGGTGTTGAGCTTCTTGTGTGGCGCTGTGGCTGTACCCATCTAGGTAAGTGGTAAACAATCTATCATTTGCCTCTTGATATTAGAGGGAAAGAGAGACTTTGCATAAGTTTCTCACCTGCTGACTTCTCAATGCCTGTAGAGGAAATATCATCACTCACCCAGATCAGTATAGTTGCAACAACAATCAGGAAGCTCTGAAGCAGTGAAGAAAGAGCAGTTTGCTTGATCACTTCCCGTCATCACTGGACTCAATATCCACTCCCTGCAGCACTGTGGATGTAGAATATACAATTTACAGGTTGTTCTGCAACAACTCACCAGATCAACAATTCCCTCTACCCCCTGTGGCCTCTTGCACACACGCACACTCAATAGCCAGCAGTGGAATTCTGATTTGCCACTGTCTAACTGAAAGGAGCCAGAACCTACTGTAGCTCTCCTCCCGTTCCCCAGCTTACTGTAGATTGAGGATTAAACATTTTGACACAGTCCCTAAGGACATAGACTTACTGAACCAAGAGCAGAGCTATAGCAGTTGACTTGAAAAGGATAGATTTGCACAAAGCTCTGTGGAGTGAGCAGGGGGAGTGAGACTAATTGGATTGCTCTTTTGAAAGACAGTCCGGCTCAATGGGCTGAATGGCTCCTGCAGGGCATGGTGTTTGGTAGTTGGCACTACCGCGTTGCAGTGCCAGGGACCTCGGTTTGATTCCCAGGTTGAGTTGCTGTTTCTGTGTTCTCCCCGTGTCTGCAAGGGTTTCCTCTGGGTGCTCCGGTTTCCTTCTGCAATCCAAGTGATGTGCTAGTTGGGTGCACTGACCATGCTTAATTCTCCCACAGTGTACCCGAATGGACACTGAAGTGAGGTGACTAGGGGATTTTCACAGTAACTTCATTGCAGTGTTAACATAAGACTACTCGTGACACTGATAAATAGCCTTTCTGTGCTGTAAGTTTCTATGAATCTATTTAAGTTTAAGTTCTAAATCTGTATCTGCCAAACTAAGTTCCAGTTTAGAATGCCAAATAAAATTGACTTTTAGCCTTGCATAATGTAGCATTGCCCTCAGCATTGGAGTTAGCATCAGCATCAATAACAGGAAAACAGTCTAAACACAGCATCAGCAGTTTGTCAGCATTCAGTTCCATATGTTCAATATTTCTACTTTAAGCATAAAGATACATTTTACTCATACTAATTTGCTTTCCTTCGAATATTAAATTATATAAAGTATAAACAGTGAAAACTCGCCAGAAATAGTTGAAAGATTCAGACAGATGTACTTAATGTTTTAATGCACTTTCTTGTCCTTCACCTGTTTGCTGCACAACCCCAGACAAACTAGTCAGCTGTTAGTCAAGATAATAGACTTTAATAAATCAGTCATAATATTGTGTCAGACACCTCTTCAATTGCATCACCTCACTCTTGTCAAAAGAGTTTGACTTCTTTGCATTTGTAATGCTGTATCTTGATTTAGAACAGCAGAGTTTTAAAAATAAATATTTTAACAAATGGGCTTATCAAGAGTAAAGTAGCATATAATGGTAAGAAAATGCAAAGAGCACACAAGCAATCTAGCTGGTCTTTTCCTTGAGGTCCATTTTGAGAGCCTATACTCAGACTCTCCTGTCACTTCCTCCTGCTTTGGCACTTTCCCCTGTGATGGTGTTACCAGTTAGAAGTGTTGCTTTGCAGTTGCAGCTGCTCATCTCTATGCAACCCAATCCTGGTGTGAACTGAACCCTAGATGTGTGAACAAGTGTTCTCATTGCTGGCCTCCAGATAATGCCTTCCTGCATTTGATGCCCAAGGCCACTGAAGTTCATCTTTAGCTACATAGATACCTAATTGCAGAAAATGAAAGGATCAATCTGCCAGCCAGATTTGGCATTCTAGGCAAATCCAGTGATTTATTTATTATCTATTTAATCCAGCTGCTCAGATGATGAGGTTTGACAAAGAACCTGCAATGCAACTGACTTTCCCTCAATGACATGTCAGTGTGTGCTGCGGCGTTTACTCATGGCAATCATTTTCCTTTTTGTCACAAATTTACGTTGCAGTTTTGGTTATGGAACTTTCACAGGCCTGAAGAAATTTTTCTGCCGCATGCCTGGGAATTTTGAACTGTGAGGAACAATTCAGCTCTTATGCAAGACAGGGGTTAACCCTGCCTTGGGATTTCACTGGCCTTGAAGAAAGACTGTTTTTACTTCTCCACGGCAGCCACAGGACTGAACATCTAACACTCAGACTCCAAGCAACACTTTGCAGTAGCCCCCAATACCCCAGAGTTCCTCATCCACTAAATAACAGACAATCTGCTAACTGTTTTAGCTGTGAGCTCCATGGGTAATCCTGCTTACCAGATTTATTTATCATCAAATGTTTAATCAAGGGTCCACACAACAGTAAATATTTAGGGCTGGATTTTATGGCACTCCAACCGTTATGTTTTTGGTGGGGGATATGGGTGGGGGGGGCGGGGGCATGTAAATTGCGTCAATTGGTTCACCAAGCACCTCCCTGCCCATTCTGTGCTCTCCCAATATTAGGGGTGATTGGGGAAGGTGCCCACTCAAGACAATATACTGGGCAATCGAAGGCGAGTGAGAATGGGAAGGCCATTTTTCACCCAAGTTGATGAAAAGATGGGAATGGGGGGCCACATTCTTTAAGGGGGACTGATCTGTAGGCATTAGATGTACCCGCCTGCCCAAGTTCGTTAAGCCCCCTTGTGTCTCCCCATCTGGCCTCCAAAACCCACCATAAGACACATTTCATCCCCTCCCTCAGATCCCTGACCTCTGCCCACCCCTAAAATTCAGAAACTTGCCTGGGTCCAGTGTCCACCTTCAATCTTTGTGGGCACTTAACACTGAGCTCTGCTGGGACAGCAAGACCTGCTGGCTAATCTGATCGGCCTAAGCGCTCAAGAGACCTCCTGTTCCTGAGAGTCCAACCCTCTCTGTTAAGACTGACTACAGTAAATGTTACAACCCCTCCTCCCATAAAATGCAAAATTCAGTCTTTAGTTTCTAATAAGCAGAGTACAAACTGAATATTCTTTGTCATTTCTTCTTACAAGAGGGGATTAACCAAATGCCAGTATTTATTTCTGAATTTTTCACAAAATTAATTAACATTGGTCAATCTCTTGTCAAGATCCTGATTGGAGTGGGGTGACTATGCTGTTAGCATTGCCTCTGAAAACATACAGGCTTGTTCCTACTCATTCTGTCCCATTACCGAGTGAGGACCCTGCCTGAGTCAGACACAGACGCATTAATGCGAGCAAATCTGGTGTTTATGATGTCCTTAGGACATTGATGGCATTTTAATTGCCATGTCCACCTTATTCAATGAAACCTGGTCTTCAAGAACAATGAACCATGTAATTATTAAACTTTGCTTTGGCAAGGTCAAAAAAGGTAGGGGGAGTTCTTTATCAAGCCTCACATCTTCCCATGCCTGCATGAGTTTCCTCCAGGTGCTGTAGTTTCCATGGCCATGGTAAATGTGTGGGGTTACAGGGCTAGGGCAGGGGTAAGATACTCGGTTATAAAGTCAGTGCAGACTTGATGGGCCAAATGGTCTCCTCTGCACTGTAAGGATTCTATGGTTCTACGGTTTGTGTTGGCAGCATGGTGGCACAATAGTTAGCACTGCTGCCTTACAGCGCCAGGGACCCAGGTTCAACACCCAGGCTCAGCTCATTGTTTGTGTGGAGTTTGCATGTTCTCACCGTGTCTGTGTGGGTTTGCTCAGGGTGCTATGGTTTCCTCCCACAGTCCAAAGATGTGCGGGTTAGATTGATTGGCCGTGCTAAATTGACCTTAGTGTCAGATGGGACTAGCAGTGTAAATATTTGGGGTTATGGGGATAGGGCCTGGGTGGGATTGTGGGATTGTGATTATTGGGCTGAATGGCCTCTTTTTGCACTGTAGGAATTCTATAATTCTACAATTCAATGCTGTCCCTCTCTTTGCATCTGAATGGCTTTGATGAGGTCCCCGCCTTCACCAACGCGAGCAACCAGAGTACACCTGAGACCACCCGTTATAGAAAGCAGTTGCCCAGAGAGATGTTAATAAAGCCCAAGGATTAAGATGACCCAAACTGCTGAGATCAGGGAAAGCTAGTCTGATGCTCTTCCCACATCACTCTATTTTCCTGTCTTCAGGTGAAAGAAGACTCGAGGGATAAAGTGATAATTGGAGTACGAACTGCAGACAAAATTCTGTCCCCATTTTAAAGTCATACAATCTGTTGTTATTTTTATTTCATTTTTGATATTATTTCTCTCAGATCTTATTTTATTAAAATGTCTGCCTGCACTTTCTGTCAACTTGCTCCATTATAAATTCCTATGTCCACATTTATGATGAAAACTACCTACGTAAATTTGTCACGCTGTAATTACACCCTCCTGCAATTTGTGCCTGTGAATATTAATGTGATGCTTAGTTCTTTACAGTTCATTTTGTATTCTGTCATGAATTTCAGCTTTAGAAATCTTTAGGAAATTGTTTTTGCAGCTGTTGTATTAAATTAGAGCAACTTTAAAAACCACAAAGAACATTCAGGACTGAAAGTTACGCAGATTGAATTTGTTTTATAATTACTCCAGATAATCTTCTGACCCGTCACGTCGTCAAAATGGGCTTTTTATGTTGTGCCTGTTGTACAGCAAGGAATCCACAGACTTCCTTATGGGGAAGATGGTTGCCGTTCACTATTTATTAATATTACAACATTAAACAAAATGTTTAAAGAGCATGTTTATGATTTTTCTACACATAAAATGCCTTTCCGTTTAAATGTTTAAATTCCATCTAAAATGTTAAAATGTCAAACTCTTTAAACAGACATTGTGGTCAAACTGAACCTGTACTCTCTGCTGGAAGCCTCACTGAATGCAAGCTCTACTCAGAAACAGAAATTTACCTGAACCAGCCAAGTAAGTACTGTGGCTACAAAAGCAGTTCAGAACCTAGATATTTTGTGGCAAGTGACTCACCTCCTGACTCCCCAAACCCTGTCCACCATTCTAAAGGCTCAAATCAAGGATGTGAGAGAATACCCTCGACTTGCCTGGATGAATGCAGCGCCAATAATTCTCAAGAAGCTCAACCTCACCCAGGACAAAGCATTCCATCGGCCATCTTAAACTTGCACCCCCTCCACCACAGGCAGACTCTGTACCATGTACAAGATGCACACAACAACTTGCTAAGTCTTTCTCAACAGCACCTACCAAACCTGCAACTGCTACTTGTTTAGAAAGACAAGGGCAGCAGATGCATTGGAACACCATCCCTTCCAAGTTCCCTTCTAAGTCACACACCAAATTGACTTGGAAATACATCACCCATGGCTTTATCATTGCGGTGTCAAAATTCTGGAACTCATTACCTCTCAAAGTGCCTTTAGCAGATGGACTGCAGCAGTTCAAGAAGGCAGCTCATTACTACAGTCTCGAGGGCAATTAGGAATGGATAACAAATGTTGGCCTTGTCAGCAACACCCACATATCGTGAACAGATAATTAAAAAGAGAATTAGATTATCCTGAATTACGCTTTCAGACATATTTTTGTTCTAATCCAGTAACAATGGGAGGGAATTTTCCAGCCGTTCATGCCAGTGGGATTCTCCGGTCCCACTGACAGCACACCCCTTCCCACGGATTTTGCTGTGGTATGGGGTGACATCAATGGGAAATCCCATTGACAGCAGTGAAACCAGAGTATGCTATCACCAGTGAACAGCATGCTACCTCCCACTGCTGAGAAACACAGGGCTGGGAGGCCAGAGAATTCCACCCCAATGAGCTTGGTGGAAGTAGCTTTACTTGGCTATCAATCAAGCAATCTGATCTGTTGGTCTGTGACAATCTGCATTTACTAGCACAGTAGAATGTATACATGCTAAATAGTGCCAAGGAGCAGTTAATACAATATCAGAAAACCTAAATAGAATGTTAGTGTTTAAAGCACCATTACTTTACACTATTAATTTATCTGTCATTCTGATATATTTTGTGATACGTACAGTTTTTACTTTGCCTTCAAAAATCAGGTTAATTAGAAAATAGACTTAACATGTGAAAGCCATAAATTGCATTTTCATAAATTTGCAAATTTATTATTTCTGTGCTTTTAGTATATTAATCAATTATGTTAATAGTAACTAATTTGCATTGCCTAATTGGGCTACTTTGAAAATAGAGTTTCATCCAGAACTCAACAACCATAATGCCTATCTTTGTAAAACTTAGAGGCTATGAGTTTTATGTTATTAGGGATAACATGCTAATAATTGTGTTAATTAGAATTAATTTACATATGCAGATTTCTTTAATAAGAAAACAGACTTTTCTCCACATTTCATAACCCTTTCACAGTTATGAATAATTTAATAAAATTGAGGGAAAAGACGAGAAGTTTTATTGCTGACTGAGTGAGTTAGAAATATTTTCTAATATTCTTTGCAATTACTTTTACATACACTCACTCCAGAAATTTTATCATGATCGTTGGCACTCATTTGTTGTGTTTTCCTAAGCTGACCATCATAAGTAAGGTGCAATTAATAATATTGTCTTATCGGCGCTCATAGGCACACAAATGGGCAAACTTCCTATGTCTGAAAATCAGCTTCACTGTATGCAGGCATGACCTCTGTCTTCCCACACTCACATGTCTGCTGCAACTTGCAGGGAGTTGTTGCACGCCAGTTTAATTTGACAAATCACACATGCCTGCTGGCACATCATTTATTGACCAGAAGACTTGGAATCATACACCCCAGAGGATGGGTACATGGCAGTCTGCTTTTTGATGTGGATGGGTTCTGGAGCAATATGTTAGTTCTGACAACATTTTTTCATTGCCAGACCAGCACCTTGAGTTGTTCTTGGCGAGAGAGAGCGCAGCACAACAGAGTCAATTTTGGCAGCGATATGCTGTGATTATCATGCTGCGTTTTTCTGCTATGGGTGTAAATTTGTCACAAATATTGTCAGAGAAGGACAGAATCTGCACGCTTGGAATAGTTTTATCAAGATAACATTGTGAAACTGACTACATTGGTGTTGTGAAACATGGATATCAGGCAAGACAAACCCTTCTTTGATTACCTGTTACGCAGACAACACATTACGTTTTTGCTCTATTTATCTGCGGAACATGCCAATTTTTGTTAAGCATCAGCATTTGTCACTGGAATAAATTTTACATGTGGGGGCGCTGTGAATATTGCTCACCACTCCTTTGCAAACCGATTAACTTTGGAAAAGGTTATCCTCAGTGATATTGTGGTGCGGACAGCCTTAAGAAGCTGATTGTTTGTTGCTGATCGCCTATCAATACAGTCAACATTGATTGGCCAGCAGCTCTTGTACTTCAGCAGCAAAAGAACTAAGTACTAGCTGCTGCTGGGGCTGCAAGCAGTTCCTCGAAAAAGACAACATGGACTTTTTGGACGCGGAGGGATCAGGCACCCTTGGGAGACGGGGAGTAAAGAAGATGAAGGAATGGGTTTTGGAGGCTAGGTAGGGGTGGGATACGATCAATGGTGGGGTGCCCCCGGTAAGCATAGGAAAACTCTCCCAAAGGATGTAGCCTTTCCTCCTCCCCCCAAGACTTTCTTCCTCCCCTTTCATCAACTTTAGTGAAAAAAAGCTGCCTTCCCACTCTTGTTTGCCTCTACTGCCCAGCATATTATGGAGGTGAATTGAGGACCTTAAGTGACCATTAATTGTCCACTTAAGGATCTCAATAGGTCTAAGGGCAGGCTGGCTGCGCCATACCCATCTCGATATTGTAGAGAGCAGATTGGAGGTGAGCAGGAAGGAGGTGGGCAATTGCAATATCTTACATTTTCCCCCACACCCCTCCCCTCACTCAAAAAACATGCCATACAATCTCCAGCTCTGTGTTACATGCTAGATACTTAGTTTGGCAGCGAATATTAGACACTTAATGAAGGATAATGAGTTGCAACTATTATCTAAAGGTGAGGTTAGATCTTAACATAATTTCTCCTGAATACATTGTAAATTATGTATACAATAGAGTCTGTCCTGCTAGCATTCTCTTTTTCTGGGTACAGTTCCACAGGAACCGCTCTGGCTCAGGTGGCTATCATTAATGTTAACCTCAAAATTGAGTATTTGTCCGGAAAATGGCATCACAGCCAAGCCTTATCTGGTTATCGCAAACATCCAAGCATGTCTTTCCTGCAGGAATCACTGAACAGTGACCAAGAGAATAAACCCCTGTCAGATCTTTTTTAGGATGTTGAGGCTTGTTGTAACACCACTAAATTAGCTAGCTCAGCAAGATTGGTTATTGTTATTGAATCAGAAATCCTTTTGGTCAAAATGATTGCAATACCAGTGCTGTAAATTCACTGAGCTATAGGTGGGAAATAGTCAAGCAAATTTGGTTATGCTTTTATCCGGTGACAGCAGGCAGCACAATACCAAACTGATATCAATATAGTAAATGAATGATATAGCATTATCATTGAAGGATTCACTATTTTGACGTTGCTGTAGATCTATCAGGTGATAAACCACGTTTGATCACATACATGGGAAAGGCATCAGGTCCACTTCTGCCATGGCTATTTTTATAGTTTCATTTACAATGAACTCTACCGAATGTATTTAATCTTCTGAGCGAAAGTTTCACATAAATAGTCCCTGAAGCCCAAAGGCAATCAAGGAAAGCTGCAGAAAAGTTACTCATCTCCACTATTCAGCTGCTGCCCAAAGACAAACAGCTCACTGCAATTCCCTACCCTGTCCCAGGTGCACTCCAGGAACTACTGAGAGACAACAGTCAGTACATGTTCTCACATTAGTTTAACAAAATCTGTCTCTGGTGATAACACAGGTGAAATATCTTGTGAGTGGTGCGATCCTGACATTTAGTTTATAAATAGAAAAATAACCTGTTTCGGCAGGTGTGAGTGAAATATCTGCCCTCTTCATAACAACAGAAACCTAGGATTATTTTTCCACCAAATAATTAAGGGATGGATGAATTAGATTATGAGAAGCACTGATAAAAAAAAATGAGTATGTTCTTAATGAAAAAGAAGAGGCAGTGATATGTTTGCTTTATTTTACAATTCTAAACAGGTTCGGGGATGTAGAAATACTTTTCCTTCTCTAGAATCAGAGGATACCATCTGCACTGGGAGTGACGTTGTTGGGGGGGGTGGGGGGGGTGGTGTTGCAAAACAATATTACAGTAAGCAAGTGACCAATCTAGAAAATAAATTCCCTAGCGAGATTATGGAAGCAGATAGCATTTATTTATTCAAATGCAAATCGGGTGCTTTTCTTTCAGAAAGCCAAATCTTTGACATACAGTTAATGAGTACTTGGAGAGGGAGGGAGATTTTACAAGGGTGAGTAGGTCAGATTGGCACAAGTGGATAAGTTAAATGGGCAATATTAGAAGTGTGTCAGGATGTTGAGAGGCTCCAATACACTACCTTCCAACACTTTGTGAGATGGGACAAGGAGTGAGTAGCCAGGCCACTCTCAGGAGGCAGGCTGGCATTTTAACTGACGCTGGAGGCCTTGGATTAACCTACTTGGCAGGTTTAATTGTAGTTGGCTGGGTTTCGTGGGCTTTGGCAAAATTGACAGCCACAGCAAAACATGGACAAAGTCAAGGACACCCCACCACTGAATGTCAATATTTGTTCTGAACAAATCAACTGTGGCCGCAGGGTGTTTCATGTCTCCTATCCTTATTGCCTCTGCATAATATGACCTCAGTATTCCTGGCAGGTAAATAATGAATATGTCATTTTTTTTCCCTGTACCTTCTCATTCCAATCATCAGTACGAACCACAGAATCTCTACAGTATGGAAGGAGATCACCTGACCCATTGAGTCTGCACTGACAACAATCCCACCCTGGCCCTAACAAGTAACCCCATGTATTTACCCTGTCAATCTCCTGACACCCAGGGGCAATTTAGCATAGCCAATCCACCTAACGTGCACATCTCTGGACTGTGGGAGGAAACCAGGGCACCCAGAGTAAACCCATGCAAACAAGGGGAGAATGTGCAAACTCCACACAGACAGCCACCCAAGGCCAGAATTGATTCTGGGTCCCTAGTGCTGTGGGCCAGCAGTGCTAACCTCTGTGCCACCGTGTCACCCAATTTTGCCTCCAAGTTGGCAACAGGACATTTGTAACTTTCAGTCACAGACTAGTTTATGGAATGATTATTGGAAGATTCATATGGAATTGCCTTGGAGAAAATGATTTTTTAAAGAGATTGCATTCATATTAGGATTCTCCAGCCCAGATTTCGTTGTGGCAATGACAGCAAACTTGTTGGTGTTTGCTATCATTACTGCACTGATCATCACTCACCTGATAAAGGAGCAGCATTCCAAAAGCTTGTGATTCCAAATAAACCTGTTGGACTTTAACCTGGTGTTGTGAGACTTCTCACTGTACTCAACTGGAACTTCAAGATTTCGGCACAGGCAGAAGAATTGAGAAATCCAGAAGTTTCTGTGAGTGATTCATCAGAATGTGGTGCTGCTTACAAATGTTCAAAGATGGAATACATTGGGAATGGTCTATAGAGTGTCAGAAAGCATTTGAAGAAATGAAGAAAGTATTGACCAGTGATGCTGTTTTAGTCCACTATGATCACAAGAAACAAACGGTTTTAGCGTGCAAAGCCTCAACACAAGGGTTAATTTTGGTGTTATCTCACATAATGGAAAACAGTGTGTAGAAGCCTGTTGCATGTCCCCTCCTGTAGCTAGTGACCAAAAAAAGGTACTCTTATTTTTCCTTCCACCTCAAAGAAATCAACATATTCTCATTCACACTGGTCTCTTGTGTTTGACCGTGGAATGCAAGGAACCTTGGATTGGATAATTTCTCATTCTGAGACACACTTCACAACTTTTCACCAGCTCTTCAATATCCCTGTCTACACTTGGGTACCAAAAATAGCTTCTTGCTAACAAAGTCAAAGCACAATTATGCACAAGTTGAGAAAGAAGCTTTAGCAATCTCATAAGCTGTAACTAGCTTCCACATTTACTTGTATGATAGGAAGTTCACTTTAATATCTGATCACCTAACCATTACGATCATATTTGGTTCAAAGAAGGGAAAATCATCCCAGCATGGCTTTAGAGATATTTTTATCAGTACCCCAGCAGTACAAGATTAAATGTCATAAGTCAGTAGATCAGGCAATTGTTGACATTCTTTCAACACTTTTACCAATCCATTTCTAGCCACTGAGCTATATGTACATAAATGACATGCCAGTGTCTGGCACAAGAAACTAGTGAAGAAACTCACAAGAACGTGGTGCTCAGTAACTGGTTAATTATGTTATGAGTGGCTGACCAAGTGTGTGATCATAAGAAATTGCGGAGCATTTCACTTGCAGAAATGTAGATCATGGTTATCTACAATTTATTATTATTGGTATCATTATTATGTGAATGTCTAGAGAGAGATTGTCAGAGGAACGTCACCGTGAGCACACAGGGATATTCCATATGGAAGCAATGGCAAGAAGAATGGTACCCAAAGGTAGACAGATATTGGAGAGCTCGATAAAAGTGTTCAGGTGTGTATTAGAATGAGAAATCACCTGATTCAACGTTCCTCATTTCATAGTGAAACACAAGAAACCCGTGCAAAAGAGAACATAATGATTTCTTTGAGATGGAAGGGAACGAGTTCCTTATTTTGATCAATAGCTACAGCAAGTGGGTAAATGTGGGGGTGATTCTCCCATACTGCTGTGCTACCTTTTTAGGGCAGCAGGATGGGGCGCTCTAGTGTGGGCTATTTCACAGTCTCCCCATTGGGCGGCTGGGTCCCAGCATGTCTCCCAGCGCTAGATGTCCAGCACCATCAGCTTTGCGCCAGATATCGGTGTGGAGCTGCAAAATTTATGTTATTGAGCATTTTAATATCATTTAAGAAGCATTAGCAGGCCTGGGGCTGATATCTCTGAGCCCCCTGGAGTGAAGAGGGCACTCGAGGTCCCCCCCCAAGAGGGCCAGGGGTTGTGGTGCCCCCAGGGGCACCTTTGCACTGCCCACAAGGCAAAGGGCAGTGCCAAGGGAGTGAGACCTAATGGGGCAGGACTGATGGGGGGCTGGGTTTCTTGGGGGCAATCAGTGGGGGTGAGGAGTCCTGCTTCCACTCTGCACTGGGATCAGTCACAGAGAGAGTAAGGCCAGCGATCAGGCCAGGCCATCAGGATGGCAGCGAGGCAGCCTGCTGGGACTGTGGGGGGGGAAGCGGGCTGGGAGGGAGTGTTCAGGGTTGGCACAGGCATGTCTGAGGAGGGCCAGCAATTGGCCCATGGAGGAGAGGAAGTGCCAACACTGTGGGATTGAGCTGGCCAGCGATCGGGAAGCCAGCTGACAGGGGCCACTGTATATGCACCAATCTCGGCACAGGCGGCTCAGCTATGCTGCCAGCCTCTCCCACGGGGATAGGCCCCACCCACTGAATTTCAGCATGAATCATGCTAATGCAGTCTGCAGTGCACAGACTATGAGAGATTCATTTTTAAACTCCCGCCAAAAAAAAGCACGATTTACTCCAGTTTTTACGTGATTTTGACACTTAACATTTCTTTGGGAGAATCCCACCTGTTGAGTTTATGTTCAGTATTACAAGCGCAAAACTGCAGAGGTTTGAAAAGTTGGTTCACTTTATAGGTTGAAATATTTCTGAGTAAGAATAGAGTCAAACACACTCTAAAATCTGCATATCACTCAAAAAAAAGTATATGGATTGTGAAGGGGGCTTTGCAAAAGTATCTACTTCATGACAAATTAGGCAGTAATTTCCATGTTTCCATTCAACACAAACTAGACAAGTCACTGTTCTCTTACTGAATAATCCCACAATCTACAACAGATTGCTTGTCTTACAAGTTAATGTTTAAATATGCTCCTAGATCAAAGTTTGGTTTGCTTAAGCCTGGTGCCAATGGCAAAGATCATAAATGTGTAAGAGACAACTGGTGTTGAGAGACTTCTTACAAAGATGATAAAACCATAGAATCCACGCAGTGCAGAAGGCGGCCACTCGGCCCACTGAGTTTTCATCAACCCTCCAAGAGATCATCCCACCCAAGCCCTCCCATCTGCTGTATCCCCATTACCCTGTGTATTTACCTGGACTAATCCCCCTAAACTACACATCTTGGGACGCTAAGGGGTAATTTAGCATGGTCAATCCACTTAACCTGCACATCTTTGGACTGTGGGAGGAAACCTGAGCACCCGGAGGAAACCCACGCAAGCACAGGGTAAAGAAGCAAACTCCACACAGACAGTCACCCAAGACTGGAATCGTATCCACTCTGAGGAAGCAGTGCTAACCACTGCACGGTGTGCAACGTGAACATTTGTTTTACTTATTCAAAGGATATGGACATCGCTGGCTAGGCAGCATTTATTGCCCATGCCACCTGCCCTTGAGGAGTTGGTGGTGAGCTACCTTCTTGCAGTGTTGTTGTCCATGTGGTGTAGATACGCCCAAAGTGCTGTTAGGCAGGGGGTTCAGGATTTTGCCCCAGCAACAGTGAAGGAACAATGATATATTTTCGAATCAGCATGTGAGGGGCTTGGAATGGAACTTCTGACTGGTAGTGTTTCCGTCTGTCTGCTACCCTTATCCTTCCAGATGGCAGAGGTCGTAGATGTGGAAGGTGCTGCCTAAGAAGCCTTGGTGAGTTCCTGCTGTGCATTTTGTAGATGGTACACAATGCTGCTACTGTGCATCGGTGGTGGAGGGAGTAAAGATTTATGGATGGGGTAACAATCAATCAGCTGCTTTATCCTGGATGGTTTCAGGCTTCTTGAGTGTTATGGGAACTGCACTCATCCAGGCAAATACAGAGTATTCCATCATACTCCTGACTTGTGCCTTGTAGATAATGGACAGGATTTCAGGAGTCAGGAGGTGAGTTACTTAGCGCAGAATTGCCAGCCTCTGACCCTTGTAGCCACAGTATTTATGTGGTGAATGCAGTTCAATTTCTGGTCAATTGTAATCCCCAGGGTACTGATGGTGGGAGATTTAGTGACAGGAATGCCATTGAATGACAAGGGGAGATGGTTAGATTTTCTCTTGTTGTAGATGGCCATTGCCTGGCACTAGTGTGGTGCGAATGTTTCTTTCCATTTGTCAGCCCAACCCTGGATAATTTCCAGGTCTTGCTGCATTTGGGTAAGGACTGGGTAAGCACCTGAGGAGTCGCAAATTGTGATGAACATTGTGCAACCATCAGCAAATATCATTATGATGGAAGGGAGGTCATTGATAAAGCAGTTGAAGATGGTTGGGCTAGGACACGACTGTGGTGTGCTGGAACTTAGATGATTGGCCTCCAACCACCACAACTATCTTCCTTTGTGATAGGTGTGAATCCATCCAGTGGAGAGTTTGCTTCCTGATTCCCATTGACTCCAGTTTTGCTGGGCTTCTCTGATGCCACACTCAGTCAAATGTACCCTTGATGTCAAAAGCAGCCACTGTCTGGAGTTCAGCTCTTTTGTTTGTGTTCTGACCAAGGTCAGGAGCTGAGTGACCATGGCAGAGCCCAAACTGGGCATCCATGTACAGGTTATTGCTGAATAAGTTTCACTTGCTAGCACTGTTGTTAACCCCTTCCATTGCTTCACTCATGATTGAGAGTAGACTAATGAGATGGTAATCGGCTGGGTTGGATTCGCCCTGCTTTTTGTATACTCAACATACCTTAGCAATTTTCCACATTATCAGGTAGATTCCAGTGTTGTAACTGTGCTGGGACACCTTGGCTCAGGTGCACAGCAAGTTTGAGAGCAGTTCTTTTGCCAGAATATTCTCAGGACCAAAAGCCTTTGCAGAATTCAGCACTTTCTGTCATTTTTTTATATCATATGGAGTGAATCAAATTGACTGAAGACGGTGATGCTGAGAACCTCCAGGGGAGGCCAAGATGGATTATCCATTCAGCATTTCTGGTTGAAGAAATGCTTCACCTTTTCTTTTGCATTGATGTGAAGGCCTCCGTTCTGATTGAGGATGTGGATATTCATGGAGCCTCCTCTCCCAGTGAATTGTTTAAGTGTCCATCACAATTCATGGCTGAATATGGAAGGCCTGATCTAAAACAGAAACAGAAAGCATTGGAAAATCTCAGCAGGTCTGACACCATCTGTGGAGAGAGAATAGAGCCAACATTTCGAGTCAGGATGACCTTTAATCAGAACGGATTTGTCCATTGTGGAATTGTTTAGTTCCATCTATTACTTGCTATTTATGCTGTTTGGCATGCAAGTAGACCTGTGTTTTAACTTCACCAGGTTGACACTTCATTCTTAGGTATGTCTGGGTCCCTGGGACTGCCAGTCTGGCAGTGCCCACGGGGCACCCTGGCACTACCCACTGGGCACTGGGCAGTGCCAAGAGGGCAAGGCCTGAGGGGAGGTGTCTGGCTTTAAAGGGCAGGGCGAGAAGGGAATGAGCCCAGGAAGGGGTGAGGCCATGAAAGAAGATGAAAATTTTGTTTTATTTCATTATTTTTTGTCAAATGAAGATATTTTTGTTAAATACACACTGGTGTTGAAGAATTTTTGAATTTGGTGATATTTGTTTTGGAATATATGTTTTGGGCGAGGGAGGTGTGCTCTGCATTAGGGATCAGCAGGGTGCGATCATCCTGCGGGGGATTGGGACCAGCAATTCGACAGAGGGGGAATTGGGGCTATCAATCTGCAAGGGCAGGGTGGAGGGGGAAGCAATTGAGAGGTGATCAGAGAGTTGGGGTGGTATCCTTGAAGTCCATCGGGGGGGAAACACATTGTCCAGGGGGATAATCAAAGGGAGGTGGGAGTGACAGACCTCCCAGTGCACTGCATATGCTGGGAGACCTGGGTGCATGCGCAAAAGTGCCCTTACAGCTCAGCACCCAGCTTCCCAGCGTGAGTAGGCTCTATCCACTCCCCCACCTGGTGAGAATCACATTTTGCCTCATGTTTTCTTTAAGTGCCATAAGATAGTGTTTGGGAGCTCACCCAAAATTTGGGTACGATGCTCTCCTGTTTTCATGCTTGTTCAGCACTTAGACTTTCTTGGTAAGATTACCCCTAAAGAGTTCAATGTTAGTCAGAAGGTCATGGTTAAAAACCACTGAGGTGATAATGAAAACTCCATAATTTAAGTTATGGAGTTTTCATTATCACCTCAGTTCTTATAAAGTGACTCAGTTTAACATATCTAGTGAAGATTGGAGAGAGGCTCCATGTTCATCATGTTCGTCATTTGCTTGAAAGAGGAAATCTGACAAACAGAAAGCACGATAAACCTCTGATAATCCAAATTCACCCTGCTGTCCAAAGTGAATGTCAGAAGGAAAGTGTAAGTCACAAAGAAACTGAAAGGTTGCCAGTACCACAGAATCCACCAGCAGAGCAAAATGATTAGGACAAATCAATGTTATGGCCCAACTATTAAGTGGAGTTGATAGGCAAATTTAAGATTCAGGTCAGACGCTGTCAGAGATGTTGAGGGAGTAGAGCCAGGCTAATAGAAGCAGGAGATACCCAGAGAGAAAGACAAAAACCTGAACAGTTTAATTGAAAGTAAGTACGAAAGAAGATGAAGGTTGTTTTTTTAAATTTCATTATTTCTTGTCAAATGAAGATATTTTTGTTAAACACATTCAGGTGCTAAAGAACTTCTGAATTTAAATTTCTTGTAATTTTGGTGATATATGTTTTGGGTGTGATTACTGTCAAAAAATGGAATCTGCCTATTAAACGTTCAGGTATGTTGATGTTGGTTTATTCATATTGTACGCTGGGAAATTATGTACATGAATAATTTTACCTTTTAATATTGTCTATGTTAAGTGGGGAGAGAGTTGAGCATGTTATACTGCTTTCTCTGTTGGAGAATAAAGTTGGTTCAATAGTACATTGATATATATGAACACTGATACATATGAACAAAGGAATTAGGAGCAGAAGGAGGCCATTTGGCCCCTCAAGCATGCTCCATCATTTAATAAGGTCATGGCTGATGTGTTTGTGTATTGAATTCTACATTTCTATCTACCCCCGATAACTGTTGATTCTCTTGTTCAACAAGAATACATTTACATCTGGCTTAGAATATTCAATAACCCCCACCTCCCCTGCCTCTGAGACAGGGAGTTCCAAAGTTGCACTGCCCTGTGAAAGAACAGAGGTTTTCCCCATCTCTGCCCTAAAGTGGTGACTCCTGATTTTAAAACTGTGCCCGCTAGTTCTGAACTTACCCACAAGTGGAAACATTTTTTCCACATCCATCTTGTCAAAGCCATTCAGGATCTTATACATTTCAATCAAGTTGCCTTTTACTCTTCAAAATTCCAGTGACAACAAGCCCATTTTATCCAATCTTTTCTCATAAGACAAACTGCTCACTCCAGGTATCAATCTATTAAACCTCCTCTAAACTGCCTCCAAAACCTTTACATCTTTCCATAAATAACGAGGTCAAAACTGCATAAAATATTCGAGATGTCTCACCGATGGCCTGTATAGGTGAAACATAACACCCTTACTTTTATGTCAAATTTTCTCATAGAAAGGGACAGCATTTCATTAGTCTTCTTAATCAGTTACTCAACCTACAGACTAACTTTTTGTGACTCATGCACTTGAGCATTTGGATCCCACTGCACCTCGGAATTCTGCAGCCATTCTCCACTTGAGGAATGCTCTGCTTTTTTATTCTTCCTGCCAAAGTGAACAACTTCTCATTTTCCCACATTATATGCCATCTGTCAGATCTTTGCCCATTCAGTCAACCTATCCATACCCGTCTGCATCCTGCTTATGTCCTTTACACAGCATATTTTCCCACTTGTCTTTGTGTCACCTGCAAATTTAGCTACCATGCCTATGCTCCCCTCATCTAAGTCATTGACATAAACAGTAAAAAGCTGAGGCCCAAGCACAGACTCCTGCGGAACTCCGCCCGTTACATCGTGCCAATCAGAAAAAAAACCCATCACTCTCAGTTTTCTGTCAGCCAGCCAATCTTCTATCCATGCTAATAAGTTACCCCATCACATCATGAACCCCTACTTTGCACAATAACCTTTGATGTGGCACCTTGTCAACTGCTTTCTGGAAATTGGAGTATAGTATGTATACAGGCTCCCCTTTATCCACACCATATGTTGCGCCATCAGGAAACGTCAATAAATTGGTTAAACATGATTTCTTCTTCAGAAGACCATGCTGTCTCTTCCCGATTAACTTGAGTTTCTCCAAGCACCCAGCTACAACATCTTTAATGATCAATTCTAACACTTTCCCCATAATAGACAAGCTTTCTGGCCTATTTGCCCCTGTTTTCTGCCTTTATCCCTCCTTGAAACAAGAAGACACATTTGCCATTTTTGAATCTGATAGAAGACCATTACTTGGAAAATCTGGACCTCCCAGAATTTGTTGTATTCCAAGGGCAACTCAAAGAAGTTCCTCTGAGAAAGGCAATGGCGTTGTGGTATCATCACTAGACTATTAATCCAGAAACTACAGCTAATGTTCTGGGCACCTGGGTTCAAATCCTGCCACGGCAGATGGTCATTTTGAATTCAATTTTTAAACAGCCCAGAATTAAGAACCTACTGATGACTATGAAACCATTGCTGATTGCCAGAAAACCCATCTAGTTCACTAATGGCCTTCAAGGTGGGAAGGAAATCTGCTGTCCTTACCTGGTCTGGCCTACATGTAATTCCAGAACCACAGCAATGTGGTTGACTCTGAAATAACCATGCAAGCCATTCCGTTTAACGGCAGTTAAGAATAGGCGATAAATGATGGCCCAGCCAGCAACGCCCATGCTCCACAAATGAATGCAAAAAAGTAAAGCTCATCTCTCTGCACTGGGAGGCCATTGCCCAGAGGTCAGTATGGTTGTCACCTTAACGTGAAGTGACGTCTAGTACAAGAAGCGAATAAATGTTCTCACCCCTTTTGCCAGGGTAAGTCCTCTCTCAGCTTCTTCCACTAACAAACTCTCAGCATGGTGTCATGTACTCAAATAGCTATTCTATTCACAAATCTCACACCTTCAGTTGCGGGGAACACATATCAATACTTACTCTCTCAACAAGACTTTCACAACACCATCATCCCATCTGTCTTATTGTTCAAACTCTAATCTCTGCCCCTCCTGGGTTGGGCACACCACACATAGGAGGCATGGACTTCACCCAACCCTGCTCCATTCCGTCCCAGCACATCCCTTTCTTTTGTCTCCATACAGGCCAAACTTGCGCACAACAAGCGAGAGCGAGCATAATCCAGGCAACGGACAGCAGACCACTGCTAGCAATGTGTGAATCACATAATAGCACAATCAGTCTTTATCATGGAGTGAGAATTTACACACACACAGGCACACACACACATTCACAATTACACTTACTCTTGCACACAGAAACTCATATCACCAGGACTTTACAAAGCCCAGGGGAATGTGCCACGTGGAGGCTTTTAATTGGGTTAGAGAGACCATAGCCTTTTCATTACCACTCACATCTCATCAACAGTGGGATAAGTAGTGGATGGAAGTTTAAAAGAATACATATTTATTCATTGACCGGGTGTGGGCATTGCTGCTTAGGCCAGCATTTATTACCCAGCCTAATTGCACCTGAGAAAGCAATGGTGAGCAGCCTTCTTGAACTGCTATAGTCCATGTGATCCACAGTACTCTTAAGGCGCATGTTTCAGGATTTTGACCCAGTAACAGCAAAGGGACAGTGATATATTTCCAAGTGAGGTTGGTGAGTGACTTGGAGGGGAAATTGCAGGCAGTGGTGTTCTCATGCACTTACCGTTCTAGGTGGTGGAAGCCGCAGCTTCGGAATGTGCTGTCCAAGGAGCCTTGGTGAGTTGCTGCAGTGCATCTGGCAGATGGTATGTGCTGCTGCTTACATGTGGTGGAGGGAGTGAATGTTTAAGGTGATGGACAGGAAACTATCCAGCGGGCAGCTTTGTGTTGGATAATATCAAGCTTCTTGAATATTACTAGAGCTGCAGTCTTCCAGGCAAATGGAGAGTATTCCATTACATTCCTGACTTGTGCCTGGTATATGGTGGGCAGACTGAGGAGTCAGGAGGTGAGTAATTCACCTTAGAATTCCCAGCCTCAGGCCTGCTCTTGTAGCCACAGTATTTACATGGCTGGTCCACTTCATTTTCTGGTCAATGGTAACTCCCAGGATGTTAACAGTGGGGAATTCAATGATGGTAATGTCACTAAATGTCATGGGGACATGGTTAGATTCTTATCATAGATGATCATTGTCTGGGGTTGTGTGACATGAATATTACTTGCTACTTATCAGCCCAAGCCTGAAAGTTGTCCAAGTCTTACTACATGGGGATACAAGCTACATCAATATCTGAGGAATCGTGCTGAACGTTGTGCAACCATCAGTGATCACCTCCACTTCTGACCTTATGATAGAGAGAAGGTCATTGATGAAGCAACTGATGATGCTTGAGCTTAGGACATTACCCTGAGAAGTTCTGCAGTGATGTTCCAGGACTGAGGTGATTAAATTGAAGCACTTAACTGACCAGTTAAGGATCACTTAAGGCCTTCTTCTTGCTGTCACTGTTATTTTACCAGGGATGGGTGAACACTGCCATATGGGGATACTGTACCCCGGCGGCTTCAGAAGGGGAAATGGTGAACCTTCCTGATCGGGCACCCTGTGAACGATGAAAGATTCCTATGGCGACAAGGCCTGCCTCTGTTTAGTGATCGCCTTTTGTCCTTTCAATTGACCTACTTTCCAGCAGCCACCCCTGCCTGATTTGCCCCAGTGAGCCAGAGATGAACTTCATTCCAGGGCTTCCTCGATGTGGCTGGACCAGGCCAAATGCAATACCAACTGTGGCCTCTGCTTCCAGTTGTGCTGCTGGGTCTGCAGAGTTACCAGCCCTCTTGTAGATTGGCCCCTTTTGGCAGGAAGGACCTCAACCCTTAAAGCAAGGGAAGCCCGATAGTAGCCAATCAATTGCCTGAGGAATATAAAATGCTTCTACATCCAACTGAGGTAATGTTGCCACCAGTCTTTCAACTGTTGGACAGGGCCACCTCTTGGCTGTAAAATCCTGACCACAAACACAGAAATATAGAAACTCACACACACACAAAACCCAGACACTGACAAATAGAAACACACATCCTTTAAGAAGTTCACTAACTCGCATGCATCCACCACCCCAACACACGTATAGAATTACATATACAGAAATTCGCACAGAGACACAAACACACACAGACACACACAAACTGACATTCACATGTGACTGATTTTAGTTACACCTGCCTTCAGTGTTTGGTAAAGGTCAGCTTCTTCAGCGCTTATCATCTGTGTCAATATTACAAATGCAGGCTGAAACCCTCTGAAGAAATCAGCCTTTAACAAACATTGAAGATGGGAATAACTCTGAAATCATGGCAGAATACTCTGTTTATAAAGGAACTCCCTTGTGCAATTCTTTCTCTCTCTTCCTCTCATGCTGTCTGAAGTTTTCAATCTGCTAATCTAGTTCAATATATCATTTATATGTCTATCTTCTGCATTGACACATGCACGAACAAGACTGAAAATCCTTAGATTCATGCTGCCAAAGGAAGTGCAACAGAGCAAGAGCATGTAACCCCTACTCCTGACCCCATCTGAAGTCAGGGCAGAGTCAATTTACCGTTCCATTGCTGTGACCATTTGTATCTCATTCTCATCCGAGCATTCAGATGAATGACCACTAGGGAGACTGGGGCCAAAGAAATTCATAGTCAGTGAATTCTCCTCCCCTCAGTCCTGCCCCCTCTGATGTTGGGAATTATGTTCAGCGTAGACACAAGTTTTATCCATCTAGGCTCCGACGAAAATTGATAACCAGAGCTATTGTGAGTGAAGATCTGACATTCACGAATCCTGCAAGAATTCCTACCTTGATCAATAATGTTCTACATCTGATATGCATCTCACAAGTGTCAAGGATTTTGGTCCTCACGAGATTTGATGTCACCTAATTGTATATTTGCACAGACAGGGGACATAAGTGCACACATGCATAAGCTAGAGATGAGCATCTGATGGCTTTAAAGTTAGGCTTTTGGCATTCTCATTTTTATACCTTGCAAATCCAAAGCTCAAATGTAACCTGCTGCTTGTTGAATGGGTAAGCTCATTATTCCATTTTCTCTCCTCTTTCAGCCTATTATGCTAAGATTTTAACACCAAATTTGCACTTGTTATGGAGTAAAGGTCAGCATGAAAATTATGTAACAGAGCATCTGAATTTCATTTCAGTTCACATAGATACACTCCTGCAAGTGATCGCACAGTAGAATAATGTTATGTCAACTGAAGTCAAACAGCTAGAGTGAACTTAATGTGGCAGAACCCAGTGCAGGTTATATGCCAATGTTATTTAATTAACCTTGCTGGGGTGAAATTGGTCTGCTTTCCGTGGTGCAAAACTAGAAACCTGTCTTACACCACAAGGCATGTGATTTTTTTTCCCACTAGCCAGTTTCTCCCACTAACGTGGATCAATTTTGAAAGTAGTGGTGAGTGGGTGCAGTGCAAAATGTGCAGCTGATTTGCTATGAACCAGATTCATGTCATTGACGTAGACCAATTTCACCCATAGCTATTTTGACTTTATTTTGCCAATATCACTTTGTGGCTGACTCTGGTAAGATAGGCAGGAATCATCCACAGTGACATATCCCTGAGGTACAAGAGAGGGGTGAGCTTTTGCTGGTATCACTCCTAAAATCAAGCACTCTTGTGTGAAACTCCCAAATGTGATATGATTTCTTACCATTTTGTGCTGCAGCAAGCACTAAGCTAATGCACTGTACAATTCAGTGTTCTCACCACTTCTATGTTTCCTGAAAGATGAAGTTGTTAATTCGAGCCAGTGAGTCTCACTTGAGTTAAATTGTTTTGACATGGTGACTTGACTTGACTTGGGGAAAAATTACTTGTGATGGATCTTGCCAAAATTGACTTGGTGACATTCCTTAGTTTAAAAAGAAGCATTTAAAAAAAAGTCCTGGTATGGTCCAATAAAGTGTATTTATTAGTGTCACAATTAAGCTTACATTAACACTGTAACTAAATTACTGTGAAAAGTCGCCACAGTCCAGCACCTGTTTGGGTGCACTGAGGGAGAAGCAACACATCTTTCAGACTGCAGGAGGAAACCAGAGCATTCGGAGGAAACCCACACAGACACAGGAAGAACCCTGAAAGTTGGGAATCAAGTAGATAGGGTTGTTAGGAAGGCATACGGTGTCTTGGCGTTTATTGGTAGGGGGATTGAATTTAGGAGCCGCAGCGTCATGTTGCAGCTGTACAAAACTCTGGTGCGGCTGCACTTGGAGTATTGTGTGCAGTTCTGGTCCCCACATTATAGGAAGGATGTGGAGGCTTTGGAGAGGGTGCAGAGGAGGTTTACCAGGATGTTGCCTGGTATGGAGGGGAGGTCCTATGAGGAGAGACTGAGGGATTTGAGGTTGTTTTCGTTAGAAAGAAGGCGGCTACGAGGGGACCTTATTGAAACATATAAGATGATTAGAGGTTTAGATAGGGTGGACAGTGATAGCCTTTTTCCTCGGATGGAGAAAGCTAGCACGAGGGGGCATAGCTTTAAATTAAGGGGTGGTAGTTATAGGACGGATGTCAGGGGTAGGTTCTTTACCCAGAGGGTGGTGAGGGATTGGAATGCCCTGCCTGCTGCAGTTGTAAATGCGCCTAGTTTGGGGGCGTTTAAGAGATCCGTGGATAGGTTTATGGATGGTAAGGGTTTGGTTTAGGTTAGAGGGTCATTGTTTTTTAACTGGTTGGCGCAACATCGTGGGCCGAAGGGCCTGTTCTGCGCTGTAATGTTCTATGTTCTATGTTCTATGAACATGCAAACTCCGCACAACCAGTGACGGAAGATGGAAGTTAAATCCGGATCCCTGGTACTGTGAGGCAGCAGTGCTAACCACTGTGCCACAATGCCGTCCCATCTTTCAATACTTCAACATAAACAATGATTTATGTAATCCAGTACAGGTTTTGTACTCCTCTGGTCCAATCCCACCCATTGCCAGCACCGATTGATTGCATTGGAGACTGGAGTAAATAGCTTGTCAAATGGGATAACTAGGTACTAAATCCCTCATTCCCTCCTTTCTCATTGACTTTGTGTAAGAACGTCAGTGGAAACGCCTAGAGGTGGAGGATGCAACTCCAACTTGGAAGTTAAATATAGTATTTCAGCCCAATTCCCATCAGCACACGCAGCCATCCCTGAAGCCCAAATACAAAAGCCTTCCATGGCCACATCCAACCCAACCACAAGCTTTCCACCACTTTGTGCTTGAACAGGAAAGAGGCACCGGGACATGAAACAGAAGAAGGGAGACAGGGGACAGGGACAAAGGATCAGGTCATCAGCACACACAAGCATAATTACCATCAACAGTGTCACATGAATTACATGCGCTAACTGCATTGAATGAAACGCTGAGGTCTTCTTTGTAATTGCTTCAAATGTAACCTGTGTACTGCACTTGCGAGTTATACAACAATCTTGCTGTCACCAAAAGTCACATCATTTGGTTATAAAAGGTATGAAAGTTTGGTCACAAGGAGTATTGTCTGTAAAGCGTATGAAATAAAGGTGATTGATAGTCCTGGGGTGATATAAAATGTTGTTTTCCTCCTGAAAAGCCATCCTAAAAATTAAGTTTTAACAGTATTTTTTCCACAAATCACACTGCAATTTTTATGTTATGTTTGAAGAAAAGCTGCTCTCCCCTGAATTTATATTTCTGAATGATTTCAGATATTATATTAGTTGGAATATTGTCATTGAAATTTTTCATTATGAATGACTGTAAGAGGTTCCTTGCAACATTAGACGACTATTTAAATGTACTATTGACTGTCCTGGCACTTATTAAAGTTAGGGTTCAGAAACTAGGCAAATTTCATATAACAGGAATAAGCCTAACAGCCTAGGATGTTCATTGTTCAGTCAACAAATGGAAGAAAGTAAAAGCTTCTTCAATTTACATGTTTACATTTTAACTGCTGTCAGATTTGCAGAGTACGGAGAAATTCAGTAAAAAAATGTAAGAAGGCATCTTACTTATTGACTTACACTTAAAAATTCTGACTCGATTTAGACCTGGAAAAAAAACCTGCGACTTGATTTGGGGGAAAAATGGTTTAGTTACACCTCTACTGAAAAAGCATAAGGACAATTTGTACGACAATGACTGTTAGCTTTGAATTTTTACTGTGAAATATGGAGTTAATTCAAAAATGAAATTTTACAACAAAGCAGATTTCTTCACTTGAAATAGTCATTATACAGTTCTAGCAAAGGAAAGCAACTAAATGAACAGATCTTTAAAGTGTTGTCACATATGAATGATTTGACAATATTTTCGTATTGAAGTGATGCCTTTGTGACGTAAAAAGCGTTATTTTTATCTCTAATATCCACACGCTGACATTTCAGTCAATACACTGGAATCACACCCACCAACAACCTCTGACACCGACTCCTGCGACCATTCTGGGGTCAGCATTCTCTTGACATGGTACCATACAGAGCATTCTCTTTAACCACTGAGCTAGTCATCACTTTTCCAATTTCCCAAATCTTTCACATTTGCCAGCCTCCCCACGTCATGAACCAACTCTAGCTGAGGGGGCATTAGTTGATTTACACTAAAGGTCTTTTCCAATGTTGTTCAAAAGTGGCTGTTGGGAGTTAGGTGAGAATAGTATTGTACTAACACTACCTCCCATGAAGGAATGCCTACTCAACATCTCCATAGCAGCATACTGATATCAGCAGCTCAGCAACAGGGAAAGTCAAAGTAGCATCATGTCACTGGTAAACCTCTTCATATTGGAGTTCCCCTCACGTGGAGATTAATGCTTCCAAAGAAAGTAATTAGATCAACCTAAACAATAAACTGCTACCACAGGAACATTGAATTTAGAAGCAGGAGTAGTCTTTTGGCCTTAGGGCCCTGTTCCACCAATGAGTAAGATCATTGTTGATCTGATTGTGATCTCAACTCTCCTAACAATCAATTAATAAAAATCCAAATCACAAATTAATTTGGCATAACTAACCATAATTCACACCGTGATTTATTAGGACCAGACAGATGATTCAATATCACAAATCTTTCTTTTGACACAGAATTCATTTGCAGGAAAGAGTAAGTGGTGCAGCCAATTCCTACAACCTAATGTACATTCTAGAAACTGCAAGTGACGTTCTGCTAGTCAATACTGGTGAGCATAGTCCAGTGATGGGTATTCCAGGCTAGTGAGTAGGCCCCATGAGTGGTCCTCAAGATTGAAACCGGGCTTGTTCGCTAGCCATTACCTCATGAATAAGATTAAATACATCTAATACAAGTCAAATATTTCATAATGAGTTATAGAAAAAGCTCAATTTAAATATTAACAGAACTATCAACTTCAAATGGCAAAAACAAAGTAAATATTTACACTTTGGACACAGAGCTCTGATATTGTGAGCAGTCAGCATGCACCTCACTTCATTTGCCCTTGTTTTACTGTTTGGACGGAAATCATCAGATTGTGGCAATCCTGCATTTGGGCAAATGTCAACAAAACATCTTGTGGGCCGCATCCAGAACCCAGATGGGCTACTTGAGGCCCCTGAGCCACAGTTGCCCACCACTAGTACAGTAGTCCCTTGTCACTCATTGTGTTAATCCCGCTCATGTTGTTTCTAAGTCTCTTTAGGTGAAGCCATTTTATTTTTATCAGTCTGGCTGAGAATTTGAACCATATGTTACACTTTCATTTTGTTTTAACAAGTACTTCTGGTGCATAGTCATTACCAGCTGTTGCGTGCTACAGTTCATTGTATATTGCAACACATTCTGAATTCAAATAACCTCACTTGCATTGCTTCAACTTGATGCTAGCTGACTAAAAATACTGCTATCTTTCTCCCTAATTTTACTAGTCAGTATTCAGTCAATTGTGATCATTGTTGATGTAGGCCTTTTAGGATCCCACAATGCGTTATCACCATGTTGTTTCCGAATGTTAAGTTTGGCCAGCGGAGAAGAATATTCTTAAATCACTATTAGAATATTAGAAGACAGAAGGGATAGATCTGGAAGCTAGCTTCAGGGTTTTCATCCGTTCAAGTGTTTATCCCATCAACTGTCAATATAGAGTTTCCAAAATAATTTAATGATGGCATTCAATTTTGGCTCAAGCAAAATGAGTTTGAAGTTAGTTTGCTTTTCTTTACTATGAGTGAATTGTTATGATATTTTAATATACACATAGCCTGTTTTAAACTACCTTAGGTTCATGTGTTTCATCCTCTTAAAATGTTACATCACTTAGCAGCTTGCACAAGATAAACCTAAGAAAATGACCAGAAGATGATGTTCGCATAAAGGTGCACATGTGTATTACATAACAGAGTATCTTTGCACACAAAATTGTTTTGATCATTTCAAAATTTATATATTATGGGGGAGTTCTCCCATCCCAGCCATCCCGGGAATTGTAGCAGGCAGTGAGGGGAGAGGAGGGGGGTGCAGGGGGGTGGTTGGGGAAACCACACAAAGGTCCATTGACCTCGGGCGAGATTCTCCGGTTTTGAGGCAACATGGCCAGAGAATCCCACCCAAAATGTCACAGTGAGTTCGGCTCAGACAGTGAGCAAAGCAAGAAGCATCAATGCAAGGTGTAAATTTCAGAGGTTTCATAACACTGCAACTTTTTATTATAAATGTCATCTTAGAGCCACACAGTTAGAATGACCAGCTAGTCTTTGTTTCGTACTGCTAGAATGAGAATTCTAGCAGGTTCGGCATTCCCCCACAATGACACCAAAAACATTGAATAAGTGGCATTTTTCAACAATATCTTGCCAAAGATGTTGCTAGGATCAGAAAGTGTTCACTGTTTCCACTGGCCTTTCCTCTTTTATGTCCGCACATGTGCACTTGTAGCTGATCACCAGGCTAACTATAAGCTTTGATACCACTTTGATCGGGTCAAATTATTGATCTCCCATTGGGGTCTATTAATGCTCCCATTTCTCTATGTTATGTTACAAAAACAGATGTATCTATTAACATTCTGCACTGAAGCCTGCTAACAAGACAATCTGAGGCCCTCCATCATAGCCATCCTGGGGGCCAGAGTGACCCATTTTTCAGAGGCTAACTTGATAATTTCTCTTACTTCTTCCAATGTTTACAGTATTTCTTCCTGCGTGGAACCCTGTGGGCCTAGTTTCCGACAATTACTGTACCACAGACCTTTACTTTCTCCCGGACACTCCCGAACTATACATCCTGAAATATCACAGGTATAGCAATTTGTTGTGTTTATATGACCACTTACATGTCTATTGGAACACGAGTATTGTGCCAGGTATTGACCTCTTTGCTACATTCCACTATCCCATTATGATTAGTTCCCACCAGCAATCCTGACTCAAGAACCACCTGATGTTCCGAACTCAACACTTCCTTTAACATTTTTAGAAACATCAGATCATTGTTAGCTTGGTCATTTAATCCAAAAAAGTCGCAACAGGCAATATACTTTCTTTCTGCATACTCAGGAATGGCTTGATTGTTGTTCTGGGTAATCCGCACAATGGCAGAGCAACTAGAGCAGGAACCTCCCAGTCTCTCTGTATTTCTCTCTTAAATCTGTCAAATTTCTGTTTCTCCACTAGTCCATGGGCAGTCATCCAATGGTCCTGTTTGGTTCCTGGGCATATTTTATCCCAAAGGGTCCATGCAATCTTTGCTCATGAATATCTGAAGTATCTAAGAAGTATATGTCTGTCATCTCCTCCACTTTATTCCGAAGATCGGTATTTGCATGATGCTGTTTAGGAATGGGTAGAACACTCATTAACATTCATTTTTCAGTGGGGATAAAAGGAACATATCTTACTGTCCTCTGCATGTTACCCTCTCACTCCTGCACTGAGGGCACAGGCCCTTTTGTTCCTGTCTCAGGCGGAGTTGAGGGAGCCATGACATCAGAGTTCAGTGGCTATTCCCAGTCCCGGTCATGGTCCAGTCTGTCACACATAGAAAATAGAAATAGGATTTGGCTACTTGGCCCTTCTTTCTCAGTCTTCCCCCATCAGTGTCATCATTATGATCTGGAGATACAAGTCTCGGTTCCTGTGCCTCTATTCCACTCAATTTGTCTCTTCTCAATTTGATTTTTTTTACACATTCACTGAGCCTAAATTGACTCCTGATAACTATAATCATGCACTTTCCTTTCTTGTCCTTATTCTGACTATCCCACTACTCTTTCTGCTTAGCTAGGGAGTCTTCTAGATTCTATCCTTTCTTTCTCATCCTTTTTTAGCTATTATAAATTTTGTTATTGATCTTTCACTCATTCTCCTCTAATCCAGACAAGGCTATCAGGTGCCTCACCTCTGTCTTCAATAATAAGTGTCTTAATGCAGTTGTCAATCTGGTTGGTCATATCTGAGACACTGTCCTCACATGACCTCTTATCTTCACCTGCCCCTCCCATAGACTCTTTCCATTGGTTGTCCAGCATGTCAATCATCACAGTGCGCCTCCTTCCCAGGACTTTTTGATGTGCACTGACTTGAGCTTTTGAAAATCTGGTTACCCTAACAATGAGTCTTTAACACACAGCAGCACTGTGACAGTAAAAGAAAAGCTCAGGGTTGCAGTCACAAAAGCATTTCCTCATTGTAAAAACAACTCATGTATTTTCCAGTTTCTATCACAACCATTCTAAAATATTCTGTAATTATGTAACACAATAGAACATTTGTACCAAAGATAGTAAATACATTGATTGAAATATTTTTCTCTGCGCATGTTATGTTTGTCTATATAACAGATGCCACACTTTAAAAGTACTTTATTGACGAGCGTGCTTTGTAAAACAATAATGTGAATTTATAGAAGAACATGGAGAACATTCTATGGTACTAAAGATTCTGGTGTGTGGAGGCAGGTGTTACTATTTAAAGTGCATAACCTGTACAATATACCTGAAAGCCTATACTGCTGAAGGCATAAGATGCACTTTCAATGTTGAGCTCCCAAATGTTGCTCATCATTGCACTTGAGAATGTTTGTCAACCCTCACATTTTGGCTCTTCTGCTCTCTCTCAAGAAGAGGGAGGTGGTGAAAGATTGACAGCACTTGATGTTGTCAAAGTCCAAAATACCAGATTTCCTCACCCCTGTGGAAAATACAGAAAATGTGAAGAAAGTATAGTATATGCTGAAAGTACAGAAGATGGCAAGAGGAGAAATTGTTTCTGACTATGAAAAGAGCTTGGTGGTGAAGGGTTCAGTGATAGACGAACTGCCTGATTGCTTCCTCAGCAGCAGACTTCATTATTGAAATGTTACATTCAGATCATATTGCTTTAAATGTCACAGAAGCATTACTTTTCTATAATATATCACTGCTGTAAAATTGCTGCGAAAACACAATCTTGAGAACATATTTTCTGTTAGTTCTTTGGCTATTGAACATTGACTGTTCAATACATAAAAGCATTTGTATTTTGGCAGTGTTTCCATTGAGGTCCTCTCATGCAGTCTTTCATTGCTGTTAATTCTGGATTAGTATGGACGATGCATCATATTACACAGGTAAGCTCAAGACAGAATTTTGCACTGAACAGAGGAGCCCTGTGGGCTAAACAGTGCATTACAAAGAGAGATTCATTAGGCAGAAAATATAATGCATCACAATGGAAATCTATATTGGTCAAATGTTAATATGAAACTGCTTCAGGTAGAAACATTTTGAGTACCTTAGCTGTCACCAAATTATTTTCTCTTACACATAAAAGCGTATTTCTTTTTTGTCACTTACAAGGTTGGCATTTATTGCCTACTCCCAGTTGCCCACGAGAATTCAGTGGTGGACCTTCCTCTTAAACTACTGTAGTTTGTGTGGTGAATGTCTCCCATAATGCTGTTAGTTTTTTTGTTTCCTCATTGTAGTTTCAATTTATTTATCTCTGCAAGGGGCCTACATGTTTTGGATGGCTGCAAGAGATGTCTAAAAATGACCCAATTCAAAATTGGTGCAAACATCTTTCAGGCATCCTTTGATGCATCGCATCAGTTCCCAAAATCGTCCCTAATTGTTCCCTTTTTACACTTTAAAAGTGATGCAATAGGGTCAAATTTCTTATAAAAAAGGAAAGAAAATAAGAAAGGGAATTGACATAAATTCACCAGTGCAGTTTCCAAAAAGCATTGACTTCTTATTTCTAGTCTCATTTGGTTTCTCACTGGATTTCAGTTGAGTATGATGGACTTGAAACAGTTAGATGGAACCACTTAGAAACATTTCCTGAGTGTTAACGACAGCATTGAAACAAAAATCCCCTTATATATGTACAAACTTACCTTATCAGTGTGTAAGTCTGTCCTATTCAATTGAGAAATCACAATGGCCGAGATTTTGTCAACAGCATGTCATTCTTTACAGTGTAACTAGAACTGTGCACTACTTGTGTTCTGACTTTATTCCCATTTCCCACGCCAGTACAATTAAAATTCTAAGCAGTAGGCATGGAGAACATGTGTGATTCTGTATTTGTGAGAAGCTTTTCACTGGTGAAATCCATTGTCAGTTGACAAAGCAGCAGGTACAAATGGGCTATCAAAGAGCCTCTTGGTCAAACAAGGAGCCTTTGCATCAGGGCCACAAATTTCCTGTCCTGAAACAGAATGGTAGGGTATTATTTTAACTGGTGATGGATTGGGAAATGTTGTCAGAAGAAGGGATCTGGATATTCTTATACACCTGTCACTGAAAGAAAGCATGCAGGTACAGCAAAAAGTTAGGAAGGCAAATCATATGACGACTTGAGTAAGGGACAAGGATGTGTTACTGCAGCTGAATGGGACATTGGTGTGACCACACCTGGAGTATCGTGTGCAGTTTTGGTCTCCTTAATTAAAGATATACTTACCGTAGAGGGAGTGCAGCAAAGGTTCACCAGACTGATTTCTGCATTAACAGGGTTATCATATGAGGAGAGATCAGGTCAATTGGGCCAGTATCACCTGAACTTAGAAGAATGATAGGGGATCTAATTGAAACATATAAAATTCTGATGGGGCTAGATAGACTAGATATAGGTACATAGGGCGTAAATATAGGGGGCATATATAGGGCAACATGGTGGCACAGTGGTTAGCACTGCTTCCTCACAGCGCCATGGACCCGGGTTTGATTCCTGGCTTGACTCACTGCCTGTGTGGAGTTTGTACATTCTCCCCAAGTCTGCGTGGGTTTCTTCCGGGTTCTCCGGTTTCCTTCCGCACTCCAAAGATGTGGATTGCCTGTGCTAAATTGCCCCTTACTATCAGGGAGACTAGCTAGGGTTCATGCTTGGGGCCCCAGGGATAGGACCTGGGTGGGATTGTGGTTGGCGCAAACTCGATGGGCCAAATGGCCTCCTTCTGCGCTGTATGATTCTATGTTAAATTAAATATTGCTTACTCTGGCTGAGAGGATCCAGAACACAGTGTCAAAGTCTCAGGATATGGTATAGGTCATTTACAACTGAGTTTGGGAGGAACTTCTTCACTCAGAGTGTAGTGAAATTGTGGAATTCTTGACAACAAAAGGTTGCAGAGGCCAAATCATTGAATATATTTTAAAAAATAGATTTTTTTTTCAGCGATATGGAGAAAACGTGCAAGTGTGGTGTTGAAACAGAAACTCAGCCATGATCATATTGAATGGCGGAGCAGCCACAAATGGCCAAATGGTTTACTCCTGCTCCTATTTTCTGGTTCTAACTATATTTGTAATTAATATAACAGGTTTTGCAATGGTGTTTAACAAATGTAAATTTCACTTGAAAATATTTCACATTTCATTGCCTCCACTTTATGCACGTGCACATCGCTGTTTTTTGTTAAGACTAACTTCGAGAGCTAAATCTATTGCCACACCTCAATGTTGGCACTTTGATGGGTTAGCAGGGAGTTAATTAGAGACATTTCCTTTGGTTGGAGAGGAAACAATGTTGTGTCTTTTGCTCAGTCTTCATTGAATGTTTACATTAGTTTCCAGTGTTGTACTTGTCACACTGTGGGACATGTCTCAACTTGAAGGCACAGCTGGCTCTCCCTTCTAAATATTGCAAAGGACATTTGTCGGAATTTTACCAACTCGCCCGTCCAAGGTTTGTAAGATCTCACCTGGGGCCAATGGAGAATGCCGTTCTTTGAGCCTCACTTGCCCCCATTCTGCGGCAGGTGTGCTGGTAAAATTCTGGCCATTGTCTCACTCAGATCACTCTCAGTGAGGATAATTGAAATGTTGTAGATGAACTCAAAACCTTGTAAGGACTCTGGCAGCCAACGCTCTGAGATGGATTACATTTGTACAGTACTGACATTGCCCTTCAGGCCCCCCATTTCTTTCCTGGACTAACTGTACCCACCATCCCTTCCCCCATCCCACCCAGAACATTAGGCCCTTGCCACTTCACTCTTCTAAGCCCCAACATCACTTCAACCCCGCTCACCACTGACCCATCCTGGCCTGTCCCAAGTCTCCATAAAAGCTGCCATTTGCTGCTCCCCTCTCTAGTAGCATGGAGTTAAACAAGAAAAACTGCTGAGATTACATAATACGGCACAAGCTGATTGATACACGCCACCTTTAAAGAATTGTGAGCCACAGCATTCTCGTGTGCTACTGAGTGTGGGACTTACTAGAAAAACTTTTAGGCTAATCAGTATTCATAGCATATTACATGTACAAACCGGCCACAGGCCAGTACAATGATTTGATTTGATTTGATTTATTATTCTCGTATGTATTAGCATACAGTGAAAAGTATTGTTTTTGCATGCTATACAGACAAAGCTTACTATTCATAGAGAAGGAAAGGAGAGAGTACAGAATGTAATGTTACAGCCATGGCTAGGAAGATCAACTTAATATGAGGTAGATTCATTCAGAAGTCTGAAGGCAGCAGGGAAGAAGCTGTTTTTGAGTTGGTTGGTACATAACTTCAGACTTGTGTATCTTTTTCCCAATGGAAGAAAATGAAAGAGAGAATGTCTGGGGTGTGTGGGGTCCTTGATTACGCTGGCTGCTTTGCCATGCAGCAGGAAGTGTCAACAGAGTCAATGGATAGGAGACTGGTTTGAGTAATGGACTGGACTACATTCACAACCCTTTGTAGTTTCTTGTGGTCTTGGTCAGAGTGGGAGCCATACCAAGCTGTGATACATTCAGAAATGATACTTTCTATGGTGCATCTGTAAAAGTTGCTCGATGTGCCACAACTATGCTGCTGACTTTATCTCTGCATCTCACTCTGTCATCGGGAAATCAAGGTTTTGCATCCAGTCTAATTAAGTCAACATTTCCTATTCTTGTGAGCTCCATAAAGTCTCCCCTCCCCTCAATATGTGGAAAATATACACATTTAAATTTTTGACCATGAGGGGTTTTTAACCAATTCTAATTAACTTTTTTTGAACAGAGATCTAGGAAATAAAGTTGAACCAAATAAATACATTTTCATTTCAACTAGCCTGACTTCATTACTAAGGGTTAACATGAACCTCAGCCTGAAAAAAACGAGATTTTGCTTGTAATAAACTGCTTGAAATAATTTATTTAGTATTCAGTCCTGAGTTTGGTCTCATTAACACTAAATACCATAATCAGAGAATTTGTTTTTTGAATAATATTAAGTATAAAGAGTTATACTTAAAGACTGATTGCTGATAGTGTACAGTTTTATGCAGTCACAATTGTAATGCTGTATCTGAAATCAGTGCTTTTCTTATTTTATTATTCTCTGATCTTTTTGACTAAACTGTAAGTAAATTGATTTTAAAAGTAGAGAAATTCAGGGCTACCAAACATCATAGTTGTCTCCCTTTAAGCTCTGTCTCTGCATGGTGATGGGAGCTTGGAACAATCAAACAAGCACCAAGGTCTAGCTTGTTTGGTGGTGAGAAAGATCCTCCCCATCAGATCCTTCCTACATGCCCAGATGCTCAGCCCATCTGCAGATCACCTTCGAAGTGACTCTGGTGGGGGAGAGGGCATTGTCCACCTCCCTGTGGAATGTGCCTTTGCAAAGAAGATCTGGAGAGAGATGTGGCGGTATTTTTCGAGGTTCATCCCGAGCAGCTCTGTGATGCAGGACTCTCTGTGCTATGGGCTGTTCCCAGGGACGCAGACTGAGGCGAACATCAACTGTTGCTGGAGGATCATCAACTCAATGAAAGATACCCTTTGGTCTGCCCAAAATTTGTTGGTTTTCCGGTGCAAAGAGTTATCCGTGACCAAGTGTGGCAAACTGGCGCATTCCAAAGCCCATGGTATATGCTAAGGGATGCACTAAAGCTTGGGCCAACTACCACAGAGGAACAATGGGGGAAGGTCACTGTCTAAGACCTTTCAGCCATAGTGAACGAAGGAGACTGGAATTGTACAGAACCCCTGACTCACAGTCAATGCATACAGTGAATATTACATGTATCACAATTGTATGGAAGTACTTCAGAGTGAAACTTGATCTAAGTGGGCACCTCAAATGCCTTTGCGCCACTTGTCATAAACATTTTGAAATATCTGTAACATTTCTTTGATTATATTGAAGCACTTCAGAATGCAAACTAACATATGTAGAGAACCTGAATATTACTGCACTCTGTGTGATGGCCACTTTGAAATGTTTGTAGTGTTCTTTCAGATATTTCATGAATAAAGTATATTTTTGCAAAAAAAATTGAAAGAGCAATTACAATCCTTTATGAGATTGGTGGAGGTGGGGGGGTTTGTTGGCGGGGGGAGCTGGCGGTTTCAATGTCACTTCCATATTTGGAAAGGGAAGGAGCAGTCCTTGAGGGGACAAACAAGGAAAGTATGGAGAGGAATTCTGGAGAGATCAGACTAGTGCAACAAATTTGTAAATGTTTAGCAAGTTAATAAGTTTTATTCAAAAGGCCATAGACTGAATTTAACAGCTTCTTTGGCTCATTTTTTATCCTCTCAAAACAATTTGTTATGAAAAAAATTTACAAAAGAATTGTGTCCTCCTTTGCAACAGAATGCCGAGTGACATTTCATTTGCCACTGCGTCTTGCCTCCAGTGTTAGTATGCCACAACAGCATTTTAAGCACTTGTGCAGAATTCTTCACTTTATATCTTCCAGCTATTCATATCATGGAGTATCTTGCCAGCTATAAATCTTGTATCCAATTTTTTTCCGAATTCAACTCATAACTGGTTGGAAAAAATTGTACTCTACATTGCCATCATCCTGGTTGTCTTTGGCTCATTTCACCACTCATTCATATGGGCAGCATGGTGGCACAGTGGTTAACACTGCTGCCTCATATCACCAGGGGGCCAGGTTCAATTCCAGCCTTGGATGACTGTCTGTGTGGACTTTACATGTCCTCCTGATGTCTGCATGGGTTTCCTTCCAAAGTTGCGCAGGTTGGGTTGATTGGCCATTTTTTGCCCCTTAGTGTCCCAGGATGTATAGGTTAGGGGAGATTAGTGGGGTTAAGGGGATAGGGCAGGGGTAAAATGCTCTGTCGGAGAGTTTGTGCAGACTTGATAGGCTAAATGGCCTCCTTCTGCACTGTAGGGATTCTATGATCCTATGACATGGGCAGAGCAAAGTGTGATGGCTTAGCCTATTAGAATTGTCTCCATTAAAGGCTTCACTTTTAATTGGTGGTTGGAAGCTACAATTTTTATCTCATGATATGATATTTCTTTATCTGCACTTGCATTGGTGGCCTTTTTTAAACTGAAAAGGCAGGATTGTCTGCATTATAAAACTTTAATTATAACTGTCTTGCTTCCCGCTGTTATTTCACATGGAACAATCAAAGAACAATTACAATCCTTTTGAGAGAGGGTCAGGGGGTTGGGGGAGGGGGGTTGGGATGGGGCGCTGTTAGGGGTTGAGGGAGGAGGTTCCCCAGTGTCACTCCCATATTTTGAAAGGGAAAGTGCAGTCCTTGAGGGAACAAAAGAGGCAGGTGTAACAATAACCCTACCCATTGTATTTTCACTGGTGCTTACCCTAGGATCTGCTGTGTTAGCCCGGGCAGTGCTTCTTGGACATGTCTGAGGAGAACTGTTTTTTGCAGAATTACTTTGCAAAAGAGGCAGTCACGTAATCATGCCAACTCCTGGAGAACTAGCTGAGGTTTTCCACAGAAGTACAGGTCTTCACTGAGTGTGAATTGTATTAACCCTTAATCCTTCCAAGACACATCTGATAACCTGTGCTCCTTCCACTTCAGAAAATCAGCAAGCTATAGAGGGATGCATCAAGTAATGGTCCTATTTCCAAGAGCCAACATTTATTTCATTGCCCCTATGGGAGGAGACGTCAGAACAATATGCAGAGAAATCTCCAAGTGGCAACTGCAAACATTCGCAAGTGCCCAGAGTATTTTAGGTGGCTTACATTTACAGTTGCACTGCTGTCCTCCAGGGACATTGCATTGGGATGTTAAACAAGGCATCCTCTTGGGACCACTTTGTGTTGCAGAGTGGCCAATTATTGTAGCTATCTACAGAAGGTTGAATATCAGGTAGCTCTGTTACTTGCCCATAGACTTAATTTCTCACCTCCAGACTGGATTTCCTTTCACTCCCTTTGCCTCACCCCCACACACAGCCAAGCAGAGAATAAACAAGCATTTAAAATCCATTTTCCACCTTTAGAAATGCAGAAATATATGCGGCCATTTGCATCCACTTTCCTTTAAGTGGCAAATCATTTTAAATTTGAGCCGTTAACCAGGTTTTCTGCATTCCTCAAGGAGCTGCCTGCTGGTGCAAGTTCAAAAAACTGAGCTGGAGGAGTATGCCAATTATGAAAATGAATGATTCTCACAAAATTGCAGGCAATGCACTTTCGGCTAACTTTGTACCAGTGATTAGGTGTCAACAGATCAAAATTTTGCCAGGACTTTTATTGTTTCATTAAATTCATTGCAATATAGCTGTAATGTACTCAGTTCCACAAAGGAGTGTATAGACCCAGTCACCAGCGGAAGATCATCTTCTACCTAATCACAGATGATGCTGTAAAATGTCAAACATCTCTTTGTGAAAGCGCATATGGTATGTGAGCCTAGAAATCACTGTTAGCTATATTAGCAGACACACATTTAACATGTTCATATGCTTTGCTTGGGCAACACAGTGGCCCAGTAGTTAATACCGCTGCCTCACAGCACCAGGGACCTGGTGTTCGATTCCCGGCTTAAATCACTGTCTGTGTGGACTCTGTATGCTCTCCCCATGTCTGTGTGGGTTTCCTCCAGGTGTTCCACTTTTCTCCCGCAGTCCAAAAGACATGCTGGTTCGCTGCATTGGCCATGCTAAATTCTCCCTCAGTGTACCCAAACAGTAACTTATTTGCAGTGTTAATGTGGGCCTTTTTGTGACACTAATAAATATTTTTATGTTGATGATGATAGAACAATTTACTCAAACAAAGAGCAAAGTGATCATCAGCAAAAACAATATCACATTTTGAAATTTGTGACCATTTTCCCACTGGAAGATTTGGAAAATAGAGTTAATTTAAAGTTGCATCTTTAAAAATAAGAGGGTAAAGAATCAAACTGGGATGCTATAGCAGAATAGCTATAATATTAACATTAGACTTGATGCAGGTTTATAGACTACTTTTAATACCATTTGCTACTGTCACTATCTCCCAGGCATGAAAGGAAGCAGTCACTCCAGAAAAGCATGGAAAACATGCAGGTTTGCAGATGAGAGTGAAACAACCCGGTCCCAAGGTCCCCCTCCCCAGCTTACTGCTTGCAAATGTCTATTCTCCGAAAAACAAGCTAGATGAACTTAAAGCCAGACTCATTTTCCAAAGAGAAGTGAGAGACTGCTGTGTACTCTGTTTCATGGAGATGTGGCTCATTCCTGCTTCACTACAACTAGAGGGTTTCTCAATCCACCAATGGACCGTACAGTGGCCTTAGGCAAGACTCAGGGAGGTGGCGTCTGCCTTCTAATCAACACCGCTTGGTACCTAAAAATAGCAACAATGTCCTTGGCCGATAGGATTAAGGAGAATCCTAAGGCATTTTATTCATACGTTAGGAACAAGAGAAATGTCAGGGAAAAAAAAATCCGACCTCTCAGGGACAAAGGAGGGGAATTATGCTTAGAGCCCAAGGAAGTAAGTGAGATCCTAAATGAATACTTTGCATCAGTATTCACGAAGGAGAGGGACATGTTGTCTGGGAGTGTCTCAGAGGGATGTGTTCACCCATTAGAGAAAATCTCAATTACAAGGGAGGAAATGTTAAGTTTTCTAGAGAACCTTAAGGCAGACAAATCCCCAGGGCCTGATGGCATCTATTCCAGACTGCTCAGGGAGACAAGAGATGAAATTGCTGGGCCTCTACCAGAAATCTTTGTCTCTTCACTGGACACAAGTGAGGTCCCAGAGGATTGGAGGATAGCAAATGTGGTCCCGTTATTTAAGAAGAGTAGCAAGGATAACCCGGGTAATTATAGGCCGGTGAGCTTGACGTCCGTGGTAGGGAAATTGTTGGAGAGGATTCTTAGAGATAGGATGTATGCACATTTAGAACGGAATAATCTCATTAGCAATAGACAGCATGGTTTTGTAAGATGGAGGTCATGCCTCACAAATTTGGTTGAGATTTTTGAGGAGGTGGAAAAAACAATTGACGGGGCAAGGGCCATGGATGTTGTCTATATGGATTTTAGTAAAGCATTTGACAAAGTCCCTCATGGCAGGTTGGTGCAAAATCTCACGGGATAAAAGGAGAACTAGCTAGATGGGTGGAGAACTGGCTTGGCCATAGACATGTTGACCTTCGGGTAAGCATTCTCCAAGGCAGCCTTCACGACACACAACAGCGCAGAGTCGCTGAACAGAGACTGATAGCCAAGTTCCGCACACATAAGGACAGTCTCAACAGGGATCTTGGGTTCATGTCGCACTATCTGTAACCCCCATGACTTGCCTGGGTTTGCAAAACCTCACTTACTGTACTGTCTGGAGACAATACACATCTCTTTAAACTGTGATCAGTGCTCCTTCCACTCACATTATCAGCCACTTCAGGTCTTGAACAGCAGGTTAGGTGTAAGGATTCGCATTCTAATCAGTAATCTCTAAACTGTCTGTGCTTTATATGCTCTGTCTGAGGCCAGAACTCTCCATTCACCTGACGAAGGGGCTAACCCTGAAAGCTTGTGAGTATACTCGTGGCGCAACTCGGCGCAACTCGTGGGCCGAAGGGCCTGTTTGTGCTGTAGTGTTCTATGTTCTATATTATCAAATAAATAGGTTGGACTAAAACCTGGTGTTGTCAGACTTTTTACTGTGTTTTGGCCATAGAAGACAGAGGGTAGCAGTGGAAGGGTCTTTTTCTGGCTGGAGGTCTGTGACTAGTGGTGTTCCGCAGGGCTCTGTACTGGGACCTCTGCTGTTTGTGATATGTATAAATGATTTGGAAGAAGGTGTACTGGTGTGATCGGTAAGTTTGTAGATGACATAAAGATGGCTGGACTTGCGGATAGCAATAAACATTGTCAGAGAATACAGCAGGATATAGATAGGCTGGAAAATTGGGCAGAGAAATGGCAGCTGGAATTTAATCCAGATAAATGTGAAGTGATGTATTTTGGTAGAACTAATGTAGGGGGGAGCTATACAATAAATGGCAGAACCATCAGGAGTATAGACACACAGAGGAACCCGGGTGTGCAGGTCCACAGATCCTTAAAGGTGGCAACACAGGTGGAAAAGGTGGTGAGAAAGGATATGGCATGCTTGCCTTTATTGGACAGGGAATAGAGTATAAAAGTTGGCGTATGATGTTGCAGCTACATAGAACGTTGGTTAGGCCACATTTGAAATACTGCGTCCAGTTCTGGTCGCCACACTACCAGAAGGACGTGAGGCTTTGGAGAGAGTGCAGAGAAGGTTTACCAGGATGTTGCCTGGTATGGAGGGTCTTAGCAATGAGGAGAGATTGGGTAAACTGGGGTTGTTCTCCCTGGAAAGATGGAGGATGAGGGGTGACCTAATAGAGGTGTATAAAATTATGAAGGGCATAGATAGGGTGAACAGTGGGAAACTTTTTCCTAGGTCAGAGGTGGCAAACACAAAGGGTCACAGGTTCAAGGTGAGGGGGGCAAGGTTTAACACAGATGTCAGAGGGACGTATTTTACACAGAGGGTCATGGGGGCCTGGAATGCACTGCCAAGCAAGGTGGTAGAGGCGGATGCGCTCAGATCGTTTAAGACTTATCTGGATAGTCATATGAACAGACTGGGAATGGAGGGATACAAACAAATAGTCTAGTTGGAAGCATGAGTGGCGCAGGCTTGGAGGACCAAAGGGCCTATTTCCTGTGCTGTATTGTTCTTTGTTCTTTGGTGAGTAGAACACCTGATGCTGAAATGCCGCCCCCAGTACCTTCCGTGGGAATTCACCTCTGTTTTCCTGACAGCAGTTTACATTCCACCCCATGTAGACGTGAAGACTATGTTGGACGAAATATACACCACCAAAAATAACCTTGAGATAAAACAGCCCGAGGCCTTGTTCATCATGGCCGGGAACTTCAATCAAACCAAACTAAAGAGAATCCTACCAGGATACCACCAATACATCTCCTGTTCTACCAGAGGCCCAAACGTCCTAGAACACTGCTACACAAATGTCAAACATGCCTAACGCTCTATTGCTCCATCCGCATTTTGGCAAATCAGACCACAAGGCTGTGCTCCTGTTCCTGGATTACAAGCAAAAACTGAAACGGGAGAATCCATCAAAGAAATTCGTGCAATGTTGAACTGAGGAATCGAATGATCTCCTATGGGACAGCTTCAAGTCAGTGGACTCATTGGTATTTAGAAACTCAGTGATCAACCTGACAGAGTATATACAGGAACTAACTTCATTAGTAAATGAGTAGAAGACTGTGTACCAAAAAAATAAATCTGTGTGTTTCCCAACAGAAACCATGGACTAACAGGAAATATCCACTGCTTGCTGAAGTCCAGGTCTGAGTCGTTCAAGTCAAGTGGGGTACCTGGATAAGCAATCAGACTCTGATTGGACCACCTAGTGGGTTATTCATAGACATCTTTAACCTCACTTTACACCAATCTTTATACCTTATCTGCTTCAGGAAGGTGACCATCATCCTAGTACCAAAGAAAAGCCAGGCCACATGCCTTAGTGACAATCATTCAGTGGCTCTGACATTATGTTAATGTTTCAAAAGGTTAGTCATGGCACAAATCATTTCCAGCCTTCCAGCCTGGATCCAATACAATTTGCCTTTCGCCGCAACAGCTCTGCAGCAGACGCCATCTTCCTGGCCCTATACTCAATTCTGAAACATCTAAATAACAAAGACACCTATGTCAGACTCTTATTAATTGAATACAGCTCAGCCTTCAACATGATTATTCCCATAAAACCCATCTCCAAACTCCATGGACTGAGGCTCGGCTCCTTCCTCTGCGACTGGATCCTAGATTTCCTAACCCACAGATCACAATCAATAAAAATAGGCAACATGATGATCCTCAACACCAGTGCTCCATAAGACTGTGTCCTCAGCCCCTTACTTTTCTCCTTATACATCTTTAACTGTGTGGCCAGGTTCCCTTCCATCTTGATTTTTAAGTTTGCTGGTGACACCACCATAGTGGGTCGGATCTCAAACAATATGAGATGGAGTACAGGAAAGAGATAGCGGGCGCAATTCTCCAGCCACGCTTGACTAAAAGCCAGAAATTCCCACTCAACTGTCAATGGGGTTTCACATTGTCCGCAATCCGCTCACTAAAATTCCAGTGGCGGGCAGGATGAGAGAATTCCAGCCAGAGAATCTGGTGAACTGGTGCGGTGGCAATAATCTCTCTCTCGATGTCAGCAAAATGAAGGAGCTAGTCATTGACTTCAGGAAGCGTAGTGGAGAACATGCCTTGTCTATATCAATGGAGATGAAGTGGAAATGGTTGAAAGCTTCAAGTTTCTCAGTGTCCAGATCACCAACAACCTGTCCTGATCCCTCCATGTCAATGCTATAGTTAAGAAAGCCCACCAACGCCTCTATTTTCCATGAAGGCTAAGGAAATTTTGCATGTCCACTACGACTCTCACGAAGTTTTACAGGTGCACCATAGAAAGCATTCTTTCTGTTGTACCATAGCTTGGTTTGGCTCCTGACCTGTCCAAGACCACAAGAAATTACAAAGGGTCGTGAACAAAGCCCAGTCCATCACTCAAATCCATTGACATTGTCTACACTTGCCACTTGTAAAAGCGGCCAGCATGACTAAGGACCCCACATACCCCAGACATACTCTCTTCCACATTATTCTGTCAGGAAAAAGATACAAAAGTCTGGGGACATGTACCAGTCGACTCAAGAACAGCTTCTTCCCTGCTGCGATCAGACTTCTGAATGGAGCTACCTTGTATTACGTTGATCTTTCTCTATACCCTGTACTCTTTCCTATCCTTCTCTATGTACAGTATGCTTTGTCTGTATAGTATGCAAGAAATAATACTTTTCACTGTATACTAAAACATGTGACAATAGTAAATCAAATCATATCAAATCAAATGACTTTAAATAAGCAATCCTTTAGTCTGTCTCAACAAATGAAAAAACACATCATTCCACTGAAAACTTTGAACTGTTTTTGGCTGTGAACAGGGAGGGAATGATAGTGCTTGCACTGAAGCTTTTCGGTGTTGGATGCTTCGTAAGATTCAGGTTTTAAATAGAAAACTGAGAGAGACATTCACACAAATTAAAATGTGGAGGAACACTTAAAAGTCAGTTTTCAGTGAAGTAAGGTACTTTTAATGTGGAAAAATATTCTTTGTTTTGTGCAGTTATGTGAAGTTGAGTCATATTCTTATAATTAAGTAAGTCTAGTCATAACTGCTACTTATTGTGAAATAAAGCAGCTAATGGATTCAAATGAGACCTCATCTCACCAAATCATTACACTACCCATCTATGGAGAGATTGAAGAAATACAGATGCAAGGTAAGTATGGTTCAGGTCAGAAAATGACGTCATCACTACATTCCTAATTACATCATCATACAAATAGATACTTGGCAGAATGGGATGATTGATTCTCATGTCAATAATTGTGAATAATTTTCCAAAACTTTATAATAATGATGCTGGACAGTATACTCCTGGATCTTGATCTGTACTCCTGCTGGGTGAAAGTTTGAGAATTGCCTGTCAGATGTTGTCTTTGGGCTGTTTATTCATGTCTCATTAGTGAGGGCATACCTTCCTCAATATAATTTGAAATCCTTTTGACAAGATATCTGATGATGAGAATATGAGAGTATATGGTTTACTTGGAATATTAACAAACATTCAACAAAGCTTTGTATATTGTAAAATAGGGGAAAAAATTACAATTGTTTATAAGGGTACTGAATTAATGCATAGTCATTTGCCACTGCAATGCATAATTATCTCCCAGGGTACAGGTATATTATGTCATACACTGTGTGCAAAGATATCTTGCTTGTCAAAACCATCTGCAGCTAACAAAGGCAAATGATCATTTACAGTGCTTAAAGGAGGTTGGAGATTTGAAATCTTCCTGTGGCATTATTGGTTGCTATTGTGGTACCTGCCAATTGTATCTCGATTGGTGAATCCTCAATAATTGTGAGACAATAGCATTCAAGGATATGTGGAGGCCATCCCAATCATCAATGAGCAAACTGTAAAATGCTGCATGGCAGTAAGACTGCAGAAACACAAAGAACAGATTGTATTACACAAGCTAGCATGCCAATATGCTACCAGTCTTTTGTATTGGATCAACTTTGCTCACTGGAACCACTGGGAACTTGAGACGTGAAGGAAGAGATGCTGATAATTGTGAAAGCCTTGCTTTGTTATGACAATCTTGCAGTATGTGAAATCTAGCACTCTTAATTCCCACAATCTAGCTGTTCCTGATACAATGCTATTACAGTTGCAGTAAAACTTTTGTTACATTGCAACAGAGAAAAAGAGTGACTTTTTAAAAAATCATTAAAATAGCTCACAGCCAATATAAAATTGTACTGCTTTGTCTGTTGTGCACAAGATTAATATTTAAACAACAGAAAACCAATCATCAAAAAATAATTTTAAAACCATCACCACATCATCTGCTAAGCAATTGAGTCTAACAGCTTGAAGGATATTGCATGTTAGATATTTTACATTACACCACTTTTGTATAACTGTACGTGGAGTATTTTCTGAATAATCTTCAGACGCATTTTACTGCTTAGAGCAAGAATCTGGTGGAGTAATAGAGGAGTATGAGCCAGTTAATAGTTTCATTTCTATAGGTAATATTCATACGGTTGAAAATATGTTTCTTTTAAATATTCAAATCCCCTTGTTGAATTGGATATTAAACAGCACGTGATGCTTTACTAAACCTTCAGCAAACTGCACAGACACTATAGGGATAATGTTCTAAGCACCAGCTGCTGAGAAGACATATTGGACATTCGAGCAGTGCTGTGCATGATTTTGTGACCATGTATTTAGAAAATCAACCACAGCGTGCTCCTGGATTTCGATATTCATTGCCAGCAGGCAAGGCTTCTCAATGGGAGTGCGAAGTTGGAAAATTGCCCCTTATGTACAAGTGAAATCACGTAGCCGAGAAGGAAAATCAGCTAGCATGTTGTTCTTAGCAATTGCAAAATAACATTTTGTAAATAATAAAGTTCGTTACAAATCTTCACACCAAACATACTATATAATGGTATAGAGATCCTGCTCCAGACTTTCATTCTCAAGGTGCTAACAAATTGGACAATCAGGCGTGGAGGGCACATATCACTCAGCAAGGCTTCACATTTATTACTGACATCACTTAACATTTATTTTTCTTTTTTGAGTTCAGTAATATTTTGATAAATTGCTGTCTAATAATGACCTTAATCACGTAAGAGATTTAGGAGCAAAAACAGGAGAAACCTTTTTTTTAATGCAGAGGATTGTGAGGATTGTAAGTTGTTGAAGGAGAGGAACACTACAGTAAATGAGAACAGGGCAGTAACATCGATTAATGCTTCTACTCATGTTGAGGATAAACACAAATACAGATCAGTTGTACTGAAGAGTTTATTTTTCCATGTTATTGGGCTGAATTTAATGCAGCCCATTGCAGAGGGAATTATGGTGACTGGGTCCAATTAATCATGGGACATGCACTTCAGTCTCCTGGCCATGGCAAAATCTCCCCGATTATGTCAGAGGATGGAAGGGACTGACATGATGGCAGGATGTCAATTCAGCTCAATAATGAGCCACTTATATCTGAGCCCACCACAATTTAGTGGTGGCTAGGAATTGGTTTGCTATCCGCCACTCAGGAAGGGGCAGGGAGTTGTCTCGCTGTCAGGTACTTGTGCCTGATCGAAGCAGGAAGCTAGCCCCTGATCCTTCTTCTGACTTTCTCTCTCCCTCTCTGCAACCCCATCTTACCTTCAATTACCCGTGGCCTGGGGGGAAGGAGTGGAGTGGGGGTGGGGGGGGGGCCTTGACAAAAGGTCACCCGCTGATCCTTCAACCAGTAGGCAAGACCCCTGTTGGTCTGACAAAATCCTGGCTATATTTTCTTAGTGTTTCAATAATTCTGTGTAAAGGCTCTAATGCTCGAGACATGACCTTTATGCATTGCAATGACAATTATAACTGTTAATTCTACATTATTGGTGTCTTCATACACAAGAATACATGCAACAAATCAACAAATAGAAGCAGGAGTAGGCCATTAGGCCCTTCACTGATGTATCACTCATTCATGCAAAAAACAAATAAAGTACCAAGTTAGATTTTCTGCTACTATGCTGGTCAAATCAGCAGAGTAACAGACAAAAAGGAAGATTAGACAAGAAAGCTTATGCAGTTTGCAGCAAAGTGGACTTCCCAGGGAGCCCCTTTGTATATAAATTATGGCAGGTAAACAGGGTCTTCAAATCATAGGCAGCCAGAGGAGTCCAAAAGATGTGCTGGTTAGGTGTATTGGCTATCTAAATTCACTCTCAGTGTATCTGAATAGGTGATGGAGTGTGGTGACTTGGGGATTTTCACAGTAACTTCATTGCAGTGTTAATGTAAGCCTACTTGTGACAGTAATAAATAAACTTTAAACTTTTAAAAACTTTTAAAAAGTTTTCCTGCCTTCCTTTGCTAACATAACATGTCTCAGGTGCAGGAGGGGTTACGGAAGTAGCTTCAGAAGCAACAACAAAAAAATACACCATCCAGAGGCTCAATCTTGTCAATCTGCTCCCAATCCACCTCACTTCACCCAGGGTGGCATGGTGGCACAATGGTTAGCACTGCTGCTTCACAGCCCCAAACACTTGTGTTCTATTCCAGTCTTGTGTTATGTTTGTATGGAATTTGTACATTCTCCCGGTATCTGCATGGGTTTCCTCTGAGTGCTCCAGTTTCCTCCCACAATCCGAAGATGCGCAGGTTAGGTGGATTGGGCATGCTAAATTGCCCTTTAGTGTCCCAAGATTGCAGGTTAGGGGGATTAGCAGGGTAAGTATGTGGGATTACCAGTTTAGAACTGGGTAAGATGTTCTACTGGAGAGTCAGTGCAGATTCAATGGACCGAATGTCCTCCTTCTACACCATAGGGATTCCAAGGATCTATGAATCCTTAAACTGTGAAGCCTGTCAGTAAAACCGCTCTCAGCAGCCCTCCCTGCACCTCCCTCCAGAAAGTCCGTTCACTTACAAATAAGGAACTTGTCATCTATGACCTTCATGTGAATGATTGGGTCAATATTATGGCTGAGACACAAACTTAACTGAGTGGTGATAACAATTTCTCTATAAATGTAGCCTCTCCACCTGCCTATTTGTTTCACAACTTGCCCCTCCCAGACTGTTGCAGTCCTTACCATCAAATTGCCCCCAGTCTGTCCCCCCACATCCTCTGGCAATTTCTCTCTTGAAAACCTCACCTTGTTCCACCCAGCTTGCCTTTCATTTAAAATCCTCATTCTTTACTGCCCACTGAAGGACCACTAAAGTTTCTCATTGCGGTACCTTCATTACAATCCTATCCCAGCATCTACATTGAACGACTTCTGATCTTTAATGATTTCAATGATTTCAATCTATCTCAGTTCATCACAAACTCTCTCCTCTGAGCTCACTTCCCTCTTAACCTCATTTCATCTCTCCCTCCAACATATTCACTATCACTTTCTTGATCTTGCCACCTCACGTGGCCTTGATACTCCTACTATCATGTCAATCACAGATAAGGCTTCTGATATTTTCTTATATCCCTTTTCTCCTCCCAACTTTACTTCCTTCTGTGTCCTCTCCTGCAAAAAAAGCTCTGTCCATATTACTTGAAATAGCACTTTCAAAATTTCAACTGTCTCGCCTTTAGCCTTCCATTCGCTACAATATTTCTGTAGTTAGTGATCTGCCAAATTACACTCTCATTTTTACCTTTGATGCCCATGTTCTCATTATTATTCATTATCATTATTCTCTTTCACTGTGGCCTTTCCTTTGTTGGCTCCATTATGTCCAAGGGAAGTGGACATAAATGGATACCTGATTTATTCATTCACCATCAGATCTGACTGGGACACATAAAACACTATCAGCTCATTTGGTATTTGCCAAAACTGTTCACTGCTTTAGAGTCATCGTGGAATACAAAAATAACTGTCAGCTTCCACTTCAACTGCAAATCCTTTCCTTAAACCCCTCTCACCAGTCTTCCCTACCCTCACCTCCAACAATCATTGTGAACAGTTCATGGATTCCTTCGTCACAAAGATTTAACGGGAGGATGGAATATAAAAGTTGGAAACTTTTACTGTAGCTGTAGAGGGCTTTGATGAGACCGCATCTGGAATACTGTGTAAAGTTTTAGTCTCCTGATTTGAAAAATAATATAAATTGATTTCAGAAGTTCAAAGGAGGTTCACATGACTCATTCCTGGATGAAGAGTTTATCCAAGAAGAAAGGTTGAACAGGTTGGGCCTATACATGTAAGAATGAGTGGTGATTTAAAAGGAGAGATGATTTTGGAAAATCATAACCATCACAACCACTATCTGGGTAGCTACCAGAACTCTATGATTTAGGCCATCAGGTCCGAGAGATTTGTCAGCCTTTAGTCCCTTATGTTTCAATAATCCCTTTTCTTTTTTTTAATATTCATTCCAGGGATGTGGGCTTTGCTGGCAAGGCCAGTATTCATTGTCCATCCCTAATTAGCCTTGTGAAGGTGATGGTGAGCAACCTTCTTGAACTCCTCTTCTGATATTGATTATCTTACATTCCTCATTCTTATTAGTCTCCTGGCTGTCCTCTGTTATGTAATTTATGCTTTTCACTGCAAAGTCAGAAACAAAGTATTTGTTTAACACCTTTACCATTTCCTCATTCCCTGTGATTATTTATCATGTCTCTGCCTAGCTGGATAACTAACTTATTTCAACTCGCAATCAATTCTTAACAAAAATACTGCAGGCAAAGCCAGGTCTTTGGATGTCAGATTTTGGAAGATTGCTACTCGATTATTTAAAAGCACTGAACCATTAACCTTTTCAAACAATGTTTACAGATTGCTGCTAAAAAAAAAGGTTTTGATGATTCAAGTTACCTAACTTTTTAAAGCATATTGACGGAGTTTTTGAAGAAATTAAATTTCAAAGTATATCGTTATTTTTCGTAAATGGCTAATTATTCTTCCTTTGCTTCCATAGGGCAGATGGTTAACAACTTGAGAACATGTGAAGAATGTGCACTAATGCTGGGAGCACCTTGATTGAAATGCATTAGTGTTGCTTTCCTAATTCACAGGCAGTATCTAATAAACTCTGAATTTCATCTGTTAGTGCCTTTGGGGTCTTTCTGTAGTTTATTGACCCAGAATGAGTATTCGATGCACAATTGGGAAGAATGAGATTTTCACAAGTGACAAAGATCTCATAGCTCACAGTACTGAAGACACGTATACAAAGAAGCTTCACATTGAAAATTCATACCTCTATTATGTCACAAGGCAACTTTTGTCACATCAAAGGAGTTATTATGACATTGCAACTAATAATTATTTTCATAATCGAATACAATGATGAATGCATTTCATATAGAAATCCAGAGGCTGTGAGCTAATGAAAACATAAAGCAATTGAGTATTTTATCACCCAGAGGACGGCATGGTGGCGCAGTGATTAGCACTGCTGCCTCACAGTTCAGGGATCTGATTTGATTCCCAATTTGGATCACTGCTTATGTGAAGTTTGCACACGCTCCCCATGTCTGCGTGGGTTTCCTTTGGGTGCTCTGGTTTCCTCCCACAGTCCAAAGATGTGCAGGTTAGGTTGATTGGCCATGCTACACTTCCCCTTAGTGTCCTGAGGTGTGTACATTAGAGGGATTAGCAGGGTAAATATGTGGGCCTGGATGGGATTGTTTTCAGTGCAGACTTGATAGGACAAACAGCCTTCTCCTGCACTGTAGGGTTTCTATGATTCTTTGGCATGCATTTATGATCTTTTAAAAAAGCACAGGATCTCTAAATGCCATGAATGGCTTAACTATATGCTTACTTATATCTTTCAAATTTCCCCTGTTAACGTAACTTTATGCTTTGGAACTGCTGGTTAGAGAAAGTTTGCAATCTCAATAACAATGTGCCTTTAATGGCATTTGACATCTCAAAGTGCTGGAGAGGGTGAACAAGCTAAATTTGACAGTATAATAGAATATATCAGCTTTGGTTCAGTCGGTCATACTCTCATTTCTGAGTCTAAAAGTTTCTGGGTTCAGGTCCCACTCCAGGACTTGAAGACCAACGTCAAGGGGAACATCCAGTGTCCATTGCAGAGGGAATGTTGCACTGTTGGAGCTGCAGTTCTCTTGAATGAGATATTAAGTTGAGGCCTGACTGCTCTCTCGGATGGATGTAAAAGGTAGCCATGGCAACACTCTGATCAAGAGGAAAGGAGTTATTTCTAATGCTCTGGCCAATATTTACCCTTCATCAACATCACAAAAACAGATGACCTGGTTATTATCCAGTTGCTCTGGCAGTAAGTGCAGAGGTAATGAGTGAGGAAGACTTGCTGCAGGTTACAGCACAGACAGCAAAATTTTGAATGTCCCCATTTTTGCAGAAGAGAGAACTATGGAGACCAACCAGAGAATTATAGAAATTTACAGCATGAAAGAGGCCATTTGGTCCATTGTATCCACATCAGCTGACAAGGAGCTTTCCAATCTAATTCCATTTCCCAGTTTTTGGTGATAGCCCTGCAGGTTACAACACTTCAAGTAAATAGCCAAGGTCTTTATATATTATATTATATCAAGTTTCTGCTTGATCACCCTTTCAGGCAGTGACATCCATAGCCCTCTGAGTGATAAAATCATCCCTTGAATTCTGTACCCACTGGATATAGAGCCCTCAAATGAAGGGAAATATAGTCCAGACTCCTGATAGCTTTATATAGGTCTCCACTGAACCTCTGCTATTCCAAAGAAATAAGATCTAGACTACCCAATTTCCCTTTATAATAAAGTTTTCCATATGACCATAAGAAAGTAGGCAGTTCGGCCCCTCAAGCCTGCTCTGCCATTCAATACATCTAATGCTGCTACCTGACCAGGGTAAATAATAAGCCTCTTAGCAACAAACATGGTAGGGAAACAGGCTGTGACTGGAGGAGCAGTGAACACTGGCAACTGTTAGTAAGGGGAGAGACTCTAGAGTATGTAGAGTCTTCGGTCATTACACATTCCCATGATCCTGGCTGCTTTCCTCTTGCTTTGACCTAGCTCCTGTCGATTATCTCCAGTGCTCTCCACTTTCCCCTGGTTCTTCCCCATTTCCATGGCCCTCCTTTGCCTTCCCCCACTTCTTGGCCCACCTCTTGGTGTGCACCCACATCCGGGCAGCGCTAGGCCTCAGGTCTCACTCCAAGTGTCCCTTCCGCTCTCATTGTACCTACCCCCCCAATAGTGGATGAGGGTGAGTAAGCGAGTGTGAGGGTGGATGAGTGAGTAAATGAGGGTGGGTGAATTACTAGGTATGAAGCGGGTGAACGAGAATGAAAGTGGAGAAGAAGGTGAGAGTGAGTGTGGGGGTGGGTGACTGAGTGAAAATGTGGGTGGGTGACAGGATAGAGTGTGGGTGGGTAACAGAGTGAGCATGTGGGTAGGTGACAGAGTGAGAGTGAGGGAGGATACAAGGGTGTCAGTGACGGTGTGAGATGGTGAGAATGAGGATGAGTGAAAGGGTGTGGGTGAGGATGGATGACAGAATGTGGGTGCATCTGTTATGCTATAATCCATAATTGCTGAGCAAAACTCGAGCATTGAACACCAATCAGTATAGATTATTGACATCATTATTGTTGTAAATATTCAATCCAGATACCTGACTGACCTAATGTCTATGTTATTACCCATACAAATGAAGAACAGATCATTCATTTAATTTTAATGATAAGTGTGTGTGTGTGTGTGTGTGTGTGTGTTTGTGTGTGCATGTGTGTGAGAAGGGGTGAGAGATCAGGAAAACAGTGGCTCTCATTCACCCCCACCCCCACAAACCAACAGACGCTCTCATGGGTGAGTACGAGAGCATCCTGAGACTGGGAGTGAGCAGGGCACATACATTCTCACCCTTTCATGCTCTGATGGTCATCTTTACGTATTTTTTTCAATTATTCAATTTATTGTTGTGAGAGCAAGTTATCCCTTTTGACACGTTAACTTCTTAAAAAACATGTTTATTGTTGTGCCAAATCTTATCTTTCTGAAATTTACATATCGCCACCCACTCAGCAAATCTCCCCATCCCCATCCTGAATGGGAGAAAAATTGTCATGTGCCCCCCCCAACCCCCCAATCACCCCCACCCTCTTCCCCCCACACAAGAAGATTGGACAAGCCTGCATTTGTTAGTGAACCTGGAGGTGGGATAATAATGCCCTGGCTTAGGATAAATATTATGGCAAAGTTCATCAAATAGCAAATCAAGTCCCTAACTTGCAAGTTATCCTGTTGTTCCAGCAGGGACTAAGTCCAGAAAATTCCACCTATAGTTTTCATATCCACTTCTGACATTGGGCACTTTTCCCACAGCAATTACATTGTAAAATATTGTTGGTGTGGTGTCCACAGTGGTTAGAAAATTACACATAGTGATTTTCTGACACTCACTGGCAATAGGCAAAGTACTACATCACAGATGTTGACTTAACAAATCTATCTCTGTATATTTCCTGTAACAGACTTGAAGTCCTCAGTTCCAAAATGAAGGAGTTACTGTTTTCCCTTGGGACAGTCCAGACAAACAGAATTTATCACTATTACAGTATATGGAGAATGCTGCTTTCTCCACTGCTATCAAACATTTAATTCAGAATAAATAGTCAAAGATTCAATTTTAATCTTACAATTATGATTATTAATATTATATTAATATTGCAAAAGTACTGCAAAGTATTAACAATTCTAAGTAAAGCATTGAATTAGCTCTTGATATTTAAGTGTCACCAATAGAAGGGAAATGACTAATTGGTTTTATTTTAAGTGAGGTATATTAGTGTTAGCAAAGGTTTGTGCATAGCAGCAAGGTTTATTGGTATTAATAAGGTTTATTAATTGTAGCAGATTTTATTAGCAGCAGCAATTTTATTAGTAGTAGTAAGGTTTATTACTAGTAGCAAGGTTTGGTATCCAATAAGCAGAGGGAAGGCAGAGCTACTCCTGTCTCTAGAATGTATGTCCTGTGCCTTGTGGGAACTCCAGGACAGTTCCTCAGTCCAGAATAACCATTTGTGCAATAATTGTCATCAGTTGCAGCAGCTCACAGTCCAGGTTCAGATCATGAATAGCAGTCAGTGTCACTGTGGTGCACTTGTGAGATTGAAAGCTTTGTGGACAGCACAGTTAGAGATGTGGACAGCATGCATCTCAAGAGTATTCAGGGAGAGTGATTGGTTGACTACCAGACAGTCAATAAGAAACAAGTAGGTAGTGCAGGAGTCCCCTGAGTGCGTGTCACTCTCCAAACAGTTTCTATTCTGAATACCAATGAGAGTGTTGGATTATCTGATGAGTGCAGCCAGAGTTACGGTCATGACGTCCCCTGTATAGGGGAGCACAGTCTGTAGAGGAACATTTAGAGAATACTAATCACTTTATCACTAGGTTTAGGTTGGCTATGGAAAAGGACAAGGAATAATTAATGTAGGGGAAAGGAAACTTCAATGGGGTAAGAATGGATATGATCCAAATAAATTGAAAACAAATGCAACAGTCTAGCTAAACAATGAGCTGCCTTAAAAAACTGTTGGTTCATGAATGGTCATATTCCCACAAAGGGGAAAGATAAGGCAAACAAATCCAGAGCTTTTCAGATAACAAAACAGGTAGAAATTCAGATGAAGAGTAAAAAAATGTACTTATGATAGATGTTTGGTGGATAAAGCAACTCAGAACCAGGCTCAGTGTAAAAGGTTTTGAGGGGAATTGAAAAATAAAATAAACAAAGTAAGAAAGAACATGAAAAGAGACTGGCAGTTAATGTGAGGCAACATGGTGGTACAATGCTTAGCACTGCTGCCCCATTAGCACCACGGACATGGGTTCAATTCTGCCTTGGATGACTGTCTGTGTGGAGTTTGCACATTCTCCCTGTGTTTTGCTGGGTCTCCTCTGGGTGTTCCAGTTTCTTCCCACTGTGCAGGCTTAGGGGATTGGTCATGCAAAATTGTTCCTTAATGCCCCAAAATGTGTAGGTTAGGGGGATTAGTGGCGTATGAATGTGGGATTAAGGGGACAGAACCTGGGTGGGATGATCTGTCAGAGACTCAGTGTAGGCTTGATGGGCTGAATGGCCTCCTTCTGCTCTGTAGGAATTTTATGATTCTATAAAAAGCAATCCAAAAGTCTTCTCTTGGCAGAAGCATCAGTAAACAAGGAGCTGAAATGGGACCGAAAAGGAGATTTCACATCTGGAGGCAGGAGAATAGAAGTGGTACTAAATTAATTCTTATTATATGCCTTTGCCAAAGAAGATGTTGCGCATTTAAATTGGTAACACTTAAAGTTGATAAGGCATCAGGACTGGATGAATTGCATTGAAGGACATTTGAGGATGTGAGAGCAGAAATTGCAGAGACACTGGCCATAATTGTCCAATCTTCCTTAGACTTAGGAGTGGTGCCAAAGAACTGGAAAATTGGAAATATTACGCCCTTGTTTAAAAAAATGGAGTAAAGATAAACCCAGCAGTCGTAAGCCAGTCGATTTAACTTTGGTGGTAGGGAAGATTCCAGAAACAATAATTAAGGACAAAATCAATAGTCACTTGCGCAAAGTTAATTATGCAGCACCAGCACGGATTTCTTTTAAGGGAAATATTTTTTAGGTAATTTGCTAGAGCTTTTGAAGAAGTAACAGAGAGGGTTGATGAGTGTAATGCTGCTGATAGACTTCTGAAAGGCAATTAGCAAAATGTGACACAACAAATTGAGAGCAAAGTTATAGTTCATGGAATAAAAGTGAGAGTATCAGCATGGATACAAAATTGACTGAGTGACAAAAACAAAGAGTAGTGATTAAAGGGCGTTTTTGAGTGGAGGAAGGAGTTCCCCAGGGATTGGTGTTGGGACCCTTGTCCTTTCTCATATATATGATGACCTAGACTTAGTTGGAGAAGAGAACACAACTTAAAAATGTCTGCATGATATAAAACTTGGGAACATTGTGAACTATAAGAATGATAGTGTATAACTTCAAAAGGACATAGACATGTTGGTAGAATGGGTGGACAGGTAGCCAATGAAGTTGAATGCAAAGAAGCCTGAATTGATGTAATTTAGTAAGAAGAATGAGGAGAAACATATAAGATAAAGGGTACAATTCCAAAGAGGGTGCAGGAATAGAGAAACCTGGTTGTATATGTGCATAAGTTACTGAAGGTTGCAGGACAGATTGAAAAAATGTTAATAAAGCATATAGCATTCTAGGTTTAATCAATCGGGGCATAGATTGCAAAAGCCGGAGCATTATCTTAATCTTGCATAAAACATGTTTCAACATCAAGTGGAGTGTTGTTTCCACTTATGAATGCAGAAAAGATTCATGAGAATGGTTCCAGGATGAGAAACTTAAAGTCTGTAGATAGATTGGAGAAGTTGGGACTGTTTTCCTTGGAGAAGAGAAATTGGAGAGAAAATTTGGTAAAGTTATTCAAAATAATCAATGACCTGCACAGAGTAGACAGGGAGAAACTGTTCTCACTTGTAGAAGGGTCATGTATGAGAGGGCACAGATTTAAGATAATTGACAAAAAAGCAATAGAGACATGAGGAGAATTTCTTTCATGCAGCAAGTGGTTAAGATCTAAAATACACTGTCTGAGAGTGTGGTAGAGGTAAGTTTAATAGAGACATTCAAAGGGGAGTAGGATTATTATCTGAAAAGGAAGAATGTGCAGGGTTATGAAGAGAAGGCAGCAGAATGGGACAAAGCAAAATGCTCATTCAAAAAGCCAACACAGACATGATGGGCTAAATGGTCTCCTTCTGTGGTATAACAGTTTTGTGATTCAGTGATTATAAGATAGCTTGGCAAGTATAAGGGAATATTAATCTCAGTTCATGGACATCAGAATGTAATGGGTTAGTGGACGAAATGATACAGCAATTGACTTGTGATAATTGAGTTAATTCAAAGCACCGGCTCCATTAACACCAGTTCATTTGGATGCAATCAGCAGAATACAATAACCTCCATAAATGCAAAAAAAGGTAACAATAATAAACAAGAAGTGCAAGATGAACCAAAATGGAACACCCTCTGACATGTTAAATAAGAACATAAGAACATAAGAAATAGGAGCAGGAGTAGGCCATCTAGCCCTTCAAGCCTGCCCCGCCATTCAATAAGATCATGGCTGATCTGTCGCTGCTCAGTTCCACTTTCCCGCCCTCTCCCCATAACCCTTAATCCCCTCTCTTATCAAAAACCCATCAACCCACATCTTAAAAATATTTAGCGAGGCAGCCTCCACCACTTCAATGGGCAGAGAATTCCAAAGATTCACCACCCTTTGAGTGAAGAAGTTCCTCCTCAACTCCGTTCTAAACCACCCCCCTTTTATCTTGAGGCTGTGCCCCCTAGTCCTACTGTCTTTTTTGAGCGGGAAGAGTCTCTCCACCTCTATCCTATCCATCCCATTCATCATCTTATACGTCTCAATGAGATCTCCCCTCATTCTTCTAAACTCTAACGAGTACAAGCCTAGTTTATTCAGCCTCTCCTCATAGCTCAACCCCCTCAACTCCGGTATCAGCCTAGTAAACCTCCTCTGCACTCCCTCCAAGGCCAAAATATCTTTGCGCAGGTGCGGCGCCCAAAACTGCACACAGTACTCCAGCTGTGGCCTCACCAATGCCCTATACAGCTGCAGCAAGACCTCCCTACTTTTATATTCAATCCCCCTCGCTATGAAGGCCAGCATCTACATTAGCCTTCCTGACCACCTGCTGCACCTGCAAGCTGGGTTTTTGCGACTCATGCACAAGGACCCCGAGGTCCCTCTGCACTGCCACCTGCTGCAGTTTTTCGCCCCGTAAGTAATAGTCCTTCCTACCATTCTTCCTACCAAAGTGGACTACCTCACACTTGCCAACATTAAATTCCATTTGCCATTTCCTGGCCCATTCGCCCAGCCTATCTAGATCCTTCTGCAGACTCTCCACACCCTCCGCACAATTTGCCGTTCCCCCAATCTTGGTGTCATCAGCAAATTTCGACACCCTACACTTGGTTCCCTCCTCCAGATCATCTGTATAAATGGTAAAAAGCTGAGGCCCCAGCACCGACCCCTGGGGCACTCCACTAGTCACCATCCGCCAATCCGAATAGCACCCGTTGATCCCCACTCTCTGCCTCCTATTTGACAACCAATCCTCTATCCACGCTAACACCCTACCCCCAACTCCATGTCCCTTGACCTTCTGCAATAACCTCTTGTGAGGTACTTTGTCAAACGCCTTCTGAAAATCTAGAAAGACCACATCCACCAGCTCTCCTCTATCCACCGCCCTAGACACATCCTCATAGAACTCCAGTAAATTTGTCAGACACGACTTCCCTTTAATGAAACCGTGCTGCATCTGCTCTATCAAGCAATTCCCTTCAAGATGCCTCGCAATTTCCTCCTTAATGACAGATTCTAACATTTTACCTACCACTGACGTTAAACTAACCGGCCTATAATTCCCCACCTTTTGCCTGGCACCCTTCTTAAACAACGGCGTAACATTAGCCGTTATCCAATCATCCGGCACTTCCCCGGAATCCAGCGATGTCTGGAAAATAACCACCAAGGCATCCACTATCACCTCCGCCATTTCTTTCAGAACCCTCGGATGCATTCCATCTGGTCCTGGGGACTTGTCCACAATCAGCCCCTCCAGTCTGTCGAGCACCGCCTCTCTAGTAACAGTAATGTCATTAAGACCCTCCAGTCCTACCACCTTTCCATCGCTAACACCCGGCAAATTATTCACGTCCTCCTCCGTGAAGACAGAAACAAAAAAGTTATTCAATACCTTAGCCATATCCCCATCCCCTACCACTAGGTCCCCTTTCTCATCCTCTAAAGGACCAACATTCACCCTAGCCAGCCTCTTCCTTTTTATATATTTATAAAAACTCTTGCTATCCTTTTTTATATTAAGCACTAGCCCAGCTTCATAGTTTCTCCTACCCTTCTTTAACAACTTCTTTGTCAATCTTTGTTGACATTTAAACCTCTCCCAATCCTCTTCTCGCCCACTACTCTTAGCTACTCTAAATTCCTCCGCTTTTAATTTAACACTTTCCTTCACCTCCTTCGTTATCCACGGCTTATTACCTCTCCTCCTACTATCCTTTTTGACCATCGGAATAAATTTCTGCTGAGCACCAAGAAAGATCTCCTTAAAGATCCTCCGCTGCTCCTCAGCAGACCCTCCCTCCAACGCGCTCCCCCAGTCCACATTCGCCAATTCTTCTCTCATCCTACCGTACTCCCCTCTGTTCAAACAAAGGACGCGTGTCCGGGAACCCACTTTCTCCTCCTCCATACGCAAAGCTGAGCACAATATTCTTGTTGACTTTTGGCTCAAAGCACCATTTATTTGTATTTTAATAGATTTTTATTTATTTGTAGTTCACATGATTCCATCGCACCTGGTGCAGAACCTTTGAAGATTCTGAGGTGTTAACAATGATAGTCCTCCTTTTTCCCCTTCTTTCATATTTTAATTAGGAGCTAATCACTAAGAAACCATACACAGATCAGAAGGTTTAAAATATAAAACAAAAAGCAAAGGCAAGCGTCAACATATTCATTGTGGGTCAGGGTCCCTGATGGGAGTAATTATCACCTTTATATTCACAACTATATGGAATTCTTTTCAAACGAAAGCGGAAAATGCTAAATCCTGACAAAAACATTTGAAACACCAATCCTACTTTATTCTCACCACAGATACTGTTCGATTTACTGGACATTTCCAGCATTTTCCATTATCATTTCATAGTTCAAACGTCTGCAGCATTATTCATTTTGCTTTTGAGAATTTCTTATATGATACAAGGAAATTTCAATGGGTGCCATTGATAGGTTTTAGTGGCAGTTCTAAACCTTCCACAGGTTGATAGTTTGGCAACCAAGCTTTTATTTAAGGACAGGCAGGAGAATTTAGTTAAAATTCTAAGGTAAACACTTTGAGTTAGCTTTATATGTAATTCCACAACATCACTGATACTGATTCAATAGTAGTTTAACAAAATTTATCTTCCATTTATCAGGGGCACATGAGGCAATAAACAGCTCTTGCAGTGATTAAATGCCAGGACAATAGTCCACAGGATATAATCAAAGTGTAAGAGTCACTTTTTTTTCTTGAGGAAATCCAGATATACAGAATTTATCATTATTGGAGCAAATGGAGAATTCTGCTCTCTCCACTGGTATGAACCATTCAGCTCGGGGGAAACAGATAAAGATTCAAATGTAATATCAGATTTCCTAAGAAGTACAAGAAAGTATACATCTCTGTTCATGGACTTTGGAATCAAATGGGTAGTGGAGGAGGGATTGTTGTTTGACTCCTGATCAGACTGCACGGAGTTTAGTCACTTGGTTGATTTTGCTGACTCTTTCACACTTGGAAGCTCGCTTAAAACTGCATTTAACAATAGAAATCTTTTAAATTTACTGTGTTTCAAAATTACAAAATCAGAGCAAATGGAACTAACCACTAAAAACTGTTGCTATTGGGTTGTGATGCATCTGATTTAGTTTTTATGGCAGTGTTTGAATCTCTGTTACTGACTTCTAACGATTCATAATACATGCAAATGATAAGAGTAATTAAAAAAAAATGAAATGGTTTCTTAACTTTATTTCTTTCTAACCATGTACTTAGGTATTGAGTATTTTATAAAGATTCTCCTAGTGGCCCACTACAATTTCAATGCAGGAACCATAGAAACCCTAGGAGAAACAATATAAATATAATTACACTGGCCAAGAATGTGATGAAAAAATGAGGGCATCCGTTACAATAAAACCCTATTATTAATGTTCAAATGGGATAGCACATTGTAAGCAGAAAAAGCTCCACCATGAATTGCAAATCATTACAAGGCCAATTTGTCCAACCCCATTGTTAGAGAAGCTGGAATCTCATCCTTAACCTCCCATGATTTTCATGAAATCACTGCATTCTCTTTATTCATTCATGGGACATGGGTGTCGTTGGCTGGCCGGCATTTATTGCCCATTCCTAGTTGCCCTTGTTCAGATGACAGTCAACTACATCGTTGTGGCTCTGGAGTAGACCAGACCAGTTAAAGATGGCAGATTTCTTTTCCTAAAAGAACATTCGTGAATGAGGTGGGTCTTTCATGGTCATCAGTAGATTCTTAATTCCAGATTTGTACATTCATTGCTGTGACTTCAGTAAGGCTAATGAGGTTATGAACTACCAAATGAGTCATATGTCCCTCAATTAATTTGATTTTGTTTATTTGGTTGGTACCCAAAAAGAAGTACCTGCTGAGTCCTAATTGATGGTTAAATCAGGGAGGTTCATGCTCCTTATTTAAAGTAGGTGTTTCAGACTTCCAGCCTACATTCAGCAGGGAATGAGTGTATACAGATGTATGATGAAAATAAAGTAACTTGGTGATGGGACTTCTACCTCCATGGAGTTATTACAATTGCCCAAAATGAAACAGAAATACAAGTCCAGCAATTAATAGTATATGTATGTATCCTTGTAACAATGTAATATGTAACAATGTGGGAACTGAAATGACTGCTAATTAATCACTTTTTCAAAATTTCAATTAAAAATGTGAAGTCTCATTTTAGGTAGCAAATTATTGTTGGGGAACTTTCCTTGTGTCATTCTCTCTTATTCTACTCTTCTTTCCCTGCCTTTATTTATCTTTCCAAATTTACCCATACCAGATTTGTTGAATTCCCCCACCTTAGTTTATTCTCCTTCTCAATCCTTCCTCATTTTGTTTTTCAATCTTAAAGCTCATTAGTTAATCTCATATTTGCCTCATTGTTCCTTAACCTCCCATATGTCCTGTCTTTCATTTGCATCTTTAACAACTGATTCTTCCAGCAACTTTGTGGCCAAAATGTTTTTGAGTTGAAGGATAAGACAACAAATTTAACTAACAGGACCTGCCATGAGATGCCCTGCTCCACAAAATTCTGGACCATTGAGTGTCCAGTTCAGATTATCTGCCAAAGTTACAGCAAATGATTAGAAGAATTCTTCAGTTTGCCACTAAACTAAAAGTCTATGGTCACTAAATTATTGTGTAGATCTGAAATATGAGTATCAAAAATTACCTATTATTTTACATGAATATGGACTTTGCATGCTCAATAATGGAAAAAAAAGATTCTCAACAAAACTTTTCTTACACTCCTCTGAAACACAGTAGCGTTGGGAAATTGGACCATTTTTTCACAAGAATTTTGAGAGGGTGTTACTTTAAATAGCATTATGAAAGGCAGAATATATTCTCTCACAAGTTAAAGAATAGGCATAATGAGTTATTGGGTTAATGGTAGTTGTTTTCCCCAAAGACTAAGCAACAATCAATTTGTTAGTCTTGCCCAGTAGTCAATAAAAGTCTCATATCCAATGTACTGGAGCCAGCCTCTGACTTATTCCTAGGTCAAAAGGTGTAATATTTAAGTCTGGTTCCAAACAGTCCCAGGAGCGGTGACTAAAGCTGTGCTTTAAATTCTTGCTTGGCATCTAATGGGTACAAATTGACTTCCACTTCAGCATATGGGTTGCAAAAGCCTATTTAAAAAAAACTCCCAGCATAGAGGATTAGCCATCCTATCAGCTGTTAGGAAGATAATGAGGACAATGGAAGGAGAGTTCACGCACAATCTTTCAGACTGTTAACAGCCTGCAATTCCTTCCACTACTTTGCACTATTCTCAAAAGGAAAAGTGAGAAGATATAAAACCATTGTATTGGGAAATCCCTGATCCTGAGCATTTGAAATATATCTGGCAAGTCAATCCTTCCACTGGGAGTAGAAACAAAAGAAAGAAGAGACAGAGATATAAGCAGGCAATCAGGTCCAACTGAAGCACGCTTCTATAACCTTTGTGTGTGTGAGGGGCCACATTTCAATTTTCTTTCCATTTGAGGGGCCGATGGGCAAAATTCAGAAAGATAAGGTTTGGCACAACATTAAATAGGAATCAAAAAAACATCAATGCAATAAATTGATAATTTTAAAAAGGGGTAATTAATAAAAATGGTCATTAAAATTTCAAGCAGCAGAGTTGCCAATAAAACCTGCATGCTTTTTCACTTAAGAAACAGAGCTAGAGAGACAGACTAGACCCTCTCAAGTCCTGATCAGCAGGGAAGGTGTGGCAATCAGGACTAGAAATCCTGTGGTAAGTAACTCACTTCCTGACCCACCTCAGGCTGCCTACCATCTACAAGGCGCAAGTCAGGACTGTAATGGAATACTCTCCATTTGCCTAGATGAATGCATCTCCAACAACACTCAAGCAGCCTGACACCACACAGGACAAAGCAATGCACTTGATTGGCACCCCATCCACAAACATTCACCCCCTCCACCACTGACACACAGCAATATGTAGCATCTCCATGATGCATTACAGAAATCACTAAGGCTCTTTAGATAGCATCTTCCAAACCCACAGCTGCTATCATCTAGAAGAACAAATGAGCAGACAAATGGGAACACCACCACCTGGAAGTGATGCATCAAGCCACTCACCATCCTCACTTGGAACTATATCACCATTCCTTCAGTGTTGTTGGGTCAAAATCCTGAAAAACCCTTCCTAATAGCACCGTAGGTGTACTTACATCTATTTCCAGTTCTCCTTAGCTCTGATAAAGGGTCATCCTGACTTGAAACATTGGCTCTATTCTCTCTCCACAATTGCTATCAGACCTGCTGAGATTTTCCAGTATTTTCTGTGCCTGTTTCAGATTCCAGCATCTGCAGTATTTTGCCTTTATATACTTGCAAGAAAGTATAATGGCTGTGATCATGTCAGTAGACTTAATGGGCCAAAGGGCCTCTTTCTGCACTGTAGGTCTCTAAATTGCCCTTCCTCACACCACTCTTTTGAAGACTCCAGCTGTCCTGGGAGGATGGGCATCCAGAATTCAATCAAATCAAGTCCAATTCAGAGTCATAAGAACATAAGAAATAGAAGCAGGAGTAGGCCATCTAGCCCTTCGAGCCTACCCCACCATTCAATAAGATCATGGCTGATCTGAAGTGAATCAGTTCCACTTTCCCACTTTCTCCCCATAACCCTTAATTCCCTTGTCTATCAAAAACCTATCTACCCATGACTTAAATATATTTAGCAAGGTAGCCTCCACCACTTCAACAGGCAGAGAATTCCAGAGATTCACCACCTTTTGAGTGAAGAAGTTCCTCCTCAACTCTGATCTAAACTGCAGCCCCACCCTCCCCACTTATCTTGAGGCTGTGCCCTCTAGTCCTGCTATCCTTTCTAAGCAGGAAGATTCTCTCTACCTCCACCCTATCCATCCCCTTCATTATCTTATACATCCCTATAAGATCCCCCCCTCATCCTTCTAAACTCCAACAAGTACAGACCTAGTCTATTTAGTCTCTCTTCATAGTCCAACCCCTTCATCTCCAGTATCAGCCTAGTGAACCTCCTCTGCACTCCCTCCAAGGCCAATATATCCTTGCACAAGTGCAGCAACTAAAACTGCACACAGTACTCCAGCTGCAGCCTCACCAGTGCCCTGTACAGTTACAGCAAGAGCTCCCCACTTTTATATTCTATCCCCCTCACTATAAAGGCCAACATTCCATTCACCTTGATCATTTGTCTGAACAAGTGAGATATTCCCAATCCAATTGGACAAGAAGGTACTATGTCTTGGGCTTGATCTACATGATCCAAGCTGATTGGAGGAGGCATAGCTCCTCCTCCAAGGCTTGATCTCATTTGCATCTTAGCCAAAAGGCTGAGATGCTGCTTTTAAAAATTGCTTCAAATGAAGCTAAAATGTAACCTAATGACTTCAACCAAGTACAGCATGCTGATAGTACACTTGATCTTAGCCAAAAAGCAATGGGTGCTATTGCTAATCTTCCTAGCCTCTCCACCACCTTGACCCTTTAGGGGCCGACTCTTATGCAGGAGGGTTTGAGAGAAGGGAGTAACCAGTCATTATTTCCTCCAATCAGAGATAGCCTGTCACTCATATTTGCCAAGTGAGCCTATCAGCAGCAAACACATGGGAGAAGCTGCCAATGATTGGAGGAGCGGCTCCTTGCTGACCTTTCATTGAACTTACCTGGTGTTTGAGCAGTGGATCCTTGGGTTGGATACAGAGGCTTTTGGGGAGAGGGGTTGGGAGGGTGTATGTTGTTTCCTGGGGGTTGGGAGCTGGACTTGCCTGAGTTAAATCTCCAAAGGAAGTCAGTTTTTTATTGAGAAAGCAGTGAAGGCTTTCAGATATTAAAGGTTTAGAAATACAGGATGATAGTTTGAAGCCCCCTTGTTTGGGTCGAGTAGGAAAGCTTACTGATGCAATGCAATATCACAAATTACTTATTTTGTAATATTAAATGAAAATAAGTTGTACTGATTGAATTGAGTTTAATCATAACTGTGATTTTTGCATGTTCACCTTACTGTGAAATAAAGAAGCTTATTGATTCATATCAGGCATTGTCTCACTAAAGAAAACCCAGCCTGCCTTTGTGACACTGAAGAAAAGCCTGTGCAAAAAGCAAGAATATCTTGTTCAAGTCACAAAGGAGCATTACTGTTAGTCCCATGGGTTACACCATCATGCAAATAAATACATGGTATAACATTAAGATACTCAAAAGTTCCTTGTGTGGGACTAATTCAAGAAGGCTGTTCCAGCAGACATAAATTTATAACAGGCACATTGTAGACAAAAGTTATCCCGGAAGTCTGCATCTGTGCTTCTCACTCAGAACCTCAGAAAAGCAGCCAGCATAATCAAGAGCCCCTTGCACCCCAGACATACTCTCTTCTACCTTCTTCCGTAGGAAAAAGATACAAAGTCTGAGGTCATGTATCAACCGATTCAAGAACAACTTCTTCCTTGCTGTCATCAGGCTTTCGAATGGGCCTACCATATATTAAGCTGAACTTTCCCTATACCCTAACTATGACTGTAACAGTATATTCTTCACCCTCTCCTTTTTCTCCCCTGTGTCATCTATGAATGGTATGTTTTGTCTTTTTTTTATTCATTCATGGGACATGGGTGTCGCTGGCTGGCCAGCATTTATTACCTATCCCTGGTTGTCCTGGGAGGGCAGGTGAGAGTCAACTACATTGTTATGCCTCTTGAGTCACATGTAGGCCAGACTAGGTAAGGGTGGCAAATTCCCTTCCCTAAATGAACCAGATGGGTTTTTCCAACAATTGACAAGGGTTTCATGGTCAACAGTAGATTCTTAATTCCAGATTATTTCACCCACCAGACACCAGGTGGTGCCAGCCTAACATCCTGGTAGTGCCCACCAGGCCGAGGGGATAGGCCCTGAGTGGCAGGACTTCATGGCTAGACGGGGGCAGAGCCACATAGGGCTAGGTAGGAGGAGAAGGACGGAGAGACTCTTAGGGTGGGGGCTAATGGTGGGGCTGGCCATTGCATATTGGGACCGGCCATCGCAGTAACTGCCATTGGGTGTTGGGGTCTGTCATCGGGGTCGGGGCCTGCTATGGGGATGCTGCTGATGTCTGTGAGATGGAGGGGGGTGAGGGGTGGCAGGACCACCAATCGAGAGGCAGGCGATGCCTGGGGGCTAGGGAATACTTTGAATTTTTGGGAAAAATCATTCCCGTAACATATATGATAACAGATCTATTGATGTCTTAACATATGTTTTCCTCATGGCAGGGCTCTCGCAGAATCAGAAGATTGTGTGTCCAAGCCCAACATGGAGACTTGAGCATATAACTGACACTGTGATGCGATATGAGGAAATGCTACATTACTGAAGGTACTACGTTTCAAATGAAATGTTAAGATAATGCCCTGCATATAAAGGATCCCAAAGCACTATTCAAAGAATAGGGAGGTCTTCCAACATATATCCCTTGACCAATATCACCAAAACCAAACTGGTCATTTATTTCTATGCTGTTTGTGAGGCCAGCAAAAGTCATGGAAAAGTCATGAGAAATTGTGGAGAGAGAGATTTAATACAATTATTTCTTTTTAAAGATTGGTTCAAGTATCAAACTGTTCAGAACTTTTTTAAACTCAGTTAAATAATTCTTCTTGATTCAGTTTCGAGTCTGTTGGCCAAATGAAATGCTATTACTCAGACATCAATAATATAATCATGATTTCAGTTCTACAATGGATCAGATAACCAGGCTTCTTCCAGATCCGAGGTGATAAAATTTGATTGCTGTAGATGACTTATTTCCAAACTGTCCCGTGACCTCAGAGGGCTGATCTCTTTCTTTATAATTCATATTGCACAATACCCAGAATGTTTGCTGAAGTGAGTTCCTTCTCAATCAACCTCCAGACATACATCATTGCTGTCTTGATTGTTTTATGTTAGGCAGTAAGGAAAAGCACAGGCTAGATAATAGTTAAGTGATACAGTTTGGGTATTTCCAATGTTCTGTCCACTATTGGATACTCCTGCCTGATATGGGATTTAGCCAACTGTCTCCTATATTTTGTACTATCATTGTTTTGGCCAATAACTGATGCTGACACAAATTCAAATACTGCTAAACACATTGAGATTTGATTAATTATAGGACTCAGGCAAATTCTAACATAAATCCTTACCTTTGCTAGGAAATCCATTGATCTGTGTGTCCCCATAGATTGTAACATTTAAGGGGCAAGATGTTCCAGTGCTGTTGCAGTGGTTCTTGCCTAGGGTTAGACATGCTGTGAGTGTGTTGATAGTTTTCCCAGATCACTTCAAGGGTCAGTGAAGAGCAGTTCAAGGGTCAGTGAAGTCAGTTAGAGAAGAGCACCCAGGCAGCAGTGGTGCTGTGAACTGACTGAGAAGTTGGGACTCAGGAGAAGGCCCAGGGACTGTCTGGTGGCTCCATGCTGTGAAAAAGATTAGGGTTAAAAGAAACCCGGGGAGCCACTGATAGTGTAGTGCAGCCGTGAGCATGGGATCAAGGAAGCCCACAATAGTGTTTACTTGGAACAGCTGAGAAAGATGAGCTCAGAGAAACTCAGGGCAATGTCAGCTTGGTGAAGCTAACTGCTTGGTAAAAAAACTGAAACTGTGTGGGTAATTAGACACTTGCAAGCAACCTTTGGAATCCTAGGGAATGTAGTCTCAAGAAAAGCGATTAATCTACCAGGAGGCGATCAGTTATAGAGGCAGCCTGAGTCGGAGCAGTTCTGAGGGAGTTCCAAGGCTAGATCTTCGGAAGTGCAGAATTGGAATCCCTTGTGAAGGAGACAGAGTTTAATGAGATTTGATGACTCACAGTGTCCCTGATGTCTGAGAAATCTGTGAAATCTGCCCTCACCACATTTACCATTTGATGTGCACTGTGGGGCGTTCGACTACAGTTTGTCTGTTAATTCATGTGTTTCTCATTAAAGATATTAGAATATAGGGTATATGTATTGTTTTATTTTTCTAATTTTGTGTCATGGGGTTTATTGTATTTGTTCAAAACACATTGAATCTTGTGGATTTATTCCAAAAACAAGCGTCTTTAATCTCAACCTTTAACGACTTCAAACAAAACTTTACTGGTCTATAACTGGACCTTGCTTGCTCCACCCCCACCACTCCCCCATCCCCAGCTCCCCCAACCCAAGTCTCGGGGTCTGGCCAAGGATCATAACACTTACCACATAATTTTTGTTTATTAGCCAACAAAGGGAATAGATTTTTGCCTTTACCAGTAGTGCAGAAAGCAGTGCCTGCTTGGGGCACAGAGAAAGATCTGGCAGAGAGTACATCCTGAACGGTGCCCACTCAATATTACTTCTATCAATTTAAAAAATACAAAATTGGGCAGACATTTTGAACTGTACTCCAGCAAGATTTAAGCCTTCAAGAAAGAATGAGCCAAAAATAGGAAATACTAGAAGTGACACTAAACAATAAAATGAAAATGAAAACAGAATGGATGAACATATCTAAAAATGAAAGGAAAGAAGCGTATACTTCCCTGCTGTTGATAGAAATGTCTCTCTTTTGTTGCTGCTGAAAATTTTATAATTTTAGGTTAGGATTAAGCATAACATGGGGTCATTTATTGCAATAATTCTACAGGGACATTCTGTCAATAGTCATTTAAATGTGTGTCAGGGCTATTGCATCAATACCAGTGACCTTGTTGGATGTGCAGTTGATTGCAGTCAATAAACAGAAATCATTAGATCACTTGCACATTACCAGTCCTCCTATTTGACTGGTGCCTCTGACAAAGATAGCATAACTGTGATTTCTTCTATTTTCCCATCAAATGATCCTCCTGGGATATTATTACAGGAGTTGTTTTCTTGATGTATTTCAAGTGAGATGTGTTACCAATTCCTGTTGGAAAACTCAGGATGTTGACCACCTTCCTTCTTCTTCTTACATGGGAGTGAAACAAGTTTTCATCAAGCTTGCATTTATTTTATTCTTTCATGGGATGTAGGCTTCTCTGGCTAAGCTAACATTTATTGCCCTTAAGAACGTGATGGTGAACTGCCTTCTTGAACCACTGAGAAACAAGTGGCATAGGTACTCTTAGGGAGGAAGTTCCAGAGTTTCGATCCAGTAACAGTGAAGGAACGATATAGTTCCGAGAATGGTGTGTGATTTGAAGACATATTTGTAGACGATGGTATTGCCATGAATCTGTTTCTCTCATTCTTCTAAGTGGCCGAGGTCATGGTTTTGGAAAATGCTGTCCAAAGGAGCTTTGCTCCTTTGGTGACTTGCTGCAGCGCATTGTATAGATGATACACACTGCTGACACTGTGCATCGGGGATGGAGGCAATGAATGCTTAAGGTAATAGATGGGGTACCAGTCAAGTGAGTTGCCTTTCCCTGAATAGTATCAAGCTTCTTAAGTGCTGTTGGAGCTACACTCATCCAGGCAAGTGGAGAGTATTCCATCACATTCCTGACTTGTGCCTTGTAGATGATGGACATGTTCTGGGGAGTCAGGAGGTGAGTTACTTGCCTCAGAATCCCTAACCTTTGACCTCCTTTTGTGGGTCATATATTTATATGGCTGGTTCAGATCAGTTTATGGTCAATGGTAACTCCTCAAGAAGTCAATCTTGGGGATTCAGTGATGGTAATGCCATTGAATGTCAAGAGATAGTTAGATTTTCTCATTGTGGAAATGGCCATTATCTAGCACTTGTGAGGCAAACGTGTTGCTTGCCACTTATCAGCACAATCCTAGATGTTGTCCAGGTTTTGCAGCATATGAACACAAGCTATTTCAGTACCTGAGGAGTCACAAATGGTACTGAACATTGTGCAATTAGTGAACATCCCCACGTTTTCTATTTATTTTTTATTTATTAGTCACAAATAGGCTTACATTAATACTGCAATGGAGTTACTGTGAAAATCTGTCACCTTATGATAGAGGGAAGACATTGATGAAGTGGTTAGCACTGCTGCTTCGCAGCTCCAGGGACCTGGGTTTGATTCCCGGCTCGGGTCACTGTCTGTGTGGAGTTTGCACATTCTCCTTCTGTCTGCGTGGGTTTCCTTTGGGTGCTCCGGTTTCCTCCCACAGTCCAAAGATGAGCGGGTTTGGTTGATTGGCCATGCTAAAATTGCCCCTTCGGGTCCTGGGATGTGTATGTTTGAGGGATTAGTGAGTAAATGTGTAGGGATATGGGGATAGGGCCTGGGTGGTATTGTGGTCAGTGCGGACTCGAAGGGCCTAAGGGTCTGTTTCTGCACTGTAGGGTTCTATGTATGGTTCTATGTTCTATGAAACAGCTGAAGATAGTTGAGGTTACCATCCTGAGGAACTTCTGTAGTGATGTTCTGGGATTGAGATGATTGACCTCCAACAACCACAAGCATTTCTTTTCTGCAAAGTAAGACTCCAACTAGTGGACAGTTTTTGCCCTGATTTCCATTGACTCCAGTTTTGCTTGAGCTCCTTCATGATACACTGAATCAGGCTTTAAAACAGCGCCAGGTTTAAAAGGAGGCCTGGTATAGACAGCGGGCAGTGTTGGAGCGGGCAGCGGAGTGAGAGGGAAGCAGAGTGAACTATTAGGGCTTAAGATCAAAAGGGCTTGAGAGAAAAAGGGCCAGGTAAGTTCGTGTGGAAATTTTCAATATTACTACAGTGAATAATGGAGGGGCATGTGATGTGTTGTTTCTGTATGATGTGGGAGCTGGTGGACCCCAGGGTCCTTCCCAGTGACCATGTCTGCAGTAAGTGCAGGTTGCTGGAGGAGCTCCAGCTCAAAGTAGATGAGCTGGCCTCTGAGCTACAGACACTGAGGCTCATCAGGGGGAGAGAGTGTGCCATTGTCAATGGGGTGCAAGTGACATCCACCCCCCCCCCGCTAGACTGGCTAACTCTAACGGTCAGGAACAAGAGGGGGCTGTTGAGCGGAGGAAGGGGGCTGTTGAGCGGAGGAAGGGGAGTGGGGAGTGGAGGAAGGGGGGTGGGGAGCGGAGGAAGGGGGGTGGGGAGCAGATGCCTCAGCCTCTCAATCTGCATAACAGGTTTGAGGTTCTTGCTTCCAGTCTGGACGAGAACGAGGGAGGTGAGGTTGGTGAGCAAACTGCACACGGTACAGTGATGCAGCAGGACATAGGCAAAGAGAAGGTGAAAAGGAATGTAGTAGTAATTGGGGATAGTGGGGTTAAGGGTATTGACACTGTCCTTTGTCACAATGACAAAGTGCACAGAAGGGTGTGTTGTCTGCCTGGTGCTCGGGTCCGGGATGTCGCATCTGGGCTGCAGAGGAACCTGGAGTGGGAGGGTGAGAATCCGGTCGTTGTGGTACATGTGGGTGCCAACAACGTAGGCAAAATGTGAACTGAGGATCTGGGGAGGGAGTATGAAAAGCTGGGAATGGAATTAAAAAGTAGAACCGACAAGGTGGTTATCTCTGGACTACTGCCTGAACCGAGTGCAGACGGGCGTAGGGTTGATAAGATTAAGGAAGTGAATGGGTGGCTCAGGGATTGGTGTGGGAGGAATGGGTTTGAATTTATGGGGCATTGGCATCAGTATTGGGGTAGGTGGGACCTGTTCGGGCGGGATGGGGTTGGTCTGAATCGTGCTGGGACCAGAGTCCTGGCGAATCGTGCAAATAGGACTGTAGACAGGGCTTTAAACTAATTGGGGGGGGGGAGGGTGCGAGGGTAGGTGACATTACGGGGTCTAAAGTTAAGGAGAGGGTACAGGTAAGGGAAGAGGCCGAGGATGTCCCAATAATAAAGGGAGTAGGGGGCATGAGTATGGTTGGTAGTGTTCTGGCAAATAGGGTCCAGGTGAAGGCTGGGATGAAGGCACTTTATCTGAATGCACGAAGCATTCGGAATAAAGTGGATGAGCTGGTGGCGCAGATCAGCACAAATGGATATGATCTGGTGGCCATTACAGAGACGTGGCTGCAAGGTGACAGGGACTGGGAGCTGAATGTCCAGGGGTATCAAGTGTTTAGGAAGGATAGGCGGGAGGGAAAAAGGGGGGGCGTAGCTCTGCTGATTAAGGATAGCATCAGGGTGGTAGCAAGGGATGATATAGGAACCAAAGAGCAGAACATGGAATCGTTGTGGGTGGAGATTAGGAACAACAAAGGAAGGAAGACGCTGGTGGGTGTCATCTAGAGGTCCCCGAATAATGATCTGGAGGTGGGGCGGGCTGTTAACACGCAAGCAAGTGCGGCGTGCAGGAATGGGACGGCCGTAATTATAGGAGATTTCAATCTGCATATTGATTGGTCGACCCATGTTGGACGCGGTGGGCTCGAGGAGGAGTTCTTGGAATGCTGCCGGGATAGTTTCCTTGAACAGTGTGTGTTGGAGCCGACGAGGGAGCGAGCTATCTTGGATCTGGTGCTATGTAATGAGGCGGGTAGAATTAGGGACCTTGCGGTGAAGGATCCTCTTGGAGAGAGTGATCATTGTATGGTGGAGTTTCTGGTGCAAATGGAGGAGGAGAAAGTGGGTTCCCGGACACGCGTCCTTTGTTTGAACAGAGGGGAGTACGGTAGGATGAGAGAAGAATTGGCGAATGTTGACTGGGGGAGCGCGTTGGAAGGTAGGTCTGCTGAGGAGCAGTGGAGGATCTTTAAGGAGATCTTTCTTGGTGCTCAGCAGAAATTTATTCCAATGGTCAAAAAGGTCCGTAGGAGGAGAGGTAATAAGCCGTGGATAACGAAGGAGGTGAAGGAAAGTGTTAAATTAAAAGCGGAGGCGTTTAGAGTAGCTAAGAGTAGTGGGTGAGAAGAGGATTGGGAGAAGTTTAAATGTCAACAAAGATTGACAAAGAAGTTGATAAAGAAGGGTAGGAGAAACTATGAAGCTGGGCTAGCGCTTAGTATAAAAAAGGATAGCAAGAGTTTTTATAAATATATAAAAAGGAAGAGACTGGCTAGGGTGAACGTTGGACCCTTAGAGGATGAGAGGGGGGACTTAGTGGTAGGGGATGGGGAAATGGCTGAGGTCTTGAATAACTTTTTTGTTTCAGTCTTCACGGAGGAAGACGTGAATAATTTGCCGGGTGTTAGAGATGGAAAGGTAGTAGGACCGGAGGGTCTCGATGACATTATTGTTACTAGAGAGGCAGTGCTCGACAGACTGGAGGGACTGATTGTGGACAAGTCTCCAGGACTGGATGGAATGCATCCGAGGGTTCTGAAAGAAATGGCAGAGGTGATAGTGGATGCCTTGGTGGTTATTTTCCAGACGTCGCTGGATTCCGGGGAAGTGCCGGAAGATTGGAAGCAGGCGATGGTGCAGAGGGACCTCGGGGTCCTTGTGCATGAGTCGCAAAAATCCAGCCTGCAGGTGCAGCAGGTGGTCAGGAAGGCTAATGGGATGCTGGCCTTCATAGCGAGGGGGATTGAATATAAAAGTAGGGAGGTCTTGCTGCAGCTGTATAGGGCACTGGTGAGGCCGCAGCTGGAGTACTGTGTGCAGTTTTGGTTGCCGTACTTACACAAGGATATTTTGGCCTTGGAGGGAGTGCAGAGGAGGTTTACTAGGCTGATACCGGAGTTGAGGGGGTTGAGCTATGAGGAGAGGCTGAATAAACTAGGCTTGTACTCGTTAGAGTTTAGAAGAATGAGGGGAGATCTCATTGAGACGTATAAGATGATGAATGGGATGGATAGGATAGAGGTGGAGAGGCTCTTCCCGCTCAGAAAGGACAGTAGGACTAGATAAAGGGGGGGCGGTTTAGAACGGAGTTGAGGAGGAACTTCTTCACTCAAAGGGTGGTGAATCTCTGGAATTCTCTGCCCATTGAGGTGGTGGAGGCTGCCTTGCTAAATATTTTTAAGACGCAGGTTGATGGGTTTTTGATAAGCGAGGGGATTAAGGGTTATGGGGAGAGGGCTGGAATGTGGAACTGAGCCATGACAGATCAGCCATGATCTTATTGAATGGCGGGGCAGGCTCGAAGGGCTAGATGGCCTACTCCTGCTCCTATTTCTTATGTTCTTATGTAAATGCTGCCTTGATGTCAAGGTCAAACACTTTCACCTCATCTCTTGAATTCAGCATTTTTGTTCATGTTTGGACCAAGTTTGCTGAGTGGCCCGAGCAGAAACCGAACTGAGCAGGACCCGGTGCTGCTTGATAGCACTGTCAACAACTCCTGCCATCACTCTGATGTTGATTGAGAGTAGACTGATGGGCTGGTTGTTGGATTTGTCCTGCTTTTGATGGACAGGACATACCTGGGCAATTTTCCTCATTGCTGGTTAGATGTCGGTGTTGTAGCTATACTGGAACAGACTGGCTAGATGCGTAACTAGTTGGAATTAATTGAATTGGCTGAAAACTGGCATTTGTGATGCTGGGGACTTCAGCAGGAGGCCAAGATGATTCATCCACTCTGCACTTCTAGCTAGAGATGGTTGCAAATGCCTTGCCTTTTGCACTGATGTGCTGAGCTGTCCCATCATTGAGGATGTCTGTGGCATCTCTGCTTGTTTAATTGTCCACCACCATTCACACCTGGCTGTGGCAGGATTGCAAAGCTTAGATCTGATCTGTTGGTGCTGGGATTGCTTAGCTCTGTCTATCGCATGTTACTTCCACTATTTGGCATGCAAGTGGTCTTGTGTTATAGCTTCACTAGGTTGACACTTTATTTTTAGGTATGATTGATGCTGCTACTGGCACACCCTTCCCCCAACTCTTCATTAAAGCCGGTTTGATAATAATGGTAGGGTGAGGGATATGTCGGGCCATGAGGTTACAGATTGTGGTTGAGTACAATTCTGTTACTGCTGGTGACCCACAGGGCTTTATAGATGCCCAGTTTTGAGTTGCTGGATCTGGCCAAAATCAATGCCATTTAGTAATGTGGCAGTGCCACAAAATACTATGGACAGTATCCTCAATGTGAAGACAAACTTCATCCCCACAAAGACCGAGCGGTATTCACCCCTACCGATATTGTCATAGACAGATACATGTGAGACAGGTAGATTGTTGAAGATTGCGTCAAGTAGGTTTGTACCCTTTTGTTGGTTCCATAACTGCCCGTTGCAAGCCTTATCTAGCAACCATATTTTTCAAGAATCAGCTATCTCAGTCAATAGTGCTGCCAAACCACTCCTGGTGATGGACATTGAAACCCCCCACCCAGAGTACATTCTGTGTCCTTGCCATCCTAGTGCTTCCTCCAGGTGGTGTTCAATATGGAGCAGTACTAACTGATCAGCAGACCAGGGGTTGGGACACGGGGTAGGACGCACAGAGGCAGGGTGGTGGTAATCAAAAAGCAGTCTTCTTGCTCATATTTGACCTGATGCTATGAGACCTCATAGGGTCTGGAGTCATGATGAGGACTCCCAGGGCAACTGCCTGCTGACTGCAGATCACTGTGCTGCCACATTGAAATAAATGATGATTGAAGTTCAAAACAGGAACTGCAGTGTCATATACATATAGAATAAATTACAAAGCTCCTATCTGTGCACACTTCCTGCCACTCTTTGCATTATAAATTCACATGTCCACACTTATTAATGGTAACTGTCAGTATAAAACAGGTTATTATACCCTCCTCCAAGTGCAGAAGCTACCACTGGCAGGAGAGAATAATGACAAATTCATAGAGGCAGTATGGACCTAGGAATTCACAAGGGAAAAATATGAAAATAAGGACAGAATGTACAACTTTAAAATGAGTACTGAATTATTCATGCCTTGATCCAATTATCCATTGCTGCCTAACCCCACTTCACCTGAAGAGTACGCTTGATCTTGACTCCCTATGTGCAATGCCATGGGATATCAACCAATATATATGGAAAGTCATAACATATTCATGGATTTGATTGGCCTTAAAAGTGTACTTTTCATATTAACAGCATTGTCTAGAACTTATATCCTTTAGAATTACTTATAAAATCATTCTGTCCCTGACATTCTCCTGATCTTCTGTCATAACTTCAACCAGGGGATTAGAGGGGTATCCCAGAAGGAATGGCAATTTTAAACCATGTATGTTATTTCTAAGGGGCTCCTGTGATCTCCCGTTGAAGTTACACAATGTCAGGAAAATCCCCACAGATATTTCATGACTTATATCTCTTAGGCAGGAAAGTGCAATAATCAAAATATGAATAAATGTGAAATTGTTCATATTAATTTCACAGAAAGATGGTTGGTCAGGAGTTAATGACTATCATTGTGTTAATATTTATGCCTCTTCAAATACTGAAAAACAGGTGGGAAAGCTGTGTCTCCCAAAACTGGGTCAGGGGTTTCTTTCTGACAGAATAAATTTGAACTCACTAGCATCGTTACTTTTGAGCAGTGGGTTTCTAACTTGCCTATGTGAGGTCTGTTGTGCAAATAATGATACACATTCCTGGTGAATCCCTGTCTTACCCTTTAGCAGACCCACACAGACATGGGGAGAACATGCAAACTCCACACAGAGAGTGACCCAACCTGGGAATCAAACCCAGGTCTCTGACACAGTGAAGCAGCAGTGCTAACCACTGTGATACCACGCCACCTCATCTTCCTTTCCAATCCCCAAATTTCATGATTCCCCGAGAGTCCAAAAATTTATCAATCTAAGCCTTGAACATTCTCAACGAGTGAGAATCCAGACTCTTACAAGGTAGAAAATTTCAAAGATTCCATCCATCTTGGTGAAGAAATTCCTTCTCATCTCAGGCTGAAATAATGACCTCTTTTCCTGAGACCATGCCTCCTGATTCTAGACTCTCCATCCATCCAAGGGAGGCAGCTTTTTTTGTATTGACCTTTCAAACCCCACAGAAATACATAAGTTTCCTTGAGAATTTCACTCTTTCTTTTAAACTCCAGAGAATATAGGCTCACTTTATTCCGTGTCCCATCGGAGGAAAACCCTCTCATCCCAAGAATCAATCTATTGAACCTTCATTGCACTGTCACTGCAGTGTCGCCAAAGCAAGTCATACATAAATAAGGGTACAAAAACTGTACACAGTGCCACAGGGAAATGGGAATTGCTTTCCAGCTGTTAGGGAAAGCAACCTCAATACACAATTGATGGAAAACAACTGTATATATAATATATCAATAAAAATAATATAACTAAATGTTAGGGCATCGTTTGCATAGGTTGGAGATTGTAATAGTTTAATGACCTACGTCTGCATCAAAGTTAGAGTATAAGCAATATTTCAGTAATATGTAATTTAAAGGAGCTTTCACAGGCTCAGTTCCACAATGAAGTGGTACTTCAAAAAAGTACCTTTAATCCTGCCAAATCAACTAAACCAACTCGAAAGCAGTTTTTCAGGAATTGGACTGACAAGTCAGTTAGATTTAAGAGCAGTCAGAACAGCGTGTTGGAATGGTGATCTCAAAGAACAAAAAAAGGTACAGCACAGGAATAGGCCTTTTGGCCCTCCAAGCCTGGGCTGACCATGATCTCCATTTACTTTCTTACTTCCATCAGTCTCCTAGATCCGTGGTGTTCCCAGGCCTGCTGAGTCTCTCCAGCAATTTCTTATTTCCGATTTCCAGCTTCCGCAGTATTTTGCTTGTATTCTAGTGTGATGGAATACTCTCTAATTGCCTGAACAAGTGTTATTCCAACAACACTCATGAAGCTCAACATCCAGGACAAAGCAACCCACTTGATTTGCATCCCACTCTTCACTTTCAACATCTACAGCTTCCGCAACTAATACGCAGTGGCAGCAGAGTGTACATAAGAACATAAGAACATAAGAAATAGGAGCAGGAGTAGGCCATCCAGCCCTTCGAGCCTGCCCCGCCATTCAATAAGATCATGGCTGATCTGTCGCTGCTCAGTTCCACTTTCCCGCCCTCTCCCCATAACCCTTAATCCCCTCTCTTATCAAAAACCCATCAACCCGTGTCTTAAAAATATTTAGCGAGGCAGCCTCCACCACTTCAACAGGCAGAGAATTCCAGAGATTCACCACCCTTTGAGTGAAGAAGTTCCTCCTTAACTCCGTTCTAAACTGCCCCCCTTTTATCTTGAGGCTGTGCCCCCTAGTCCTACTGTCTTTTTTGAGCGGGAAGAGTCTCTCCACCTCTATCCTATCCATCCCATTCATCATCTTATACGTCTCAATGAGATCTCCCCTCATTCTTCTAAACCCTAATGAGTACAAGCCTAGTTTATTCAGCCTCTCCTCATAGCTCAACCCTCTCAACTCCGGTATCAGCCTAGTAAACCTCCTCTGCACTCCCTCCAAGGCCAAAATATCTTTGCGCAGGTGCGGCGCCCAAAACTGCACACAGTACTCCAGCTGCGGCCTCACCAATGCCCTATACAGCTGCAGCAAGACCTCCCTACTTTTATATTAGTACCATCTATAAGGTGCACTGCAGCAACTGACCAAGACTCCTTCAACAGCACCTTCCAGACTTATGACCGTCACCACCTAGAGAAGCTATAGATGTATGGGAACACCACCATCTGAAAGTTCCCCTCCAAGCCACTCACCATCTTGACTTGGAACAATATTATAGTTCCCTCACTATCGCTAGCTCTAAATCCAGAAACTCCTTCCCTAACAGCTCTGTAGGTGTGTCTACATGGCACAAACTGAAGCAGTTCAAGAAGAGGCTCACCACCAGCTATCAGGGGAATTAGGAAAGGGCAATAAAAATGCTGGCCTAGACAACAATGCTCACATCCCATGAAAGAATGAAAAGTAACTTTACTGATTCCTGAGATGAGGGGTTATCCTATGAGGAAAGGTTGAGCCTGAATCCACTGGAGTTTAGAAGAATGAGAAGTGATCTTATTGAAGCGTATACAGTTGTAAGGGGACTTTGATAGGATGGATGCGGAAAGGATTTTTCTCCTTGTGGGAGAAACTAGAACAAGCAGACACTGTTTAAAAACATGGCACCTCCAATTTAAGACAGGAAGAGAAGAATTTCTTTCTCTCAGAGGATCATGAGCTGTGGAATTTTTTTCCCTAGAGAACAATGGATGCATTGAATATTTTTAAGGCTAAGTTAGATAGATTCTTGATTGACAAGGGAATCAAAGGCAATGGGATTAGGAAGAAAAGTGGAGCTGAGGACCCAGTCAGATCAGTCAGGATCTTACTGATTAGTGGAGCAGCTCAAGGGGCAAAATGGCCTCTTCCTGTGCCAAATATGTATATTTGTATGACTCAGAAGGTGAATTATTTGCCTCAGAATTCCCAGCCTCTGACCTGCTCTTACAGTCACAATATTCACATGGTGGCACATTGATATCTGGTAACCCCCAGGATGTTGATAGTGGGGAATTCAGCAATGGAATGCCATTGAATGTCAAGGGGTGATAGTTAGGTTCTCCCTTGTTGGGAATGATCATTACTTGACGCTTGGGTGACATGAAGGGGTGCCAGGGTGGATAGGCCAATGGGGAGGTGAAACTCAGAAAAGGCGTGCAAACCTTGAGGCAGGCTCCAATGGACCCAAGGGACCCTAAAGGAGGCAAAACCTCCAACTCACCACCAATCTTGAACAATGAAAATTAAAGATTTTAAAGTTTATTTATTAGTGTCACAAGTAGCCTTACATTAACACTGCAATTAAATTATTGTGTGGAGATGCCATTGTTGGACTGGGGTAGGCACAGTAAGAAGCCTCACAAAACCAGGTTAAAGTCCAACAGGTTTATTTAGTAGCATGAACTTCCAGAGTACTGCCCCTTCATCATTTTAACCTGGTATTGTGAGACTTCTTACTATGAAGTTATTGCAAAAACCCCCTAGTTGCCACACTCCGGTGCCTGTTTGCATACATTGCGGGATAATTTAGCATGGCCAATTCACCTAACCTGCAAGTCTTGTTGCAGACTTCCCATTTGACACAGGCCACCACTCAAAATGGAAAATTGCAGTGGGCATGGGAGGAAACTCTTAGGTGACCATTAATTGACCACTTATGGACTTTGATTGGGTCATTTGCACATTCTCCACTTGTCTGCATGGGTTTTCTCTGGGTGCTCTGGTTGCCTCCCACAGTCTAAAGATGTCAAGTTATGTGGATTGGCCATGCTAAATTGCCCCAAATTGTCCAAAGATGGGCAAGTTAGATGTATTAGCGATGATAAATGTGCGGGGTTATGGGGATTGGGCAAATGGGAGGGCCTGAGTGGGATGCTGTTTCGGAGAGTCAGTGCAGACTCGATGGAGTGATTGGCCTCTTTGCGAACTGTGGGGATTCTATTGTCCTATGGGTCATGGGGGCCATATATCTCCCTATTCACTTGTAAAATTAATATGGTGGCACAGTGGTTAGCACTATTGCCTCACTGCACCAGGCGCCTGGATTCAATTCCCAGCTTGGTATTTTGTCTGTGTGGAGTCCGTATGTTCTCCCCATGTCTGTGTGGGTTTCCACCAGATGCTCCGATTTCCTCCTAGAGTCCGAAAAACATGCCAAGTAGGTGCATTGGCCATGCTAAATTCTCCTTCTGTGTACCCAAACACACACTGGAGTGGGATTTTCACAGTAATTTCATTGCAGTGTTAATGTAAGCCTAACTGTGACACTAATAAATACATATTAAAAATTCATTCAGGGGTAGGTGAAGGTAGGAAAGGTACCCATAACATCATGCCCAATTTTATTCCCCTATCCACCTTCCATATACAGCATGCATAAAAATCATTGTCTTTTATTGTTCACTTTTCCTCAGTTTGTCTCCTTGTGCCTCTTGAGCATCTCGCTCCTCCTTTTCATTTCCTCACCCCACTTAACGCTTACTGGTCATTCTTTAATTCCCCTGTCTATCATTTGTCTATCATTTTGTATGCTCCCCCATCCCTCTTCCTTTTCTCTGTTCCTTTGTATTATTCATCTGTAATATTTTTCAGTTCTGAGGAAGGGTTTATACCTGAAATGTTGCAAACACAGATGCTACCTGACCAACAGATTTTCTCCAGCATTTTCTATTTATGTTTTTGGATTCAGAATTATTAGCGTCTGCAATATTTTGTTTTTTACCTCCAGAGGTCTCAAGAGACTGGTTGCATTCCTGCTCTGCACAGTGAGAAGTGCTTGGTTGCAGATGGGCAAGGTCAATAAATCTACTATTGAGTTACTATTCATTTTAATAATAATTTTCATAATTGTGCTCAAACCTGTTGAATTCTGTGATGCAAGGAAACAATGTCATCATGTGGCCATGCAAGACAGATTAAGCAATGGAAACTATTCCTGTGTCTGTAGCCTCCGTCAATGTATTCCTCTTATCCCTTGCTATTTTTAAAAAAGTGCATAAATTACTTCTGACACTCATGCCCTTCCTCTCTCATAACTCCTTCCTGGATGTTGTGCATGTTTTCCTGGAATGGCCCCTGATGGTCCCACGTGTGGAGACACCTCCTTACCTGTGCCCTCCTTTAGTTTCACTTGTGCTCCAGTACTAATTTGTCCAAAACGTTTGATTATTTTCCTCTATCTTGCTGAATTCAGATCCTCCCCTTCCTCAAACATAGAGTGAAGCTTTTGCCTAAAGAGACATCTGTTGATTATATTCACCTCTGAAAATGTGAATGTAAGAATTAGGAAATTATGTCTTTTGTGCAGAACATCATGTAAAATGCAAGCATGTTTTAATAAGTATGTCATTACATATTTATATAACACAGATCCAAGAGGACAATGAATATTACAACTGTCAATGTTCTATAAACGTTTACTGTTACATATGCCACATAAATCTATCCCTTTATCTCCACCAACAGCCCCAAGGTTCTTGCTTCAGGGATATATTTAACTGGCAGATGGAGCTTCTTGTGATGGATTTAAATATTAGGAATTTGTACATAGCCGTCACTGCATCCAATTTACAATCTAAGCAATTATCTGTCCACTTGTGTCAGCAGCTTTCCCATTGCAAGAGGCTCTGCACTAAAAATGTGAAGTTGTACATTTTTGCCACCCATCCTGACTCTTTGGTTGACATCAATTCCTGGCTGAGCGTAAATTTGTTTCAGTTCTGTGTAAGAAAATCTGAGTCTGTCCCTCACAAGTCTTTCTGGCATCCATGTACTTCCCTGGTCCTTGCCACAAATCCACCCATTTAGTTTACATCCTGAGTTGTGCAATTGAACTTCCTGTTTGAATTAAGGCAGAGTTTCTCAGTCCTAGATCTAGCTTGTTATCAAGATTGTTCACTTCCACCTCCAGAACATTGATCACTTACAGATTTATCACTCCTCTACTTCTACTGAAATCCTAATCAGCACATCAAACACCCACAGGACTGATTTCTTCAATACTTTCCTTACTGGCAAGTCCATGTCCACCACTCACAAACTTCAGCCAAATAAGAGTCTTGGCCTACATCCTCCTCAGAACACAATTATCACCCATTGGTCCCTGACCTCCAGTAATCGACTTAAGGACAGTCATTTTTGTTTTCAAATTCCTGTATGGCCTTTTTGCTCCTCATCCAAGTTGTTTTTCCCAATTATAAATGGAACATGCCCTGATAGCCAACTATTGTTGATGCCATTTGCTCCATCACTGAAGGCCAATCTTCCAGCCAGCATGTTCCTGCCTTCTAAAATTCTTTTCCAAGTAATCTTGACCTTACAATCTCCAACCCAGTTCTCCTCTTTAGTTACCTTTTCTGTTATCTCCATTTCTACAGACCTAAATTCTCCAATTTTACCCCCTCCGTGATTATCTCTCCACCCTGCTAAGTGCTGGTGCAATTTATCTTATATAGAAAACACTCCTCTGCACCTCCTCTCACACACACACACACACACACACACACACGCACATACACATAAGCACATATGCATGTACATGCACAGATACACATGCATGAGCACAGACATACAGACAACTACATACATGCATACAAATGCACACACACATACACACACATTTGTTGCATCCCATTGAATTACACATACTTTAAATGTCACTGAAACCATTCTTTTAAGAAAATAACAGAAAAATGTTGGAAACGTTCAGCAGGTCTTACTGCATTGGTGAAGAGAAAAACAGTTAACAATGTTTCAGGTGAATGACTGTTCTCAAAACATTGGGCTGAATTTTTCCAGCCCTGTGGAGACAGAGTTAGAGCCAGGAAGCCGGTAGAAGTGAAGGAATGCCTCATAATTCCTCCTCATCATTTTCCAGAGGTGGCTGGGATGCAGGAATGGGAGCCCCTGGCCAGCGGTGGACATCCAATGAAAGCAGTTAGGCAGTTCCTTAACAAATGAATCGAACAAAATTTTGAATTATGTTGAGGGTGCATCAGTCTGACTGAGCTTCAGCGGTTCACCAACTGCAATGAAGCAAGCGGGAGACAATTGTTATTTGACAGATAGACGCAATAAGGTGCGGTTCTTCCTGGCTGCTTTTGGAAAAGAGAGTAATTTAAAGGGATTACTGTTATGGAAAGACTGTTGGGAAGGCTAGGAACTGTAACGCTTTCCCAGGGCCCCTGCCAATGAGCCCAGATAAGACACAGGGATGATACCCTTTGAGAATTGAAGGCTGCAAAGGGAGACACTTGCCCTATACTTGCCCTAGTCAGAAGGAGAGCAAAAGAGAGTAACTTGAGCAGTCACATGATAACAGTTTACCATGGACAGAGGAACATCAGCAACATGCTGTACTGACACACACATGTAGGGGGCGCATAAAGGCAGTAACCAGATGAATGAATGCTCAAAGAAGGCACTAGCCCGGCAGAAAGGGTCTACAGACAATGGTTTAGCTTCATGGGCCTTTGAAGACACTGTGTATCAGACAATTGCTGACCTATACAGAATGGTGGCAGAGGAGCTAAGACCACCGGAATGTGAAGGATCCATTACCTATGGCAGTGAAGGTGACTGTGACACTTCTGGGTCATTTTAAGGATCAGCTGGAGACATTTGTGGAACCTTGCAATTTGCTGCTCATCACTGAGTACAGCAGGTGAAGGATGCCTTGCTCATGAAGGGAGGGGAGTACATACGATAATATGTCAGGTCAAGAGAGCAATCGAATTTGGGGTGGCAGGATTCAGTCAGGTTTAAGGGTCATGGACTGCACCCATCAAGGCACCTTCAGGGCAGCCAACAGGAAGGAGTTCCATATCCTCAATGTGCAGATCATGTGCAACAACTGGAAAATGGTTTCCGGGAAGCTGCCATGGATTCTTCATTCTAACTTAATCCCAGAAGCATCACTTGAACTCTGCACCAGAAAGCGTTTGTAGATGTAGCTTGAAGAGGGCCTGATGACTCACACCAGTGCAAAACCCAAAAATGATGGTGGAGGAATTATTCAACCACAGCCATCTAACCATGTGGATTATCATTGAGCAGTCTATTGGCCTGCTGAAAATACACTTTAAATAGTGATGCCACTCTGAGGGACCCTCAAAGTAATATCTTCAAGTATTGCAGTGGTGTGCTGCATTCTCCACAACATGGCACAGCAGAAAAGAGTTAAACAGGTGCTGATTTATTTGAGCATGTTACCTCCTTTGATCAGGATGTTGAGGGAGAAGCAGTTAGCAGACAACATGTGTGGAAGGGAAACCCACAATGCTCTGATCTTCATTAGTTTCAGCTGAGATGGCTAATGCTGCCACTCAGCCAGAGCTATAAGTCTCCTTGTGGATGCCTGTAGTAAGTACTGCCATGCCATCACAATGTTATGGACCTCATGAGATGCCTATTCTTGGTTCATCATCCATCCCAGCCTTTTAGTCATTGGCATCCCTTTCATGAGCTCCATCTCCATGTCTTCAAAGGTAACAGCCTGATAGAGGGAATAACGGTCACACAGCATGTTAAAGTAAGGCGAGGCCTTTGTCTAGATGCTCAAATTCATGATAGCCATTATTCAACTAGATGTGTTTATTATTTTTGCTTCTGACTGCTTCTGCATTGTGCCCCCTCTGCTGCTGGAGATGATGTGAGAGCAGCCTCTTGGCCTTGCTATTCTGGCACGTTTGCTGTCCATACCAGAAGGCTGTAGCCTGTACAAACCATGAAGGGCCTGACTCCGGCTGCACCATCTGCACCAATGCAGTGGAAACCCCTGTTATCATTGCAGGAAGCAGCATTCGTGTTGTGGACAGATGGGCCAAGGGAATGCCATCAAAGCTACCCAACCCCTTCAGCCATCTATTTCTTGACCCTTTCAGGGTCCACTTGCTCTCCCATGCTTGCCAGAAGTCACACGCCATCTTGCAATGGGTCCATGTATCTTGGAGCTATCACACCAAATGGTGTTCAATGTTACTCAAGGTTGTTGTCATACTGTGGAGAGCTCATGTCTCCTTCATCCACTCAGTGGTCTGCTGTCACCACTCTCTCAATAGAGGAAGACAAGCACTTAAGAGTCAGGGAGAGTTATGGCGTCACTCGCGACATTGATGGACTCCTCCATTGTGCACACATGGCACTGAACAGTATCTGGGAACTCTGACCGATGTCAACACATCTCCTCTACTGTTCTATACACCCCCAGCTCGCTATCGCCTCCAAGGTCCAGCAGCAGTATGAGCCGATCATTGCTGGGCCTGTCCTCATTCCTCCCAAAGGGGACTGGCCACAGCTGTCACTGCCTCCACCATCTTCTCCTTCACATATGTGCTGTACTCACCTGCTGTTCTAGCTACTATTCATGCCCCTACTAAAGTGGAGGTCTATATGCTGGTGGAGGGTGCATTGGACTGATGTGAGGGTGTGTCCTGAGATAGGAACTTTGATTGTGAGGTATCTATTGGAATCGATGCCCTCTGCTGCATCATTGCAACCACTGGCCCTGCAGGGGAGGAAAGAAAGCGATTAACAACAGCCCAATTAGCTTTTTTCCTGGTGTATATGGTCATGAGCTTTAACTGATATTGCTGATCACAAAAACAACACAGAAATGACAAATGGGAAGGATTGATGTCTGCTCCATTGCATCTCTTACTGTCTGGGCTCCAGAGCCAGTTTGCCTTCTGTGGCAGTCTGACCTGTTGCTACCCTACCAACCTCCATTGTCACTTCCTCCACCTGCATTATCACAACAAGAAATGGCAGTCCACCACCCCTCTGTCTCCACTTACCTGCATGATGATTTCATTTTTATAACAACACAAAGATTGTAACACAACCTTTCTGCCTGTGTGTTGCTCATAAGACTCAATCACTTTTAAGGCCATCACTGCAGCTACTGCATATGTTCATCCATTCTTGCACTGTGTTAAGTTCTCATGTTTTCTCTCTGAATACTCTCAGTTTTGAATCACACATTGGTCCCTGTTCAGTCCTTGTGAATGGGACATCTACACTGCTGTACGTGCCATGGCTGCCATACCCTATCTGCAAGCCCACCATCTTGCAGCTCTCAATTGGCCACTAAAATGCTTCTGACACTGTACCCATGTTCACACCATAACACCGTAGTTTCTCATTTGTTCAGTCACCAGGCCTTCTTTGTGAGGCTAATTAGCCTCTTCCTGCGGCTCTGTGGGAATAACCCGTCTCTCCTTGCCTCCACTGCCTGTAGGAGCAGTATCTGGGCAGGCATCACTGAACCATGGAACTGCCCTTCCTCAGATTCCACCCATCACCTGGCTTGTACTCCACCCATTCTGCTGTGAGCAGCTCATATGAAGGTGCATTCTTCCCTTTCAAAAGGGTGCCTCCCCAGCTCCCTGCTCATTGTCCCCATCCCTACTAATTATCCACCACCAACCACTCCCTCCCCCCAAAAAAACCATGAAGTGGTTACAGATTAAAAGATTGCTGGAGCCACACAACCCAAATATAATCCCAGCACGAGGGCAAATTCAACCCGTTCACCCAGTTTCTCTGCCCCCAGATGCTGCCTGTTTTTCAAATTCATTCATGGGGCATGGGTGTCGCTGGCTGGCCGGCATTTATTGCCCATCCCTAGAAGTCTTTGGAGGGCAGTTGAGAGTCAACCACATTGCTGTGGCTCTGGGGTCAAATGCAGACCAGACCAGGTAAGGATGGCAAATTTCCTTTTCTAAAGAATATTAGTGAACTGGATGGGTTTTCCCCACAATCAACAATGGTCATCAGTAGATTCTTAATTCCTGATTTTTTTTATTGAATTCAAATTCCACCATCTGCTGTGGCAGGATTGGAACCTGGGTCCCCTAGAACCTTAGTTGAGTTTCTGGATTAATAATCTAACAATAATACCACTAGGCCATCAATTCCCCATTTCTGGCCTGCTGAGTATCTCCAAAGCTTTCTGTTTCTTTTTGTTTCAGATTTTCATTAGCTGGAGATTTTGCTTTCATTTTGACCCTCTGTGATCCTCTAGAAGTGGTCTAATATACTGGATTTTGTTTTTCTTTAGTTATTTAAGCCAGGCATCACGGGGCAGCATGGTGGCACAGTGATTAGCATTGCTGTTTCACAGTGTCAGGGACCTGGGTTCAATTCTGGTCTTGGGTGACTGTCTATATGGAGTCTGCATGTTTTCCCCGTGTCTGCATGGGTTTCCTCCGGGTACATAGAACATTACAGCGCAGAACAGGCCCTTCGGCCCATGATGTTGCGCCGACCAATTAAAAAGCAATGACCCTCTAACCTAAACCAATCCCTTTCCATCCATAAAGGTATCCACGGATCTCTTAAACGCCCCCAAACTAGGTGCATTTACAACTGCAGCAGGCAGGGCATTCCAATCCCTCACCACACTCTGGGTAAAGAACCTACCTCTGACATCCGTCCTATAACTACCGGTTATAGGTACTCGGTTATAGGTACCAGTTATAGGTAGTTATAACTACCGGTTACCGGTACTCCGGTTTCCTCCCACAGTCCAAAGATGTGTGGATTAGGTTGATTGGCCATGCTAGATTGCCCCTTATTGTCGGGGGACTAGCAGGGTAAATGGATAGGGTTATGGGGATAGGAGCTGGATGGGATTGTGATAGGTGCCGATTGGATGGGCTGAATTGCCTCCTTCTGCATTGTAGAGATTCTATGTTTCTATGATCAAAGGGCAAAGTGCACAGATTTGTTTAAAGCTCTATGCTCCTGAGAAGCTCCTTTACTGACAGATTTAAATGTGTTTCACCGCAGCCTGACTCCTTGGTGAGTTTAGGTTTACCCGTCAGTTTGCGAGGATTTGACAGCGGTGGAAAGTAGGCCAGATTTGGCGACAAAGGTCAAGTGACTAATTTGTGACGGTGAATTCGCGTAATTTCACCTAATTTGCAGTTGGATTGTCTAAATTACTGCGGCTTGGCTAGCAGTCAAGGCTGCAAGTAGCACCAGCCTTAAAATCAGCATTCCACCCGTTGTTCACATCTATTCTTCGCTGCCTTGCATAACATTTTCCCTGATGCCACCCTCCCCCATCACGGAGATTTCATTCCATAATCTATTTTATTCCATCAAAGAATTAAATATATTTTTCAACAAAAAAACTCAAAACACCCTTTATATTGGGAAATTCCAAACCATTTGCCTCAAATGAAATTAAAAAGGAACCTTCCATGAAGTAGTTCTTTGGAATGGATGGTTTTATTTCTGCATGATGAGAGAAGTCTTCTGAATTCGATGACAGTAGAGTTCGAAATCTGATCCAAATCACTTGCAGCCTTAAGAAGAATGCTGTGATATTTGGGGTTTTGGATCGCCTATATGTCATGCTAACGTGGATTTGGACTTTTTCACATTTGATTTCCATCTGAGGTTCCCACAATTATTCCAAACACACCGAAATTCTGTGAGAAAGATGGCGAAGAATGTGTCTTTTTTTGGAGTAAAGTTCCATCCTTCCACACACACTCCGTTTCGATATTTCGGGTCAGTGAGCTTAGCGCTAGTTTGAAGTTCGTTTGGCAGTGAGGATGTGAGATGAACATTCTGCTTAATGATGGCTCCGGGGTCAAGGGATCGCCAGTGGCCTGGATCCCAGCCAAGGGCAGAAGAAAAGAGGCTTTGTACGGCAACGGCTGATAGTCAAGTACAAACATGTTGGGTGGCTCTTAACACCCGAAGCTATGCCAGGACCGTTTAACACAACGAGGCGACCGACAGACTCGCTTTCAGCCTTTCCTCCCGATGTCCATCCCCCCCCTGCCCATTCTTAGAGTCTTCAGAAAAGCCCAGAGAGACTCGATTTAATTCCTTTAAAGGATGCGATGGTATTTCTGTGTATGTGTGTGTGTGTGTGTGTTTTACAGACAGTGGGAGCAGCTTTATCACTCCAGAAGAAAAACCCCTTCTCAGGAGGGCAATCTTTGCTGTGAAATCATTTGTAATTTGCCTTATTTTGTTTTTTGAGTCTGGGTTTCGGTTTCCACCCTTTTCAGCGACATTGCAAACTATCTTTCAGAATTTGTTCGCTTCATTTCGCATTGTGATTTTTTTAAATAATTCACTTCACCCTTTCGCCATCGCTCATCCTTGTGAGTGGGATTCACTTTTCAATGCAATGCATTGAGGAGCAGAATTTTTAACATAACCTAAACCTATACAACAGTAGTGTGGAGACAACTGATCAATGCTGCCTTATCCTCGCCTTCATCGTTTTATCTGGGAGGAGAAAGCATTGATTGGAGTTGTTGTAGCAGGAAGACCAGGCCGTTACGCAGCGCTCAGTCACTAGTTTATATCAGGCTGTAACTTTCTGGAGTTTAGGTCAGCGATTGATGTGCGCTTTCTGCTATTTGCTCGAGTGATTATTTAGAACTGAGTTTTGTTAAAATGAGGTTACGTTCATATGCCTCTCCGTCCACCCCCGCCCGCCCCACTATTTACCGAAAAGGTAAAAAAAATCTCCGTCTCACAAAGCGACTGGTTTTACTGCCAACCCCATTTTATGCCCCTTTTAGAAAACACGTGCCAAAATGACCCAATGGGAAGTGGAAAACTGTGATCGTCAATGTGCCACCAAGACCACCGCTGCTATTGTTCAGCTCGCTCGCAAATCAAAGGGACAAGGTTAACTTAACAAGCCTTTTTACGCAGGCTAATTGCATTATAATATCTCAATGAGTGTCCACACTCTGGGTTTCATGTTTCTCTCCAAAGGATGTTAGATCCTGTTTGAATGGGTTGAGAGGCAGGGTGAGCCGCGTTGGTGAAGCTGCAGAGTTTTGACGCTGAGGGAGACGTGGTTGTGGGTGAGGGGTGGACGGGGGGGGGGGCGGTGGTGGGCTGGGCGCGCGGACAGATGGTAACAGTAGCGCCGGTACTAATCTGGTTTCCGCTGATAACTGAACTGCCCCAGTGCATTCAGCCCATTAGACCCCAAGCGCTAGAAGATGTAACGGACGATGAGAATATTGTGCAACCAGACAAGAATCACTACAATTCAGTCATCAAAATGCATGCGACAGAAATACAAAGGTACATCATTGTCACTGGATGCACATTAATGCAGACACAGTGCCCCTCATCAGTGGATTCAACCGGCAACAGTGAAAAATGAATGGAGTCTAAATACACGACTGAATTCCCAGCTACAGTGATACATCAGTGTATCTGTAATAACGAACCGTGCCGATATCACTGTATAATACTACCCTCTTGTAACACATGCACACGGGACTATCTACATCCGGACCAGGTATCAACAGCACTGAATTGTGAGTGGGGGGAAGAGGTTTGGGGGATGTCGGTTCAATCGCAAACAAAAACAGAATCATACAATTCTCACAATGCAGGAAGAGGCCATTCGGTCCATCAAAATTGCACCAACAACAATCCCATCCAGGCCCTATCCCCGTAACTAAAGGGCAATGTAGCATGGCCAATCAACCGCACGTCTTTGGACTGTGGGAGGAAATGCTGGAAAATCTCAGCAGATCTGCCAGCCTGTGTGGAGAGAGAAAAGGTGCTTCGATCCTTCGTCAGAACTGGGTTCCGTCAGCGCGGGATTCAATGACAGAGTTATTCATTACCGAGATTATTCTCAACCTTGCCCTCAGTGTGTAGTGACCCTCAGGTTAAGTGACCACCACCCTTCTCTCTCTCTCAAAGGGGACAGCAGCCTATGGTCCTTTGGCAACCTTCACTGACAGGTGTGTACCGTCCCTATGTACCTGTAGCAGCACTACTGTCCGATTGTGGCATTGTACTGTACCTGTGGCTTACCTGCAACACTGTATAGGCCACACTGTTCCATCTAACTCTGGTATTGAAACGTATCTCAATCACTTCTATCATACTGCTCACCACAGTCATAAAATTAGCATTATCTTCCCATTCTTCGTTCTATTATTGAAGCTTTTAAAATTACAATGTTTCGTATCGAAATCAGAATTTCATCCTTTATTGAGTATATGCTGTTTTTCTCTTTATAACTTTCTTGCTGTATAATGTAGCGCCCATGTTGCTGATTCTGTGATTGGGATAACAATTATTGTGATCTAGTATGACTGAAGCAGCAATTATTAACTCTGAGAAGTTGAATTTCTCCCAATGAAAAGAAAAGCTCATTTAGATGAAAAAATATCCATTGGAAATCACCTGGACTTGGATTATGTTGGAATGTGTCCCGCCAAGTATTCACTAACTTAAACCATAACTGAAACAGGGAGTCGATTTGGGAGTCGATTTATATCGGGGTTGTTTATTGTGGTAACAATTGACTTGGACGGACACCTGAAAATTTCATTCCCCATGGCCCCCAACATGCAATCTATAGAATTCTTACAATGTGAAAGGAAGCCATTCGGCCCATCGATCTGCACCAACTATCCGACAGATTTTATCCCCTCCCCCGCCCTATCTCCGTAACCCCACACATTTATCTCACTAATCCCCCTATCCTACACATTTTGGACAGGAAAGGGCAATTTAGCATGGCCATTCCACCCCTTGGGTTCTTTCTTTATGATTTAATGATCAAAAGAAAAGCACAATCATTCAAAGGTTAAGGCTGCCACCATGTCCTAATATTTGACCCTGTCACTCAGATTTATTAAAACAAATTTATTCAGAAGCTTAAATCTATCGTATCTCTTTAATGTCTTTTGTGGTATTTAATGATTGATATTTGCTCATATCCAGGTATATATGAAACGTTGTTTGGAACACAGGATATTTTCTCCCAATGGGCCTGCCCTCCAACCACCCGCCCCCGCACCTCCCCCACCCCCCACCCCAACACCTGATGGTGCAAATCGTAATACACCGGCGATCATCCGAAATGGACACTTAAAAACAGACACCTTTCATAAACAAAGACATCACCACATTACGAAGGGAAACGATAAAGATTCATTGAAACATAATTCCTCCTCCGCACACTGGAAGTTGAGCACACGTTTCGCCTTTTTTTAAGTTAACAATATAATCTGGACGAATGTTGTTTACTTTTCTGTCCAGGCCAACCGATTACTCGGGTTTTGGACAATTTGTCAATCCATTTTCCCCCGGATTTATAATTATTTGTGCACTGGGAGCTTTGGGGAACTGAGAGTGTGATTAATGGAATTCTATGGAGCTCAGAGCTCGCCATGTGAGCGTCCCCTGGGAGGGGATCTGCCTGTCAGAGGCAGCAACACAACCCACAACTCACTGGGATTTGGGCAATAATTATCACATGGAGAAGAGAGAAAGCTACTTTCATATCGTACACGAACCACAAGCAGCACCGACAGAAAAGCTGCTTGGAGAGATTTGTGCATCATTCGTTGTGAAGGTGTACACAGATGCACACTTTAAAACAGAGGCTCAAACGAATCTAGGGATGACATTTTATAATTGAATTGTAGGAAGGAGGAAAATTGCATGATTTTACATTCACGAGCGACTATTCGTTATTTTCTCGATTATATCATGCAACCAAAAATGTGGTAACCTGTTACTAGAATGGAGTTACCCTCTTTCAAATGCTTTGCTCACACTAATTTCTGAATGTAAAATTAAAGACAAGCCGGCGATGGTAATTTGAAAAGGACTGCTTCCGAGAGTTTTCGGGTGGGTCATAAACTTTTATATAGAATCATAGAATGGTTATAGCACAGAAGGAGGCCACTTGGCCCGTCGTGTCTGTGTCGGTTCTCTGCAAGAGCACATATATAACGCTTAGCTTATTTCCAGTGACTACTATTTCCTCGGTGTTCATTGAATGTCATACATGATGCCTTATTTCCACTCTAGTTGTAGTTATTGCATTGTGTACACATTTTTGAAAAATGAACGGATTCATGCCGAAAGGCAGAAATCGAAGCGGGACTTTTTAAAAAAAAATCTGGCTAATGATTAATTCACAATTCAGTTTCTGAAAGCTCGGATGCAGTTTGCAAACTATTCTTTTTGTAGAAAGGGAGAGGTTCAAATCCAGTTGCAGGAAGATTCCAGCCAGATGTTGGTGTGCAATTTAATGCAGCTTTATGATTTATAGAGGGATACAAACTGTGATTACTGGTGCAGTGCCCATGTCACTCGACATATTTTTTTCTCTTTCAATAGGCTTTAGCGGTAATCTGCTCTTGAGGATTGATTGTAGATAAATCACCTAAAATGAGATAGAGCAAAAATAAAACAAATCTATCACTTCGTTCTACCTTTCATTATCCCACCTCTCAAATGTCACATGAATCAAACGCCAGAAACCATTGCATGTGGGACTAAGACTCCTAAATCTTAGCTTTTGAACTGACTGGATTAAGCATTGTAAATCTCCTTGCCTCCGTCGACTGGTCAGGAAAGAGTTAATGAACTAGACCTCAGTAAAATCGCACGCCAAGCCTATTCTAACTTCACAATTTTTTACAGGCTAAGATGTTAATTCATCAAGCGGGAGAAGTTCACAATCCCACAACTATCCCTGATCACGTTCAACCAGTCCCTCTGGAGAATTTAAATGCCTATTTTGTTTCATGTTCTTTCTGTATTGTGCAAAGCTATCATGTGGGCTTCATAACGGTTCGCCTCAACGGTTTGGAAGAAGCCGCTAATATATAATATATATGTTCAGAATATCGTAGCTTGGGTGGTCCAAGTCTTTTTCCACCCTCACTTTATGGTCATGAATATACACAGAGCTTCTTTTTTCAAGTTCTTACATGGGTAAAGCAAGAGCTGGTTGTAGACATGTAATAATTTCCCAGATGATCAATGTGAGGGCGTCATGTGTAAATGCTCAGCGCAGTGTTGTGTTGTTGCTTTGACGAGTTTCCGGACTGTTTTGGAGTAGTGCTTCATCTGTGCCAACTTTCTTTCCAACTGACCGGAGTTGCCAGCAGCGGAAAAATAAACTATAGATTAAGCCTGGAGGGACACTTCGCCGCCGCCAGCTACAAACCCTTTCTCTTGGTTTTCAGATTTACTTGGTTTGACTTCATAAGCTCTTGCCGTTTGTTTCCGGGGACTTAATCGGTAAATACAATGCTGAGGTCGGCCTTGAATTCGAAAAGACATCATTTTCATTTGCACTACATAATAGGATGTAATATGTATATACCATATAAAAATCCAATCACAATTCTCCAAAGAGACACTTCAGCTCCCAGCGTTACATAAAGTCAATATATATGCTATTACTTCTATTACTTATGCCTCATTTCTGTGCAATTGGCATTTATTCTTGAAGCCAGAATAACTTTACAGGAACTACTTGAGGCAATAAAAGACATTTTCTTTTATTTGAGTTCGAAAATATGAAACAATCAAGTTAACTTTAACGATGCTCACCTGAGGTCTTCTCAGCTTGTCTGTAATACAATAAAAAAGTGACATTTGAAGGATAATTACTTAACAAATTCAGAATTCGGGTCTGTCTGCGTATGGCGGTGGGCTTGGGTGGATTAATATTACAATGGTGCCTAGTCTATTTTACAGATACACATATACGTGTGTGTGTGTGTATCCTGCAAGATAGCAAACCTATTGATATTCATTATTGCAGCGTAAGTAGGAACGTCTCACTTTATACAGGGTCAAATGACTGAAGAGAAATTGTTTGACAAAGCTTTGTTTATAACGTTTTAATGTATTGTAATGAGGCAGACCCACCCTGCAGCTATTGGCATGAGTACATTTTTGATCAATTTAAGTCGGCTGGTTATATGCATGCATCCTATAGTTGACGGACTTTATAGCTTATCCTTTCCCCAGGAGAATTTAAAAACTGACACGAGTGTCCTAATTTACTGAAGCTCAAGGTAGAGGTCATACTATTACAATATCATAGCACATCCCAGAATTGTGATATTAGATAAGCCTGTCACAATCCAATTACGCGAAGGTTGATGAATACGGCACAAACTTAACAAAGTTGCATTAACGCCATCAAAGAACCAAAGAGGCTCTTTAAATATCGGAACAGCTTAGAACCTTCTATTCATGCTACCGCGTGGTGGTTGTCAGCTACTCGCTAGTCTGAGTAGATATGTACAACTCAAATATTAAAGGTATGAAGGCGGGCTCCAGTTATCTGGCAACATTGCCAAATTCGGGGAGAAAGTTACTTTCAAGTCGAAGGATACAAAATATAAACACGTTTAGAATTAATGAAAATCTTTCAACCCCATCATTAAATAAAGAGCAAATATGCAAATATAAAAGCAATAGATTGGACCAAACTTATTATCCAACTGATAGTTGCTCGCTCCTTTTGAACTAAATTAGCTGGATTTTTCACCTAAGTGGGCCAGCCAACACGTTCCCTATTACACCCACAGAGAGAGCACGAATTTTTAAAAAAATATCCTGAGCTGTTATGAAAGTGGCGATAAAACCTTGTAAATGTCGAGTTAAAGCTAGTATTAATTGTTTTAATGCTGAGAACAGCTTCACAGTCCAGACGCCTCAAATAGCAATAATTAATCGCTGTTACTCTGTGGTTTCAGGCAAGATATGGTCACTATTTTGGAAGCTATGAAGGCAATATTGACTGACCCTTTGGATTACTGTTTAACTTGTAAGAATGCAGAACTTGAAGGAGAAGGGTTGCATTCAAATACATTAAAAACTACTTCAAAGAAGTTCCTGATGACTAACCACAGCACCCACACTTAGTTCTGCTTTCAGGCGGCTTCAGCCAGCTTACTAATGTAACCATTTTCCCCGCACACCAAATGGGCTTCATCCAAAGGTGGTGATCACATTATGGCTAAACTGTATAATAACGTTTGAACTGTCCAGTTATATGATTGATTGCAGAGGCAGTACTTTATTAACTCGAGTTCCTTACCATCTTATCAAATTCCGCAAATATACCGTGAAAATCTGTGCTCATGAGGAGCTAATTAAAGTTTATCACAATTTGATCATTGCAACTAAACTGGTGAGGTCTGTAAGCGAATGGATGCTTTTGTCCATTTGATCTTAGCAAACGAAAGAGAGCGACAAAAGGCAAAAATGATGAAAAGTGGTAGAGAAAAGTGGAAGGAAAATACAGAAGGAAACAAGAAGGAGGAAGAAAGGTAAAAGGAATGGTAAAGAGAACGCAAATAGTGGGAATGAAAGTAGGGATAATGGCAGCGCAGAATGATAGAGGAGGAAGACACGGCTAGAGAGACTGAGACAGAGAGAAGCACTGAACAAATAGACTACTTCGCAAACTGAGAAAGACCGGGGCTGGCACTGGAGACAGAGAAAAAACAAAGAACAGAGAAAAGGGTTAGGATGCTACCGATGAAATACATTGAGACATAATATGAAGCAGAGCGCAACACTGACGTGGCAGACAGACAGAAAAAGAGTGTGGAATTGGAGGGAGAGAAAAGAGAAGCAGAGAGGGAAAGGATGAGACAGAGAGAGAGAGATGGAATTGTCCTGGGCACACAAAGGCCCTCATACTGACTACATGACGTCAGAATTTTGTATTAGACTTTGCCAGAAAGTCTGGCTCGACAAGCCGCAAACTTTCAAAGTCCTGGAAACATCTCACTTTTAAATATGTGGAGAGACGAGCAGATTGAACTGTGATGTAACTTAGCCCTGCGCTGGTGGATCTATCAAATGCTTAGCACAGATCCGCTCACGAGTTACCCGCTGTCGAGAGCTTTTTGATTGATGACAATGTCAGCAGTGAAGCAATGATGTCCACTTGGCGAAGCACATTTGTAAATATTGCACAATGCAGACATTTCGGATAGAAACAGATTGGTGTTTTTTTTTGTATTTTTAATCTTAACTCTGTCACTTTTTAAAAAAAATCCATGGAAGTCTGCAACAAGATTTTGTTATTTAGTTTTTCCCTCTCCCGAAGACAATGAAAGAAGCCACGTTTGTGTCAGATCGGTATCGCCACTGTCATTAAGCGTCCTCAGGCGATTTAAATACCGCAAATTTCTTTATCTGCTGTAGCTGTGGAATAGATCCATTGGTTATTGTTTTAGTTGCTGTGTTTCGAATCGTTTTCTTGTATTCAATTCTTAAATGCCTAACTGGCGATGTGCATTAGTTAGCAGTCTGTATTTAAATATGAAGTGACGAGATAAGTCGAGAGGAGGGGGTCGAGTTACTTATGGCAACAGTGATGGTTAAGTGCTTCATGATTTTGTAAAGCACAATAAGAGGTAGTTGCTTTGACACTATCAGCAGCATTCTTGTTGTAAGTATGTGCAAGGCACTGACTCCCAAACGCCACACACCGTATCCCTGCTAACAACAATGTTATTTCTTAACAGTTACAAATCCCGCACTGCAATAAAATAAACAAGCCCCAGTAACAAAAACGTTCCAAACTCCAATCTACACAACACTGTCCGGCATCAGTTCGCCTATCAGCTTGTTAATGTTATCGGTTTACTATAGAGCAATGTAACATTAACTGAAAGCATTATCTCCTGCACCGGACAACACCAAAGGGCAGCAGGTGGCCGCCCCGTTCTGAACAATAGCTCCTTTTAAATGGATGCACTCGCTTGGAGGAATAAAGGCAATTTATAACTTGGCAAACTTTTTTTTTAATTTTTGAAAGTCAGAAACGGGCTGTTGCCAATCGAAATGCTCGGTTGTTGGAAGTAACAGCGAAAGGAAGAAACGATGGATTATTTTTTAAAAGAACACGGTAACGTTCTTTCTGAAGTTTCAAATCACAGTTTCTTTCTTTAATGGGGAGCTATTAACAAGCTACTTTGAACCCATGAATGGCTGGTGTCTGGGCGTGAATGTTTAGGACTGTGTGCCTCTGCCGGGGTGTCTCTGTAATGCCGGTATCTGTGTTTGTCTGCACGTGTTCCTGTTTTGTACGTGCCTCTGTGTCCTGCCAACTAGTTTTCACTTGCCAAGCATCCGTGTGCAGTCTGTTTTAAAAATGTCATTTTAACTATTTCCACAGGCCGGAGTAGAAATATGCAAATTGAAAAGATAAATTGCTCGATGCATCTGGAAATGTTATCTAATTAGGGCGTAAGAAATTTAATCTCTACAGCGAGCAGGTCAAATAATTACTGTTAATTTAACGCCCAAATTATTTTTCATTGATTTGTATTCTCTTCAATGTAGTTTGGCAGGAAACCATGATCCATACCAATGGATTTTACTTTATGTGTGAACACGGTGGGCCTTAGAGTGAATTATTGCAACCCTTCCCATACAAATAACAAGATCACATCATGTATGCATTATTAAGCCATGTAATTGAATGTTCCATAGTTTGCATATCAAACTATTAAAATAATGTGTTTTTCTTTTCTTCCAACACGTAATGTTTAAGCCTCCGCGTCTATTTTGTGACTCTGATAATTATAACCCAATTAGAGTAAATGTTCTCTTCATTTGGAGGGGTTTTTTTTGCGTACATTTTTGCATCTTTAGCCCCTAACTCAGTGGCCGTTGACGTGCACTGTTTTTTTTCCTGGAATCAGTTGTTTTGCATGTCGTTCTTGCTCCTGTTGATGTTACATTTCAGAGAGAAATAGAATTCAATTATCCAGCAAGAATACCTCCTTTGGAAGCAGCTTCAGCCGCTTGCCCACGCTAAAGGCGTAACGACCGGTAATGTTTCAGCACGGGGCAAAGTAACATCTATTTCCACACCTGAGACAAAAAAAGCAATAATGTTTAAGAAGGCCAATGAAGACTTGCTTGCCCAGCATGCCATGATATTTTCAATGTAAATACTGTCAAATTGTAGCCGATATGGGTAATGGGTGATAGTACATTGACATGGTTTTACGAAGGACAAGTAAAAGTAACTGATTATTGGATACGTAATTAAGTACTAATTAATTTGTCTATCTGAGCTACCTTGTAATACCTAATCCTTATTCCCTTAAAACTCAGGCAACATGCACGGAAAGTGCATGCATGTAGACCGATGTACAGCATACTTATTTGCATGAGTTTAAATGTAATGCACACAAACAGATGAATGGACGGGACATATAGACAGACAGATAGATAAATAATTATACCCTGTTTGTCCTTTCGTGCTCTTTCTTGGTCGCATCATTCCTTTTTTCTTTCACTCCCATGTCACTTTTTTTAGTATATCCAGAACTAACCGTTAAGTCTTTTGGAGGCCTCGTAGCACTGTTACGAAAGCAGGTCACAACCACCGGCTCTGTACTTTGAAACATCTTTATGATGAATGCCCTCCACAGCCTCCTTTCTGCTTTTTTTTGCTTATATAGTTTTATTTCGGTTTTATGCGCCCGCTAGATCTTCTCCCACAGCGGTTACTTATATTCTACTAGCTTTCATAGAGTGGCAATACAAAGCTAATTGCATCTCCTTTGCAAAATAAGAGTCCGCCATTTAGCGCAAAAGTTTTTTGGGGGTGTGTGGGGGGGGGCGCGGTTATCACTCTATGCGTGTGTTGAATAAGGACCTCAATCATGCTAAAAGAGGGATTGATTTGTAATGTGCCCTGCTTTAATATGGAGCAAAGTTAAAGATTTTTTTGCATCACCAGAGCCTGAAAAAATTTTTTCGCATCTCGGGAAAATGGCAAGGGTCTTGATGCAAGTTCGTTATATGCAATATTGAAACACATTTGTTTCACCAAAAATGAAAGCATTAATCACACAGCTTTTTCAGAAAGAGTGAAGCCGCCAAGCAGCCTTGCCACTTTAAATCTTTGCTGTAAATGAATTAGGAGCTGAACCTTTTCCGTTATTGATTGACACTGTCAACAGTGACATCTTCACCGACTCGAATTTAAGCCCCCAGACCGGTCAGCGGATCTAAATTCATCAAGTTGCTCATTGCGCCCGGTCAGTCCACCGCACAGGGGTTTTCGTTCTATCGCTGAAGTCAACCCCCCAATTTGTTTATTTACATTTGCCGAATTTATTTTTGCCCTAAAGCAGCATCACCGGCCTCCTCCACTCAGCTGGCCCCGGTGGGCGCTGGACTTTTATTTTGGCTGAGGCTCATCCACTTTCTGAGAGTTTTAAAAGAAGCCTTCAGTTGTGCGAGGACACCCAAACACAGCTTTAGTGAGAGCTTTGTTATTTCATTTCTGCGCCTCACTATAGCAACGCCGAGCGTCTCGGCAAAAATGCACCTTCTCGGGACAATAGAACATCCTGCCGGAGCCCAGAAAGAGATGCATCTGTTACATTTATTTCTCAAATTGCTGCATCATCCAGCGGGGAAAATGGACCAACTTCATCGCATTTTTTCTGCCTTGAAAGATCCAGAAATTCTGCTCTACAAAAGCTTAAGACAGTGAATTTTTTTAAAAAAAACTTTAAAAAGTGTTGGTGTAACTATTGAGTGAATTGGTGTCCTGTTACGCTAAGGGTTACAAGCTGAAGCCCCTCTAAAATCGACTGCAAAGGGTTGGGGAGTGGGTGTGGGCGAGTTATCTTGCGAATGCTGAGGATCGTTTCAAGTTCACTTCGCGAATTACCGTCCCTGCACACAGTACAGGTTGGTGTTAGTAAGAAAGCATATAAGCAAACGGCGTCCTTTCTGCACAGGGCACCGGGTCAGTGCGAGAAGTAAAACAGACTCGCTGTCTGTAAAGGACACAGATTTGTTAGAGAAGAATGAGGCGAGGCTGTTTGAAAGTCTAAACAGGAATACAGCTCCATCTTCTGCCAATGCAAACTTGTGGGAAGGATGACATCACCACTGAAACAGCAAAGCCCGCCTTAGCAGCGGGACTTTGACCACAGCCTGCTCTCCATTCCTGATAGATAGGTGGTGTGTGGAAGTGATTGAGTTGTGTTTTATGGTTTAAAGGCGGGGAGGGAAAGAAAAGTTATTTTAATTGCCGCTGTCCGTGGGTTCCATTAGAAAACCGGATTTCAAAGCAGCCTTAATTTACAAAGAAAGATCTGATTTCGAACAAAGAAAGTAGAGCACAGGAGCAGGCTCTTCAGCCCTCCAAGCCCGTGCCGATCATGATGCCCTAATAAATTTTAAAAAACCCTTCTGCCCTTACTCCCTCCCTATTCATGTACCCATCCAGATCCCTCTTAAATGTTGCTAATGTGCCTCCTTGAACCACTTCCTATGGCAGTGCATTCCAGGCACCCACCACTCTGTGCGTGAAAAGCTTCCACCATCCTCTTAAATTCCACCTCTTCCCTGCCACCCGCCCCCCCCACCCTCACTTTCACCTTGAACCTGTGTCCTCTTGTAATTGACATTCCCACCTTGGGAAAAAGCCTCTGACTATCCACCCTGTCTATGTCTCTCGTAATTTTGTAGACCTCTATCAGGTCTCCCCTCAGCCTTAGTCTTTCCAGGGAAAACATAGTTTATTCAACGTCTCCTCATAATCAACACCCTTGAGACCAGGGAACATCCTACTTTGCACTCCTGCCAAAGCTTCCAAGTCTCTCTGGTTGTGTGGTGACCAGAACGGCACACAACACTCCAAACGTGGCTTAACCAAGATTTTATATAGCTGCAACATGATTTCCCAACTCTTGTACTCAATGCCCCAGCCGATGAAGGCAAGCATGTCATGTGCCTTCTTAATCACCTTGGCCGCCTGTGTTGCCACTTTAGGGAACTGTGGACCTGCACATGCAGATCCCTCTGTATGTTAATGTTCTAAGAGTTCTGCCATTTACAGTATAATTCATACCTAAATTTTATTCTCCAAAATGCATCACCTCACATTTGTCCTGATTAATGTTCATCTGCCATTTTTGTGCCCATCTATATCCTGTTGTATCCTCTGAGCATTCTTGGTATTATCAGCAACTCTGCCAATCTTTGTGTTATCTGCAAACTTACTAATCAGACCACCCACATTTTCCTCCAGGTTATTTATATATACTACAAACAACAGAGGTCCCAGCACTGATCCCTGCATAACATTATAGCTACACTAGCTACAGATCTCCATTCTGAAAAATGTCCTTCCACCGCTACACTCTGTCTTCCATAACCAAGCCAATTCTGTATCCATCTAGCCAGCCCACCCAAATCCCATGAGACTTCAGTTTTTGTAAGAGTTTGCCATATGGGACCTTGTTGAACACCATAATAAAGTCCGTATAAACTACATTCACAGCCCTTTCCTCATCAATGATCTTTGTCAACTCTTCAAAAAATGCAATCAAGCTGGTGAGACATGATCTTCCCCATACAAAACCATGCTGCCTGTCACTAACCTATCCATTTCTTCCAAATGTGCATATATTCTGTCCCTCAGCATCTTCTCCAAAACCTTCCCCATCACTGATGTCAGGCTCATGACATATAATTTGCTGGATTATCCCTGCTTCCTTTCTTAAACAAGGGAACAACATTGGCTATCCTCCAGCCCTCTGGAACCTCACCTGTAGACAAAGAGGATGTGAAGACCCCTGCTATTTCTCCCCTTGCAGTAATCTGGGACGAATCTCATCCAGCCCCGGAGGACTTGTCTACTTTAATGCAATCTAGTATACACAACACTTTCTCCTTTGATATATTGACATTCTCAAGAGTGTTCACAAACCTATGCCTGACCTCAACATCCATCATATCCTTCTCCTTGGTAAATACCATACAAAGTACTCATTAAGGATGTCACCCGCTTCCTGCAGTTCCACGAATAACTTCCCTCCATTGTCCTTGAGTGGGCCTACTCTTTCTCTTGCTACTCTCTTGCTCCTAGTATATGCATTAAAAGCCTTGTGATTATCCTTGACCCTGTTTGCTAAAAACATTTCATGGCTCCTTTTAGTGCCCCTAATTCTACATTTAAGTTCGTTCCTACTTTCACTGTACTCCTCAAGGGCTTTGTCAGTTTTTAGATGCCTAGGCCTTTTCCCTTTTGACTGAGCACACAATTTATCTTGTCATTCATGGTTCCTGAATCCTGCCATATCTATTCTTCATTTTTGCAGGGACATGCCTGTCCTGCACTTCAATCAACTGGCCTTTAAAAGACTTCCACATGTCAGACATGGATCTGATCTCAAATAGCCGCTCCCAATCCACATTCCCCATTCGTGTCTAATTTGGATGTAAATGGTCCTCACCCAATTAAGCACCCTCATCTGAGGGCCACTCTTATCATTATCCATGATGACTTATGGTCGCTAAACTCAAAATGCTGCCACTGAAACATTGATCACCTTGCCTGGTTCATTCCCCAATGCCAAGTCTAATATGGCCCCCTCCTTGATACATACTGTATCAAAAAGCCCTCCTGGATACATCAAACAAATTGATCCCCATCCAAGCTCTTGGCTGTAAGGGTTTCCCAGTCAATACGGAGGAAGTTAAAGTCATGCATCACAACTACCTTGCTTTTTCACACCTTTTCAGTACCTAGTTACACAACTGCTTCTCTGTCTCCTGCGGGTTGTTGGGAGGTCTATAGTAGACTCCCAACATTGTGATCCCACCATTTTTATTCCTGAACTCCACCCTGAGCTCCATTCCAAGTTGTTTTACACAGAGCGGGGTGAGTGCCTGGAACTCGCTGCCAGGGGAGGTGGTGGAAATGGATACAATAGTGACTTTTGAGGGGTGTCTGGACAAATGCATGAATAGAATGGGAATAGAGGGATATGGTTGCCGAAGGATAGGGGGTTTTAGTTCCATCTGGTAGCACGGTTGCTGGAGGCTTGGAAGACCAAAGGGCCTGTGCCTGTGCTTAAATTTCCTTGTTCTTTGTCCCATGTGTCCTCCTGCAACACTGCTGTAATTGGCTCCCTAAACAGCAATGAAACTTCCCCACCCCTTTTGTTTCCCCTTCTGTCCATCTAAAACAATGATATCCCAGAAAATTAAGCTGCCAATCCTGTCCCTTCTTTAACCATGTCACCGTAATTGCAATTATATCATAATTCCATGCACTAATCCAGGCTCTCAGTTCATCTGTTTTACCTGTTATACTTGTTGCATTGAAGCAAACACACTCCAGATTTTCAGTTCTACTGAGCCATACAGTTTTCCTTTGCCTGCTCTTACTCTGCACTATGCTTATCTCAGTCTCACTTTTTTCCTCAGTCTCTACATTCACTGGCCTGCTGTTCCAGTTCCCAGCACCCTGACACACTAGTTTAAACATTATCGAACAGCACTAGCAAACCTCCTACCCAGGATATTGGTGCTCCTCCAGTTCAGGTGCAACCTGTCCTTCTTGTACATGTCCCACCTTCTCCAGAAGTCATCCCAGTGATCCATATATCTAAAGTCCTCCCTCTTACACCAGCTCTTTAGCCATGTGTTCAACTGTACTATCCTCCTGTCCCAAGCATGTGGCATGGAGCGTAATCCTGAGATCGGTGCCCTAGAGATCCTGCTTTTTAGCTCCCAACCTAACTCACTGAATTGTCTTTGCAGGACCTCTTCCTTCTTCCTGCCTATGTCATTAGTACCAGTGTGGACAATGATGTCTGCCTGTTTACCCTCCCAATTCAGGATGCCCTGTACCCACTCAGAGACATCCAGGACCCTGGCACCAGGAAGGCAAGACGCCATCCTGGAGTCTGGTTTGAGGTCACGGAAGCGCCTGCCTATGCCAATTTAAGAACAATTATGTCAAATCCTGTGCAGAGTTAAATGGGTTAAAGCGGATAGCCATTCAACATAATAACAACGGCAGGACAAAATGCAAAGTTGCCAGCTCAGTGTTAGATTTAATAAACACTCTTAATTCGCTCTTCTTCAGTTTGGCATTTCATTAGATAGTGAGGGAGTGGGACATTGGAGTAACTTGTGCTTGTATTGATGAATGAATAAGGTGGATGTCGCAGGCCTATGCAATAGATAGAAAACTCCAGGAGCAGCAATCCAACTGCTGGTTGGGCTAGACATGGGAGCGACATGAAAATGTCCCGGTCCGTTATTGCTGGGACTCACAGTTGGTGCAAATCTGGAACAAATAGGAATCGGGTTGAACACTTCCGGTTCAGTCTTGGAAATTATCTATGTGATGTAAGTGAAAGTGACTAGACTGCAAATACTGTTCCCAAAGCAAGCGTCTGTCAAACATCACAAGAGGTAGCTACAGACCCACAGATAAATGGGCGGATAGAGATGAATATGTGGGCAGAAAAAAAACGTAAACTTTATTAAAAGGTGTCAAACAAATGTGTCGAAAGTAAATGTCTCAGTGGTGCTGGCCGTTTTAAGATTTGGACAGCCCAAGCGAAGCCAATATGAGACCGTTCGTTTTTTTATAACTGTTATACACTGCAGTGAATAGATGTGTAATATATGTTTAGATTATATCGATATACGGCTGGCAAGATAGAACCATGTAAGCTAACGATAAAAAAGGATAATGCATATAGATACAAGTTTCTCGTTGTGTTCCAGTACCCACATAAGCTGCTAAACAATGCTAACCACAAATGTAATCTGCAATTCTTCAATCGAGGAATGAGCAGAAATAAAGCGAATGCATTAATTTCAGAGATGATCAAAACCAGCTAAACGGTTGCCGGAGGAGATCATCATCTTTCTGATTTCTCTGTTCACTTTCAATTGCCTGCGGATGTGTTCAGAGGGAGGGCAGAAGGCTCTTAAATAAACCAGCTGAGAAACTTCCTGCATCGGAGAGAAGGCTACATCACAGATCTTTGTGCAGTTCAAAGGTTTGGGGCCCTTTTAAAACCCCCGTCACGTCACAGTTAGCAGCTCTTGTATTTGAACAGCTGCTCAGGGGCTGAGCTGGAGCAAACACAGCGAAGTCTGCCTCTCAAACCGCACTGGCTGGAACGCCTCGCAACCTGCTCTTCCAGAGAGTAAGCCCCACACTCTGGAACAGCTTTAGCACGTCCAGCGAGCCCGGGGAACGGGATCTCAGACGAGACTGCACGTGTCCCTGTCACATCCGTATGCATACATTGGCACTTAGATCTCAAATACTCAAGACAAACGCACATATGGGCAGTATGCAAGCTTGCACACAGCACACATCTATATATAAATATGGGCAAAACACACATGGAAAGTTTGGTAGGAGGGAATACGAATGCTCACACAAATAAAACACGCACCTATTATGTTATTCTTTCTCACATGGATCCAGATTATAATTGATTCAATAGTATTTCAAAGTGTGAGGTTTGACCTCACACTTATTGTCAGCTTCGGAATCTCCGTTACGTCTCTCCACACCTCCCCCGGACCCCCCCCCCCCCCCCCCAACCCCCCACAAAGAAGTGAAGTGAAGATTTCCGAAAGAAACTTTATTCAGTGTACCAGCATCAGTCCAGCCGCTGTAAGGACAAGGTCCACTTTGCTTTTCATTGCTTGAAACACCACCATACAACACCTGTAAAACGATACACGTGATACCGCCTGTGTTGGACAAGTGACCGCAAATGGGGCCGGGTGCAATTGCAGAACAGTGTCATTTGGCCCATATACCTTCACTTTCCACATCAGTACATTATCTATTGATGTAGGAACCGAGTATATTTACTGTACACTGGACTAATGGCGCTTCAGCCATTGTCCCTCTAACCTGCAACCAACACAATGCCACCCTCGCATTTAACTGCCACTGAGGACAGGCTCAGTAAGTACTGACAGTCCAGAGCAGTATGGAATTGGCACACGCGTCCGTTAGCAGGAATATCCCACTGGAATAAAGTCATTACTCGCTGCTCCAGCTTTGGTTTTCGAATTCAGACTCGGATATGGTTGCAGGTCCGATCCACCTCCTGCCGACTTCTTAGTGTCTGTTGTTCATATCATGATTCACTATCAGACTCACTACAGGGGTCCGTCCCAAACCCGGGCCCACACCCTCTCCTGCACCCCACCCCGCGACTGAACCCAGGCACAGATACACTCTCAGATTCATCACATTATAATCCCAGTTGATGTTACTACTCCCAGAATGGAACCCTGGCTGAAAAGACAGGAACTCTACCACTTCGCCCGCCACGGAATTGGAGCGGACCAGGGTCCGACTATGGAAATCTCCATTGACCTCGGGTGGGAATTTCCGGGCTCGAGGCCGTAAAATGCCAAGTATTTATTTTTAGAAGACGTGGATGAACAGTCACAGGACTATCAATTAGCTTTTCACAACAAAAAAAATTATTAAACATGAAAATTTGACTATTATCCAATGCGCCTTCACTGTCACTCATCTTCACAAATGTTCACAGCTATTAAGAATAAGTCAGGGTACAAAATATGTCTCATGCTACTGAGCCCGTAACTTCCTGGTTCTCCAGCATGGGATTTGGGGGTTAACCCAATGAGGCACTGGACAATTTCTCGAGGAAGTTCCCCCCTAAGTGTTTTCAGACAATTACACAGAAGTGCTAACTTCCCCTGAACAATTGCACTGGACTGGGTAAGATCCAACAGAAGCAATTTACCAGTTTTACTCTGATATTTATTTTGAAAAAAATAGAAGGGAAAAAAAACTTTTAACACCAGAGTAACTATTTAAAGAACTCAGACTGAGCCTTATACCATCTGACAGATCCACCAGACATGTTCCGACCCCTCTCCCCATCCTTGCCCACTCCGACTGATCCTATGCCCGCCCTCCTGGCCCAGTCCAATACCCCTTCCCCCAGCCCAGCTTTCCTTCCCACTCATGACCTGGTCTGACCATATCTCAGACCCCCTCTCTCTCGGCCCTCCCCCTTCCATCTGACTCTGATCCCCACCCCACCATCTTCCCCACTCCCTTGGGCCAGTCCATCTACAAAGAACAAAGAAAATTACAGCACAGGAACAGGCCCTTTGGCCCTTCAAGCCTGCACTGACTGTGCTGCCCGCCTTAACTAAAACAGCTTCCCCTTCTGGGGACCATATCTCTCTATTCCCATCCTATTCATGTATTTGTTATGATGCTCCTTAAAAGTCACTACAGTATCCGCTTCCACTACCTCCCCCAGCAACGAGTTCCAGGCACCCACTACTCTCTGTGTAAAAAATCTGCCTCGTATATCTCCTTTGAAACTTGCCCCTCACACCTTAAACCTGTGTCCCCCAGTAATTGACTCTTCTACCCTGGGAAAAATCTTCTATCCAAAAAAGCTTCTGACTATCCTATCAATTGTTCCCCCCTTTCTGCCAACTCATCACCCATGTCCTCCACCTACCACTGCCCCCCTCCACCCTACCCCCGGCTCCCTGGCCTGGTCTCAAATTTCTAACAGTCAAAGACTAAAGCAAATAATTTCTTTTGAATGTGTGCATAATGAGTTTCAGTGTTGGTGAGTGCCCTTGATGCAAAGGCTGTTGGTCTGCCACTCTGGATGCAGACTGTGCAAAGTCTGTGTTGGAAGGTATCTGCTGAAAATGCTGCAGAGCTTGCATGTCCACAAGAATAGCCATCCATTGTCTAACCATTATCTCATCTGGTTCATGCTGAGCAGATGACACATATAATGACTCTGTATCTGTATTTTGTAGGGTTAAACTTCAGCTGTCTTGTCTCAATTGCTGTCAAGGACAAGATGAAGACACGCATGTTTTTGCATAGTACAACCCTAAACCAGGATGTCATCAACAATGATTTTGCAACGTTGTCCTGTGAACAGTTGCTCCATTCACTGCTGGAAGACGTTGTTGTTACTGGAGATCCTGTCAGTCATATGAAGAAAATGATGTCTGCCTTCCAGAAACATGAATGCAGTAAGTTTGGAAGATTTTTCATCTAAAGGATCTGCCAGAAGTTATGAAGTGCAACATGGTGACAGGAAATTATGCAAGTACAAGGAGCAGGTTGACTATGATGGAGGGAGAAGTGTTACTCAGAGGGATAACATAGAAACATAGAAGTTAAGAGCAGATGGCGGCCATTTGGTCCTTTGAGCCTGCTCCGCCATTCATTAAGATCATGGTTGATCATCCAACTCAATAGCCTAATCCTGCTTTTCCTCCATAACCTTTAATTCCATTCGCCCCAAGTGATATATCCGGCCACCCCTTGTTTTGGCATCAACTACTTCCTGTGGTAATGAATCCCACAGGCTTACCACTCTTTGGGTGAAGAAATGTTTCCTCATTTCCATCCTAAATGGTCTACCCTGAATCCTCAGACTGTGACCTCTGGTTCTGGTCTCCCATCAAGAACATCCTCCCTGCATCTATCCTGTCTAGTCCTGTGAGAATTTTATAAGTCTCTATGAGATTCCCCCCTCATTTGCCTGAACTCCAGTGAAAACAATTCTAACCTAGTCAATTTCTCCTCATGCATCAGTCCCACCATCTCTGGAATCAGCCTGGTAAACCTACGCTGCACTCCCTTAAGAACAAGAACTTCCTTCCTCAGAAAAGGAGACCCAAACTGCACACAATACTCTAGGTGTGGCTCACCATGGCCCTGTATAATTCCAACAACACACCCCTGCTCCTATACTCAAAACCTCTCACAATGAAGGCCAACATGCCTTTCACCTTCTTTACCGCCTGCTGCACCTGCATGCTTACCTTTAGTGACTGGCGCACAAGTACACCCAGGTCCCACTACACACACCCCTCTCCCAATTTGCAGCCGTTGAGGTACTAATCTGCCTTTTTGGTTCTGCTTCCAAAGTGAATAACCTCACACTTATCAAAATTACTCTGCATCCGCCATTGATTTGCCTCCTCACCCAACCTATCCAGATCATTCTGAAGGATCTCTACACTGCCATCATAGTCCACCCTCCCACCCAACTTGGTATCATCTGCAAGCTTTAGGATATTACATTTTGTCTCTCATCCAAATCATTAATATACAATGGGATCAAAGGTTATGGGGAAAAAGCAGGATTAGGCTATTGAGTTGGATGATCAGCCATGATTGTAATGAAAAATTTGACAAGAGAGAGGCAATGCCAAACATTCAAAGAGTACACAGGTTAACTGCAACAATTGTTCATTCTTGTCGAGCACAAAAGTAAACAGGAAAAGTGGCCCAACTATGCTTACAAGACAAATTAGGGATGGTAATAAATTCTAGGAAAAAGCATACAAATTGGCCAGAAAAAGAACAACAGAGCTAAGGATTGGGAGCAGTTTAGAATTCAACAAAGGAAGACCAAGGGATTGATTAAGAAGGGGAAAATAGAGTACAAGTGCAAGCTTGCAGACAACATAAAAATTGTCTGTAAAAGTTTCTATAGGTATGTGAAGAGAACAAGATTGGCAAAGACAAGTATAGGTCCCTTACAGTCAGAAAAAGGGGAATTTATAATGGGGAACAAAGAAATGGCTGACCAACTAAATACCTCCTTTTTCTGTCTTCACAAAGAAGGACACAAATAAGATACCAGAAATGTTGGGTAACACAGGGCCTTATTAAAAACTAAAGGAAATCAGTATTAGTAGAAAAATGGTGTTGGAGAAATTGATGGGATTGAAGGTCAATAAATCTCCAGGACCTGATAATCTATATCCTAGAGTACTTAAGGAAGTGGCCCTAAAAATAATGGGTGCATGGATGATCATCTTCCAAGAATCTATAGAAACCAGAATGCCAGGGTTTTAATGGAAGTAGCTGCAAAGATAGTGGACCCATTGGTTGAAATTTTTCATAACTTGCTAAACTCCGGGATGGTACCAGAAATTGGAAAACAGCCAATGTGATGCTCTTGTTTATAAGAGGAAAAAGACAGAAGGCAGTGAACTATCGGCCAGTTAGTTTAACATCTATTGTTGGCAAGATGCTCCATCAATAATCAAAGAGGAAATAACTAATCATTTAGGAAAGCTGAATATAATCAAACTTAGTCAACATGGTCTTATGAAAGATAAATCATGTTTTACAAATTTGCTGAAATTCTTTGAGGATGCAACAAGGAGAACTGATAGAGGGGAACTTGTAGATGTAGCATATTCTCTGTAGTGAATAGTGGAGACTGGGTGATAAGAAGTATTTAAAGTAGAGGTGAATAAATATTTGATAGATTGAGAAATAGCAGGCGATGGGGAAATGGCACAGAAAAGGAGCTGAGGCTGGCATAAATCAACCGTGATCATATTGAATGGCAGGGCAGGCTTGAAGGGCAGGGTGGCCTAGTCCTGCTTCTATTTCTTGTGTTGTTATGTTCAGTTCCTACAGATTTAAGGGTAGCTAATGCAGCCCCCACTCCGCCCCATTTAGAAAAGGGACATAGAGAGAAAGCAGAGAATTACAGACCAGTCAGCCTCACATTGGTAATGGGGAAAATTCTACAGTTAGTTATCAAAGATTTTATAGCAGAGCATCTGGAAAAATCAGATAGAGTCAGCAAGGATTTACAAAATGGAAATCATTCTTGACAAACCTTCTAGAATTGTTTGAGGATGTAACTAGTACAGTTGATGAGGGGGAGCCAATGGATGTGGTTTATTTGGACTTGTAGAAGGCTTTTGACAAAGTCCCATAAAATTAAAGTGCATGGGGTTGGGGGTAGTGTATTGAGATGGATAGAAAATGGTTGACAGACAGGAAACAAGAAGTATTTTTCCAAATGGCAGGCAGTGACTAGTTGGTTGCCACAAGGATCGTTGCTGGGACCCCAGCTATCTCGATATATATTAATGATTTAGATAAGGGAGCAAAATGTAATATCTCCAAATTTGTAGATGACACAAAACTGGGTGGCAGGGTGAGCTGTGTGAGGATGCAGAGAAGTTTCAGTGTAATTTGGACAAGCTGAGTGAATGGGAAAATGCATAATGCGGATGAATGTAATGTTATCCATTTTGGTAGCAAAAACAGGAAGGCAGATTATTATCTGAATGGCTACAAAATAACTGAGGGGAATGTGTAATGAGACTTGTGTGTCCTTGTATACCAGTAGCTGAAGGTAAGCATGCAGGTGCAGCAGGCAGTAAAGAAGGCAAATGGAGTGTTGACCTTCATATCAAGAGGATTTAAATACAGGGCCAGATATGTCTTGCTCCAATTATACAGGGTTATGGTGAGACCACACCTGGAATATTGTGTACCCCAAAGTTTGGTCTCCTTATCTGTGGAAGGATGTTCTTGCTCTGGAGGGAGTGCAGAGAACAGTTAACAGACTGATACCTGGGATGGCAGGACTGACGTATAAGGAGAGATTGAGTTGGTTAGGATTATATTCACTGGAGTTCAGAAGAATGAGGGGGATCTCATAGAAACATATAAAATTCTAATAAGACTGGATAGGGTAGATGCAGGAAGGATGTGTCCAGTGGGGAGGGAGCCCAGAATCAGGGGTAACAGTCTGATGATACAGGGTAAATCTTGTAGGACTGAGATGACAAGAAATGTTTTCACCCACAGAGTGGTAAGCCTATGGGATGGTCAACCATGATCATAATGAATGGCGGAGCAAGTTTGTAGGGCCGAATGGCCTACTCTCACTGTTCCTATTTTCAGTGTTTCTATCTACTTCATTCTCAGACTCCAATTGAATCTCAGACTCCACTTCACTCTCAGACCCACTCCCAGACTGAGATTTACTCTCAGACCCACTCCCAGAATGAGATTCACTCTCAGACTCACTCCCAGACTGAGATTCACTCTCAGACCCACTCCCAGACTGAGATTTACTCTCAAACCCACTCCCAGACTGAGATTCACTCTCAGACCCACTCCCAGACTGAGATTCACTCTCAGACCCACTCCCAGACTGAGATTCACTCTCAGACTCACTCCCAGACTGAGATTCACTGTCAGACCCACTCCCAGACTGAGATTCACTCTCAGACCCACTCCCAGACTGAGATTCACTCTCAGACCCACTCCCAGACTGAGATTCACTCTCAGACCCACTCCCAGACTGAGATTCACTCTCAGACCCACTCCCAGACTGAGATTCACTCTCAGACCCACTCCCAGACTGAGATTTACTCTCAGACCCACTCCCAGACTAAGATTTACTCTCAGACTCACTCCCAGACTGAGATTCACTCTCAGACCCACTCCCAGACTGAGATTCACTCTCAGACCCACTCCCAGACTGAGATTCACTCTCAGGCTCACTCCCAGACTGAGATTCACTCTCAGACCCACTCCCAGACTGAGATTCACTCTCAGACTCCAGTTCAGTCTCAGATTCTGGTTCAATCCCAGACTGACTCTCAGATCCAGACTCATTCTCAGGTTTACTCCCAGACTTTGCTTCACTCTTAGACTTAGATTCATTCCCAGAGTTACTAAGACTCAGATTCACTGTCAGACTCACTCTCAGGTTCATTCTGACTCACTGCCATGCCCAGATTCATTCCTCTATGTACTATCACACTCAGATTCACTCCCAGACTCAGACTCACAATGAGACTCAGTAACAATCTCCATCTAAATAGCCTGGTGTTCTAATGTCAACACCTCTCCAGAAAGTTTGGGGGATTATGGTCTGTATATGTAATTATTTCTGCTGATTTACTGGCAACATATATTTCAAAATGTTGTAATTCCTATACCAAACTTAAGGTTTCTTTTTCAATTGAAGAATAATTCTGTTGATTTCTCAATTCCAAATTCATCTTCCTGTAACAACACAACTCCCACCAATGTCAATTGCATCCACCACCAGTTTGAACTGTTTGGCATAATTTGGTGCAGCTAACGCTGGTGCAATTATCAACACTGTTTTTAAATCATAAAATCATTGAAGGAGGCCATTCAACCCGTTCAGCCTGCACCGACAGTAATCCCATCCAGACCCTATCCCAGTAACCCCATATATTTACCCTGTTAATCCCCCTGACATTAAGGGCAATTTAGCATGGCCAATCCACCTAGCCTGCACAACTTTGGACGGTGGGTGAAAAGCAGAGCACCTGAAGCAAACCGACTCAGACACAGGGAGAATGTGCAAATTCCAGACAGACAATGACCCAAGCCAGGAATTGAACCAAGAGGCCAGGCTAACAATTGTGCTGCCCCAAATTCAGTAAGATCATGCTGATCTGATTGTAAACTCAACCCCACATTCCTGCCTATCCACGACAACCCCTCATCCAGCTGTGCCCCCAAAATATTCAAAGACTCTGCCTACACTGCCTTTTGAGGAAGAGAGTTCCAGAGACTCATGACTCTCCCGGAGAAGAAAACCCTCCATATCTCTGTCCCAAAAGAGTGACCCTTTATTTTTAAACAGAGATAACTAGTTCTAGACTCTCTGGAAAGAGGAAACATCCCCTTTACATCCACCCCGCCAATAACCCGCACGATCTTAAAAGTTCTGATCAAGTCACCTCTTACTCTTCTAAACTCTAGCAAATGTTATAGTGGGTTTTAACATGGGTCATTCAGCCCTTGACCACATTACAGGAAAAATGGCCCAAAGCGAGACTGTGTTGGAGGACCAGCAAGCTGACTGGGTGTCTGGATAATTCTGGCACTTCTGCTTCTAATCCCACTTCCACTGCATTGAAAATTCAGTCCGCATTCTCTGCATTATTAGGCTGATTTCTGGATCACTGGACTGCAAGTATCACCTTTGCACAACAGCTATTAATTCCTGGGAATTGTCAGAGGAACTGCAAGCTGACAAAGTGAGCACCTTGTTACACACTGTTGAGAGCATAGTAGATGATGTGCTCACCAGAAAGGGGGTGAATGAAGGGACAGCCTTCTACAAGGATGTCTTCAGAGTCTTGACTCATACTTCAGTCTGCATAAAAATATTGTAAAAAGCCTGAACACCAGGTTTAAGTCCAACCGATATATTTGATAGTAAACTCACAAGCTTTTGGGGTTTGTCCCTTCGTCAGGTGAATGACGAACCTGGTGTTGTCAGACTTTTTACTGTGTTCATCCCAGTCCAACGCCGGCATATCCACATCATAAAAATATTGTCATAGAGAGGGCAAAGTTTAACCAGTGCAGCTAAAAAGGGGATGAATGGATTGACTCATTTATCAATGTTGGAATGCAGTTTGGCTGTCTTTAGTCCAGTTCAATTTTTTGTTTTTCTTCAAGAGTTCTGTCAGTTTTTCTACCATACTGAAAATGTTTAGTATAAACTTACAATAAAATCCACTCATTCCCAGAAATCTTAAAATCTCTTATCTTTTTGTGGGTTTTGGAAAATCCCAAATGGCACGTATTTTCCAATCTCACGAAGCAATCTCACAATGTCCCACGATAAGTCTGAAATACGAAATTTGAGCTTTAGCAAATTCGCTTTTTGCCAAATTCATGATGAGATTAGTTTATTTTAAGCATTCAGTTCTTTTAGGTGTTGCTGATGTTCTTCCCAACTTTAACTAAACACCACTGAATTGTCAATGCATAGTCACTCAATCCTTCAATAATTTTATTTGTTCATCTCTGAAATGTTGCAGGTGTGTTCTTTGTCCTGAGCAGCATAACTTTAAATTGATAAAGTCCAATTGTCATCAGAAATGCTGAGATTTCCTTTGCTCTCTTAGATAAAGGTACTTGCCAATATTCCTTTTACAATTCTATTTTAGTAATGAATTTAGGCTGTCTAACTCTTTCAATCCAATCATCATGGTATAGGAAAGAAATCCCCCTTGTTGATGACAGTCCTGAAGTCCATACAAAGTCTTTGTGTTCTATTTGGCTTCAGCAACATTACAATAGGTAAACTCCAAACATTAAGACTGGAATTTTCCCATTCCATTCTCAACGGTAATTGTAGTGTGTGGGACAAGGACCAGGCAAAGGTCTGTTGATCTCAGGTAGAACTTTCTGACTTTGGAGTGAATGCAGACAAAAAATCCTGACCTAGAACTCAACTGAATAAAATTATATTGGAGCGTATATTCTTCTGTACTTGTGATTACTTTTCTGGATCAGAACTGTATTGGAACTGTTTTCCCCACATTTACATCATGCTTTGCTTTCTCTGTTGTACCTAATTTATTCCCAAAAACAGATTTAAAAGGGAGCAGCAACTCTTCCAATTCACTTTACTGGAAGATAGCAACCAGTTAGTTGCATTTTTTCTACTTCCTCATTACCCAAATGAATTAGAGGAAAGTAACGCACAGAATTTAACCCTTCCTCTTCTCACTGCTTCATTACTAACAAGACCTCATGCTTGTCCACATCTGCTTTATCCCAATACCTCTTAAGTATGTTTTTATGCCATACTCTGTGACATTTACATCAATCTAGTGTATATACCAAATAATTTACTTCACTCAGTCTCCTTTCAATGTGATAAAGTCCACTAAATCTAACTTTCAATATTTTGCCCAATACAAATGGTAACATTAGCACTTTATCCCTGCTACAATAAAATGAGTCTGCGCTCTCTTATCAGTCATTGTTTTCATTCCCTGCCATGCTATCTTTAAATGCTTCCTCGCCACCTCACAATGGGTATCGGGGGCAAACACTCCACTGGTTGGAGTCATATCTGGAACATAGGAAGATGGTTGTGGTTGTGGAGGGTGTCTTATCTCAGCTTCAGGACATCGCGGCAGGAGTCCCTCAGGGTAGTCCCTAGGCCCAACAATCCTCATCAATAACCTTCCCTCTGTCATAAGATCAGAATTAGGGATGTTCACCAATGATTGCACAATGTTCAGTGCCATTTGCAACTCCTCGGATACTGAAGCAGTCCATGTTCAAATGCGACAACATCTGGACAATATCCAGGCCTGGACTGACAAGTGGCAAGTAACATTCATGCCACACAAATGCCAGGTAATGACCATCACCAATAAGAGACACTCTAACCACCACCCCTTGACATTCAATTATCTTACCATCACTGAACCCCCAACATCTTTGGGGTTACCATTGACCAGACACTCAACCGGACTCACCACATAAACAGAGTGGTGACAAGAGCAAGTCAGAGGCTTGGAATACTGCAGTGAGTTAACTCACCTCCTGAATCCCCAAAGCCTATCCACCATCTACGAGGCACAAGTTAGGAGTTTGATGGAATACTCCCTACTTTCCTGGATGGGTGCAGCTCCAACAACACTCAAGAAGCTGGACGCCATCCAGGACAGAGCAGTCCACTTGATTGGCACCACATCTACAAACATCCACCACTGACACCCTGTAGCAGCAGTGTGTATTATCTACAAGATGCACTGCAGCAATTCACCAAAGATACTGAGGCAGCACCTTCCAAACCCATGACCACTTCCATCTAGAAGGACAAGCGCAGCAGATACGTGGGAACACCACTGACTGCAAATTCTCCTCCAAGCCACTCTCCATCCTGAGTTGGCAATATATCACCATTCCTTTGCAGTCACTGGGTCAAAATCCTGGAATTCCCTCCCTAATGGCATTGTGGGTCAACCCACAGCACATGGACTGCAGCTTATTTAATAACTTTTCTTGTATTAATTTCTGAGATCCACTAACTTCTACCCATCGACTAATTCAAAAGGATTAAATCTTATTGAATCATTTATAGCACCCTCAATGGCAAATAATAAAAATGGAATCCCTTTGTCCCAATCATGAGGGTAATCTTGACTCTACACTTCATCATTGTTTTCAAAGTTTGATGCCACCTTACTGATGCTTCCTGTGACTCTGGATGTTGATTTAAACTGTTTCATTTCCATGCTATCTTGGCCTCTTTAAATAATTCTGACATGAAATTTTACCTCTTTCAGTAAGCCATTTCTAATAATGAACTTGGTTAAGTCGTCTACCAGTCCCTTGACTATAATGTTTCTTAACAATGTGGCTTCGGGAAATCTAGTGGATATATCCATAAAAGTTAGCAAGCATTGATCTCCACTTCGCATTGCCAAAAGTCAATTAGAACTCTGGTAAAAGGTTCTTCGAAAGCTGGAACAAGGATCAAATGTGCTCGCTTTTTTGCGGCTTGTGGTTTTCCTATTTCTTGACATGTGTGACATATTTGACAAAATGTAACTACATCTTTATGTAGTCACAGCCAGTAAAACTGCTTCTATAGCTTTGCTTATATCTATATCTTTATTCCCAGATGTCCTCCTAATGGAATTTCATGAGCTATCCTTAGAATTTATTTCTTTTACTCAGGAGGTAATACCATTTGATGTATTTCTGCCCATTTGTCATCTGCACTAATATGCATGGGATGCAATTTTCTCATTAATATGTGATCCTTTATATAATAACATTCAGGAATACACTAAGTCTCCAATTCTGAGTAAGCCGTTTAATAAATGTGTTTCAATTTGGAATCGCCCTGCAGTAATTCTATCAATCTTTTTGAGCTATACACATGTTTTCTTTCCCTTTAACTTTTCCATCTTTATTCAGTTCACTAAAGATAGTATCAGCTAACCTTACTCCACTTTTCTCAACCTGTGCTCTTAACTCATTCTCTTGTCTCATCTCATGTGATGGTGATCTTGCTACCACACAATCAAAGAACATACCAGGATGATCATTTGCACTTTTTCCATAGTTTGATTGTCTACTAGTTCCTTAACCACATTAGGCATCACTATTATCTGTGATCCATCTACATCATTCCTTTGAATGAATTGGATCCCTGAAATGTGCAATGTCCCTCCCACTTCTACAATTACTTCTCCCATCTTCAAGCTACTTCATAAGTTGACTTTCACTAAAGGAATTTATTTACTCTCACCATGAGTGCTGCTAACTAGAACCTCTTCCTTCAATGTCCTTTCTGAACAACAAATATCTTTATTTCACAACATTAGAGATTGACTCACTCCCGTATATCTTAAAATTTTAATATCATTCCTCATTCCATTTTTTACATGTTAAAAAACTTGCCCTTCACATACATAATCCTCAAACAGATAAGCCACCTGCTGGTCACGCTGCCCCTGTGCAAGTTGTGCACACATTTTCACCCATTTTGTTTGTTCTTCTCTGTGTACAATCCTACCAGCTTCTCTTATTCTAAAGTTTCTGATTTAAAATTTCCTTTCTTAGAGTTATATTTCCAACCGGCTTGTCATTTAACCCCAGCATAATGATTTTGAATGACCCAGTTCATTACAACTTTCTCCATATCCTTCATTCTCTCAGCACCACCTTTTTTGCTTTGAGGTGAAGCCTCCTCTAAATTTTCAACCACTCTCTCTCTTGCTTGACTGTCTTTTCTCACACCTTCCCATTTTCTATCTTTCTCAGATTAAAAGTGTGTTGAGGAGAAGGCTTTGACCTACGAACCGACTCATAGTCATCAAGAAGCTCTGTGGCCTACCTCACAGTTTTAACTTTGTTCCTCCACATGAGTTCTTGGCACTGCAGATAATGAATCATTGAATTCTTCCAACAGAATGCTCTAACCAACCATCAGAATTACTTTGTTTAACCCTTTGAAATTCAATTTAAGTCTGTCCAGACTGTTTTCTTACATTTCAAAATGTTTGTCTTCAAGCCCCCAGTGTTAATTCATAAGCACTCAAAATAGCTTTCCTCACTGCATCATACTCCTCAGATCATTCCTCTGATAAAGCCACATAGACCTCATTCTTAATACCTACAAGTTTACTCTGTAAGTGCAGCATCCACATATCTTGAGGCCATTTTATTAGTATCGCTATTATCACAAATGAATTTTTAAAAATGCCTTCACATCATTTTCATCAAATTTTGGATGTACCTGGACAAATCTAAGCATCTCCCAACTAGGTTCATGTCAAACCTATTTCCTTTCACCCTGCTTTAGTGTCTTTGCTTTAACTTACAGCTTCTTAATTCCAAATTCACTCTCTTCTTTGCCTTTTGTTCCCTTGCTCATCTTTCCATATCATCGTCAAGTTTCCTCATTTCAATTTCCTTTTAAAAAGCTCTCTCTTTCTTTTTCCTCTCTTGCCCTATCTTTTTGCTTTTTCTGCATCTCTAGTTATTTTTCCTTTTGTTTTCCCTGCATTTGAATTTTAGAATATTCAATTTATTCACTTTTCAACTGACAACTGATTGACTCACTCTTCATCTAACTGACAACTCTTGTACATTTAAATGCTTCACAGTTCAATTTCCTTCTTAGCCTTTTTAGTCCCTCCAGGTAGGGACTTTCCAAGGTTATACTGTCAACTCCTAAACAAGTCTTAGCCATCGCAAGAGTCATGTTGCACCTTATTTTAAATCACATACTTCCTCAGTTGGTTCCTCACTCTCGTTACATATAATTCCCCTACACAAAAGGAAATATGCTTTGTAAATCCCACTAAGAGCCCCCAGTTTTGAACAAAGAACAGGACCTTCGGCCCTCCATGCCTGCACCAATCATGTTACATTTCTAGACCATCCCTCTATTCCCCGTTTGTTCATATGCCTATCAAGATAAGTCTTAAATGTGGCTAAAGAACAAAAAAACTTCTGTTAAAAACCCTGTTGATGTTAAATGTGAGGGCATCCCAAAACCCAGATGGTATCTTGGAACACTGGTTCTTAATGCTGTATATGACTAGTCTACTTCAATTGAGTAGACTGTGAGAAAGATATGCAAACCAGAGACGAACAAACCAGTTATTTTGTGAACACTTAATAAAGAGTATTATTAATTTAAATGAACACACAACAACTAGGATTATATTACGCTCCAACAGCACACTTAACTACATTAATGGTCTTACACACAGAGTATTATATGAAGTTACCCCATTATTCCCAACTTCCTACCATTCTTGAACTCTAAGACGTCCTTTATTCCCAAACAACATCCAACATTATATAACTCTAAAAGCTAAGTCCAGCAGATCATTACCACACTCAGGTTATCAGTCCATATTTGGGAAAATCATCTTCAGTCTTGATGAAGATGTAAGCTTCTCTGTTTGAGTTTTGGCATTTTAACCAGCCATCTTTTAGCATTAACCTGCTTTCAGGCAAGACTGTTTTCTGTAGCTGGGAATGGCTGTGATCGTTGCTTCTACCATATGCCTTTCTCAGTTACTGTACTATGGATATATCATTCTTTTTGTTTGATGTTACCTGCACTATGGACAGGGATTTTAAAATATATATGTGCCAATTCCCTTATCTCTCTACTTCGCATCACCTCTTCTACATGCTATTGATCTCCCCTCATCACATGGATATACAATTGCTTTTCTCATTGATATGTGGATTCTCCTATCAAAACACCCCATCACGCAGACGCACATATCGATTGCCCTTTTTATTTTATCCCAACTTCATTTTTAACCTTACTCTTCCCCAATTCTTAAAAACACTCAAAATGTCTTTCAGACTCAGATTTTCTCTCAGACACACTGTCAGACTCACATTCACCCTCAGAATCACTATCACTCAGATTTACTCAAAGGCTCAGACTCACTTTCAGACTGAGATTCACTGTAAGATTCAGATTGTCTCAGACTCCATAGAACCATAGAATCCTTACAGTGCAGAAAGAGGCCATTCAACCCATCCAAGTCTGCAACGACCCTCTGAAAAAGCATCCAACTCAGACCTTCCTCTCTGTCCTATCCCTGTAACCCTGTGCATTTACCATGACAATTCCACCTAACTTACCCATCTTTGGACATTAAGGGCAATTTAGCATTGCCAATCCACCTAACCTGCACATCTTTCAACCGAGGGTAAAAAGCAGAGCAACCAGAGAAAACCCAACACTGATGCGGGAAGACCATGTAAACTCCACACCACAGGCAGTCACCCAAGGTTGGTCTCAAACCCAGGTCCCTAGTCGTGTGAGGCAGCAGTGCTAACCACTCTGCCACTGTGCCGCCCCCTAAAATACATCAATGTTGAGAGGACTGTCCTTGGTTCCCAGGCATGATAGCAGTATACATAGAGTCCAATTATCAAATCTCTACAGAAGGAGGCCATTCAGAGTACTTACCCAGGTCCTTTCCCCCACTCTATCCCTGTAACCCCACACATTTTGCATCACTAATCCACCTAACCTACACATCTTTGGACTGTAGGAGGAAACCCATGCAGACACTGGGAAGATATGTCAACTCCACACAGCCGGTCACCTTTGGCTGGAATTGAACCCAGATCGCTGGCACAGTGACTCATCATCAGTCTCATTATCATTCTCAGACTCATTCTTGGACACAGATTCATTATAGGAATCAGATTCACACCCATCTCACTAACATACTCAGATTCACTCTCAGGACTCTCCATAGGGCTCATTATCATTCTCAGATTCACTCTCAGTCACAGATTCACTATAGGAATTAAATTCATGCCCAAAACTCACCATCAGATTGAAACTCACTCCCAGAGTCACTATCAGACTCAGTTTTAATCTCAGATTCACAGGCAAACTGAGGTGCAAACACCCCTTTTGTGATGTTCAGATTTTGTCACAGTACCTGTCTGGCAAATTCATCCTGTCCCTCCTACCTCCATTTGCAGCATAGGCGGCCATTCAGCTCATCAAGTCCATTGGCTTCCCAAAGAGCAATCCAGTCAGTTCCAAGCTTGGTCTCTTTAGCCCTGCAAGGTTTTTCCTTCATTGAATGTTTCCATATGCACCACCCTCTTGGACAGCAAGTTGCAAGTTAATACGTCTCACTTTCTCGGAAACTATTTCCTCACATTCCCAGTATTACTTAATCAGTATCCCCTCCTCATTGCACAATAAGCTAATGGGAATAAATTTTCCTTGTCGTAATCTTGTATACCTCTAACCTCTTTCCTTTCAATCTCCAAATCCCAAGTTCATCCCTGGAACTGTTCTGGTAAATCTCCTCTGCAGTGTCTTATTATTCTTTGTACTGTTGATGTGAGAGTTTGCTTATGCTTTCCAATGTGATGTCTGCTTCTTGGTCTGTTTTTATTCCTACTCATCATCAAATCACCCTGCAACTCATATCTTTAATTAAAAAGATGGCCCTAACGGGACAAGCAGATTATCAGTGATATACTCTGGTGATCCTTGAGCCTTGGCTTAGCCCACCTACTCTTAAAGTCTCTGGATTTGAGTATGGCAGCACTCTGTAATGGGCAAACAGAAAGTCTATAGGTGAGTATGGATTTCTAAATAACTTGATTTGGCTCACCTTCAACATATTGATGGCTAACTGACATGCAGGAACTCATTACAAACACTGGGTCATGTGAGTCTTCACATTCAAGTTGAACATCAATGTTAGCAGGATTGTCACATTCCAACGGCTGTTTGTGCTCTGTCATATTGAGTAGCAACAAGTGCAGATGGATATGTCAATAAGGCATCCACCTAACTGGCCACACTGAGCAAACCTAAACTGGCATTCTTCATCACAATATATACATATATTTCAATTGAAACTTTGGAACAATTCACTAAAGGTGAACTGACTCTTCAGGGATTATTATTTGCAGATCCTTTCAATGGTGTTGCTTGGGTGGCACAGTGGTTAGCACTGCTGCCTCACAGCCCAGGTTTGATTCCCAGCTTGGGTCACTGTCTGAGTGGAATCTGCACGTTCTCCCCAAGTCTGTGTGGGTTTCCTCTGGGTGCTCCGCTGTCCTCCCACAGTCCGAAAGATACGCTGATTGGGTGCATTGGCCATGCTAAATTCTCCCTCAGTATATCCAAACAGGCACTGGAGTGTGGTAACTAGGGGATTTTCACAGTAACTCCATTGCAGTGTTAATATAAGACTACTTGTGACAGTAATAAATAAACTTTGAAACTTTGGATCAATACTTTGTAATGAAGTTAAGGAACCACACTTTAAAATCACGTTCTCAGTCTGTAAGCAACATAACAATCAATACATTTTTTTGTTTCTTCTTTTATATCCAATTGCCTTCATCACGAAAAACCCACTCTCCCCTCAATCCTGAGGGATATTGACAGCATGGATGTGGAGAGGATGTTTCCTCTTGTGGGAGAATCTAGAACTTGGCATCACTGTTCAAAAATAAAGGATCGCTCATTTGAAATGGAGAGGAGGCAAAGTTTTTTTTACTCAGGGTATCTTGAATCTCTGGAACTCTCTTCCTGGAAAGGTGGGGACAGCAGAGTATTTGAATATTTTAGAGCAGAGATGGATAGGTTATTGGTAAGCAAGAGGGTAAAAGGTTAGCGGGGTCGATGCAATGCAGCTGTGACTAGAGAGCTGAATGGCCTACTCTTGCTCCTTGTTCGTAATAAAGTTGACTGCATCATATTGTTCGAGAATCTCCTAAAGCCGTGCGCATACCTCCCCATCACAGATTAAATCTGCAGTCGGGAATTCTCCTTGTGTTCTGCAGTTCTCCATTCAGTCCTGAAGTTTGCGAGCTAACCCCTTGTTAGAGGAAATAGTTTTGCATTTTAAGTTCTCTTCCAGGTCTTTCATCAGCGAATGCAACACTTCCCGAATGGAGAAGATATCGGCTCACATGAGGGAAAGTCACTTTTCAGAAGCTCTTCCGCACCGCCCCCGCCCCCCCCCCGACCAAGCCCAGATATTCCTGTGGTGACAGTCTGAGAATATTAGAGACCATTCATCTTCCAATCTGGGCTTTAAATCCCAATTCTGCAAATGGACACAGCCCGGCCTGTGCCATCCAGGGAGTTATTCGGCCTTCTCGTAAATGCAAAAATCTCGAAGTATCTTTTCCATCGTCAATTGTCTCAGATTTCAGTTTGTCGAGAGTTTTTTTTTTAGCCAAATGGGACTGTGCCCAATATTGAGGGTTTCCGGATTAACATGCAGAGCAATAAATCATTCTCTAACTAACAATCAGATAGGTTCCAGATTAAAGTTCCAGATTGAATAACTGTACCAGGCACAGGTACAGTATCAGACACATGAACAGCCTCAGTTTCCAGCGGGACTATGACTAAATCCTACCCTCAATTTCACACTAAGCCCTGGTCTCAGACTCACTCTCAGATTCACTATCAGATTTGGGATGCTATTATATTACAGCCTTTACACTCAGATCATTATCTGTGTGGTGTCAGCCACAGCTGCAGTCCCTAGTTCTGGTGCCGGCTGCACCACACACTGAGTTCAGCAACAAAGGCTGCACATATATATATGTATACATATACACACACACGTCCGGACACACGTACAAAACTCTGCTCTGCAGGCAGCTAATTCTTTATGTTAGAAAAAGGCAAATAGAAGCACCATCTGACAACTTAACATTAAAAAGATCCCACATCGTGTTTAGTAAGTTCCCAGGTAGTCAAGCAGACTGCTTGGAAATGGTGACAAAAGCGCCCGCGAAAGCCGAGTGACTGTTAGATGGTCGGTGTTCTGAAAAGGTCCGGCTTCAGAGAGACCAACCTGACTCCCAAATGATACTCACGCCTCTTCTGAACCTGCTGATCGGAAGCTGCTGTGCATCGCCGAAAGGGTGACAGAGCCATTCTCTGAGGCAGGTTCAAAACAAACAGAACTTCCAATATAATCCGGTGCAGAAACTAATATTGGAGATATGGAATGAAGGGGAAAGGTACGTGATTAATGTTCCAGCTTTCGACCACTTATCAAGAGTACTAACAAACGTTTCTCTTCCCAGTTGCTTATCAAGTTGATGCATGCTTCCCGCAGTCCCTTTTTGTTACGTGCCGAATTAATTTCAGTTACTCTATATCCACATAGTGACTATCAGTTTCAGCCAGGTACCGGCCAGCGGGGAAGTCGGGGTGGGGGGCGGGGGGGGGGGGGCGTGGGTAGCGTGGCACATGCATGGTTACACACATGGACAACATCCATCTACCGGCAAATAAACTCCAGGTGTTTTCAGAGGACGTGGATCTGCACTTGTTCCACGTTTCAGTCAACTCCCGGTAGTTTAAAGGGAGTTCCAAGCTGAGATCTTGTGCAGTTCCATAGTGCCAAACTCCAGCAGTGTAGAAGCACCTCCTCCAAGGTTCCCACACTGTTGGGCTTTGAGTGCGCTGCCCGATCAAGTGCTGTGTTACAATTTTAACTCCACAGCAAGCCTTTCCCCGCGACACTGAGGTTTAGAAAAGTCGTCCACCTGAAACGTTAACTCTGTTTCTCTCTCTCTCTCTCCCCCAGATGCTGCCAGACCCGCTGAGTCATTCCAGCATTCATTGTCCTTATTTCAGAGTTCCGGCAACTGCAGCACTTTGCTTTGCTACCTTTAGTCTAGTCTGAGTTTACAATATTCTGCAGCCCCGACTCTCAGAGTGTGGCTGCTGTGAGATTGCCAGCTCTTGCAGCACTCTGTAAAGGAGGGAGCTTGGTGCCTGGCTGCACAATGCCCCTCTCACTGTGGGTAACGTTTCAATGGCCGGAGAGGGACCCGCCACTCTCCAAACTTTCCAATTACCTTCCGACAGCGTCCGGGAGGGAGGCACTGAGCTTTTAGATGTAGGTGTGAAACCGTGTCCGAGTTCCACTCCCCCACCCCTAAGAGTGTCTGTCTGGTCGCTTCTCTTTGGCCTTTGGTCGAATGTTGCCACCAGAGGGTGAGTGTCATGTTAACCAGAAAGAGGAGCTGGATTTAGCAGCACAAAGGCGCCCTCGGCTCCCCAATTCAGTCTGAGACTCGGTTTCGCTATCACTGTCTCTCATTACATTGCAAAAAAAAAGTCTGACAGCGACAGAGTGTCATTTGCAAAGCAGATTGCACCGGAAATGGGAAGTGCCCCACGTTACAATTGGAAGTACAACTGTTAGTCTGTGGTTGGGCAGGAGACTGGTCCGCGGGAGTGAACCAATTCCCAGTTGCAGTGTCAGTGTTGACCGAATGGACTCAGACATGATATCAGAGCGGGGACCAGGGAGAGCGATCCGCTCACATTTACAATTGGGGGAAGTTGGGGTTGTATTTCAGTTTGAGCCGTGCTGGATTCTGCAATCCACAAAGCCATGTCAGGGGCTGCTGGAATCGGGGTTGCGATCCGACCGCATCTGTATTTCACAGACAGCGGTAAAAGCAGGTCGCATCGGACAGGCAGCGAGCGGGCTGGTTTGCAATCGGGGTTGCGATTAAAGTACACGCAGCCGGGCTCTGCATTAGACTGAGAACCCTCAACCCTGTTTCGGGAAGTCCTCCGAGGGAAAGGAGCAGTGCCCCTGACCGAGGGGGGGGTGGAGGAATCGCCAGCCTTTCCGGCAACGCCAAACTTCGGAGGAATAGACGCTGCAACCGGCGGCAGTTCTCAGGACTCTCCCGCCGCGCAGAGAGATAGAGAGAGCCCCAGAGCCAAGGGAAAGGGGGGGTGGGAGCCCCCCCCCTCACTCCTGAATAAATACATCCTTCCCACTCAATTGTAACATTTCAAAGATAATGTTTCTGCTCAGTATAACGAGCCGGGTGGTGCAGAGGGTTGGGCTTCACTGGTGGAAGTCCTTCCAGCTGTTGAAACCTCCAAATCCAGCTGCTCACTTAGCGGCTGTAAAAGTTCTCAAACATCTTTTATGAAAGAAAATAACAAGTGCCCGACAGTGAAATCAATTCGGTCAAACTCGCGGGATTGAAGTCTTAAAATAGCTTTTTAACAAATAAATACGATAAAATTCCGCGGAGGGGCTGTTATTTTTCTTTTAAACTTGTACACAATGAGATGGAGGAAATGCGTTCTGGAAAGTTGGGTCACTTGTAAACATGTTTATTTCTCTTTGAAGCCAGCAGAGTCACTGTGAAAGAGAGAAGGGGAGGGGGCATTGAGTCTTGAGGTGTTTGGCAGCTTTCCCTGGCTGTTTGTTCATGCTTCCAGAGGCTTTTTTTATTAAAAAATAAATAAACTTGCACTTTCTGCTGGTTCCGCCTGCTTGCTTCCAGTGATCACCCGGCCTGTTGTCTTTGGGTGGGGAGGGGTTGCCTCTGGAGCTATGGGGCTGTTCACTTTTTTTGCTGCTTTTGTTTTGGAAGGAGCTTTCTCTCTCTCTCTCTACTCTCTTCCTCTCTCTCTCTCTTCCTTTCCCCCTTCCGCGTGGTTGCCCTGCTTGCATGGCTCCAGAGAGAGAGAGAGAGCAATGAAAGAAATCCCCCCCCCCCAACACACACACACACACACACACACACACCAAGCCCAGGCAGCCAATCAGGGGCCTGGGATGCTGTTCCCCGGCCAGGGTTGCCATGGATGCTGGCATCAATCAAGAGGAGGGCAGCCAATGGGAGTCCGGGGCCGGTGTGCACACAGCGTCGGCTTTCCCAGCTCCGGGTGCTGCAAATGAGACGAGCCCGGTGCAAGTTGTCAAAGGCTCGCCTCGTTTAACAAGTCAGATCACTCCGGCTTAGCGAGTCATGGCGACCACAGCATCTAATCATTACATTACGAGCGGCAACATCCTCACCTCCAACTCCATCGTGCACGCAGAGCCAGGGAGCATGCAACAAGGGACAGCCTACAGGGATGCACAGAAACTGGTCCAGAATGACTACATGCAAAGCAATGGACACCCTCTCAGCCACGCTCACCAATGGTTAACGGCTCTCTCTCACGCCGAGGGCTCCCCCTGGTCGGCCGGCGTGCCGGCCAGCCCCCTCGGCCAGCAGGACATCAAGCCCTCGGTGCAGTCGGGCAGGGAGGACCTCCACACCGGGGGCACCCTGCACCACCGGCCCCCTCACATGGTCCACCAGCACGGCAACCACCACGGGGCATGGGGCAACAGCACGTCCGCCCACATCCCCAGCATGCCGTCCAACGGCCAGAGCCTCATCTACTCGCAGCCCGGCTTCACCGTCAATGGAATGATCAACCCGGCAGGCACCCAGGGCATGCACCACGGCCTCAGGGAGGCTCACGAAGAGCACCACGGGGAGCACACTCAGCACCACCAACAGCACCAGGCGCACCATCACCACCAGCACCAGGGGCACGAACACTCGGACGAGGACACCCCCACCTCGGACGACTTGGAGCAGTTCGCCAAGCAGTTCAAGCAGAGGAGGATCAAGCTCGGATTTACCCAGGCCGATGTGGGACTAGCTCTCGGGACGCTGTATGGCAATGTCTTCTCTCAGACCACCATCTGCAGGTTCGAAGCGCTGCAGCTCAGTTTTAAAAACATGTGCAAACTCAAACCCTTGTTGAACAAGTGGCTGGAGGAGGCAGACTCTTCCTCTGGAAGCCCCACCAGCATAGACAAGATTGCTGCCCAGGGCAGGAAGAGGAAAAAGAGGACCTCGATCGAGGTCAGCGTCAAGGGGGCTTTGGAGAGCCATTTTTTGAAGTGTCCCAAGCCCTCGGCCCAGGAGATCAACTCTCTGGCGGACAGTCTGCAGCTGGAGAAGGAGGTGGTCAGGGTTTGGTTTTGTAACAGACGACAGAAAGAGAAGCGGATGACTCCTCCCGGAGGGGCTCACCCAGGAGCCGAGGATGTATATGGGGCCAGAGACACTCCGCCGTCACATCATGGGGTTCAGACTTCTGTACAGTGAATGGCCACTTCTCTCACTTTTTGTTCCTTTTATTTGTTCTTTTCTTAACGAACAGCTTAAAACACTGGACTATCGTTACGATAGCACACGTTAATGATGTGTTTTGACCTATACAGAAGGAGCTCGCAGGCAAATGGAGTGAGTATATAAATAATAACAAGAGGCACTGATTATACATACCTTTACATACACAAAAAAAGAACTTGAGGCAAAGAGACACAAAACTGCCTGGAAAGAATGTGACCGGAAAGGCTGCTATATCATTGATAATGTATAGATCCACGGTGTCAGGCGGGGGCAACGGGATTTTTCTTTGTAGAAAAGCAGGAGGAGGTGTTGGCCACGAGCTGCCGTTTTGTTTGTTGGAGGAAAAGGTAAAAAAGGAGGCCAAAAAAAGGAGGAAATTCCAATACACTGCCGTCCGGACGAGCCACCGTCCCAGGCAATTGTTTTGTTTTTTTTTAAATCGGAACCGAGTAGGAGATATTTCTCCTGGGCGTTGATTGTATGAGATGAGAGGCCGTGTATGTGAGGGGAAAATAGGCTGCATCAGTCAGACAGAGAGGGGTTCAGCTCGAACCATACCATTCTCTCTCCAAGATTTGAAGTTGGGAGCTGCGAAATAGCAAAACGGGATCAATCCACACACACACACACACACATAGACACACATACACACATACACAAAAAAAGTAACTAAATGGATGATAAATCGATAAATATCAGGCGCTCTGAAGTACTGTGGATCACCGATTAAAAGTTTCATCCCCATGTTTAACCAATAACTAATTCCGGTGGCAAGAAATGCAATACCTTTTTACACGGCGGGACTATTGCACACACATCTGCTAGCTAGCATCCGAACGCCTCAAATTAGCACTGTACAATAATGAATAAATAAATACAAATCCAGTCAAAATGGTGTAGTTTCTGCCACAGTTTTTTTTCGAAGAAAGATATATTGCAGTATAAAACATTGTACTTATTAAACCGTGAGCCCACCGTCTAACATATATAAAAAAACACAAGCGACAGTCGGATATAATGAGACATCCCCCCCTACCCCCAACCCCCGTAAAACCTGTCAGTAATTTGCGCTTTCTTACAAAGAACATATCCAAACATTCAAAATTCTAGAAAAGATGTGTACATATTTGAGATATTTTGATGTGGTGATATGATTGTAATTTAACCGCAGTTATAGCGATTCCTAAAGACAATAAAATTTAGTGAAGTGTTAGAAAAACATTTTAAAAAATTAAAAAAAGCACCGGGTCAGATAGGTTGGTACAGCGAAAAAGAAACCCTGAGACACAAACAAAATTTGTGTCTGTTCGTTTAGTAAGATGAAGTTAAACGTGGAGTACTTTGTTAGAACCTTATCTCATAGGTTTATGGAGAGCGGTTACCATGCACATCTTATACCACTATGTATATATGTTGCATATATTTGTCTTTTGAACTGAAGAAGAAAAAAAACATTATCTGAATGATTTTTTTCCCTTGTATACATTTTTTCCATAATGCTGCCCAGGGAATTTTAATATCATTTTCACGTGGCCTGCCTCAATGTATTTATTTCTTTAAAAGAAGTTCTGGAAACTGTTTCTTCTGTAGCTTTATTGATTAGATGTTCAATGTGGGATGTACATTTTTCCGTTATGCTATTTTCCCCTTCTCTTGAAAAGATTGTTTTTGGTACATTTCAATGTGTCTTGTGAAGATAAAAGAACAACGCAGAGTCCCTTATATATTTATGTTAAAGTAATATTTTATTACTTACATAAAACAAGCAATCGCACAACCTTGAAGTCTTCTGTCTTGGCTTTGTGGGCAATGATTTTCTGAGCGGCTGGGCGAGAGCGTTTAGTTTGTCTTCCAAATCCTTATCGTGGCCTTACTTTTATTATTCTAATAAGGATATGAATATAATATTCATTTACGTAGGCACGGCATTAACCTCATGAAGCTAATCCTAGACATTGAGACACACACAAATACAAATGTTTACATCTACCATATAAAATATGTTGATTCCGCAAGTAATATGTATTTTGTTTTTGTGGGCGTTTACAAACTGAATATGTTTTCAAATCGTTACTAGCTCAGCAGGTGCGAATGTTATAATCGTGCACACATAAATTTGTTTACTTACTGAATCGGTATTTCACATTTTAAAGCTTAAACTAAGCTAAACCTTAATTTCTTATCCATGGCTTGATAGATGATAACTAATGGGTATCATACACAGTGAGTAGAAACATTTTGGTTGAAAGTGAACCGCATACGTTTTATTTCTGTGTCACATTATTTGAGATTGCTGAATATTTTAACTCACAAACCGTAGTGAGCAGTTACAAGGACAATCCTTCATCCTTGCACGTGTTACCTCCCCGGCACTGTAAAAAAAACTAGATGCGGCTTTTCCCATAATCAAATAATATGATCCACTGATGTACACTGAAAATGCAGCTTTTGATAAGCCTTTTTTATTTCTGAATTGGCTGCAATATTTGGTAAATTGGATTTATTTTGGAAATTAAAAGCTCCAGACCATCTAGCTGGCCAGCTGGCTGGACACCGGTTCGCTTCTGCGCTCAGTCAATATTACACGCGTGCGGAACATATTCAGCTAAATTATCTTATCAATACAAAGAAAAATTTGACAGAAAGAAGAAGTGTTTTCTGACCACAAACGTGCTGATGGGGTGAAATGTGTGAGTTGGGTATGGATCGGGAGCATTGTTCAATAGCTTGCCATTACAGAGTCTGGAAGGAGTGCGATTGCCCTCTACTGACAAGCAGACCACACTGGCCCACTGTCAGCAGGGGCCTCTCCTCCACAGCTGCTTAGTCTTACCTGCTGCTATTTACATTTTTTTTACGGTGGAGGGGGGCGGGGGGGGGGGGGGGGTGGTCTCACGGACTGAGCATTTATTTAAACCTGTGACCAGGTATCGTTAGTTAAAAACAAGTTACTCATCGGATAGGTTGGTTATTTAGGAAAAAGCGGGTAAAAACTGGAGGGGCACCATAAACGAGTTTTTCCCTGAATATTTTCTTACATCGTGGTTCCGGTGGAGTTATTAAACTTTATCAAAGTGGTGACTATATAGCTATGACTTGGATACGGCGTTGGTGATCGCATAGAAACGATTTACCTCAAATGGGCCATTTTTATATAATACATGTCCATTGTGAGCTATTCCAACCCAAACATGTGGGCGGCTAGAAGAGTAACTTTTTAAAATAAGTATTATTTAATTGTTGAGATTTAAATTCACACACTTAAAGAAAAAAGGCAGCCAACCCTCAGTTTTTTTTAAACTGTAAATGCAATTGATACTTAAAAGTTGCCCCATCTGTCGAGCACGGCAAAGCCCTTCTCCTTCGGCGAGTTTCCTGTAATTGTGGAATATTTGATGTTACTACCCACTTTTAAATTAGTTTCACACCAACAAGTGAAATAAAGGGCCGGCGAAAGGGAAGCCTGTTTTGAATGGGTTAGCTCCCAGATCTAAAGGGGACGTTTCCGAGGCGCTTGCTATTACGGTATTTTTTAAAAAAAATCAGTTTCACGCAATGTACCTATTAATTTGTTTTTTGTGCACTGTCTTAAAACACCATGTTCACCGCCCCCCCCCCCCAACCTCCACATTGACAGTGCCCGAGGCAAAGGAAACTGGGGGCTATTTTTACAATTGGTCAAGTTTAATTCCGTCTATCTTTCTGTGTCATTCTGTGGATTATCCTGGAAAAGCAGAGAATTTGCTTTTGACATAAAGCACGCATTGTAAAATTGACCAGTGTTTTTTTTAGGCAGGATCAAGTTAGAATCGTCATCTGGACATACAATTGATCCAATATAGTGTTTGCACCGTCCTGTTTCGCACGCTCTTTCAAACTCATGAATACGATGAGTAAGATTTAAATTTCCTGTCCCAGGGAACTTGGCAAACTGACAGCGAACCATTTCGTAACCCCCATTTTTTAGCCTTAAAAACTGATTTAAATAAAAAGAATAAATAAATAAAACTAAAATAGATTCAAACAGAAAACTGATTTTAGTGAAAACTCATATCGACGTCGGGAATAAATAATACGCGCGCAGGGAAGAGTTTGTGAGGTTTCCCGACTTCTTTGGCCGGAGGACGGGGGCGGGGAAGAATTCCAATAGCTGACACATTATCGGAAATTACAAATTCGTTACTGCAAAAAATGCTGATGCAATGAATGTATCAAAACACCGTTGTGATCTGTGTAAACTACAGTTAGAATATTTCCATTAATGTTGATTGATTTACATATAACGATAATCCTAAAATTCATTTTTGAAAACATTGCAATGTTTAGATACATATATATACATGTATGTATAAGGCAAGATGATAGAACTGAACACGGATTCGTTATAGACCGTTAACGAATATATATATTTGATAGATGCGAGTTGTGATTCTGTGAGTGTTGATACCTGTGTGTTGTGGTTAGATCCTCAGTTCCTTTGAAACATTCAAAAATGTGAGTTACTTGTTGGTCGCATTTCAACACCCCCCCCCTCCCCCCTCCCCTCCGCCTCCCCCACACCTCCACTAGCCCATAAAACATCCAGATTCGAGCCGCAGGTTATTAACACCAAGCACAGAATAGATTTTAACCCGGGGGTTTCGGGGGGAGGGGAGTGGGGAAAGCTAATTGGACAATTGAAGGGAATCAGTCAAATTAGAACCTTTAGGTCTTTTTGTTTAAATCCAAAACTGAAACAATCCAATTGTATAAGTAACGGTTTGAATTAATTCATGGGGGTTGGGGGAGTGTTTGCGGTTGGATGGTTCATTTACTCCAGTTAAATAGAAAGCAGAATCAAGGGCGCGTTCACAGGTTTCACTTCAAAACTATGCGAACTTACGTTGAAACTACTAGAGGCCGCTTTATGTAAATACACGAACAAAGCCACCGGCTCTAATGTCCAAAGTAAGCAAGGTCCAAACTCCAACAAAACTGTACAGGAGTTGGTAGAAGAAAAGGCTGCGGCAGACTCTTAAGAACTTCGACACATTGAGAAAGGCATGTCCGTGCGGGAGGGCAGAGTTACACAAGCTATTACCCAGGCACATAAAAAAAATTTCGTCGGCACCTTCTGTGCACTGAATTGGGTGAACACGTAACTGACTCGTAGGAACCCTTGGAAACTGGAGGACCCAATAATTCCGAAAATCAAATTGTATGTTAACGCATTGCCCAGCCGAATTCTCAGACACCCCACTCCCGCCAGCTACACCAGTATTTGGATAGTGGGATAATTTTGAAAGCTGAATGTGTCCGCGCAATGACAGTGCAGGCGGCACAGAGCTATGAGCCAGACCCCATTATTTGATCCATTGGAATACTGAAAATTGAAATCCATGGCTTGCACACACGTATAAGGTGACGCAGAGTGGGATAAGCATACGCACAGAAAATGCATAAGCCATACGTGGCACAAACAGGATTATATCTGTACACAGACAACGGGATGTCCAGACAGACTAACACATATGCAGGTGATGCAGACAGATTGGGGGGGAAAAGTAAAGTTATGCAACACAGATCCAGTCACGTTTCCGTGAACATGAACGCAGCCTACACATATGCACCGACATACACACACTTCAAAAAACACGCGCATGTGAACAATAAGAAGGTGAAGGGTGCTCTCACAGTTACAATAGAGATGTCTCCTGTCAATCATTGAGCACAAGGGCGAGAAAGTAATGTGAAACCAGTGGAAATGAGGTTTTGTAGGAATTCCCGTATCACTTTGCATTGTGATTGATTTGTTTAACTCTGAACGGAATAGATCATTGGGAGGCCACATGTATTCACATAACACAGCTCAAGTATTGCAGTCAGTAACCGATCTGTAAGCTGTTCTTAGAGGACGGGGAAACGAAATAAAAGACACGTGTTTACAGGATTCTGCAGATCAGACGGTCGCAGCTTTTTCGACAGTACATGTAGTCATCCACTTCCATTACCCTGTGATACCTTGCATGATATTTGTCAACGTTTCGACGTTAGCATTTTGTACCAAAACAGACACATTAAGCAATCCGATAGGACAATCAGATGTGGTTGATTTCTAGAACAGTACCCAGGCTCAATCCTATCGGTGGCTGTCATCTGGTAAAAAAACATGTGCCTTTTGTAAAAAAGTGGGAATTAAGTTTTCGAAGGGTTAATGAAACATTGTTTCAATCTGGCGACCTTGTTGTTTATTATATCGTGCCGTTCATCGGCTCCTTCGTGTGTTTGAAAATGACATTGGAAAGGAGCCCATACCCAGCATAGGACTCCATTAAAACGCAGCTCGGTGTTGCAAGTAAAATAAAATGGGCGCACCTTCCCAAAGCAGCAAGAAATAAATGAGGCCAAATGTACTTTTGATTCTGCATTTTGCTAAGTTATTCTAAGACCGATAAATTACAATGCATCCTGTCTACAAATGAATAATGTATAATAATGCCGGTTTATGAGCAGGTGACTGATACCTGGAAATTATATTTTAGAGGATAGTTATGCTTGTCGCTGATCACAATACACCCTGTACATGAAGACAATAGATCTCCATCTATTAACGAACTGTATCAGCTGCCCCATACCCCCAATGCGATCAATAGAACACTGGCGAATGAATATGGTGTAAACGTACATTTTCACAGCGATGCCGATCTTTGCTATTGAAAATGTAAAGTTGACTTAATTTTACGTGATGAAAGTTGGTAACACGTACGCCAGTTAAGGAACCTACTTCGCAATCTTTTTGCGGTTTTTTTTATTAACTTGCTGCTTGCATTATAGCAAGTTCGTGGCTCGCGCTTTTCGGAATATTTACTTCCACTATTTGTTTTACAGCAGATGCATACATAGAATGCATAATCTCAGCGCCAGCAATTAAATATCATTCACTTGCATGTGAGTTACTGCTTGCTGTTTGGTCACTGGCACTCGTGGGCTGGACAGACTGACTTAATTGGCGTGGCGTAGCTGCAATTTGAAATGAAGTTTAGCATTGAGGGAAATTCATCGTAGGTGTCATAGAGATAAGTTTAGGCGTACGTGTGAGGACAAGAGGAGTTTAAGATCAATCAAAATATGAATAAAAAAACACAAATGTCAATTGAATTTTGATTTTTTTTCCAGATATGTACTTTTTAATAAATAGAAATGAAGCGTTGGCGAATTCAGAATTTGTAATTTTGTTAAAATAGCTAGGGGGACTTCCCTGACACATTTCCCTTTATTCCAGTTTTGTCGAGTTTTTTTTAAATGTAGCGACCGATTTGATAATTTAGAAGCCAGTCACATTAAATAAAATATTCACAGCACGAAATGAGACTGACTGCATGTAAGGTGAAAAAGTTTCTTGGCGCACTGTGCATTATAATTTGGATTCTCTTTGTAATTCTGGCCCCAAAGCAATGGAGCCAGGACCTATGCGGGAGAGACAATCAATTATTAATCCATTTACAAAATCTTTGACTTTCCTGGAATTAGGATTATAGAACTGCATCTTTAATGAGGGTGCACAATTAGAACACAGACAGATAACATTTCTCCTATATCATGTTGTGTATTAATACCGTCTTGGTAGCAATGTTTTTTTTTATTCATTTGCGGGACATGGGTGTTGCTAGCTGGCCAGCATTTGTTTTCCATCCCTAGCTGCCCTTGAGAAGGTAGTGGTGAGCTGCCTTCCTGGATCGCTGCAGTCCATGTTCTGTGGATTGACCCATAATGTTGTTAGGGAGAGAATTCCACGATTTTGAACCAGTGACTGCGAAGGAACGGCGATGTATTTCCAAGTCAGGATGGCGAGTGGCTTTGAGGGGAGCTTGCAGGTGCTTTCTTGCCAAAGCGAATTATGACCTAAATGTCGAGAACGGTGCCAGCAACTTATAAAGTTTTTTTTTCTTTTTAATCGATTTATTTAATTGAAAATGCGAGATAACTTTGAGGGGAAACAGATCAGGCCAAGTTTAAACTACTGAGAAATGTGGGTATTTTCATCGTTACTAGAATTAATTCGTTGTATTTTGGGTCACCAACAATTCAGTGTTTACATCGACCAGCCTGAGTAAACACTGCTGGGAAGTAAAACAAGTATATGAAGCGTTTTTTTATCCAAATATGTAATGCTCCAGCTCACGTCAAATTATAAAAATACTGTAGAATCGCTGGCATCCCCGTAAAAGGTCTTTTTGTTGCTCAGAACCAGCTTAAGAAATACATTCCAACGTGTCCTTGAAAGGTGTTCTGTTTGGTCTCTGGGTGCAGCCTTGTAAACCAACAGAACCAGACGAATTCTGCATATTGCAGTTAGTTCAGGAAATCTAATGCAGCTCATTCGAAGAAATGAATCTAGTTTTGATGTTCCTGCAGTTTGTACGCCATCAGGAAAAAAAAGTCTACTGGAGCAGCACTGCTGTCAGCCACATTGTTGAATGTTTACTAACAATACTGGCAACTCTCTGAAAACATTCAGGCAAGTGCATGCTAAGCTGGTGTAGATAGGATATTTTGTCAGTTGTTAGATACAGTTTATCTATGGCTTCAATGGAGACATTTGTCTTTAAAGGATACCTGATTTGAATATCTTCCAGCACCGACACATTCAACAGCAGTTCCAAACCTCTTAACGTTCACATAAAATATGAAGTGTTTTGAAAGTTAGTGTGTTTGTGTGCCTGTGTGAGCTGTCTTCCACTCCAGACTGACTGAACGCGATACAACGGCGCGCCCTATCGGTTAGAATGGGCCACTGCCGTTTCCAAAGGCTTTCGAAACCTTCACGTTCTGTTCACAGCTATAACAATCTGCCTGAAATTACTGCTTTTATGACATTTTTACGCTGCGACATCATTAAGGATCTTGCAACGAAAAATGCAATATGAAACCCCAACCGTGTGAAAAGTTGGTGGTAAACGAAAGTTTTGTTTGTGCAGACGGCAACATACTGAAGGTCGCCAAATCATTGGCTGCTTGTTACAATCGGGCTGTATGTTCCTTGATCAATCATAGAACCCCTGCAGTGCAGAAGGAGACCATTCGGCCCATCGAGCCTACACCGGCGGCAATCCCACCCAGACCCTACCTCCGTAACCCCATGTATTTACCCTGCTAGTTTCCCCGACACTAAGGGGTACTTTAGCATGGCCAATCCACCTAACCCGCACACCTTTGGACCATTTACCTTTGGATCATTGACCAACCCGTGAAAGGAAGCTGGCAGTCGGTTCGTGTGTGAGGCACTCCACAGGCAAATTTGCATACGAGTTAATTTAAGGTAAGTGTCAGTTGTCCGTGCACCATCCTGCAATGTTTTACGATTAATCAAACAAAATGTTGTTGTACTGTGGTCAATACCTCTTAGTTCCGGTGGAGTAGAACTGTGCATGTTAATGAATATTGCATTGATTTCATTGACGTGGCATAGGATTAGTCCTACTTGGCAGCAGCACACAAACATGACGTTTACTGTAAAATATAATACTTTCCAACACAAATAATTGTCTCACCTTTGGGTTTAACACTCCCCCCAACCATCCCAGGGCTAAACGTGACCTTTAGAAAACGTCCCAGTCGTGGTCCCTTTAAATGTTCATTGTTATGCACGCGTACATGTGGCCACACAAAGCAGAACAATTTCAACTGATCACTTGAATAGATTACTTCGCAGGAGTTGAAACTTTCGCCCAAAGCAGAGCAGATCCCGGGAGGTCGCCCTGCGGTTCAGAAAACATCTGGATGGGGCACTGCACAACGGACAGGCTGGTGAACTCGGTTCCAAGTTGCAGCCGCTTTGTAAAGGGTAACAATTTAACGCTACAATGTATGCGTGGGTATAAAATGTCCAGACAGACGGTAGCGGAATGAGGAAAATTATGTACGTTTTCGATTAGGGTTCGCACCAAATACATGAGATCTTAATTCGATGCATGAAGATTAATGTATATTCTATCAGATTTTCTTATTGCGTAAAGCCTAACTCACGCCTCACGCCTTCCAATGCCTCAGTATAGGTTGGTAAATGAGAAATGGTAATATCGGGGGTGCTGCTAAAACTACGGTGTCGACAGGAAAATGAATCTGTTCCGAGCTGCTGAACTAGTGGATCAAGTTGGCGTATACAAGCAGCAGAGAAACATTGTGAATGAACAAACCTCCGATCTCACTTTCACACAGAATGCAAACTTAGAAAACGCTCCCACCTTAGGGATTATGTTATGTATATTGCAAATGCTTGACTTTTGCTCGCTACAATATTTCTAGTTATTTATGAGTGCGTGTCATTTACGAAATTCGATAATAAATAAGTTTCCCCGTGCTACCCTTAAAGGGATAAACATTTCCCGCAGCGCCTTTCCCGGGTAATTAGAAAACGCAGTTACCAAACATCAGAGTGGCAAATTATTGGGCGCGTAAATCGGGGGAACATCTGTCTGAGGGATTGAGTTTTTTTATATATGTAGCGGAACCTAATGTAGCGATTGATTTAAATTGTATACAATTAAACGACAAGAAGAACTCTGAAGGTACTCTGTTCATTTATTTTAGAATCAGTAATCTGGAGTCAAACAGTCTTGTAACTCCTTACGTATTTGTGAGCACATTGAAGCGAAACGGAGCCCACGACAAAGAAGCAGAACTTCACCGCGATAGCACGGGTCACCAGAATATCCCATTAGAGTCAGCGCCTGTTTAGGTAAATATTGTGACTGCAGGAAGTTTGGAAAATACATCCTGATACACAGTTTTGCATCCACTTGAACACCATCATTAATAAACTGGGACGGTGTCAATATCTCCCAACTGCGCACCAAAAGACGAATGCCTTGAAGTCAGGTGTAAAGAAAATTCACTCCTCAAAATACACAAGACACAAACTATAAAAATTATATCCGTATCGGCACGTAACCACGACTTTTCCTGAAATGTACTTCATTGGTGTTGCAGGATGTTTTGGGACGTCCTGAGGTCGCTTAAGATGCTAAATAAATACCAGTCTAGCATTCCTCTAAGTACTGAGAACGTGGCCCCAGTGACCTGTCCGCTTCGATCATCCCGATTTTGTATATTTTCCCCTGCATTAAACATCAAAGAAAGCCCAAGTCTGAAATGCCAGCAAAATACACAAAGTGCAGGCGGATGGGACAAGGACACCACACTGTATATGTAATGTCAACCTTATTTTCTATTCGAGTTGCGTAAAACAATGCAAAATAAAAGGATGGGACCAAGACAATCAATGTTACAAAAATGAAACAGACTAAAGGAACGCAAATGTTGACAGATACATCTAATTTTTAAAAAATCCAAGGACACAGTTTCACAATGATGCGCCTGCCAGCACCATACGCACCGAATTAAACAAGCCTTCCAATTTTCGAATTTTAAGATTCTTAATCACATTATCTTTGCGGAAGTATAAGTTCATGATGCGGAAAACTTTGATCTGCGCGATTGTAAAGTTCAGGGTTTATCGTCAATGAGAAATTATATGAAATAAGTCACGTTGACAGCAAAATCCTGCGTTGAAGCTGAAAAGGAAGTGTATTCCTAGTAAACTGTTTTATGTAAAATCGGCGATAAGTGCAAGGAAACTATTCCCTAAATTCGTCTTCAATCAATTAAAGAACATGTCACCCAATAACAGATGCCAATAGACTCGAATGTTAACATAACACTTGAGTTTGCATAATATAAAGTCAAACTGAGAGTTTTGACACTTAGCACAATTAGATTGTGTCTGTTGGAAATATTAAATGCCGAGAGTGAGTTTTCAGGTAGTTTTTGAATCGTAGAATCGGCAGGTATACAGGTGGCTCATACCGATTAATGCAATTTCATGCGTCGACGTTCCCGCCAATATTGAATCACTGATTCCGGCCATTAACTTGGTAATTACCAACTATAAATCCGAACAGATGATCTCAAACTGTAATAGTTGTTTTGATTTATAAAATTAATTTATCCCAAATCTGCTGTTTACATCGTTTGGGGAAAAAAAGAAAATTGTAAGATCAATACTTATACAGAAACAAGAGAGAATATTTCAATTCGTAAAAGTTAGTGCCTCCTCAGTATATTTCAATTCAATCTTTTCAAATTCTATATAGTAAATATTTCAGGTAAAATAGATGCTACACTCCTAGAATTTCCAATCAGGAAAATAAAAACAAAACACGAATGCATATCAGAACATTAATACTTTACCATTAACAACTTGATTGAGGGATAATGGACTACATTACTGAACCTAACAGGCACAAGCACACAGACTGAAAACTGATATTTGTTGCAGTTTGTGATCCTGATTTTATTGGGAGCAATTCACGCTACGATATTTCCCTGTATATAGAACTAAAGCAACAAGTGGAGATGCGAATAGACCACTATCAAATAGGTTATGTACATAAAAAAGACCGTGACAAAACTGCAAACCAGTTTCGACGCTACATTTAAACCATTCAATCTTCAGTTGAATAATTAGGAAGCAGTATTTTTGCAACAAAAGTCCTATTTTATACATCGCTAAGAAGCTCGTCGTTAAGCTAAAACTTTAAGCAAACTTATCCGAATGTAATCGATTGGCCTTGGGGAGAAGTGTGGCTTTCGTTGCCTACCTGTCAGGTAAGACAGTACACCCAGTTACTGTCCATAATTTATTTACAGGTTCTACTGAAAGACAGGAAACCAGCGTGTCCAAGGTAATAATATGTAGAGACACTCTCCAGATTTAGTAGATGTCCATGTTACAACATGCACTGTGAGGCTGCGCCTGATATACCACGACCGGTATATTTCTTAAAACCAACAATTTGGGACTTGATTACCGATTACTACAGCAGTTCAATTTTTGCTAGCTAGCTGTTTCACTGTCTATATATTTGCATTATATCTGAGTATCTTTTGAAAACCGAGCCAAACAAAAGGACGGAAGTAGAATTGATTGCAATATAAGGGGAAATAAGTCAAGGATTAATTTCTGCTTAAGTCATGATTCCGTTTCATTCTTAGTTCTTATAGTTCTGACTTGCGAAGTGGAATGTGCCAAATGCGAACTAATCAGACAGTCAGTCATACTCGCTGCTCCCACAGTGGCAGCTTAATGTATTAGTAGAGGAGGGACCCTGTGCCTTTAAATTAGGTACACACGGCATGTAGTAGGGAATGCTGGTCTTCATCTCTCTACAGATTCAAATCATTGTAAGAGGCCTCTCCGCTTGGACCGCATTCACACAATATCTGAATAAGAGACACATTTCTTTTTGTTTGGAGGAGCGCGTTACCTTCCACTGGGAATTTAATTTCACAGACCATAGCCCACCAGTCTGCTTAAACCAGAAGAGAGACAGCTTTGACGAAGAGTCATCTAAACTCGAAACATTGGTTCTATTCTCTCCCCACAGATGCTGTCAGAACTGCAGAGATTTTCCAGCATTTTCTGTTTTGGTGTGCAAAACAATCACCATATTTGATTCACCCCACCTTAATGGAAAAATTAAAACACAAATGAAACAAGCTAGAACTTTTTTAAAATGTGGGCCTCATGGAGCTAACAACAAAATAACACATCATTCATTTCCTGACCTCTTAAAGTCTATCCTCCATCTGCAAGGTAGCAATCAAAAGAATGATGGAATATTCTTTACTTGCCAAGATTGCAAAGAACTTCACATCATCCAGGATAGATAAAGAAGACCAGTTGATAAGTATTCCATTCACCAACCTAAACATGAACTAATAGCATATCATACTGCACTTGTTAATTATCTGCAGGATTCACTGCAGCAACTCACTAAGACCACCTGTCTAACACAACCTCTATCATCTAGAGTACAATGGCAGCAGCTTTTTTGTAAATACTATCATCTCAAATCCCTAATCAAGTCTGACATTATTATACCTTGAATAGATATTAACATTCCTTCATAGTAGCTGGATCAAAATCCTGGAGCAGTTTTGCGGCAGCATTTAGCATACAGACTACAATGATTAAAGAAGATCGGCCATCATCGTATCTCATATCTAGGGATTGGTATTAAATACCAGCCTTATGAGTGATGCACACTTGCCAAGAATAAATCCTTTAAAAATAAGAACCTTGATTGGTAACAATCAAATGTCTGAGTGAAAATTAAATACATTAATATCAAAGTTGCTTGATCATACAAACATTGACAAGAGATATGATTGCAACAAGAGAGCTTGGAAGAAACATGGGAGGTCTATTCAGACTTGATATTGATCAATTGCTTTGCACCTACACATTAGGTCAGGAAATTTACATTTGGAAAGTTCTTTAGATGGACCTTCAGTAATCAAAAGGACTAGTCTGATAAAAGTGGTCAAGTAATTGGAACAATTTAGATACTACATTGGCAGGAGAATGGAAGTCTGAGGAAAATGGGCAAATGGCTATAATTGGGGAGGAGGGCAGGAGAAGAGACAGCACAAAAAAGTGCAGTGTAATGTTCTTGGCAGATCTTCCCTCGCCACTACATAGAGGAAGAAAGATAAAGTCATGTCACCAAGAATAGCTACAGAATAGACCCATGGATCATCTATGAACAATAGGACGAGCCCAACCTATTCTGTTTCCGTGTAAAATACATTAAAAAGAGAGACTTTCAGCAAATAAGGTACATGGAAAGAACATATTATTCTTCCCAATTGAACCAACTTTAATAATTCCTCCTTTCATACTGAACAAGGTGAGATAACCATTAACTTCCAAAGAACAGGAAAGCAATAACAAATATCCTGTTATGAAACCTAATGGAAATAATGCAGGGAGAACAAATACACAATTCAGTTGAGTGTGAAAAAGACAACTGTAGTGAACTTAATCTCCTGTAGTGTGAAGCCCAATGTGATGACTATGGAACAAGTCCATAATATATTCAAGTAGGTACAAAATCTGCTGCACTATCTCGAACCTTGAACTGTAATCATGGGCCTCCAATAAAGATGTGAGGGAGGTACAATGGTAAGTACAATTTTCAGTTGCCTCTTTCACAGACCCTTGAGGGTTAATGATGTGGCAAATAGCTCCTCATTCATCAAACATAAATAGAAACAAGCTTATCCTGTCCATAAAAATAAAATAAGACAACTGTAAAATAAACTCATCTTCCTCAATCAATCCATGCAGAACAACTGCAGCCTCAAACTCTGCATAGAAACTCAATGGACTGTTTGTGGTATAGAAAGAAAATATTAGATCTGCCAATTTTGTGCAAAAATGTCATAATTTTCAGAAAATATTTGATACACAGGGAAGTGAAGGATTAGATTGAGTCAGCTTCTAGCAAATGACTTCACTTATAGAAACATTGAAGGATGAATATCAAAGCTGTTCCACAGAGGAAAATAGATATACAGCCTTGGTGCAATATACTTCATTTGGCTTTTATGATAATATGCAAGATAGGACAAGTCTCCAGCATAATGGGGATTCAAGACCTTTAAAAGAGCAAATTTAAACTTGCAACAGGGGTTGAGAGTGCACACTGAACCTCCATCTATAGAAGGCATGTCCATTTCCAAATTATCAATCCAAAAACAGTATAGACAATTGGGAAAATGAAACCATCCCAAAAAAAAGTTAACATTGCAACAAGATTAGACTGATCTCTCTATGCACCAACAATTTCATATGAAATATTGTACATCTGATTACATTCCAAGATGAGGCAGAAATAAATGAACTCAAAGCATTACAAATAGTATCCATTTAAAAACGCTCAGACACAATTATCCCTTGTTTAGTGCACCCCAGGGGTTCTATCAAAAAATTCTATCATCAGAATAGGAGCAGAGTTAGGCCTTTCAGCCCACTGAATCTGCTCTGCCATTCAAACATGATTTATAAGTTTCTCAAGCCCATTCTCCTGCCTTTTCTCCATTAGCTTTGATCGCCTTACCAATCAAGACTCTATCTATCTCTGTGTTAAATACACTCAATGATCTGGCTTCCACAGTCTTCTGTGACAATAAGTTCCATAGATTCACCATTCTCTGGCTGAAGAAATTCTTCTCATCTCAGTTCTAAAGGGTTGTCTCTTTACTCTGAGGCTGTGTCTTTAGATCCTAGATGGAAACATCTTCCCCACATTCACTCTATTAAGGCCTTTCAGTATTTTCAATGAGATCCCCCCTCATCCTTCTAAATTCCATTGAGTAACAGACCCAGAGTCCTCAACTGCTTCTCATACGTCAGGCTTTTCATTCCAGGGATCATTCTCATGAATCTCCTTTCGACTCTCTCTAAGGCTAGCACATCCTCCCATAGATACAGGGCTCAAAATTGCTCACATGTGATCTGATCAAAGCTTTATAAAGCTTCAGTATTACATCCCTGCTTTTGAATTCTAATCCTCTCAAATTGAATGCTAATATTGCGTTAGTCTTCCTAACTGCCAACCCAACATGTAAGTTAACCTGAAGATGATGCTGAACTAGAACTTCCAAGTCCTGATTCATGAATTCTCTCCCATTTAGAAAATAGCCTATGCCTCTATATTTCCTACCAAGATGTATAACCTCACATGTTACCACATTGTAATCTATCTACCACTACTTTGCCCACTCTCCTAACCTGTCAAAGTCCATCTGCAGCCTCTTGGCCTCCTCAATACTATCTGTCCCTCCACCTATCTTTGTATAATCTGCAAAATTAGCTATGATGCCCTCAGTTCTTTCATCTAGATCACTGATGTAGAGTGAAAAGTTTTGGACCTTACCAGTCAACGGCTGCCATTCCTGTAAAGGACCCCTTCATCCCCACTTTCTGTCGTCTGCCAGTCAGTCAATCTTCTATCCATGCTAGTACTTGTTTCTAATATCATGAGTGCTTATCTCACTCAGCAGCCTTCTGTGTGCCACTTTATCAAAGGCCTTTTAGAAATCCAAGTGGGTAACATCCAATGGCCCTCCTTTGTCTAACCTGCTTGTTACGTCCTCAAAGAGTTCTAACAGATTTGTCAGGCATGATCCCTCCTTGATAAAACCATGCTGACTTCATCTTAATTTACCACGCACTTCCAAGTATTCCAAAATCTGATCTTTTTCACTCAGGGGGTGGTGGGTGAGTGGAATCGGCTGCCGTCGGTGGTGGTGGAGGTGAACTCGTTGGGGTCTTTTAAGAGACTTCTGGGTGAGTACATGGGTTTTAATGAGATTGAGGGTTATAGATTGGCCTGGTAGATAGGGATATGATCAGCGTAACTTGTGGGCCGAAGGGCCTGTTTGTGCTGTAGTGTTCTATGTTCTATGTTAATAATGGACGCTAAATTCTTACCAACAACCAAGGTCAGGCTAACTGGCTTGCAATTTCCCTCCTCGGCCTCTTTCCTTTCTTACATTAATGATTTCCCAGTCAAAGAAAGAACAAAGAACAGTACAGCACAGGAAGAGGCCCTTCAGCATTCTAAGCCCATGCCAATCATGATGCCTGCCTAAACTAAAACCATATGCACTTACGGAGTCCATAACCTTTCATTCCCATCCGAATCATGTATTCATCTGGATGCCATTTAAATCAGGGGCCATCCCTGACTCTAGTGATTCCTGAAAGATCACCATTAATGTCTCTGCTATCTCTTCAGCTATCTCCTTCAGAGGCCTGGGGTGTAGCCTATCTGGTCCTTGTGACGTTTCAGCTTTCCTAGCACATTCTCCTTCATAATAGCCACCATACTCACCTCTCTCCCCGATTCTCTTGAATTTTTGGTATGTTACAGGTGTCTTCCACCATGAAGACTGACACAAAGTATGTATTCTGTTCCCCCTCCACTTCTTTGTTCCCCATTACTGCTTCACCAGCGGTCCAATGTCTACTCTTGCCTCCCTCTTACCCTTTATATATGTATAAAAAAAAGTTCTTGCATTCTTATTTTATATTACTGGCTAGCTTACTCTCATATTTCATCTTCTCTCCCCACCCCCATTTCTTTTTTAGTTGTCCTGTGCTGATTTTTAAAGGCTTCCCATTTCCATGGCTTTCCACTTATCTTTGTCACACTGTATGCTTTTTCTTTTGCTTTTATGTTGTTCCTGACTTCCCTCATCAGCCATGGTTGCCTTGTTCTCCCCTTAGTATGTTTCTTCTTCCGTGGGATGAAACATTGTTGTGTCTCCCGAATTACTCCCAGAGATTCCTGCCATTGCTGTTCCACTGTCTTTCCTGCTAGACTTCTCTCCCAATCAATTATAGCCAGCTCCTCCCTCATGCCTCTGTAGTTAACTTTACTCAACTGTATTATCATTACAACTGATTCCAGCTTCTCCCTCTCAATCTGCAGGGTGAATTCTTTCATATTATGGTCACTGCTCCCTATGGGTTCCTTCACCTTAAACCACCTTATCAAGTATGCTTCATTACATATCATCAAATCAGAACCGTCTGTTGCCTAGTACAATCTACAAAGTTGCTCCAAAAAGCCATCTCGCAGACATTCCACAAATTGGTTTTCTTGGGATCCATGACCTACTTGAGTTTTCCAGTCAACCTGCATATTGAAGACCCCCATGATCACTGTAACCTTGCCTATCTTACATGTCTTTTTTAATCTCCCGGTGTATCTTGTGCCGGGAGATACACTACTGCTCGGAAGCCTGTACATAACTCCCATCATGCTTTTTACCTTTGCGGTTCATAGAACATAGAACATATCCTCAACTCTACTCACACAGATTCTACATCTTCTGACTCTATGTCGTTTCTGCTATTGAATTAATTTCATTTTTTACTAACAAGGCAACTCTGCCCTCTCTATCCGCCTGCCTGTCTTTTCGATAGGCTGTGTATCCTTGGACATTTAGCTCCCAACCCTCATCCCCTTGCAGTGACATCTCTATGATGCCCATAACATCATATCCACTAATTTCAAACTGCACTACAAACTCATTTATCTTATTTCATATACTGCGTGGATTCAAATACAACACCTCCAGTCCTGCATTGACCCAAGATCCTGGTTGAGACCATGTTCATGTGTGCAGAACTTGGCTATCAGTCTCTGCTCAGCCCAATGTCCACAATGGCAGCAAATCCACAGCAAGTGGTCTCAACCAGGATCTAGGGTTCATGTCACACTATCTGTAACCCCCATGACTTGCCTGGGCTTGCAAAATCTCACTAACTGTCCTGTCTGGAGACAATACACATCTCTTTAACCTGTGCTTAATGCTCTCTCCACTCACATTGTTTGTACCTTTAAGACTTGATTACCTGTAAAGACTCGTATTCCAACCATCATGTTGTAAATTGAGGTTGTGTCTGTATATGCCCTGTTTGTGAAAGAACTCCATCTTACCTGACAAAGGAGCAGCGCTCCGAAAGCTAATGGCTTTTACGACCAAATAACCCTGTTGGACTTTAACCTGGTGTTGTGAGCCTTCTCACTCTGGTAAGTATTCCTAACATCTTTTGTTCTAATTTCAGGTTTCCAGTATTCACTGCACTTTGTTTTACTGCTATAGACAGGGCCATAGAATTATAGAGTCATAACGGAGTCATAGAGGTTTACAGCATGGAAACAGGCCCTTCAACCCAACTTGTCCATGCTACCCTTTTTTTAACCATTAAGCTAGTCCCAATTGCCTGCATTTGGCCCATATCCCTTTATACCCACCTTACCCATGTAACTGTCTAAACACTTTTTAAAAGAAAAAAATGTACCCACCTCTACTTCTACCTCTGGCAGCTTGCTCCAGACACTCACCACCCTCTGTGTGAAAAAATTGCTCCTCTGGACCCTTTTACATCTCTCCCTTGTCACCTTACACCTACGCCCTTTAGTTTTAGACTCCCCTACCTTTGGGAAAAAATATTGTCTATTTAGCTGACCTATGCCCCTCATTATTTTATAGACCTCTATAAGATCACCCCTAAGCCTCCTACGCTCCAGAGAGAAAGGTCCCAGTTTATCCAGCCTCAAATCATCAAGTCCCAGTAGCATCCGAGTAAAGCTTTTCTGCACTCTTTCTAGTTTAATAATATCCTTTCTAATTTAATTAGCTTAGTTTATATGTCTCAGGGTCTGCACCCCGAAATATCATTGCCTAATATGGTCCAATAAATATATAAAATACTCAAATGGAGGTAAGTGTGTGATTATTCAAGCCATTTTCTCTGTCTTGACCTTACAAACATTGACATTTCTAATTTCAGGAAGCAACATTTTCTCATGTCAGTCAAACCCCAAACTGCAAAATCAGAATCATCTGGGTGATAGAGGGTGAAACCATTTTGATATAATTGTGAGTATGTAGGGGGCTCCCTTTAAACATTGAAATAGCAACATTGGAAGTGGATTGTGTTTTCTGTATTTTAAAAATATGCAAACGTGCAATTTTTCAACAGTTTGATAAGAAAATCTTTACATAAATTTTAGCCATAGATGTTTTTTGACATTTTTCAAATATGAAATACAAAAAACACGAGGCCATTTTTGCTTATTTGCAAAATTTGAACAAGCAACTTAAATTTAGTTGCAAATGGAAGTTCGGGGTCAAAAATAGGTTAAGTAGTTCAATTTTATTCAAAGATAAAATAACTAGAAAAACAGATAATTTGGATATGATTGTTGAATGAGTGGGTAGCATTATCAGTTTCAAAACTTCCCTTTCATCTGAAAATTCAAGTTTGAATTCAACTAATTGGTCACAAAGTTGAGGGCACTTAGAATTTTTGCAACCAATATGTAGGTGTTTCTACAATACATGGTCTGCAGCAGTTTGAGAATGCTGCACAAAGCCACCTTCTCAAGGGCAATTAGCAATGGGCAATAAATGCTGTCCTAGCCAGCTCCCAGACTATCTATCTGCAACAGATCTCTCCAAATGCTTCCCTCTAAAGAAAGGAAAGTAATACTCTATATTAACTTACTAATATCATAAAATAGTTAATTGTAGCATTCAAGCTCAAGAAGGAGAATGCGCCACTGTCCCATTGCAGCTGATGATAGGAACTGGGCTTTTATGATCTAGATTTGCTGGTGGGTGGCCCCTCCATCCACCCCCAGCCTGTATGAAATTTTACAAGGGGTCGGGGGCACTAGGCAGCAGTCTGCCCTTGGGCCACTTGAAGTGGCCAACTAATGCCACTTAATGACCTCATTCCATCACTGCCAATATTTTATCTGCACCAGGGGAGATACATGACATGCAAGAAACCAAGCAGTTTTAGTTGCAGCGACTGGTTTTGGACAGTGGTGAGGAATTCCTTTGCAGGTCCCTGTGGTCCATCGGACACATGCTCGAATAAAGTCACTCCCCCATTTAATCTTCCCTCCTGGCCTATTGAATCCAGTCCCTCAACCACCTCACCTGCTGGTGAGACCCTCAGACTTGAGCTCCTTGTCATGGTGGGATTGGCTGTAGACCTAATCACTGCCAATGGTCCTGGCTGGCACTACTGGGATTAGAGAGCTGCTGGCAGGACTTCTCTAAGGCAGGAATTCCTTCCGATATGGGCAGAAATCTTGCTTTAAAACACAATGTTAAATGGCTGTGGGACATGAATGGACTCCCCTCCCACTCTCCCCCACACCCATCTTTCACCATCTGTAAACTTGAGATCATCCAAACCATTGCTGCCTGTGTCTTAAACTCACACTATGTTCACTTTCATACATCACCCCTCTACACACTGACCTACATTGGTCTTTCTGTTAAGCAATGCCATGACTTTAAAATTCTCATCCTTGCATTCAAATCCTTCCTTACTCTCACCCCTCTCTACCTTCATAATCTCTTTGAGCCCCTCAACCCTCAGATATACCTACCTCACCTAAATCTGGCTTCTGGAGAATCCTGAGTTTAATTACTTCACCATTGGTGGCTGTGCTTGGGCCCTAAGCCCTGGGGTTTCTTTCCTAAACCCTTCTGTCTCTCCTTCCTCTTTTAGGATGTCCCTCAAAATTTATTATTTAGTCCATGCTTTTGGCTATTTTTTCTAAAATCTCCTTCTGTGGCTCAGTATTAATCTTTGTTTTACGATGTTCCTGTGTAGCTGCTGGGGCATTTTGTTTGGCTAAAGGTATAATATTAATTCAATTTGTTGTTGTTGGATTGAGGATTCTTTCTATTTGCCTGCTTTAGGCCTGATGCTTTCTTCCATCTGCCATGATTTTGAAATGACTAAGGCTGCTCATCCAGTGCTCCATCTATAATATCAAAATCAAATGGTTTTGCTTTGCAGGGATACTGAAGTTCTAGTGTAAATGGATTATAAATCCAGTGTCAGGGCCCAATCTGATTCTCTAACCAAGTATATGAGAGTCCATAAAGGAGTGGACACTAAACATTTAAATTCATGGCAGCTGGAGATAAAATGTGTTTGGGATCCAGTGGATCTCAAAGCCCTTTTTAAGGTGGGCTTGATACAGTGTTGAATTGACACACTACATAGTGTCAAATACTTTTCTCTGGAAGTCTTTCCTTCTTGCTCCTTGGTTAGGTTGGGACCTCAATCTGGCAGTGCACTGTTCATTTTTGCATTAGCATGAAGCAGAAATTGCTTTGCATTACTGTTGAACTTGAAGGATAAATTACATTGTGCTATATCAATTCTCTGTTGTGTAGCACAGAGAATTACATTGCTGAAAGTACTGTTGTTTAGATAAAACCTTAAACCAAGCCCTGTTTGCATGCTGTAGTAGTTCAGATGGATGTTAAAGACCCCGTAAGCATGTATCCTATGTAAAACATGCTTATGGGGTCTTATTGGACAAAGCATGGTCGATATGTTTTATCTATACAAAATTTAGGACTTTAAAATGAGCAATACTATGAGATGTTTTGAAAGAAGTGTTATTTTCCAAACAAACCAAGTCTATGTGATCACCAAGATAAATCTGATACCATTATTTTGTCAAATCCGTATCAGCAAGTCTTCATTTACTTTTAAAAAATGGTAGAAATTGATCAAATCCATAGTAGTTTGGGAGAGAGTATGATTTTATTTTATTTATAATAATCACAATACTTTGTTCATTTGTCCCCAAATCTGGGTTTTTATTACAATAATGTTTCTTTGTAATTGGGACATAAATTGATCACCTCAGTTTTACTCTTAATTATACAGGAAGCCTTCATCCCTCTTCCCCACTCAACACTGAATAAGCCAACAGTTGTTAAATTTGACTGGGTGTTCTAGAAATACAAATGGAGATAATTATGTCTATTTATTTCAGGGGGAGAATACTGTTCCATTTAAAAGCTTAAAAAAAACAAAACCTTTGGGAAATATACATACTGTAGGAAACAGCAAAATGCCACTTCCCATGTGACAGCTTAGATTAATTTGCATCTGCAGGAACATTAACATACTCCATCATATTTTCCATCTCATCTACAGATTTGGGTTTAACTCTTACCTCTCCGCAATCTTGGTGCTGGGCAGTGCTTTTCGCGTTACAATGAAGTGATCCAATTTATTCAAAAACTCTATTCTCTCTCCACAGATGCTGTCAGAACTGATGAGATTTTCCAGCATTTTCTGTTTTTGCTTCCCTTGTTCTCAATGAGTTTATGCTCTGGTTCCTTCTACTATTGTTTAAAATTCCATCTCTCTACTCCATACTTTTATTGGCTCTTTAGATAGATTTCTGGCTTTGCCGCTCGGTTTTTAGTTTGTTTTCCAAGCAAGTGATTATTAGGGCAGCACGATAGCACAGCGGTTAGCACTGCTGCTTCACAGCACCAGGGATGCGGGTTCAATTCCCATTTTGGGTCACTGTCTATGTGGAGTCTGCATGTTCACCTTGTGTCTGCGGGGATTTCCTCTGGCTGCTCCAGTTTCCTCCCACAGTCCGAAAGAATTGCTGGTTAGATGGATTGGCAATGCTAAATTCTTCCTTAGCGTATCCGAACTGTTGTTGGGAATTTTCACAGTAACTTCATTGCAGTGGTAATGTAAGCCTACTTGTGACTAATAAATTAACTTTAAAATCAAACTTCTGAATTCAGCAGTAATTCTGCTTATGCTTTGATGGCAATGGGAATCCTCTGATTAGTTTACTTCAGTGTTAGGATTGTAGTCTCATTGGAAGTCAGCTGGCTGGTTTGGTTGGAACTTGCATTGAAAAACCTGGAGAAATCCACTGGAGGAGTCACAGTCACCATGGACATTCAACGACCTGTGGAAATTGTCATTTCATTTGAGATTACACATTGTAATTCAACAGATGGAGTGAAAACATGAGAATTAATTGTCCAAGTAAGATTTGGCAATACTTTCCCAACTATTCCCCCAATGAGCCCAGGCTATTCACAAATTTAAGAACTTCTATCACATTGAGGATGGAGCAGAGTGAAGTGAAAGAAGTAAAACAAAAATAGAAAATGTTAGAAACACTGAGCAGATCTGGCAGCATCTGTGGCGGGTAAAATTGAGTTAATGGGCAAAATTTAATATTATCCACCATGGCAAGTCTGGTGATGGATGGTTGGACAGGATGGGTAGGTATGGACCTCACTATGTTTCTGCCAACATCCCAATTAAATCTAGAGCAGAAGGCCTGTGGATGGCCTTCCTGGCCTGCCACCAGTTGAGGTCCCTTAAGGGTCTCATCAACCTAGGAGGCTTAATCAAGTGGGAACCCTGGTGTTTTTGCTTGCAGGCTGCTAGGGAGCATTTCATGTTCAAAGGTACTCATTGCCTGATCAAAGGAACTATTGAAATCTAACCCAATATTTTACTGCCGATCCCGCTTCTCCTTCTCCAGTCACCACCTTCCCATTATTGTGCACTATGTCTGGGTTTCTCCTCAATTTGAGACTTCAGGTGGTTGCAGTATTGGAAGCAGCCACTACCAACTCTCGGATGGTGTTCCTGAGTCCAGAAGAGCTGTCAGCTTCTCAGGTGGAAGGACTTCTACTCCCAGGATCTTTCATCCCAGCGGAAGGCCCAGTGTGGGACTTTTAAGTGCCTGAGTGGCACCAGATGCAGCAGTTTTTTTATTTTTGTAAATAAAATTTTTTGAGCAAATTTACTTTCTTGAGGATCTTAGATAACTATTCCTTGTTGAATTTTATTTCCAGCACATCATGAAGTAAGTTCACAAATTTCTCAGTGACTACATGTTACAGAATTCATTTGGTTGTGTCTGCATTGTATATGTTGCTTCATTGGAATGCAGAACCATTTAGAAAAAGCAGCAAAGAAAATTGAAATGGTTAATACAGATAAGTTAAACATCATTGAGAAGGCAAACTCAACATACATATTTTACAACATATTTAGCTGTAAGATGGCTTGGAGTTGAAATTCTTGTCTTCATTCATTGTAGGAGAAAACTAGAAGTGTCTAGAAACTGGGACTCCATAATTTTTTACAGACCTCTGCCTTTTGCTAAAATTAGCCAATCCAGGAATTTCGGTTCATGGTGCATTTGATCACATAGAATGGTTACATTACCAATTAAGTCCATCTGCAAGAGCAAATCAGCTAACTTCAATCCCAGGTTCTTTTTGTTTGATTTGATTAGAAGGTATGCTAGGCACAGCTTGCAAGAAGTCACCTCAATCCGGCGCCATCATAGAATCTTTTTCAGTTGCCTTGTAAATTAATTATTTTCAGGTTTTATCCAATTCCTTTTCAAAAGCCCCAATTGAATCTGCCTCCATCACACTCTCAGATAATATATTCTGGATCTAAACACTCACTGGGTGAAGAGCATTCTCCTCATGTCACCTTTGCTTCTTTTGCCATTCTGCTTATATCAGCCTCCTCTGGTTCTTGACCCTTCCACCAATAGAAGAGATATTTTTTCTATCTACTCTATCTAGATCCCTCATGGATTTGAAAAGCTCCATCAAATCTCTTCTCAAATTTCTGTTCTCCAAGAACAAATTTACCCTCGTAAATGAGATCCCACACCCCTGGAATGATTCGCCTTAGTATTTTCTGCATCTTCTCTAATGCCTTCACACCTTCCTAATGTGTGGAACACAGAATTGGTCACAATATTCCCGTTGAGGATAAAGTCATGTTTTAGGAAGCTTCATCATGGTTTTCTTGCTTCTCGACTCTATGCCTCTATAAAGCCCATGTTTCCATTAACCTTCATGGCTACTTTCACAACCTGCCATGCCACCTTAAACAATCTGTGCACATATAAAACATGTATCTCAAGTCTCTCTATGCAATCTTTTTAGAAAAGCATCCTTTTGTTTTATATTAGCTTTCCTTATATTGCCCCTCTATTACCTCCTGTCAAAATGTATTATATCACAATCTTCAGCATAAATTTTGATCAGTCATGTATCCCTCCATTCAATCAGCCTTTGACCTCTTGAAGCATACCTCAATCCTACTCATAGCTCACAATAATTCTAAGTTTTGTGTTAGCTGCAAATTTTGAATTTGTCTTATGTATACACAAGTCTAGGTAACTAATATATACCAAGAAAAGCAGTGGTCCTAACACCAAACACCAGGGAACTCCACTGTGTATTTCTTCCAGTCCTCCAGAGGTTTGTTTATTTATTTGTCCCAAATAGGCTTACATTAATACTGCAAATAAGTTACTGTGAAAATCCACTAGTTGCCATACTCCACCGCCTGTTTGGGCACACTGAGGGAGAATTTAGCATGGCCAATCCACCTAACCAGCACATCTTTCAGACTGTGGGAGGAAACTGGAGCATCCGAAGGAAACCCACACAGACACAGGAAGGATATGCAGACTCCACACAGACATTGACTCACTGACCCAGAATCGAACTTGCATCCCTGGTGCTATGAGGCAGCAGCGCTAATCACTGTGCAACTATGCCATGGGAGGTAGTGGACTAGTGGTATTGTCACCAGAATAATAATCCAGAGACACAGGGTTATGCACAGGACACCTGGGTTTGAATCCCACCACCACGACAGATAGTGAAACGTGAATTCAATCTGAATTGTGAGTTCAATAAAAATCTGGAATTAAAAGTGAAATGATGGGTGTGAAACCATTGTTGATTGTCGTAAAAACCCATCTGGTTCACTACGGCCCTTTAGAGAAGGAAATATGCCATCCTTACCTGGTCTGACCTACATGTGACTCCAGAGTCACAACAATGTGGTTGACTCTTAAAAGCCTTCAGGGATGGGCAGTAAATGCTGGTCCACTCATATCCTACAAATGAATATAAAAAACAATCACTGCTCTAGTCCTTGTTGCTCTGCCAACTTCTTATTAATGCTGCCACAATTCCGTTTCTTCCATGGGCTTCAATTTCACTTACAATTCTATGATATGTGACTTTACCAAATGCCTTTTGGAAGCCTACAAAAACAATACCAAAGGCCCTTATTAACCTTCTCTGTTATCTCATCAAAAATCCCAAAAAAGTTTGTTGAACAGGATTTGCCTTTAACAAATCAACTGTCCTTAACTACTCTTCATTTGACCAAGCATTATGAACTTTCTCCCAGGTTATCACTTCAAAAAGCTTTCCCATCACCAAGGTTAAATCGACTGGCAGGGAAGAAGAAGTTGTTCTTAGATCATAGATCATAGAACCCTACAGTGCAGAAAGAGGCCCTTTGGCCCATCAAGTCTGCACCAAACACAATCCCACACAGGCCTAACCCCATACCCCTACATATTATACCCACTAATCCCTCTAACCTAGGCATCCCTGTATACTAAGGGGCAATTTCGTAGCATGGCCAATCAATCTAACCCGCACATCTTTGGACTGTGGGAGGAAACCAGAGTACCCGGTGGAAACCCACGCAGACACGAGGAGAACATGCAAACTCCACACAGACAGTGACCCGAGCCAGGAATCGAACCCAGGACCCTGAAGCTGTGAAGCAGCAGTGCTGACCACTGTGCTACTGTGCCGCCCCTGGCCTGTCATTGCTGGGTTTATCATTATACTCTTTTAGAATAAGGTGTAACATTTGCAATTCTCCAGTCCTCTGGCACCATCTCTGTATCTCAGGAGGGTAGAGAACATTTGCACGTCCTTTTGTAATCTTCTGACTTATTTCCCTCACAAACCTTGGATACACTCCATCTGGTCCTGGTCACTTATCAACTTTAAAGTACAACCAGCTTTTTTAATACCTCTTTTTTAACTTTGTAGTCCATCCAGTGATGTAACTGCTTTTACTATGACTTTGGTAACATCCTCCTCGGTAAATAGACATGAATTACTCATTTAGTACCTCTGCGTGCCCTCTGCCTCCATCTGCACATCCCCTTTCTGATCCTTAATCGACCCCTCCTTTAACTGCTCATGTGCTTGTATTAGTTGCTGGTCTCTTATCATGCTCTTTTCACCATGGTTTTGACTTGCATTTTCAAATTGACATCTGTTATACACGCCTTCTTATTGTTTCATCACTACCATTTTCATCATCCAGGGAACTCTCGATTTGTTTGCTGTACTTTTCACCATCAAGAAAATATATCTCGAATGTACCTGAACTAACCTCCACTTTAAAGGCAATCTTTTGTCCACTCCAGTTTTGCTTGCAAATCTTTGATTCCAATTTATCTGGAAGAGGACCAGGAGGGAGAACCAGAGGAAAACCTGGAGGAAAGGCAGCAGCCAGGATGTACGTGGGCGGGAACACTAGGGATGACTTTGTTACTTCCAGGTTCTCCCAATAGACAGCTTCTTGACTGGTAGCTTCATAACATCCTACCCCAAAACCATCATTCCTGAACCACCCCCAACCCGATCCCCCCACACCTGTGGAAGGGTTCACGATCTCGGTACTGGGTTATCAATGTACTTGACTCGCATGCCAAGGCAGGAGCGTGATGATGATACAAAACGAGGAAAGCTGTGATGTTCCTCTGATTCTGCTTATGTCTGACTCCTGTCTGTTTGCTGACAGCTGACTGACTCCTGCGCTCATGTCTGTGAGAGAGTTGGGGGCACATTCCTTTATTCTGTAGCTTCAAACAGAGAAAATGGGCAAGGTGAAGGGTTTACAGGTTGACAGTAGGATGTCTGTCATTGTCAGTGTGATTGGTTCTTACTGTCCGCATTGCTTCAAGGGCCTGTGGGAAGACCTGTGTTCACATGGGATAAAGGCATCTAAAACCTCTCCTGTGGGAGAGGGGTCAAAGTCAGAAAAGATTTTCATTGTGTGACTTGTGATTGTGATACATTGTTTAAACCCTAACTACTGGTGCCTAACTTCATCTGTGTCCACTCTGTCCCAATTACTCCTTCATCTTGCTAGGCCTACCACTAAATCCAGCTGTGCTTATGCTGCCTTCCACACCCAGTTGCTTGAGGTGCCCTTGGCAGTCCTGAAGGCCTACCATTATCTCGAAGCCCTCAGCAATTGTGCTCAGATTGAGCTATGCCTGGGATTCTGCCAGTCATGGCTGACATCTTGCCCTTAGCTTGCCCGTAACAAATGTGAGCCATAAGAAACTTGTGGTCACAATCTTGAAAATGTTCCCCCACTGCCACATTGAACACTTGTCCAGCTTCGTTCCCAGAACCAGATCCAGCATTGCTCCATCCCTTCTACATATTGATACTGAAATACATTTCAAGAAATCTGCTCCCTCAACCCTTTACACTGTGACGATCCCAACTGATATTGGGGAAGTTGAAATTTTATGTTTTAATTATCCAATTATTTTTATACGCTTCACTGAATTGTCTACATATCTGCTCCTCTATTTGCTGTTGATCCTTTGGGGGGCTTGTAATACACTCCCAGTAATTTGGCTGTCTTCTTTATATTCTTAAATTCTACCCACAAAGCCCTGTTTGAAGACTCTTCCAAGATATCAACTCTCCGTATTGCAATAATTGACACCTTAACTAATAGTACAACACCATCACGCTTTTTACACCCTCCTCTGTCTTGGCTAAAGATCCCATACCCCAGAATGTTGAGTTGCCAGTCCTGCCCTTTCCTCAGCCATGTTTCTGTGATGGCAACAATATCACAATTCCATGTGTCAGTCCATGCCCTCATCAGTCTTACCTATTACACTTCTAGCATTAAACCTTGCCTTATTTTCTTGACACTCAACATAGCTGAACTAACTCTGACATGCTTTTGTTACATAGAATGTGTCTTTATTTTACTAATGTTGTGTCTCTTCCCTGGCAAACTAGTTTAAACTCCTCCCAACGGCACTAGCAAAGCTACCCGCAAGGATGTTGGCCCTAATGTGGTTCAGATGCAGACTGTCCCTCTTATACATGTCCCATCTTACCCAGAAACGGTCCCAGTATTACAGGAATCTTGCTGCAGCTGTATAGGGCATTGGTGAGGCCGCAGCTGGAGTACTGTGTGCAGTTTTGGGCGCCGTACCTGCGCAAAGATATTTTGGCCTTAGAGGGAGTGCAGAGGAGGTTTACTAGGCTGATACCGGAGTTGAGGGGGTTGAGCTATGAGGAGAGGCTGAATAAACTAGGCTTGTACTCGTTAGAGTTTAGAAGAACGAGGGGAGATCTCATTGAGACATATAAGATGATGAATGGGATGGATAGGATAGAGGTGGAGAGACTCTTCCCGCTCAAAAAAGACAGCAGGACTAGGGGGCACAGCCTCAAGATAAAGGGGGGGCGGTTTAGAACGGAGTTGAGGAGGAACTTCTTCACTCAAAGGGTGGTGAATCTCTGGAATTCTCTGCCCGTTGAAGTGGTGGAGGCTGCCTCGCTAAATATTTTTAAGACGGGGGTTGATGGGTTTTTGATAAGAGAGGGGATTAAGGGTTATGGGGAGAGGGCGGGAAAGTGGAACTGAGCCACGACAGATCAGCCATGATCTTATTGAATGGCAGGGCAGGCTCGAAGGGCTAGATGGCCTACTCCTGCTCCTATTTCTTATGTTCTTATGAATCTAAAACCTTTGCTCTTGCACCAACTCTTGAGCCACACATTCCTCTACCCTATTTTCCTATTTCTATACTTGCTAGCATTTGGCACCATGAGTACAAAAAGCAAAGAAAATTACAGCACAGGAACAGGGCCTTCAGCCCTCCAAGCCTGCACCATGTGGCCCAACTGAACTAAAAACCCCCCACCCTTCCAGGGACCATATCCCTCTATTCCCATCCTTTTCATGTATTTGTCCAGATGCCCTATAAAACTTACTGTTGTACGTGCTTCCACTGCCTCCCCCAGCAGCGAGTTCCAGACACCCACCATCTTCTGTGTAAAAGATTTGCCTTGTACATCTCTTTTAAATTTTGCCCCTTGCATCTTAAACCTATGCCCCCTAGTAATTGACTCTTCCTCCTTAGGAAAAAGCTTCTGACTATTCACTCTATCCATGCCCCTCATAATCTAGCAGACTTCTATCAGGTCGCCCCTCAACCTCCGTCGTTCCAGTGAGGACAAACCAAGTTTCTCCAACCTCCCTTCATAGCTAATGCCCTCCATGCCATGCAATATCCTGGTAAATCTTTTCTGTACCCTCTCCAAAGCCTCCACATCCTTCTGGTAGTGTGGCGACCAGAATTTAATATTATATTCCAAGTGCTGCCTAAATAATGTTCTATAAGGCTGCAAGGTGACTTGCCAATTTTTAAACTCAGTGCCCTGGCCAATGAAGGCAAGCATGCCATATGCCTTCTTGACTCCCTTCTCCACCTGCGTTGCCACTTTCAGTGACCTGTGTATCTGTACACCAAGATCAATATTCTATCTCCCTATCAATATTCTTAAGGGTTAAGCCATTTACTGTATATTTCCTATCTTTATTAGACCTTCCAAAATGCATTATCTCACATTTGTCCGGATTAAACTCCACTTGCCATCTTTTCAACCCTCCAACCGATCTATATCCTGCTGTATGCTCTGACGGACCTCATCGCCATCCGCAAATCCACCAACCTTTCTGTCATCCACAAACTTACCAAAACAGTGAGTTTTATAGGGCATCTGGAAAAATACATGAATAGGATGGGAATAGAGGGATATGGTTCCCGGAAGGGTGGGGGGTGGGGGGGGTGGTTAGTTCAGTTGGGCCACATGGTGCAGGCTTGGAGGGCTGAAGGCCCTGTTCCTGTGCTGTAATTTTCTTTGCTTTTTGTACTCATGGTGCCAAATGCTAGCAAGTATAGAAAAAGGAAAATAGGGTAGAGGAATGTGTGGCTCAAGAGTTGGTGCAAGAGCAAAGGTTTTAGATTCCTGTAATACTGGGACCGTTTCTGGGTAAGATGGGACATGTATAAGAGGGACAGTCTGCATCTGAACCACATTAGGGCCAACATCCTTGCGGGTAGCTTTGCTAGTGCAGGTAGCTTTACTAATCAAACCAGTTATATATATAAATCATTTGGAGGAAAATGTATTACAAACAGCAAAGGTCCCAGCACTGATCCCTGAGGAACACCACTTGTCACAGCCCTCCATTTTGAAACACACCTTTCCACTGATACCCTCTGTCTTCTATGACTGAGCCAGTTCTGTATCCACCTTGCCAGCTCACCTCTGATCACATGCAACTTCACTTTCTGCACCAGTCTGCCATGAGGGACCTTGTCAAAGATCTTACTGAAGTCCATGTAGACAATATCCACTGCCCTATTCTCAATCATCTTTGTCACTTCCTCGAAAAACTCAATCAAGTTAGTGGAACATGACCTCCCCTTCACAAAATCATGTTGCCTCTCGCTAATACGTTCATTTATTTCCAAGTGGGAGTAAATCCTGTCTCGAAGAATGCTCTCCAATAATTGCCCGAACACTGACGTAAGCTCACTGGCTTGTAATTACCTGGATTATTCTTGCTACCCTTCTTAAACAAAGGAACAACATTGGCTATTCTCCAATCATCTGGGACCTCCCCTGTAGCCAGTGAGGATACAAAGGTTTCTCTCAAGGCCCCAGCAATTTCCTCCCTTGCCTCTCCCAGTATTTTGAGGTATATCTCATCAGGCCCTGGGTCTGTCTAAGTTTTGCATGTTTATTGATGTCTTTTCTTTTACTTCACAGGTGATTCAGTCCGACTTGTTGTCCAACAAGGGGCATACACACGGTGGGTCGTGCGAGGGCTGCTCTTGGATATTGCTTCGAGAGTTGCCTACTGCTTCATGTCGTTAGTGTATGCTTAAACTGGACCATCTGACAGGCAACATGACAGCTTGGTGACTATCACTGTTTGCTATGCAGATACATGGATTTGGACCAGTGTCTGCGGGAGTTTGTGCATTCTCCCTGTGATTGCATGGGTTTTCTCCAGGTGCTTCGGTTTCCTCCCACACCCCAAAAACGTGCCCTTAGGCTGATTGGTGTAACAAATTGTCCCTAAATTACTCTTCCCTCAATCTTCCCCAATAGGCGTAGACAAAGGTCATAGGTAGAGGAGGGCACTCAATGTTAAAATGGCGGCGCGGGCTCATTGAGCCGAAGGGCCTGTTTCCCGTGCTGTGTTGTTCTTTGTTCTTTGATTTGTCTGCCTTAATGTTTCTCAAGAACCCAAATACCTCCTCCTTTTTGATCTCAATATGACTATCTACATACCCTTTCCCAGGTTTCATAGAACATAGAACATAGAACATTACAGCGCAGAACAGGCCCTTCGGCCCACGATGTTGCGCCGACCAGTTAAAAAAAAACAACAATGACCCACTAACCTAAACCAATCCCTTTTCGTCCATAAACCTATCCACAGACCTCTTAAACGCCCCCAAACTAGGCGCATTTACAACTGCAGCAGGCAGGGCATTCCAATCCCTCACCACCCTCTGGGTAAAGAACCTACCCCTGACATCTGTCCTATAACTACCCCCCCTTAGTTTAAAGCCATGCCCCCTCGTGCTAGATTTTTCCATCCGAGGAAAAAGGCTATCACTATCCACCCTATCTAAACCTCTAATCATCTTATATGTTTCAATAAGATCCCCTCTTAGCCACCTTCTTTCCAGCGAAAACAACCCCAAATCCCTCAGCCTCTCCTCATAGGATCTCCCCTCCATACCAGGCAACATCCTGGTAAACCTCCTCTGCACCCTCTCCAAAGCCTCCACATCCTTCCTGTAATGTGGGGACCAGAACTGCACACAATACTCCAAGTGCGGCCGCACCAGAGTTGTGTACAGTTGCAACATAACGCTACGACTCCTAAATTCAATCCCCCTACCAATAAACGCCAAGACACTGTATGCCTTCTTAACAACCTTATCTACTTGATTCCCAACTTTCAGGGATCTATGTACACATACACCTAGATCCCTCTGCTCCTCCACACTATTCAAAGTCTTCCCGTTAGCCCTATACTCAACACATCTGTTATTCCTACCAAAGTGAATTACCTCACATTTCTCTGCATTAAACTCCATCCGCCACCTCTCGGCCCAGCTCTGCAACCTGTCTAAGTCTTCCTGCAAACTATGACACCCTTCCTCACTATCTACCACACCTCCGACTTTGGTGTCATCAGCAAATTTACTGATCCACCCAACTATACCCTCATCCAGATCATTAATAAAAATCACAAACAGCAGTGGCCCCAACACAGATCCCTGAGGCACACCACTTGTAACCGAACTCCATGATGAATATTTACCATCAACCACTACCCTCTGTCTCCTATCCGCTAGCCAATTCCTAATCCAGTTCCCTAGATCACCCCCAATCCCATACATCTGCATTTTGTGCAGAAGCCTACCATGGTGAACCTTATCAAACGCCTTACTAAAATCCATATACACCACGTCCACTGCCTTACCCCCATCCACCTCTTTGGTCACTTTCTCAAAAAACTCAATAAGGTTAGTAAGGCACGACCTACCCGCCACAAAACCATGCTGACTATCTCCAATCAACTCATTACTCTCCAAATAACTATAAATCCTATCCCTAATAATTTTTTCCAAAACCTTGCCCACAACAGAAGTGAGACTCACCGGTCTATAATTCCCGGGGAAGTCTCTGTTCCCCTTCTTAAACAATGGGACAACATTCGCTAACCTCCAATCATCTGGTACTATACCAGAGGCCAACGACGACCTGAAGATCAGAGCCAGAGGCTCTGCAATCACTTCTCTTGCCTCCCAGAGAATCCTGGGGTAAATCCCATCCGGACCAGGGGACTTATCTATTTTCAGACCCTCCAGAATATCCAGCACATCCTCCTTATCATCATCCATCAAGTCCTAAGGTCGTAATCCAGAAATTATAACCTTAGAGATCCCGCTATTGCCTAGCTCCCTGAACTCTTGATGCAAGACCTCATTTTTCAGTTTACCTATATTGTTGGTATCAACATGTCTCATGACCTCCAACTCATCATCCTCCCCTTTCAGGATGCTGTGCAGCCAGTGATATCCCTGACCCTGACACCAGGGAGGCGACACACCATCCTGGAGTCATGACTTTGGTGCAGAAACATCTGTCTGCTCCCCTGACTAAAGTATCCTCTATCACTATTGCTCTTCCTTTCTTCTTCCTCCCCCACTGTACAGCCAGACTGCTTATAGTGCCAGAAGCTTGACTCTGACTACATTCCTCTGAGATACCTGCATCCTCATCAGCTTCCAAAATGGAATACCAATATCTGAGTCCCCAGGGGGCTCCTGAACTACCTGCCTGTTCTTTCTGGACTGTCTAATGGTCACCCATTCTCTTCTATCCTCTAGTCTCTTGAGCTGAAGTGTGACCACCTCTTTAAAATGTGCTCTTTAAGACATAACTCTTAACCATGCGGATGACCATAAAACCATAAGACATTAGAGCAGAATTAATTCACTCGGTCCAATGAGTCTGCTCCACCATTCAATCACAGCTGATATTTTTCTCATCACCATTCTCCTGCCTTTTCCTCATAACCCCCGATTCCTTTATTAATCAAGAACTTATCTATCTCTGTCTTAAAGATACCCAATGACCTGGCCTCCAAAGCTTTCTGTGGCAAAGAGATCCACAGATTCATCACTCTGGCTGAAGAAATTCCTCCTCATCTCAGTTTTAAAGGATTGTCCCTTTAGCCTGAGGTTGTGCCCTCTGGTTCTAGTATTTCCTACTAGTGTCCACTCTATCCAGGCTTCACAGTATCCTGTAAGTTTCAATAAGATCCCCTGTCATCCTTCTAAGCTCCAAGGAGTACAGATCCAGAGTCCTCAACCGTTCCTCATACGACAAGCTCTTCATTGCAGGGATTATTCTTGTGATCTTCCTCTGGACCGTTTCCAAGGCCAGTACATCCTTCCTTAGATATGGGGCCCAAAACTGCTCATAATACTCCACATGGGTTCTGACCAGAGCCTTATACAGCCTCAGAAGTACATCCCTCCTCCTGTGTTCTAGCCCTCTCGACATGAATGCTACGGTTCCATTTGCCTTCCTAACTGCTGACTGAACCTGCGCATTGGAGAACATGGATGCTCTCAATATCTCCAGCCACTGCTCAATCTCCAAAGCCCAGAGCTCCAGTTTCTTCAGCTGGCAGCACTTCCTGCACATGTGGTCATCTAGAATGCTGGCAGTGCCCATGTGACAAGCCACACATTCCACTTGGCTGACCTCACCACACATGCGTTAAATGTAAAACTTACGCCTTGGACTAGAACAAATCTAGATAAACTAAGTGACACTTTTCCCAATAATGCTTTTGGTTTTAGCTAGTTAAACACAGTTCCTCATCTCAGTTCCTCATCACCCAATCAGTTTACCACTTTCCTATGACACCACTCTTGGATTATTTCTAAACTCAGTGTGCTGTTTGAACAGGGGCTGTCCGGGTGAAGTAAGTCTGGTCCAGAGCTCTCTTCTGCCCGAAGGTGAGTGATGGCTTTGAACATTAAACTCTTATATTGCTGTCCTGGTGAAAAGTGTTCCTTGCAGGTCCGGTGTTCTCTGCTGCTCGAAGGTGAGTGACTGCTTCGCACCTCACGCTCGAGGTGATCTGGCTTGGGTCACTGTCTGTGGGGAGTCTGCATGTTCTCCCCATGTCTGCATGGGTTTCCTCCAGGTGCTCCAGTTTTCTCCCACAGTCTAAAAGATGGGCTGGTTAGGTGCATTGGCCATGTTAAATTCTCTGTCAGTGTACCCGAACAAGTGCCAGAATGTGGCAACTAGGGGATTTTCACAGTAACTTCACTGCAGTATTAATGTAAGCTACTTGTGACACTAATAAATAAACACTTAAACATTTAAGCAAAAACTTTAGTAGTGGATCTTCAGATCTTGTGGCTGTTTTTGCTTAGTGAGAAGATTCTGAGCTTCCAGTTCTGGTTCTGGCGGCGACATCAGCCAGAGAGGAAACCTGCACAGAAAAGACTCTGGGGTTTGGCTTGGGACAGGAAATATAGATAAATGTGAGTCTGTTTCCGCACAGTTTACATCAGGTGCACTGGCCCATCCCAATGCTGAAACAGGAATATAAAATCTGAATGTCTTTGGAACGTGACCAGGAATAGCGACACTTTCATAACATTAGAAATACATTGTAGGAAGGTTTGAAAGTGCTCTGAAGATCCAATGGACTTCCAGACCAATTTTAACACCCAGCATCGCACTTTATCTCAGCAACATAGTGGACAGTTTTGATGACACTTTCATGGTCCAAACTTTACCAGCCTTTGGAGGCAGGCTGAGAGGTGGGAGGTGTGGTAAAATGGCAGTGATGGTGTCACATGGGGGCGGGGAGGTGATCACAGTGTCTTCCTGCCACATTAGGAAATGCCTGAATTGAATCCAACCAGAGAGAGGTGGCCAATTAATCAGCCTGGTGATAGCCATTTTACGAACCTGAGAACAGCTCCCCACCCCATGGTTTTCCCCGGAGGGTAAGGGAGTGGAGGAATTCTTTTCAGACTGTTCCATAGTCAACCTTAAAGCTCAGCACAGCCTGAGTGTTCACCTCTTTGATCATCAGGAGCAGTCTGCCCAGGCACCTGGACATTCAGTAACCCAACCCTCTCCCTGCAACCTTGGCAGCACCTGTCTCTGTTGGTATCATTGCCGAGAGTGCAAAGTTACTGGCCCTCTGATTGGGCCGGCAGCTAGGAGAGGCTGGGTTTGTCCTTAATGGGGGGGATGGCAGCCTCTTAATTGGCTGCCACCAGTAAAACATCCCCCAGTGCCTGTGCAAACTCAGGAGCTACTTTGATCACAACATTGGGAATCAAGGTATGCTTCTGGCCTGAACAACTGCATCTTTGTATGCCTTTATTTAAAATAGGTTTTTAAATCCATTTTAAAGCTTCTTATTAGGGTTGCTATCAATCTTTGAATGAAGCCTTTTGGCACATTCATTTAGAAGTAAACGATCTCGAGACCTTTCTTTCCAATATCTACTTGCCTTTATTTATTCAAAATCCTATTTTTAATGAAGTACACTTGTTGCATTTAATATCAGGCAGCATGAGGCTTTACAATCAAGGTCACAATTAGCAATTACAACAGCAAAGCGGTGAATGGAGAATTGTGAAACTGCACCCATGGAATAATAAATAGCACCCTTATAATTAGATGGTAGCATTGAAAGATTTTATTTATACAAGAAATATTTATAAAAATAACGACTTTCTTAAGCATCAAACACAAACTTACTTTTATGTAAATAATTATAGGGATGGTTTTGCATTATAACAAGCCTTCAAAAATACAATTCATTAAAAAGTGACTAGATTTGTTAACACACTGCACAAATCAGTGTCAAAGTCAATTTACTGTTTCTACAAAATGCATTTGCAGATATAGTGCAATCTAATGTAAACTAAAATTCAACAGGAAGTTGTATTTTAAGTTTAAAAATGGTCAGATAATACGCTTGGTGTGGTAACTAAGGTAAATCAATAGCAAGAAGAACTTCTTCCATCTGCATTTATTTCACCCCTATGCATTGTTTCTTCAACTGGGTGAGTAGGAAAACAGGTTGTCAACCCTTTGTGTGATCTCCAGCCACCATGTAAATTTGTGACTCTTCCAACCAAAAGCAGATGGTCAGCAGGATGGGGTGGGCAGAAGGCATATTTTTTGCTGAAATGCACTCTATGGCCCTGACAGCATGTGCTACACTGATTCCCGAGTAGTGTGTCATTCACCTTGAGAAGGTTTAAATAACAATGCTATAAAGGAAATGTCTTAATTCCAACACATTTAACCAAGGTTGCTCAGATGTATCAGAACTTTAAAAAGAAACTGCCTAAAATACAAGAAGTGTTTTGGAATTCTGGCAACAAATAAAAGCCTACAAAGCCTAATTCTGCAGAACAACATATGTCTCCTGTAAATCTTTTAATTTTTTTTTAGAAATAGAATCCCTACAGTACAGAAAGAGGCCATTCAACCCATCGAGTCTATACCAATCACAATCCCACTCCCTTATCCCTTTATAATTTACCCACTCATCCCTCTAGCCTGCACATCTCAGGACACTAAGGGGCATGACCAATCAACCTAACCTGCCCATCTTTGGACTGTGGGAGGAAACTGGAGCATCCGGAGGAAACCCATGCAGACAAGAGGAGAATGTGCAAATTCCACACAGACAGTGACCCAAGTCAGGAATCGAACCCAGGTCCCTGGAGCTGTGAAGCAGCAATGCTAATCGCTGTGCTACCGTGCCGCCTATAATTAGAAGTTTCTACTTCCTTGCAATCAGAACATGAATCCCTAGGCTCAAAGTCTGACAGACACCTCTGATGATATACCCACCCACCTCTCCATCATCCACCTCCCCATCAGATTTCCTTCATCTATTTAGAAAAAACAAATTTATCCCTTTCCAATCTCCAAGTCAATTGGAGTTCACTGGTCAATGTTGACACAGATAAGCAATACGAACATCATAAACATAATTAACAAAAACTATCCCCCTCCTCTTTTTCGAATGAATCAATTCACTAGTTCGTATAAAAGGCTAAATAAACAAACAACAAAATTAAAGAGACAACGATAGACTAGTTTACTGGCGTCCTTTGAGAGGAAGGGGAACAACATAGATTACAACATTTAAGATCAATCTTAAGATATTCTAGTTTTGAGCATTATAGGGTTCTTGCGGGACCCAATTAGGTGCCAGAGCTGAAAATGCTGGCTCTTACAGACATTTACCTTGGGGATTTACTTCAAAAAGAGCTTGCTCCAAAAGCTTTCTTTAAGCATCAGTGATTTCACAAGGTTGGACAAATGAATAATATTTTCATAACACCTTTCTTTCTTTCTGATAAAAAAAACATATAGCTTGCTCATTTCCACACCACAGATTGCAAAAACATTTGTAGGATTAAAATCAGCATCCTGTTATATCGTAAATTCTTTATTCTGCTCAAGATTTGCACATATCTTCCAAGGGGGGGGTGGAGGGGGGGGTGGGGGGGAGGGGGAGGCGGTGAGAGAACACCTTAAGTTAGCAAAGTAACTAAATTAATGCTGATTATTTGTAAAGATCCAGCTTTATAGACCAGTCATTTTTTCTTAATGCAAACAGCAGATCTAAGAAAATTATAGCTGTCAACAATATGTACTTGGCTTAGAAAACAGATTGCAATCCAATACTTTACACAAACTAAATAGATTTCCAAAATACTGTACCTTACAGTAACATTTAAACAAGACATTTGACAGAATATTTTGAAACCTGGAAACATATTTTAAGAAAATGAATGCAGAAGACTGTTCTTTTAAGTATCTGTATTGGTGACTCACATTCAAAGTACAATTGGTACAAGCAGGTGTAGAAAGAAGTTAACATTTTGGGACAAAACAGTTTTCCTGCCTTCTTCATTTCTATTGTTTTTAACGGTAAGTAAATTATAAAGCATTTTGGTGGCAATTTCTTATTAGCATTATGTGCAAAACATTACTCATTGCAGGAAGGGAAGTTCTTTTTTAAAATAGTTCAATATGTTTGTCAACTTTTTTTAAAAAATGTTATTCCGGCCCAATCAAGTCAAATTAAAGCCAATTCAGAGTCCCAACAAGTTAGGACATTCCCAATCCAAGCTGACAAGACAGGGCTCTCCCTCCTGTCTTGGGCTTGACCTACATGATCCAAGCTGATTGGAGTAGGTGTAGCTCCACCTCCAAGGCTTGATCTAATTTGCATCTTAGCCAAAAGGCCGAGATGCTGCTTTAAAAAATTGCTTCAAAAGAAGCTGAAATGTAACCTAATGACTTCAATCAAGCGCAGCATGTCGATACTACACTTGATCTTAACCAAGAGGCCGAGAAGTTTTTTTGTCAACTTTATATACACTGCTGAGAATTTAAGGTTACCGGTAATTTAAAAATAGCATGTAAATGTCATCATATACTCTTACCACTACATTTTAAAGTCATTACAACATGACTTCAGTGGGTCATCTAAATACCTGTGGGCATTATTTTGAATTTCCCAGAAATTGATTTCAGTTTAGTTCTTTCATAAACCTGCACTTGCATGATGACAGTCTTAATTCTCTTGTGTGAGTATTATCAGAGATTAAATACACAAAGGACCACATTACCATTCACACTGGCAACAGCTGTCAGACAAGGAAAAACCCACCTGAACTAAAACAACATGGATTGTAAACAAAACAGGCATCAGGAAGTGATCTGAAACAGGATTGCTGTTTTATCTTCATTTAGAGGTATTCTTGACTTTGCTTTTAAATAACTGTCCACAATCTGAGGACTTTGTGGAAAAATTGGGCAATTAACACCTGAGCATTATACAGGAGATCAGAGGTTGGTCAAGATATATATTAAATAATATTTCACATTTATTTAATTTATTGTGCAAATAAGTCCATATTCAGTGAAAACTGTCTTTTCAAAACAAATATACACATATGTAAATCTGATAAGTAAATCCCTGATTTAAGCTATAATAAAAACAGAATATTTTTGAAATACTCAGCAGGTCAGGCAGCACATGTGAAGAGTGAAACAGAGTTAACATTTCAGGTCGATGACCTCTCAGCATTGATCTGAAACATCTCCCTCCACAGATGACTCCTATCTTGCCAAGTATTTCCAGCATCCACAGTATTTTGCTCCTGACTGGAGCCATTCTTTTAAAGTCAAAATTTGTTCCTGATTTAGCGAATGCTGGCATAACTATAATTTTATATAGCATTCAAGTTCTAAGTAACTCTTATCCATTGCAAAATATATTTTCACCCATAATCAAAATGGGAAGGAAGAATCAAAATAGAAATTACAGATACAATATCTCACTGCAGAAGAGAGAGTGAAGAGGAAATTGACCAGCATGTTGCCTGGGCTGGGGTGTTTCAGGTATGAAGAGAGACTGGTTAGGCTGGGGTTGTTTTCCTCAGAAGGCTGGGGGGGGGGGGGGGGGGGGGGAGCTGCTAATTGAGGTGTACTAAATTATAAGGGTCACAGATGGGGTAGATAGGAAGCAACTTTTCCCCTTACTAAGGGATCAACCACCAGGGGGCATAGATTTAAGGTAAAGGGCAGACAGTTTAGAGGGTGTTAGCAATCTGGAATTCACTGCTTGAAAGGGTGGTAGAGACGGGAACACTTCAACATTTAACAAGCATTTAGATGAGCACCTGAAATGCTATAGCATACAAGGTTTCAGACAAGTGATGGAAAGTGGGATTAGGTGCTTGATGGTTGGCACAGGCCTGTTGGGCCGAAGGAGCTCTTTCTGTAAAGTTCTCTTACTCTAAAACCAGCAATCTTAGTACATGGCCCATACCAAATTTTGGAGCTTGCTGGTTTTTGAATAAAGCAGTTCGGGCCAGGTAAGTTATGCAGTGTGTTGACAGTATGTTTTTCCAAGTAAGAATTGCAAAGGGCAACTTTGAAAGAAACAAGAGTCCATGCTGCAAAACCAGCCAAGGCAATTCTGTGGAGTTGCTTTAGATCCGTCAGTGTTACATCGCTGGAAGCATAGCAGTAGTTCTGTAAATGGGGTTCCTGCTGCACTTCAATGACATGTTGATGGTGGGATGGGAGAAGCTCCAAGGAATTTCCAGCCTTACAGTTAGACGAAAGATATCAGTGAAGGGGAAAAGTCAGGTGATTACAGCTTTGAAAAAATGTCCAATTCTCAGACATCATGGATTTTCAGATAGCCAGTTTTGAGACACCGAGCCTGCATCTTTTTAAATATTAACTAAATAATTACGAAATAAACATTTCAGATTATCTAAGAATACATTTCATATCTTTAACTCAAATTCTTTGTATTCTAATCTTGCATCAGGTTTTTCTACCTGCATTAAAATAAAGAAAATCAAACTTATTTTCAAGCATTGTCAAGAAAAAAGGTAGCATGCATAAATTTACTGTTCTAAAGCATTCGATCCCACAACATGGGTAAAAGAATTCTGTACAGGGATAATGTGGTGTGAAATATCAGTGTAGTCACCTTTCAAAAGATTTCCGTCAAAAGTTGATTAAAAGTTTGGCCATATCAACTCAACTCTCAAATGGCCACGTTCCAGCGGGGGATAATGAAAGTACTAATGTTCGCCTTGAAGCATGGCAGCATTGACTTAAATGACTGGAGCTTACCACCAGTCGTTCAGAATATAATTTGTCCATCAAGTTGTATCACGCTTCGAGTTCCCAGCATCTTAATGATGAGGCACAAGAGTGGCAGGGGGGAAAGAAAAGGAAGCAAATCTTGCACTCTGGATCCCACTACCGCATGGAACCTCCTAACCCATGTGCCCAAAGTTGAAACTGGCCTGTTCAATCACATGAAATCCTATGATAAAAACTAGCGACCCTGAGTAGACGTCATCCTCAACTTGGGGGGGGGGGGGGTCAGCTGACGATGCACCAAGATGTTTCATCTTCAGCACTATAATGTGCACTGGAAGTTTTAACTTGTAGCAGGCACACCATTCTTGAGATACTTTGCTCAGTGAACAATCTAATTGTCAGAATGCAAAACAGATTCTCAATGCAAGCTTTCAAACAATGCACCACCACCTTCTGTCTAAACTTCCTTTCTATTCACTCTGCTTCACACCCATTCTATTAAACTACTCCATAACTGGGAAGTATAAAATCTTGTGGCATTTAAAAAATATATGTTTGAGGAAGGAGGAAGTTCCTCAGCTATTTTAATTTTTACTGAAGCAATATATGGTAGTAAAAATACAATTAAAGACAGATCTGTTTACTGTACATTATCTTTATGTACTTACTGAGTGATGAGAAAAACTCATGTCCGGTTCCTTGCAAACCTCCACTTTAACTCATTCATTTCACATTGTCATCATTAATTTAGTTGTGAGAGCCCAGATCAACTCTGCATCGACTGCAATAATTACACCTTTTGGCATCTTCCCAGAATGAAGGACTGCAGTGGGAATGGTGCCAAATGGCAAAGGAATTAAGCTTTTGAATTAAGATTCATTTTGTTAAACCCCAGAAACCAAAACAGGACAAGAGAACTGATTAGTCACTTTGGGCAAGGAGAAACAGTAAGCTTGGGTCACTGGGTGTAACTCTTCTTAATTGACACATTTGGAAAGTTGGCACTCAGTTCTTGCACCACTCGACTATCAATCTGGGAACAGAAGGAAACGTCTAGCAGACAGAGCTCCTTACAGAACTGTAGCAGCTTTCGTAAGGCCCCAGGGCTCACCATTCGTGTTCCTATAGGAAAATTCAAGGAGAATAAGTTACAGGTTGAACAGTCTCAAGGGGTTATTTGATGTGCAACAAAATAAGCCCAGAAAAATATCTCAAAGTTGAATCTATAACAACATTTTTCTTTCAATTCTAACATTGTTATAAAGCCTAGTTTATTGGGGAGCAAATTAGCTATCAAGTGTCATAGTAAAATCAATAACAGAGCATAAACTCCCAATGAGAGGTAATAGGAATGTAGGAAGAGGAAACGACCATTCAGCTCTTTGAGCCTGTACCACCAATCAATTTGATCATGACAGATCTGCATCTTAACTCCATTTAGCAGCCTTGGTTCCATAAATCCGAATACCTTTGTCTAACAAGAATTTTTAATTGACAATTTAGGGGTGAGGTTTGCAGATTACCACTATCCTTTGTGCAAACAAGTGCTTTCCAACAATACCCCTGAATGGGTCAAGCTGCAACTTTAAGGTTAGACTCCCTTGTTCTGCACTCGCCCCCACTGAAGTTGTTTCTCTATATTTACTCCACCATGTCCTTTAATCATCAATTAGATCATCCGTAAATCTGCGACAATTAAGGGAATATAAGCTTCATCAATGCAATGCTTTTAGTTTACAAAATAAATTTTTGTTTAAATTCCAGTGGGATGGTGATTTATCCTATCCAATTTAAGAGTCTTTTGGCTGCTGTCTAAGCAACATACAGGTTTGAAACTGTGCGGAACATTCCGGATTCATTTTATACGTTAAGGTTTCTGAACTTTAAAATGTATTCTTCAACTCAGATTACATGACTGGAAATGACAAACCGTTGCAGCACAACCCGTATGCCTGTGTCTCACAGAACAATTAAAAATTTTTGAGTAAATGCTTCATTCAAGTATCCCCAAAACTTGTTCAACTAGCTTCTTCCACTCTGTCTGAAATCACTCACCGGTTTCCTGAGATTATTTCAGATATCACTAAATTATCTCTTATGGCACTGTAGAGGGGGAGCCAAGGGAAAATTCAGTCTTCAGATAAAGTTGGGTTAGAGGCAGGGAGTGCTAACTAGACCAATGCACGCATACTTCAGTCCTCACTTTAAAGTCAATATATTTAGTTCTCGTTTTTATATTTCAATTACAGATTCCTATGAGCATATTTATAGTATGAACAATCTATCTAAAGTATTCACAATTTAATGATACCATCCTACCAGTTATAGCACCAAGCATCCTTATGTTGTTAACGATGATATATCATAGAATCCCTATAGTGCAGTAGGAGGCCATTTGGTCCATCAAGCCTGTATCCACTCTCTGAAGTATAGTCTCTGAGTATTTTACTCAGACCCTTTCCCCTACTCTATTCCTGTAACCCCACACATTTTCCATGGTCAATCCACTTAGTCCGTATCTTTGGGCTGTAGGAGGAAACCGTAGCATCTGGAGGAAAGCTACGCAGACATAAGGGGAATGTGCAAACTCCACACCAACAGTGACCCAAGGCTGGGATCCAACCTGCGTCTCTGGCTCTGTGAGGCAGTATGTTAACCACTGTGCTGCATCTTCACCAGGGTTGATGCAAATACATCATGGGATAGGCAGTGTCCATAATAAATATGGTCACAGGAGCTCATTATAGAAAAACAGAAAAATCAAATCAAATCAAAAATTTGTCCAGCAGACAAGGGAACCGGTGAAATTCATTGCTAACATTGTCAGGGTGCATCTATTCTGATTAAATATATGTCTGCTTAAAATTATGGAGGGCAATTAATGCAATGAGATTGAGGAGAGTATGTTCCAACTGCATGTCCATGAAAACCAAAGCCTTTTTTTGCAATACCAAGCTGAATGGATAATCTAATCTATCATCTTCCAAGATTCTTTATTATAGACTGTTGGGGCATACTCTCATGACTACTGGTATAGAATAATAGAATGGTTACAGTATAGCAGAAGGCCATTTGGCCTGACATGTCTGTGTGACTCATAATTCCCCACTTTCTCCCCGTAGCCTTGCACATTCCTCTGTTCAGATAATAAGTCAATTTTCTCTCGGATGCCCCGGTTGAACCTGCCTCCACCACACTCTCAGACAGTGCGTTCTGGGTCAAGCCACTTACTGTGTGGAAAAGTTTTCCTCATGTATCTGTTGTTTCTTTTGCCAATTACCCTAACACTGTGCCCTCTGATTCACAATTCTTCCGGAATGGGAACAGTTTCTCTCAATCTACTCTGTCCAGTCCCCTCAATTCTGATTTTGAATACCTCTATCAAATCTAACTCAGCCTTCTCTTCCCATGGAGAACTACCCCAACCTTTCCAATTTATCTACACAACTGAAGTTTCTCATCTCTAAAACCATTCTCTTGGACCTGCCGATCCTCTCCCTAAGACTTTCACATCCTTCCTAAAATATGGTGCAGTTTGGTTAATTAAAAAATGTTTTAAATTGGAAATTCATAAGATGTAGGTTAAACACTGTTTTCTTACAAAATAAATAATTGTAAACTGCAAAGGTGGAAGAACTGCTGTGTAAATGGCTATGAAAGATGTTGGATGCACTGAATAAGTAAGGAGATTTGAGCTAAGGCAATACCAAATGGGATTTGGTTGCTTTACGTTGTATTAATAAATTACCCGGTATATTCTGACAATTTTGGTAACGCTTGAATGCTCTGGATTATTAAGAATTACATAAAGGAGTAATGTCTACAAAGAAAAGTAAGGAAAGAGTTCAGAGCCATAGTACAGATCACCAGTAGATTTGGGTAAAATAGAAGGCAAGATGTAGTCAATGAGGAAATAGTGTATAGGAAATGCCAAGTTTCAGCTTTAAAAGCTCAGAAATTGAAGGGGAAAGGGAAGTTCAGATGAAGTATAGACCTTGAAGTATAGATCAAGGAACAAAGAACAAAGAAAATTACAGCACAGGAACAGGTCCTTCAGCCCTCCACGCCTGTACCTGCTATGCTGCTCGACTTAACTAAAACACCCTACCCTTCTGGGGACCATATCCCTCTATTCCAATCTTATTCATGTACTTGTCAAGACGCCCCTTAAAAGTCACTACTGTATCTGCTTCCACTACCTTCCCCGGCAACAAGTTCCAGGCATCCACCACTCTGTGTAAAAAATCTGCCTTGTACATCTCTTTTAAACCTTGCCTCTCGCACCTTCAACCTATGCCCCCTAGTAATTGACTCTTCCGCCCTGGGAAAAAGCTTCTGACTATCCACCCTGTCCATGCCTCTCATAATCTTGTAGACTTCTATCAGGTCTCCCCTCAACCTCTGTCGCTCCAGTGAGAACAAACTAACTTTCTCCAACCTCTCCTCATAGCTAATACCCTTCATGCCAGGCAACATCTCGGTAAATATTTTCTGTACCCTCTCCAAAGCCTCCACATCCTTCTGGTAGTGTGGCAACCAGAATTAAACACTATATTCCAAGTGCAGTCTAACTAAGGTTCTATAAAACTGCAACATGACTTGCTAATTTTTAAACTCCATACCTCAGCTGATGAAGACAAACATGCTGTATGCCTTCTTGACTACCTTTTCCACCTGCATTGCCACTTTCAGTGACCTGCGTACCTATACACCCAGATCCTTTTGCCTATCAATACTCTGAAGGGTTCTGTCATTTACTGTATATTTCCTATCTGTATTATACCTTTCAAAATACATTATCTCACATTTGTCCAGATTAAACTCCATCTGCCATCTTTCCACCCAAGTCTCCAACTGATCTATATCCTGCTGTATCCTCTGATGGTCCTCATCGCTATCTGCAAATCCACCAACCTTTGTGTCGTCCACAAACTTACTAATCAAGTTATATTTTCCTCCAAATCATTTATATATATTACAAACAGTAAAGGTCCCAGCACTGATTCCTGAGGAACACCACGTGTCACAGCCCTCCATTTGGAAATGCACTCTTCCACTGCTACCCTCTGTCTTCTTTGACCGAGCCAGTTTTGTATCCACCCTGCCGGCTCACCTCTGATCCCATGCGACTTCACCTTCTGCACCAGTCTGACATGAGGGACCTTGTCAATGGCCTTACTGAAGTCCATGTAGACAACATCCACTGCCCTACCCTCATCAATCATCTTTGTCACTTCCTCGTAAAACTCAATCAAGTTCATAAGATGACCTCCCTTTCACAAAACCATGTTGCCTCTCACTAATACGTCCACTTATTTCCAAGTGGGAATAAATCCTGTCTCGAAGAATCCTCTCCCTACCATTGATGTAAGGCTCACCACCTTGTAATAATTTGGATTATTCTTGCTACCCTTCTTAAACAAAGGAACAACATCAAGGACAACATGAGGAACAAAGAAACAACATGAGAAAGAATGAAGTTGACCTCCGACAGTGCAACAAGTCTTTTTTTTTCAGAAAGTGAGAGGACAGGAATGAAAGAAGGCAGAAAAGAAAGAGAAGGAAAAAAATCTTTGAAATTGATAAAGAAATGTCTTGCTGGGGGCACATGCACGGGGTGGGCATCACAACCACACACATTTCAATCATGAAATTTTTCTTAAACTTAATGACAATTGATTAATGCCTTCTAAAATTTACAAGTAAAATGCTTCAATTCTGTAAAATTAAAAAGCACTGAATACTATCCCACAGTTGCAAAAATGGTCCCACACTTGCAAGATAAATACAATGACCCAAGTAAATACCCCAGAATAACAAGTAAGGAATGGACAATCCACATCATCACAGCATAAATAACCTTTTCAGTTGCCCTGCTATGAAATATGCACTTGTCTTTGGCTAGAGCATCTATACCTGTTAAATAGAGCCCTGCATTTAGATTACTGACAAGATAGTGCACAAGATGAAGATGTTGGTAAGCACATACAAATTGCAATGTTTCCCAAATGATTTGGTTTGTAACTTTTTTGAGTACACTATCATTTTAAGTTGGCAGTTCAATGTAATCATTGTAAAGTCAGAAATTTTAAAATAATTTCTCTTGCACCTTTGTTTAAATATTTTCGCAAACTACAACAGTAAAAATATAATCACTGCATTGACATTCATACCTTTGCATACTAAGTACACTCATTTCCTTTTTTATTTCTTAGTGCCGCAGAACTGTACAAGTGGGAAAAATTGCAACTAATGAATATTTGAGTATGTTTAATAGAAAAAATATTTGATTTGCAGCAATATTGAGAGGTTAGCGGGCTAAAAATGTTCATGTATTGCCACTTCAAAGCAGTGCTATATAGACTAACTCGATTCCCCAGAGGCAAACAGTGCTGTGCCTTCTACCTGCATGACTGTGCAGCATTTCTCATTAACAAAACTGAAGAAAGCCACTTTAAAGTGCACTGTGTAAACACATCATCTTTACTTCCATTCATCCATCATCCATGATTGATTTCTAAAAATCTTCTCCAGGAATCCCTCGTGTGCAACTAGAGTTTGGAAGAAGTTTCCCCTCTTCCTAGTAACAGTTTATTTTGCTAGCAGCTAAATATTAAAACCAACGGACATTGTTGTTGGTGAAAAATATTTGCAAAATCCCTTCCTGTTGAATATTACAAGCAGTATTCAATTACAAACACAAACTAATAATTTTGAAAGATATGCGGATGAATAATTCAAATTGTTTTTACTCAGTTTAGCTCAAAGTTTACATTGTTTTAAGGCAGAATCGCAATTTGTCTTTATTTTACTGATGACAGTACTTGCCACATTAAATTCTCATTGAAAGGGAATAAGAAAATAGATGAAATATAGATTTCATTTAACCAAACATCCCTTTCTCTCACTCACACACACAGACACACACACAGGAGGCGACTCTCCCATCCTGCTGTGCTAATTTTTTAGCACAGAAGGCTGGGAGATTTCAGGGGGGCTGGATTAGCGTGATCCGCACTGGGTGTCCAGCCCTGAGCACCTCTCTCAGCGCCAGATTTCTGGCATCGGCAGCCCTGTGCTAGAAATGGGCATAGAGCTGCATTAGGTATGCAGGGGGGATTTTAATAAAATTAAAATACGATTAGTGGGCCCAGGACTGGTTCTCTATCTCTTTCCTGTGCTCCATCTCGTCGTTGTTTGAGATCCGACCAACTAGATGGTGTCATCACCAAACTTGAAAATTGAGTTGATGGGGAATTTGGTCTTACAGTCATAGGTGTATAAGGATTATAGTAAGGGCTGAGGACACAGCCTTGCGGAACACCAGTGTTAAGGATGATCATGGAGGTGTTGTTGTTGCCTATCCTTACTGACTGCGGGATGTGGGTTAGGAAGTCTTGGATCCAGTTGCAGAGTGAGGAGCCAAGCCCCAGGCCATGAAGTTTGGAGATGAGTGTCATCAGAATAATGGCTGAGCTGTAGTCTATGAACATAGGTGTTTTTGTTATCTAAGTGTTCAAGGGTTGAGTGTAGGGCCAGGGAGATGGCGTCCGCTGTGGATCTGTTGTGGCAGTAGGTGAACTGCAGTGAATCCTGGCGGTCTGGGAGGTAGGAATTGATTTATGCCATGACTAGCCTTTCAAAGCATTTTATTATGATGGGACTAAATAAAGAAACTAATACAAGACTTGATGATGAATAACAAATCTGAATTAGTTAACAATCCGATGGTGAGAGAGAATCTTGCAAAGAGTGACCATAAATGATTGAATTTCATCTTAGCTTCCCCAGGTTTCAAATTTAAGAAAATAAACTTTGGACGGACAGAAAATAAATTAAACACGACAAACTAGGCTTAACCATCAATGGATAAACCAACAGACGAACAATGCAAAGCGTTCAAATAAATGACCGATGCAATATGTCCAAGACATTTCTGAAAAAAACAAAATATCCATTTGTGTGGTTGAGGAAGAAAACGAGTTATGAAACAGTTTCAAGCTAAAAGAAAAGGTTTACCCAAATGCAAAAAAAAAGATTTACCCAAATGCAAAAAGTGGAAATCCAGCAAATGGAGTGATGAAAGGCCACAAAAGAATACAAAAAAAATACAAAAGGGGGAATATGAAAAAACATAAGGATATGAAAGCAAACTGCAAAATAAGGAATGAAATTGGAAAGAAAGATGCAGAAAATCAGATAGATGCAGGCAAAACTATAATGGATAATAAAGAAACTGCAGATATGTTAAATCAATGTTATGTGCTGTGAATGAACAAAGGGACTTAGGTGCACATGTACATAAATCACTAAGAGCTAATGCACAGGCATAAAAAGTACCACCACTGAAATGTTAGTCTTTACCCCAACATATTATACATCTCCTAGGCTTTTGTCCAGGCATTCTCAGAGTGGTGTTTTCTGTCTTAATCCAGAGTGATTGCTGAAAGTGTTGATTCACATGATACCTTCCATATCCATCCCTGTATATCATCCAGAAAGTGTAGATGCTGCTTGCCCTTTACTCTGGTGTCTCCACAGGAGCTGCTCACTATTGGATGGACTAGGTTTTTTTCTGGTGGTCTGGACTGGTTATTCCAGTTGGTCGGCTTGATCATGATGATAACTCCCTTGTCCATATAATGTTGCTGTTGCTTCTACTGTGCTGCAGTGTGGCATATTTATCTCTCTTACACATCATTTTAATAGGTGACCAATAAGCAATAACCAAGACACAGTAAAAAGAGAAAACTTGTATGTTCTGCTTTTTGACATACTATTTTACCAATAAATTTCCAAAAACATTAAAGTACTGTACAAATTTAGGTATTAGGATCGTATGCTCAAGATAGGTGTCTATTAGTCTTTTTCATTTACTAATCAGAAATGCAATTAGTGACATCTGGATCCCCAATTAGTCTCACTGGGCAACATTGCTCTAAATTATACATGTGCTCAAGTTTACTTTGTCCTCGCTCTGGATTTTTTGATCTTGTGGCAATTCATTATTTGTCTATATGAGCTATAGTACAGGTATGTTTTTTATATATATATATACACAAATGTAGAACTGGAGAGGAATCAGATTTCTTTTGGTCAAGTTTGATTTTTGTTTATTTTTACGCAACATATTGAGCTGAAGAGGAATGGGGTGCTTCTTTTTGAAATGCTGCTTTAAATTACTAAAATAGAGTCAAGAAATAGTGTGCCTTGCTACTGGACTGACTTCAATGAAGTTCACTAATGCTTTGTACTACATGACATACAGCTCCAGACGTTAGCAGGAAAAGGTGTTTGATATTTAACACGCTTGTCTTTTCTGACTTTTTTGAGGAAGGCATCTTTTGTGAACACAGTATAAGTGGACAAAGCTCATTTCTCTTCATTGGTGGAAGTTTCCTGAATGTTGCTATGTGCAGGTCACATAACACTAAGTTAACAAGAAACAAAGGTTAGTAAGACTATCATTCGTATCCACCCTGCCCTACTGGCACACAGCTGCTGCTTAGGGTGTTTGGAGGCAGGGGATTATCAGTTTTACTGATAACATTCATTTAATTAATAAGAGTATTTCCCTCAGTATATTAGGGATGGGGGAGGGGAGGATTATAACCAAGAACCGCGTTGCTTTAAAATAACATTGTAGTCTCTAAGCACGATTCAAAATGTCACAAACTGCAAAGAATACAAACCAGCTTAATTTTATTGTACAGAGATTAGGCATAAGATCAGACATAATGAATTCCTGGTTTTCTAATTCAGAATATATAAAAATAGATTGGAAGCTGGATCAGAAACTAAAATAAAACTTTCATTTAAAAGTCGAGATCTTTCTGCTTTTCCTGGAAACTTTACCATAGCATGAATATTTATCATGTGTCCAATTTCAGTGGGGCAGTACACACCTGGTTGATACTGAGCTTAGTAAATGAAAGATGAATGCTTTCTGAAAGAATTCAACAGGTGTGACCAAGAAACTGGAAACTGACTTACAAGGGAAAACATATTTTGCAATCATTTTTGAAATCTAACCATTTTTTGTTTTATGAAAGATGCAGAATTCCAAATTACATTCACAAGTCAGTCTGCTAAATTATTTCCTTACCTAATATATCCACATGGAACAGACGAGGGCAATTTGCGGCCAGCTCCTCGATATCTGTGTCACAGACAGATCTATTGGCTGTCAGAAAGATCTTGCGTAAGTTGGGTAGTTTGCGAGCAAGCTTTATAAAGCATCCTGTACTGCTCTGTAACGTCGGGCACCACCCAAGGTCTAGTTCTTCCAGGAGCCGACAGCCAGATACTATAGCAGCGATGCCATTTTCTGTGATATTTTTGCATCGCCACAGATCTAGCGATCGTAGCTTTTTACACTTGGCACCAATCATGCTAGCCACAAGGTCATAGTCATCAACCTAGACAGCAGAAGGTCAACAATCAATAGTGATCCAAATCTCATTTGGGTAACTGTTTTTCATGCTCTTTAGGAACTGTGTTCTGACAAAAGAAAATGCACTTCCATGAAGGCAATTTTGGGGATTTATGCAAGGGTGTGCACTGTACAAATAATATAATACAGCCAACACTTGCTCTGCCAATGCCAAACTAATCAAATGTGCTTTTCCTCTCAATAAGAAATTATCTTCACTGACATGATTTGTAGTAAGAGTGGCCCTCGGCTTATTCTACCAATCTGTTGTTCAGATGGCAATACACATCATGGTAGGAAGGTAACAAAATGATCTCTAAATAATTGTTCTTTCCATGGAAGGTGGCAATATGCGCTGTCAAACAGACTTTCAAATTGGGGGAGGGGGGTCATTAAAATGAATGAAGCTGCTCCAGAAACAAATATTAGTAACATCAACGGAGCAGTTCTGAGGGTAGCAGACCCCAAAATGTCAGGAAACATCCTGAAACAAAGAAGTAATAGACATTTTTCTTCTCCCAGAAGAGAAACACATGGAGCATTTAAAACAGAAATTAATCTCCCTCCACTGGCTTTTCTTCCCCTATATAAAAAGGTACACATTTTCCTCAGGTTACTTGTTATTTTGCTGTGAAAGAATTGCAGCTTAGTAAATGCATTGTTGAATATTTCAGGGTAAATCCAAAAGACAGGGCTATAAAATGCAGAACTGATGCACTTATTTAAAAGAAAATTGCAGAACTATATAAATTAATCACAAATATTTCTCATATATCCAAGCTTATCTTCCCACAACCAAATTAAATGCAAAATGTTTGTTGGATTGTACTGGTCCAAAAGATCCTGTACCCTACCCTTGTTAACACCCGAGTCACATCACAAAAGCCTCAGAATGTTTGAATATTCTTAAGAACTGGATATATACATTAGTTTCACAGGCTGCTACAGTTCTCACAATTATAGGGCTAATAGTTTACTATTCAAGATATTTGAAACCACGCTGTGGAAGACCAACTTAAAAGCATTTAATGCATCTGTCTGAAATTCTTCTCTGATGCGATTTAACAGACACTTTAGATATTTATTTTAGGTTAACATCTCCACCAAACAGCAGAAAAAGAAACTTCATTCAAATGAAGTTCTCCTGACAGAACAATTTCAAAGTCAGTGCCCTTTACTTTTATTAAAAATGATTCAATTGATTTATTTACTGATGGTAAAGGATAGTTTGATTCCTGTTACAGGGATGTGGTGGTAAAACAAAAGTTGCAAAAAAAACAACTCTTTAGATTACAGTAGCTCAAAATCTAACTATTTTAGTTCATTCAAAATATTTTGTTTAAAATTACATTGCATTGAATTGATGGTGAAATGCAAATCAGATATTTTAGCCCAGGGAATTGCTGCTATTTTCAAAAATGTCTGAAAATAATATTTCACCCTAGTGAAATGTAAAATAATTAAGTGTGAACTCATCAACCAAAGAGTGTACACTTCTGATTTTATCCTGAGAGGATTTTAATCTCAAGGTCAACAATATTCACAGAATTCGGCTGCAAGTACAGAACGTTTTGTGTTATTTTCCCCTCATGAGAGGAACTATGATAATTCACTAACACCCATGTTTGCCTGAGTTAAGAGTCTTGCATATTCCTAAAAAAGATCAGTGGGAAGATGCCAAAGTTAACCTGCAGTATGGAGTAGAACCTCATAACAGCATTTCTAATAAAACAAACCTTCCACTTGCATTAGCCGATCTCCTTTAAAGTCATTGAAAAGGCACAAACTATGAAGGGAAGAACATTTTTTTTTGAAGGAATTGCTTTTCTGACTTGGTCAAAGAAAGCTTTGACTATAATTGTAAACATGCTTGTAAAGATTGTAGACCATTTTTACAACCCTTTTCTCACATACAGATAAAGTTTGTGAGCCTTGATATTGTATTTAAAAAGCTTACTTTAAAATAATCATTGCCACCAAATAACTGATGGGATTCACAGTAAATGGCATTTCAGAAAACATCCGAACATGATCTCAGACATTTACTGAAATATAAATAAAAATGTTTGTTTGGAGCAATCACAGGCTGCTAGTAGTAAGAAAATAAAATAAAGATATCTATATTTTTACGAAAAAAACCCAAAATATTTTGCCCCAGAGATGAAGGACCGTTTCTGCATCCTTTTCCTGTGGCATTTAAGCCCACCTTTAAAAAGTAAAATCCAAAGAAAAAAATCTAATTCTAAACAACTGTAAATCTTTAGCAAGCTCCTGTTTGTTTTTATATTTACACCTTTTACATGCCATGTCATGTGTGATCTGCCTGAAGGCAGATCCTCATCTCATAATCCGATCCCGAGCAATTTCCTTCACCGTTTCAGTCGGTAGTTTGCCATTACCTTCCACTCTCAGGGTCAGAATGAGGAGCCAGGTTGCAATCTAGTTCAGCCAGAACTGGAATCAAACCTATTTTGTTGGTGTCATTCTAAACCACATACTAGCTATCCAGCCAACTGAGTTAACCGGTCCCCTCACCTCTTACATACAAGATTATAATTGGAAGTGTTAAGTACAAAACAGAAAATCCCTCACTTATTGCATACTTGTGCATCTTTTGCATCTGTAGATTTTAGAATGATTTGGTTCTGACAAAATGTGGCAGAATTCCTTTGCTCCTTTAGATTTTCAAATTATTTGGTTGTGACAAAATACGGCAGATCAACTTTTCACAAAAGATAAATTAATAATGTAAGTATGGGATAGGTCACCCAAGCCTAAATGATCAGTTAATTTACTCACTGTCTGTTCTCTCATTCATACTTGGAACAAAATTATCAGTTAAGTATTACTTAAGGTAATGGTAAAATTACCTTAATGTGACACCACATCTATGCTAAAGTTTTTTTTTGTTCCATACTTTATATATAAATGAGACAAATGTTTATTGTGAAATATAATAATGTTCTATGAAATGTTTTCTTTTAAAAATGTTACAAAATGGAAATAGGAGCTTTAGAGATTTGTCAGCGCTCTCAAATAAGACTATGCTTGACCTTAAAAGAAAATGATTAGTTCATGCAACTCCAAGTTCTTACCATGACACAGCTGCCAAGGCTGAGGTGCTGAAGTTCCAAGCAGAAGTTCAGAATGCTGAGCAGTGCTGTTTGCTGCCGTTATGGGACACATCAGAGGCAACGTGTATAGAGAAACAAAGGGAAAAGAGGTCAATTAGGCATTAAAGCCTGTCACTGCCTTTCTCAAAATACTGCTCTAAACTTAGGTTACATCTACCACAAATGCAGTTTAATGAGTCCCAAGGTATTCAGACCATCGATTAGCTCATGGCCAAACAAATCATTACAGGCTCAAAATGCAGTTCCCTCTAGATGTGAATCTGCACAGATCGCAGTTACCAGGGGCTCTCTGCCTCTGAACACCTCTCCCTAAGGAGAAATCTTGAAAATGCTGAGACCTTTCACTAACATGCAAGGCTGCTGTGTGGCACCAGAATAGATCAGTGGTGTCCCAGAAATAAAGTGGCAACCGTGACATTCACAGATCAGACAAACCAGAGAAACTGTCAATAGCAAACCACATAGAGTGGCAGGAGTGAACAGTACTGACCACTGTCAGCCAAAGGGTTCTAGTCACAGTTAACTGGAGTATCTGCATGTATAACATACAGAGTAATGTATACTGTGGATGCAGTAAGGATACAATTCAATTAACTAGCTGATTACTGCTGTAGAACTATAGTTAGTCACATCATTTCACCCCCTATGCAGAATTGGGTTTTTGTAGAATAGAATAAATCAGATCATACAAGAATTTATCAGGACCTTATTGGTTATGTAGCAAATCTTTGTGGTGAAATGACAAATTGAGATTAGTCGTTGTTCAGAGCAGTTGTTAACATAGTTACATTCGTTCATTTCACCTGAAATTATTAGGGTTATCAAGTATTTACAGCACTGAAACTAGCTGATCAAGTAGATCCATGACAGGGTTTATGCTTCACGTAAGTTTACTTCCGTTCTTCCTCAACAAACCCCATCAACATATCTTTCTATTCCTTTCACCCTCATATTCATGTCTCGCTTCCCTTGAAATGCATCTCTACTATTCTGTGCCTCCATATCATTTACAGATCCGGGGGGATTCAGAGTTGGAGATGGAAACAAGGATTGAAAACAGCAGAATAAATGAGTCACCGGACCCCATTTACTATTCAACTCTAAACCTGAGTTTGAAACTTTCCACCTCGCTCGAAATGAGCCATAGGCTGAAAGAAGAAAGGTTAAGTCATAAAATTAAACAGATAGATTATTTAGAAAAATACCACAGAAACGGCCCAGGAGAAATAATGCTGGAATGAGATGGTCTTCAGAGGGGGACGGTAGTCTCACACCTCGATCTGCTGCATTCAATCCTCTCCTTAGTTATACTGTTATTTTTGCTTTGATCCAAAACTCTAAGTTGTCCATAGTATTTTATGTTCAATGTATGGTGCTCAGGCTCATGTCAGATGGTGCACAGTACTTTCCTGTATTCATTTAAAATTTAATTCACCATTCACACTGAATTAATTTACTTTCTTGTATCTACTTAATACCAGAGAGTGTGGGGGGGGTGGGGTGGGGTGGGGTGGGGTTGGTGGAGGGAAGGTGGGGACAAGGATCATTTTGATAATTTTCTTTTTTTTGGCAGCAGAATAAACCAAAATCATTAGGATTTAATTTGGTTGTTCATCTCTTTCATTTGGTGTCAGAGGCTGACTTGGATAAGCACATCACTGAATAGATAAACAACAACTCCCCGCACACTGGATACAATTCAGGTTCCTTCTCCTGCTCTGTTCAGTTTAATCTGATGTAGAAATCCTGCCACTTTATAAGGTGTTCTCGTATGAAAAATCAAGCGGCCAGAACTTGGGAAGATATGCCACAGTGTAAAATTACTGGGCAAAATAAAACAAATGAGTACATAAATCAAACCTAGCTGCTGTGGAAAAAAAATGGGACAATATTTTATTTTGGAGTAAGCAATTCCAAGAGATAATGCAGCATGAGTAGGTGCACTCTCATATTTAGCATCTTATCTCACTAGACTGTTTTTGAAATAATAAAATGTATATCACCATGACAAAACTGAAAGAATAACTGTCTCTTACACATATGTTGTTATATCATTTCAACATTACAGTTGCCTTTCATCTCCCTCTACAGCCTCTCTTTTCTCACAAGAAAAGCATACACATGACATATTATTGACACTTATCTAGCCCACACATAGTTAAAAAAAACAACAGAGTTTACAACACCGATATTATCACCCACTCAATTAATCTCTAAACCCCAAAATTAAAAAACACACCAAAAATTTTTATCTTCTAAAAAAATCTACAAAATACATTTAGCCTGTAACAAAAGCAAAGTCTACTGCTGTATATTTAAATCAATCACTTAAAGCAACACATAAAATCAAAAGAATTTTGTTTTTTTTAAACCAGCCTTTCCTTTGCACTGCACCTTCGTTTCTTTGTTCATACCCATGCAATGGGACTATTTTAGCAGTGGCAGTGTGGTATTCATATCTAGCCTTTTAATGGTGATGGTGATTTCACTAACAGTTAAAGACTGAGGACTAGTTATCGAGCTTGTAGCTCGAGTCAGGAATTTTCCTGACTTGCTGGGCCCACTTTGGTAAGAAGTACCCAGAATGTGCTGATTTTTGTCGTGGGGTGGGGTGGTTGGCAGGTACAGATGTGGGGCCTACAGTCCGCAGGAACAGAGCGTAGGTAGCAATGGGGGCAGGTGAATGCCAAGGTGGGCTGGTTAGAAGGTCTGATTTGGTTGTCTGGAACATCCTTCCAGTAGTTTACGAAGTTGTTAGGCCTTCTAGCCCTCACCCCCACACATAGCCACCCCACCACCCTCATACCAACTCATATTCCTCACCCCGACCTCTTGTTCCCTCATACCCTTTGTACCATCTCATGCCCCCTCCCCTTCACCTCAACCCTCCACACCATCTCAATAGTCACTCTGCCAGATATCTACCATAGGAAAACCTCAGGAGGCATGTGGAGAAAAGAAAAAAAATTCTAACAGACTTATACAACTCCCACTCCTATGAAAGTTCAGAAAATCCATTCAAGGCTTTTAAACCTCACATGGTTATTGTAAATTCTATTCTATTCAGATCCCACATCGAAGGCCTTCAATAGTCTCTTTAAGCTCTCAGTCAAACTGTGAACTCAGAATATCCTGCTGAGAAACACTGCTTTTGATTACCTGTCCTAATATCTGTTAACTTTTCTAGAGTTGAACTTTCATCTGGGTGCAAAGATGTGCTTCAATGCATGAATCGCCACTTTTTATTTGGAGGAAGCCTGATTTTCCACTAGAGTCCTGAAAACCATTTTCCACTGACCTTTTTGCAGGGTGAGAATATCTAAGCCGCAAGACACCCACCTAAACCCCAATGAAGTTGTGCTCCCTATTTTAAGTGGGGGGGTGAAAAATCAGATTTCCTCCCACATACCACTTTTGTCTGGTGGTGCGGGATTTCGGAAGCCCACTGAGGGTATGTCAGGTTTTGACTTTGTGAAGAAAATGGAAAACCTGGGAAAATTCAGCCCAATGACTTCATGTTAGTAAATTGTGATTATTTTACCAAGCAATAACAACCAAAAGCACATTGACAGTTGCCTTTCTGACAGGTAGGCACAAAAAAACCTCTAGAACATAAATTTATAGGAAAAACACATACCATGACATGTGCATTTATGCCAAGAAACCACATGAAAGGCCCTAGTGATATCTAAGAGTTCTGAAAACTGTTATAACCATCATACCATAGCATATCATCTGAACGCCATTACTCTTTCTTGTAAGGACTCCACACAACTTCCATATAATAAACACTGAATGTCACGTTCTTCAGTAACCTATTGCAGACCACCCATGCAATCATCTTCTATTGTCAATCTCACAATTATCACAATACATCTGAACACCAATTAGAAGACACCGGACTCAAATGTTATGAACACAATTATGAACAGCTGATGAACAATGAAGATGTCAAAACGAAGTCATTCACATCACACTGCACATACAATAGTAAAACATAGCGCATTTAAATTGTTAAAGGTAAACATATAAAATAGATACTGTGCAAGGAGTTAAATAATGACAGTATTCATCTGGCACTCATAAATCACTTAACCTTTGCTCTCGCATTTTCTCTTGTCATTGGAAAACCTAAGCTGCATCAGTCACATAACTTTAGCATCAATTACTGCAAATAGAAGATTATAAACATACAGAGCTCATCCATTGTGAAGGGAACCATAGAAAAATAGATATATAAGCTGATAGAGTGTGCTATCTCATCCGAACCAATGGCCCCTTCAAATTTTTAGCTCTTGTGGCTCAGGTTTCTTTGTGTATCCCCCACCTCTTTTGCTTTGCCCCATCGTATTTAACCATGCTTTCAGCTGTCTGTGTCCAACACTCTGTAATGCACTCACTCACCACCCACCTAACCATTCCGTTTTCCTGCTTTAAATCCATCCTTAAAATCCACCTTTCTGATCAAGCATTTAATCCTTTTTCTTAAATTTCTTTCTTTGACTAAGTGTTCATCTTTCCTTGCATCTCTGCAAAGTGCCTCAGAACGCCAGTCTTTTTCTCTTTCATTCTTTGAATAGAGACAAATCTTCACAAACTCCTCTGTGCTTTTCAAATTGGTTTTTTAGAGAGTATATATGCGAAACACAAAAGAAATGGTCTTCTATATCAATCTGAAAAGGGGTCCACAGTTTCCTTCTTTTTAAAGACAGACACCATGCCTGCACAAATTTTGATTTGACCTGGGCTGCAGCAACTAACTTGCAGATATTCTCCTAAAACTAAATAGCTCATCTTTCACCAAGGCCTGTGGTGATAAGTGGATGGGATGATGGTGTGGTAAGTATCGCTCTATTCACAGAATGAAGATGATCTTACCACTTTGAATAATCTATTTCCTTCTTCAGATAGCTGAGTGGTATAACTGAAGAGAAGGGAGAATTAAAATGAAGGTTTAATATCAGCTAACAGGATATGCTTCCAAATCTAATGAGCAGTGCCAATAAACATAATTGGAAGTGTCCAAAAGGCAACAGTGGAATGGGTGAAACGGCCTCTGTGCTTTCTGACAAGGGCGATGTAAAATATTCTCATGTATGCTCCAGTACAAAGCATGGAAGGATTTTAATTTGGTCACAAAGTGGATTGGATTTAGGTGAAGTATTTAAACACTCATTTGAGGAAGGCCTCTTCTATGGTATTTGCTGAAGTGATAGTAATGGACTAACAATTCAGGGCTCAGGAGTTCAACTCACCACAATGGAAAGCTGTAAAAATGAATGTAATAATGTAGGCTGGCACAGGAAAATGGCCATTTGGACAAAAGGATAAAACATTTCCCGGAAAATGCTGGAAATACTCAGTATATCCGGCAGCAGAGAGAATTCGAAAGAAAGGACTTCTCCTGATTATTAACCCTGTTTCTCTCTCCACGAGTGTTGCCAGCTGCTACAAATTTCCAGCATCTGCAGTATTTTGCTTCTGAACTGGAGGAAGCAAGCTACCCAAAGTCCACAATGTGCAACTGAGTCTTAATGTTATCTGAGGTGGTGTAAGCAAGTTACTCAATTGTAAACAATTTCTTTACAACACCAATACAACAGAAACATCAAATGCACTTAAGTGTGACGACCCAGGCAGAAGCAGCATGGGACTCAGGTGATTCTGCAAAAATCTTCCTCATTAACGTATTAGCCGATACGCTTTGACACCATTCTGCTGGCTCTGAATCATTTTCACTCTCCTGTGAATATCTTCCCCCAAATCTGTTTCAGCAGCAAAAGGCTGATTGTTAGTACAATATCTTCCAACAGTTGACTTTTGAATTTTTTTTCCAAGGTGTGAGCATTGTTGGCCAGGCTTTGGGAAGGTAGGTGAGTTACTTACTGCAAGATTTCTGGTCTCTGGCATGTTCGTGCAGCTCCAGCAATTACGTGGTTGGTCCAATTCAGTTTCCAGAAATAGGAGCCCCCGAGATGTTGAAGGAGGTAATGCAATTGAATGTCAAGTGTGTACATCAAATTTTTTTTGCTACTTTAAATGTTTTTTTTAAACAGGTCACATAACTTATAGAATTGACAAGAGATAACAAGAACAAAAGAGTTTCGATCTCATCCTTGTGGAATCTCACACTTCATTGTAAGACCACATTATAATCAAGAAAATAGACGACTAACGGATAAGTTGATTCCCCAGCCAGGAAGATAACAAAGATAGGAACATTGAAATTCCTTATAACTGAAGAGGTTGACAGCTAGAATTTCACTAAAAGAAACAATGGATTTGGAAAGCAGGGGGGAGAGCCACTTCTGGATCAAGGTCCTATCCACTGCTAATCAAGAAATGAGTCTCCTCAACTCAGCAAAATCCTGCCCGATATTTCACAAATCTTTTTTAGAGAAGATAAGTGCCAGAGGATTGGTGACTGGCCAATGTATTACAGATTTGAAGAGGGGGAACAGAGTTCACCTGCGCCATAAAATATGCTTGAATTCTTGAGTGTTGAATTAAGGATAAAATATTGAAATATCTACAGCATAAGAAAATAATTAAAAGCAGCCAACACAGATTTCAGAGAGTTAGACAGTGCTTGACAAACTTCATATAAAGTCCTTTGATGAGGTGACAGCTTTGGTAGATGGAGGAAATGCAGTGGCTGTAACAGCATAAGAAACAAGGAGTAGAAGCAAACCACACAGCCCCTTGAGTCTGATCCATTTTTCAATCTGATTATGGATGAACCTTGGCTGCAACACCACTTCCCTGCCAGTGCTCATATCCCGAGATTACTTAAGAGACCATAAATCTATCTCAACCTTAAATATATTTAACACGACTCAATCAAGCATCCACAACCCACTGGGATAGAGAATTCCAAAGATTCGCACCCTTTGGGTGAAGTAATTTCTCCTCATCTCAATCCTAAATTATTGACTCCTTATCTGGTGCTATGTAATGAGGCAGGTAGAATTAGGGACCTTGCAGTGAAGGATCCTCTTGGAGAGAGTGATCATTGTATGGTGGAGTTTCTGGTGCAGATGGAGGAGGAGAAAGTGGGTTCCCGGACGCGCGTCCTTTGTTTGAATAGAGGGGAGTACGGTAGGATGAGAGAAGAATTGGCAAATGTTGACTGGGGGAGCGCGTTGGAAGGTAGGTCTGCTGAGGAGCAGTGGAGGATCTTTAAGGAGATCTTTCTTGGTGCTCAGCAGAAATTTATTCCGATGGTCAAAAAGGACCGTAGGAGGAGAGGTAATAAGCCGTGGATAACGAAGGAGGTGAAGGAAAGTGTTAAATTAAAAGCGGAGGAATTTAGAGTAGCTAAGAGTAGTGGGCGAGAAGAGGATTGGGAGAGGTTTAAATGTCAACAAAGATTGACAAAGAAGTTGATAAAGGAGGGTAGGAGAAACTATGAAGCTGGGCTAGCGCTCAATATAAAAAAGGATAGCAAGAGTTTTTATAAATATATAAAAAGGAAGAGGCTGGCTAGGGTGAACGTTGGTCCTTTAGAGGATGAGAAAGGGGACCTAGTGGTAGGGGATGGGGATATGGCTAAGGTATTGAATAACTTTTTTGTTTCTGTCTTCACGGAGGAGGTGAATAATTTGCCGGGTGTTAGCGATGGAAAGGTGGTAGGACTGGTGGGTCTTAATGACATTACTGTTACTAGAGAGGCGGTGCTCGACAGACTGGAGGGGCTGATTGTGGACAAGTCCCCAGGACCGGATGGAATGCATCCGAGGGTTCTGAAAGAAATGGCGGAGGTGATAGTGGATGCCTTGGTGGTTATTTTCCAGACGTCGCTGGATTCCGGGGAAGTGCCGGATGATTGGAAAACGGCTAATGTTACGCCGTTGTTTAAGAAGGGTGCCAGGCAAAAGGCGGGGAATTATAGGCTGGTTAGTTTAACGTCTGTGGTAGGTAAAATGTTAGAATCCGTCATTAAGGAGGAAATTGCGAGGCATCTTGAAGGGAATTGCTTGATAGAGCAGACGCAGCACGGTTTCATTAAAGGGAAGTCGTGTCTGACAAATTTACTGGAGTTCTATGAGGATGTGCCTAGGGCGGTGGATACAGGAGAGCCGGTGGATGTGGTCTTTCTGGATTTTCAGAAGGCGTTTGACAAAGTACCTCACAAGAGGTTATTGCAGAAGGTCGGGGAACATGGAGTTGGGGGTAGGGTGTTAGCGTGGACAGAGGATTGGTTGTCAAATAGGAGGCAGAGAGTGGGGGTCAACGGGTGCTATTCGGATTGGCGGATGGTGACTAGTGGAGTGCCCCAGGGGTCGGTGCTGGGGCCTCAGCTTTTTACCATTTATATAGATGATCTGGAGGAGGGAACCGAGTGTAGGGTGTCGAAATTTGCTGATGACACCAAGATTGGGGGAACGGCAAATTGTGCGGAGGGTGTGGAGAGTCTGCAGAAGGATCTAGATAGGCTGGGCGAATGGGCCAGGAAATGGCAAATGGAATTTAATGTTGGCAAGTGTGAGGTGGTCCACTTTGGTAGGAAGAATGGTAGGAAGGACTATTACTTACGGGGCGAAAAACTGCAGCAGGCGACGGTGCAGAGGGACCTCGGGGTCCTTGTGCATGAGTCGCAAAAACCCAGCTTGCAGGTGCAGCAGGTGGTCAGGAAGGCGAATGGGATGCTGGCCTTCATAGCGAGGGGGATTGAATATAAAAGTAGGGAGGTCTTGCTGCAGCTGTATTCGGCATTGGTGAGGCCGCAGCTGGAGTACTGTGTGCAGTTTTGGGCGCCGCACCTGCGCAAAGATATTTTGGCCTTGGAGTGCAGAGGAGGTTTACTAGGCTGATACCGGAGTTGAGGGGGTTGAGCTATGAGGAGAGGCTGAATAAACTGGGCTTGTACTCGTTAGAGTTTAGAAGAATGAGGGGAGATCTCATTGAGACGTATAAGATGATGAATGGGATGATAGGATAGAGGTGGAGAGACTCTTCCCGCTCAAAAAGGACAGTAGGACTAGGGGGCACAGCCTCAGGATAAAGGGGGGCGTGGTTTAGAACGGAGTTGAGGAGGAACTTCTTCACTCAAAGGGTGGTGAATCTCTGGAATTCTCTGCCCGTTGAAGTGGTGGAGGCTGCCTCGCTAAATATTTTAAGACGCGGGTTGATGGGTTTTTGATAAGAGAGGGGATTAAGGGTTATGGGGAGAGGGCGGGAAAGTGGAACTGAGCCATGACAGATCAGCCATGATCTTATTGAATGGCGGGGCAGGCTTGAAGGGCTAGATGGCCTACTCCTGCTCCTATTTCTTATGTTCTTATGTTACCTTCAGATTGTGCCCTCCCCCTGTTCTAAATTCCCCAGGCAAGGGAAACAATCTCAGTGTCGGCCTTGTCAAGTCCCTTCATAATTTTGTATGTTTCAATGCGATTATCTCTAATTCTTCTAAACTTTGGCGTCCCAATTTATTTCGCTTCTCATTCCAGGGACTAATCTTGCAAACCTTCACTGTAGTGCCTCCAATTAAAATATCCTTCCTTAAAGATGGAGAGAAAAACTGTGGTCTGATCAAATCCCTGTATTACTGTAGCAAGATGTCTTTATTCTTGTATTCCAATCTCCTTGCAAAAGACTAACCTACCACTTTTGTTCCAATTTCTTATTGTATTAGAATGTTAACTTCTTGTGTGTGCTAAGAAAAAGAACAAAGAAAAGGACAGCAGAGGAATAGGCCCTTCTGCCCTCCAAGTTTGTGCTGATCATGATGCATTCATTAAAAAACCTTTTGCCCTCACTTGATCTGTATCCTTCTATTTCCTCCCTCTTCATGTACCCATCCAGATGCCTCTTAAATGTTGCTAATGTGCCTGCTTCCAGCACTCTCTCTGGCAGCGAGTTTCAGGCATCCACCACTCTTTCCTTAAAAACGTTCCCCTGCACATCTCCCTTAAACATTCCCCTCTCACCCTGAATCTGTGCCTGTTTGTAATTGACACTTCCACCCTGGGAAAAAGCCTTTGACTATCCAGCCTGTCTATGCCTCTCATAATTTTGTAGACCTTTATCAGGTCTCCCCTCAGCCTCCGTTTTTTCAGTGAAAACGATGCTAGTTTATTCACCCTCTCCTCGTAGCCAGCACCATCAAGGCCAAGCAACATCCTGGTGAATCTGCTTTGCACTCTCTCCAAAGCTTCCACATCATTTTGGTAGTGTGGTGACCTGAACTGCATGCGATACTCCAAATGCAACCCAACCAAGGTTTTATATAGCTGCAACATGATTTTTCCAACTCTTGAACTTAATGCTCTGGCTGATGAAGCATGCCATATGCCTTCTTAATCACCTTGGTCACTGGTGTTGCCACTTTTTGAGGAAGTGTGGACCTGCACGCCCAGACCCCTCTATATGTTAACGTTCATAAGGGTTTACCATTTACAATATAATTCATACCTAAATTTGATCCTCCAAAATGCATCACCTTGCATTTGTCCAGATTAAACTCCAACTGCCATTTCTGTGCCCAAGCCTCCAATCTATCTACATCATGTTGCATCCTCTGACAATCCTTGGTACTATCAGCAACTCCCGCCAATCTTTGCGTGATCCGCAAATTTAATAATTAGACCATCCACATTTTCCTCCAGATCATTTATATATATTACCCAACAACAAAGATCCCAGGACTGATCCCTGCGGAACACCACTAACCACAGATCTCTACTCTGACACTCTTCTACCACTAGTCCCTGTCTCCTGTAACCAAGCTTTTTCTGTTTCCAGCTAGCCAGCCCACCCCGAATCCCATCTCTCTTAACACTCCACATTAAATGCTTCATATTTTAAAAAATGAATCTGGTTTACAATTCTTAATACCAAAGTAGCACTAGCAATTACACTTCTCCACATTATACTCCATTTGTCACTTTGATGTCCACACACTTGACTTTTCACCATCGGCAAACCTAGATTCATTCATCCCAATTTCTTTGTCTCAGATCATTAGTACAGAACATAAATAACTGAAGCCCTAGCATTAATCCTTATGGCAACTGGTCACAACTTAAAAATACTCTGTTTAACGCTCCTCTTTGCTTCTTGTCCATTAACTAATCATCTGTCCATGCCAATATGTTACTCCCAACTCCATGAGCCTTTATCTTCTGTGTCAAACTTTTGTGTGGCAATTTATTAAATGTCTTCAGGAATTCTAAATATACTACATCTACTATTCGCCTTCATTGGCCCTGCAGGTCATATCCTCACCTAATAAATTTGTCAGACCCAATTTTCCTTTCATAAAACCATATTGACTTTGCCTGTTCATGCTCTGATTTTATCAGTGTAATGTTAAAACTTCTTTTGTAGTATATTCTCGTATTTTCCCAATAATGAACATCAGGTTAACCAGTTTGCAGTTCCCTGTTTTCTCTCTCTTCCTTTCTTGATTAACAGTGTTACATTTGCTAACTTCCAATCTGCTGCTGGAAAATATCCAGGAATATCAGAAAATCACAACCAGCGGATTTACTATTTTTGTAACTACCTCTTTCAGGACACAAGGATTTTTCTTCATTCTTTCCTGGGATCTGGGCAACACCAACAAGACCAGCATTTGCTGCCCATCCTTAATTGCCCTTGAATGCAGTGGCTTGCCAGGTTCTTTCAGAGAGTAGTTAAGAATCAACCACTTCACTGTAGGTTTGGAGTAACAATCCTTCCATAACTATAACGTTCATGGTGGGAGATATAGGAGGGATGTCCGAGGTAGAGTCTTTACTCAGAGTGGTTGGGGTGTGGAATAGACTGCCTGCTGTGATAGTGGAGTCGGACACTTTAGGAACTTTCAAGCGGTTATTGGATAGGCACATGGAGCACACCAGAATTATAGGGAGGGGATAGCTTGATCTTGGGATTGGACACAGCTCGGCACAACATTGAGGGCCGAAGGGCCTGTACTGTGCTGTACTGTTCTATGTTTCCTTGTTGGAGCATTAGTGAGCCAGGTAGATTTTTATGACAATTGAAGATAGTTTTATGATCACCATCACTGAGACTAGCTTTATATTCAGACTTATTAACTGAATTCAAATTCCACTGGCTGCTGTGATGGGATTTGATGTCCCCATGTCCTCAGAGCATTAGCCTGGACCTTTAGATTACTAGAATGTGATATTACCACTGCACCATCGTCACCCCTCAAGCACTAGGATGCAGGCCATCATCCACTCTAGTGTATCGACTCCATATGAACCACAGCAATTCAAGGCAGCAGCTCACCACCACCTTCAATAAGCAATTAGCGACGGGCAATAAATGCTGGGCTAGCCACACACACATCCTAAGAACGAGTGAAAGAAAAGTTCCTGGGAATTTGTTGGATTTTGGTCACTATGTTTCTTTAATACTTATTCTCTGTTGATAGCAATTATCTTATGTTTCTCACTCTTTTAGCTCCTTGGTTACCCTCTATTTTTGGCATGTAATTTGTGTATTCTATTGTGAAGGCAGACACAAAATACCTGTTCAATGTCTCTGGCATTTCTTTATTTACCATGTCCCTCAGAGACGAGAATTTACTTTAGCTCCTCTCCTTCTGTTTTACTTGTAAGAATTCTTACAATCTATTTTCATATTTCTGGATACGGTGTACATGGGCTGTCAGAAAGCTTTTGAGAAAGTACTACACAGGCTGCTGGAGAGAATGAAAGAGCTTGGAATTCTGAGGAAAGTTGTAAACTGGACTAAAAACTGGCTACGAGGAGGAAAATACTATTCTCAAAGTGTTTGAAAGCGGGGAGAGGAGTCTCACAGCTTTCAGCTCTGGTACGTTTTAAAGTTTATTCATTAGTGTCACACGTAGGCTTCCATTGACACTGCAGTGAAGTCACTGAAAATCCCCTAGTCGCCACACTCTGGCACCTGTTCGGGTACACTGTGGGAGAATTTAGCATGGCCAATGCACCTAACCAGAATGTCTTTCAGACTGTGGGAGAGGAAGCTGGAGCACCCAGAGGAAGCCCACACAGACATGGGAAGAACGTACTGTGGAAGTTCAGGTGGATAAAACTTTTTATGCTGCCTTTATGATTTTACCCTTTTACATCAAAGTGTAGCAAAGTGCAGTCAACCACCAAGTGAAGCTATGGAATCAGATAGAGGGTATTCTCGATAATTGGGCCTGGTACTAACTTGAAGAAAACTGCAATGCAATGGCAAGTTGTGTTAAAAAAAAACTCCTGAGAGAATATTCTGCAACTTCAGTATACTTTATAACTACAGCAGTTTTTTCCATGAAATGTTTTCAGTTTGGACTCTACTACCCACACTCTTAAAACTTTTAGAATTCATCTGCATTCACACAGCTTCATCATTACAGTGAGAATGCAAATTTGCAGCCAGGTAGCAATATAGCTCCCACATTGCAGACAACTCACTGCAGCTCAGACCCGTAGCATAGCATAAACACCACCTTAATTAGCTTTCTACACTCTCTTGATAAAAATAGAACAAGCAATGAGCATTTGTGAAATACTTATTTATCCTTAACTATTACCTGTGATGCTCTAAATCAGGTAAAATTGGCATGATCCATCCAGGTGGCTGGGGTATTTGCAAGTCCACAGGGCAAATGAGTATGACTGTACACAGTCTTAAATCAAATAGAAAATCAAAAACAATGGGACTACTCAAACAAGACAAGATTGTTCATAAAATCCGTTCAGATATTGTGTTAAATTTGTTAAAGACGTGCATTTCCTTCATTTAAAAAAAACACACAAGTATCGTTAAGCAATTCTCTGTCAGTGCCAATCGCCACAGGAGTTCCTACCTCAATTTTTGTGCGGTAAACGACCAGACGTCGGAGACCTGAGATCTTAGCAATATGGCAGAAAGCCCGAGTGTTTAGTTTATCACAGGATGAAAGGTTCAGCTCCTGGAGGTTTGGGCACATCTGAGCAATAACCTCAAGGCAAGTTTCATTCAGGAAGTGGCAGCAGGCCAACTCCAGACGCACCAGCTCAACTCCACACACTTGCATGAATCTGCACAGGAAGCACAGCAATCATAGGGTTAAATCCTGTCAAAGAAGTAGGCGTCAAGCTGTGAGCGTATGCGCCAGACATCACATAAAGAGGCAACGTCAGGAGTAAGCTATAGAAAAACAGCAGATGTTTCACTGGAAGTGAAAAGGTGCAAAGTTCTGAATTAATATATGGAACAGATCTGAAAATGGGTCACTGCTTGCAGATATATTCGTCCAATAGGTAAACTGACACCTTAATTAAAACAGTCAAGTACTGCTGCTTATTATTTTTAAAAATAATCCAACTTGTCAATTAGAAAATTCAGTTCATACATGAAATAAAACAAGTGTGCAAAAACAAATGTCACGATATGATGAACAGTCTTAGCAGCAATGTTATGTCATCCTTCACTTTCAGATGCTGACTGACCTATTGTGCATTTTTGTCATTTCCTGATAATACAGGAGGCAAAATACACTTTATTACCACTTCACCTAGATGAAAAATAAACAAGTGGCTGCGAAGAAAAGCTGGCTCTGTCACCATCATTCAGTGACAGCACAGGCAGGAACAGTTAAAATGATCTGCAGAGTGTAAAAGAACCATAGAACACCAAAAAAATTACAGTAATGATGTAGGATGACAAAAAAGTATCAAATAAGAATTAGTTTTTATTTTCACAAGGCCTCCTCAATGCGCCACATCTAATATAAACATTTGAACAACAGCAAAATACTGAAAAAAGGTGCACTATGCAGTTAGTCAGAAGTTGGCTTTGGTCAAATGTTTATCCCCAGTTCCTCTTCAATGGCAATGTGTAAATCTTTAATTACAACCATAGAACCCTGGAATGTTAGAGTAATTCCTGCAATGTTAGAAAATGGTGAGTTTGATGGCATGTTGCTTGGACACTTTGCAATTATGGTTTGTGCACTTTGAATTGAGGAAGAGAAGAGCTGGCAATTAAAAAAATTGAAGACAATTTTGATTAGTCTGGGAGCACAGCATCTTAGGTTCATAGAATGCTACAGTTCAGAAGGAGGCCATTCAGCCCATCATGTCTGCACCATCCATAATCCCACGCAGGCTCTGTCTCCATAACCCCATGTGTTTACCCTAGCTAGTCCTCCTGACACTTAGGAGCAATTTAGCATGGCCAATCCACCTAACCCACACATCTTTGGACTGTGGAGGAAATCCATGCAAACACAGGGAAAATGGGCAAACTCCGCACAGACAGTGAACCAAGCTGGGAATCAAACCTGGCTCCCTGGCTTTGTGAAGCAGCAGTGCTAATCACTGTGTCACTGTGCCGCCTAACAGTGTCCTGTAGAATGGAATTAATATTGGTTTCGCAGACAATTCCCTTCTCAGCAGCACATGGAAATTCAGGTAGACTGCTGGTTATGTACTTTTCAAACTGCTGGCATGACAACAACTTCAGTGAATATCTGCAGGCACGTCTTCCAACCTGACCACTTTCCTCACAAGAAATATGTTTAGCGAGGTGGGGCGGGGGAGGGGGCAGAGGGGGAGATAAAAAAGATTTCAAACCCTAAACTAAAAGAAAAGGGGACATTTAAAAATGGAGAGGTACTGAATTAAACTTCACAATTTCAAATATACTTAGTGCTCAAACAAAGGTATTCACAAACCCTTTTCAAAAAGTAAAGCCAGAAGCAAAACAAAACAATAACACAAATGTTTTGCTGGGAGAGATGTTCCTAAAATAACAAAAACCAATAATCAGGCTTTAACCCAGTGGATATACTTCATAAACTCATGGATGGCCTGACATGAAACGTCTCAGTTCTTGGAGCATCTGACTGAGCCTTGTGTTATCAGGCACAGAAAAAAGGGAGACCTATCATCCTCTGATCAGTGTTGCACATTTCCATTTGCTGAAGCAGTGTAAAGTGCTTTGGGAACCAGCGTACAAACTGTGCATCGGGTGCATCAAAGCTAATTAATCAGGGTTACTCTCTATGATCTAGCTTCACCATCATCCAGAAGCCCAGTACCCATGTGGAACAGGTGTTGTAGGGGAAAGCCAGTTTACAAAAAAAAAATCACGGTGGTCTTCTCTTTCCAATAGGGTCAAAGCTCCTTCCTCAACTTCACTTATTTGACTTCTAAAGTCTCTAAGGGGTCTTTACCCCCTATACTGGTATTCTGTCAAAGAGACATCCTGCCAGAGCCGTCAGCCGCCCTTCAACAGCTGCTGGGACTTGCTGTTCTCAGTGCGTCATCGACAGGCACAAGGAACACCACATACAATTTAAATGAGCTGTCTTGAATCACTGAATGAGGTGAACTCAACAACCACAGGCTGTTTCACCAAGCCCATAGTACCATCTCTATGGTCTCTGATCACTAATGACACACTTGGATGTTCAACAATCTTTGATGCCTGCAGTAAATTAACTTTCCTCGGGAATTACATTAATACTGACCTGCTGAAGCCTTGACTGGAGATAGATCCCCTGTTCCCAGTCCAAGACAGATTTAAATACTGCACAAGAGCACATCGCGACTGTAGGTGTTCCAGAGAGGTATCATCCAGGCCTGCCCAGTAAGGCTGTAAACTGAGCTGGACATACTGAAGGGGATCGTAGCAATGCTGGTGCAGCAATTTGCAGGTCTGTGCCAACTGACAAAGATCTGGCACTGTCAGATGACTGAGTATCAGCTGGATTAACTGTGGAGGGGAAACAAATAGCAGAATGAAAACCAGGTACAAACATTTCACTCTCATATCGACTTGTACAGGAGAATATAGCAGCTTTCATCATTACCTTAGAATTTCAGCCTTTTGGGGAAATCTGGAACATGTAGAGGGGCAAGTTTGTTCATGGACCACACCGATTGCTCAGGATAGCACTGACAGTCACCACATACTAAACCCCACACAGCATTCACCACTGCTGTCACTGAGGAACCTTGTGCAGATCACAGTTAGTGGTATTGTCTGTCTCTGGGGCAATCGAAGTAAACGTAATTTGTGTAGTTTTAAAACATGCTAATGAACAAATTTTTCCCATCTTATTTCCCCCAGCAATTTACTCCTCTTCTAAAGGATTTGATTCCTTTTGGAGTGCTGTTCAATAAATCACTCAAGTGGTTATTAGTGTTGTGATAAGTTGCTAGTACCCACAAGCTATTCCACTGCAAGAGCACCACTGATAACTGTAAACATGCCCACATACAGCCAGATCACGATTTAGCAATCAGGAGTGAGATTTTTCACTCCTCAATGTAAAAGGAGCGAGTGAATTATATTATCCGTTCATCAATTTTTCAATAGAGACCAGTGAATTCAGCACAAACCAGGGATCAAACCTGAAATCTTATCAGCTCACTGACCACAGGAACTCCAGAGAAAGCTATTATTATCAATGGACAAAGGCTTTGTCTTACTTTCAGAATAACATTCAAGTTACATAATAGAAATACAGATGGAAAACAGTTGAGCATTTGCTGAAAAGGTGCCTGGGATCTGAAATTACATTCAGTAGTGCCCAATGTCTGGTCATTAAGTGTGCCACTCGGGAACCAACATGGCGTCTGGTACAACTATTATTCAATATAGGTGAAGGTGTTAGTGTGAGTTTAGCTAATGTCTGTCGGAAGCATGCTGAGTAAGCAGCTCATAGCATTAATCAGCAAATGATACTGATTTAACACAAACACTGCCAATTTGGAGCCCAATGCTCCATCCAGCTCATGCTGTTTCTTAACCTCACTCAACTACTTGCAGGTTTCTTTTGGCTATTGGTACAATTCCACAAATGTTTTGTTGGGGTTTCCACAGTTGCTTCAGATTGCAAAAGTCATCAAGGAGTGGTGTGAGGAGGTTTTTGTAAATTTCATTACCTCTGCACAAAACAGTTGCTCCCAGAGATGGTGCTTGAGCAGGCATTTCCCTTGAAATACAACATGACTGCGAGGATGAACTGAGGTCACACAGAGCAGGTTAAGCTGATAGAAAGGAATGGAGGGAGGGGAGAGGAAGAGAAGGTGGTAGTCTATTCCCTGCCTATTCATGCATCTATCCAGATGCCTCTTGAACGTTGTTATAGCCTTCATATGGCCTTCATAGCGAGGGGGATTGAATATAAAAGTAGAATATAAAATTTTTCTTATCACTTCCTCAAAGAACCCAATCAAATTTGTGAGACATGACCTCCTCTTCACAAAACCATTCTGCCTATCATTAATAAGCCTGTTCTCTTCCAGATGTGAGTACCTCCTGTCCCTGGAGGTAATATAGATAGTACACTAATGCTTGGAATGTACGTGAAGAATCATTTAAATTGAAATACTAGCAACTAAAACCTTAATGAACCATTTGCTCACAATTGTACACATCTTACTGTTATGCCATAATGCATACAAACATCAACAAATTATACTTGGGCATTTCTGTAGCAGCTGTCATTTATGTACATGCCCCTTTGCTTGCCCTCTGAATTTCAGAGCAGGAAATAGTAGAGGATCCCAGAGGATGACCCAGACCAACCCTGAGCTTTGAAGGCCTGGCTCATGACTGCATGAGTGGCAGCATTTTGAGCTGGGCTGGCCCATTCGCTGGTGGATAGCAAGGGCACTGGCTGAGTGGCAAGGACAAGAGCGCAAATAGTGTCATTTTGAGAGAGGACAGCAGATTTGTACTTCACAGAGCCATTGCTACTCTCCATGGGCGGCATCTCAGCAACTTTCAAGACCACGTAAGCCACTTTGAACACTGGTGTCTGCAGCCATGAAAGCAGCAGTCTGAGCCTGCAAGAGAGCAATGCAAAATTACATGTCTTCAGTCTGAGCTTCCACTACAGTAGTCAGACGCTGGGTGGAAATTGTTGATGCTGCAATTGGAAACTATGAAGCTGGGCTAGCGCTTAATATAAAAAAGGATAGCAAGAGTTTTTATAAATATATAAAAAGGAAGAGGCTGGCTAGGGTGAATGTTGGTCCTTTAGACGATGAGAAAGGGGACCTAGTGGTAGGGGATGGGGATATGGCTAAGGTATTGAATAACTTTTTTGTTTCTGTCTTCACGGAGGAGGACGTGAATAATTTGCCGGGTGTTAGCGATGGAAAGGTGGTAGGACTGGAGGGTCTTAATGACATTACTGTTACTAGAGAGGCGGTGCTCGACAGACTGGAGGGGCTGATTGTGGACAAGTCCCCAGGACCGGATGGAATGCATCCGAGGGGTCTGAAAGAAATGGCGGAGGTGATAGTGGATGCCTTGGTGGTTATTTTCCAGACATCGTTGGATTCCAGGGAAGTGCCGGATGATTGGAAAACGGCTAATGTTACGCCGTTGTTTAAGAAGGGTGCCAGGCAAAAGGCGGGGAATTATAGGCCGGTTAGTTTAACGTCTGTGGTAGGTAAAATGTTAGAATCTGTCATTAAGGAGGAAATTGCGAGGCATCTTGAAGGGAATTGCTTGATAGAGCAGACGCAGCACGGTTTCATTAAAGGGAAGTCGTGTCTGACAAATTTACTGGAGTTCTATGAGGATGTGTCTAGGGCGGTGGATAGAGGAGAGCCGGTGGATGTGGTCTTTCTGGATTTTCAGAAGGCGTTTGACAAAGTACCTCACAAGAGGTTATTGCAGAAGGTCGAGGGACATGGAGTTGGGGGTAGGGTGTTAGCGTGGATAGAGGATTGGTTGTCAAATAGGAGGCAGAGAGTGGGGGTCAACGGGTGCTATTCGGATTGGCGGATGGTGACTAGTGGAGTGCCCCAGGGGTCGGTGCTGGGGCCTCAGCTTTTTACCATTTATATAGATGATCTGGAGGAGGGAACCGAGTGTAGGGTGTCGAAATTTGCTGATGACACCAAGATTGGGGGAACGGCAAATTGTGCGGAGGGTGTGGAGAGTCTGCAGAAGGATCTAGATAGGCTGGGCGAATGGGCCAGGAAATGGCAAATGGAATTTAATGTTGGCAAGTGTGAGGTGGTCCACTTTGGCAGGAAGAATGGTAGGAAGGACTATTACTTACGTGGCGAAAAACTGCAGCAGGCGACGATGCAGAGGGACCTCAGGGTCCTTGCGCATGAGTCGCAAAAACCCAGCTTGCAGGTGCAGCAGGTGGTCAGGAAGGCGAATGGGATGCTGGCCTTCATAGCGAGGGGGATTGAATATAAAAGTAGGGAGGTCTTGCTGCAGCTGTATAGGGCATTGGTGAGGCCGCAGCTGGAGTACTGCGTGCAGTTTTGGGCACCGCACCTGCGCAAAGATATTTTGGCCTTGGAGGGAGTGCAGAGGTGGTTTACTAGGCTGATACCGGAGTTGAGGGGGTTGAGCTATGAGGAGAGGCTGAATAAACTAGGCTTGTACTCGTTAGAGTTTAGAAGAATGAGGGGAGATCTCATTGAGACGTATAAGATGATGAATGGGATGGATAGGATAGAGGTGGAGGGACTCTTCCCGCTCAAAAAGGACAGTAGGACTAGGGGGCACAGCCTCAAGATAAAAGGGGGGCGGTTTAGAACAGAGTTGAGGAGGAACTTCTTCACTCAAAGGGTGGTGAATCTCTGGAATTCTCTGCCCGTTGAAGTGGTGGAGGCTGCCTCGCTAAATATTTTTAAGACGCGGGTTGATGGGTTTTTGATAAGAGAGGGGATTAAGGGTTATGGGGAGAGGGCGGGAAAGTGGAACTGAACAGTGACAGATCAGCCATGATCTTATTGAATGGCGGGGCAGGCTCGAAGGGCTAGATGGCCTACTCCTGCTCCTATTTCTTATGTTCTTATGAGTGGAGACATCAATTATCACACACTGCATCTTGGATAAGTTCCCAAGCGTGCTAATGGAGTTGGTGACTACTTTCATGTTGAGAGTAATGGGCTCCAAGTTCTGGACAAAGCACTTTGCTGGTTTGGTGGTGGGCTCTTCCATCCTCTTTAACACTGAAACTTTCTGGCAGGTAATGCAGCAAGCTATATGCATAGTCATCAGGTGCTTTTCAACGTGTTGCTCCATTTATTGCTCACTGAGTTCTCACCCTCTGAACATTGGACTATCCAGCCCCTGCACTGGCTGTCGCCCACTCATACCTAGTGTCTCACTATGTGTAGATCTCATCTCTAAGCCAAAGCTCTAAATTATGTGCAGTATCTGAGCTGCTGGTAGCAATTTGAATGATGATTTGCCTTTATTATCACTGCCTTCTTGCAGTTCCTTTATTTCCTTGCACTTCTTGAGTGGTAAATTAAAATGGGAAGGGGAGGTGGGAGAGAAAGAGATGAATAATTTCAAGTCTTTATAATTTTGCGATGAGGAGGAAGTGGGATGCGAGAAGAAAGATCATGTGCGAGGATATCATCATCTTCTTCAACTCATTCAGCCATGCTGCCAGCCACAGGCCCAGCAATAGATGCTTGAATTATAGCCACACATCTCCTCTAAGGAAGGTACCTATTCCTTTCTGATTTGCTCCCATTGCCTCTGATTGTGCGCTACTTTGTCCTACAAGTGAAGGGAAATGTGTCAGTGAATGTGGTGCAATGTTTCTGAGTGATCTGCCTGACATAGTTTACCAGTTGGCAGTGTGTGCATTTTGTGAGATGTGGGTGTGGTTTGCAGCAGTGCTTGCAGTATGAGAGTGAGGTGAAACTATGAATGTTAGATTTGACTCCCAATTAATAGAGACTGTTGGTAGTTGAGTGATAGGGGGGTAGGATGAACTGAGGCATGTCTGAGGCTACTGATGTACATGGTACAATGTGGGCTTTGAAAATTCATTCACTTGACCTTGACTATTCATGCGAGGTCACTGAATTTCTTGCAGCGCCACATCGAGATCCTCAAAGCTTGATCCCTCGCATTAACCTAACTGCTATCTTGCTCTCAGTGCCATCTGAGCATATGTCTGGTAGGTCTCCTGGTGCCATGGGACCACTGACATTTTTCCTACTTTCCAGCTCCTCCACCAAGCCCTCCACTGTGATGCCCCTTGGCACCAACACTCATCTCCCATCTTATGCCATTTTTCACTCTGTCCCAGGTCAGAATCACTTCACACATGACTGTCAGCATTGCTCCAGCAACAATGAACCCATTAAGAGGTGTTTTAAGAAATGTTGAGGAATTATGATTTTAGGTCCCATGCGGCCAATGAAAAGCACCATCCCATTTGAGGCTATCTGATTTAGCACTCCTGTTTTTTTGGAGAGGGGCAAGCAAGGGAAAGGACAAAGCTGAAAATAGGAGGAAGAAAATCAGATTCTCACTCAACTTCGTACCATTTGATCACATGTAATTTCAGAGAACATTGTCCTTTTGAAGAGCAGAAATGAAAATCCATTTGTACATGAAAACTTAGTGCTGACAGGGTGGCAGTGCCCTGACAAGAGCATTTGCAAAGTGTACTGTGGTGGTGCTTGCCCTGGTGCTAAAAATGTGGAACAGCTGCTTAGTTACTGAAGGCGTACACACCATGCCAGTGCAAGCCTGTTATCACACATGCAAATGCAGCAAGAATCCAGCATCTGTTCCACAATTTGATTTATCCAAGGACTTTCTTTTATTATCTTAAAAAAAACATTTGTTTCACCTGTAGCAGTCAACAGTATTTTTCAGATTTCTCCTAAATGTGGTCATACACCAGCGTTGACTTTGTTGCCTTTTGAAGACTATCCAAATTCATTATGACTATGGCCAAACAGAAACTATTCGTGTGGAAAAAACACCCATGAGATTTTTTAAAATAAATTGGCTGATGGGTTTGCTCTTCTTGCTCACAGCTGTCCCCTTTCTCTCCAGTGGCCTACACACCCTGATCAATCCCCAGGCAGGGTTCTCCAGTAATTCATGCCCCATTTGCTCTCAAGAGCAGACCCCCCCCAACCAATGCCCCCTTCCACCCTTATATATCACATCTTGTTTGATCTTCAATCTAATAGCTGACTACAACACAGGGTTTTTCCAGTATTAAAATCATGCCTCGTTTTTACTTTTGCATGCAAATGACTGGGGCTGAATCAGCCTCAAGTTACCTCTTCAGCCAACCTCACTATTGGTTTGCAGGTCACTATGAACTTAAGCATAAAGGTCACTGAAAATGTACAGTTCAGCTGAAAAGGAAACTCACGCAGGAATGGAACACAAACACAAGATGCTGGGAGCACTTAGCAAGTCAGGCAAAGCATCTGTTGAGAGAAGGGTCAAGTAAATGGTCAATGCTTCACCATTACCCTTCAGCATAACTCACGTCTGGAACGACAACCTGTCAGCTCAATCAGACAGTTGAAGAATGTTTCTTTTCCCAGTAGCTTCAATGGTCGGGCTCCAGTCCCAAACTTGCTGGTTTCTATTTCGGGGGCTTCTAATGTCATTTGGACAGGTTTTGTGTCACTAGGCCATGGGATGTTACTTTACGCAAAACTGACAAGACCAGTTCTGCTCTTCTCAACTGCAGGACTCCATCCCCTCGTCCCATCAGCCAGTCAATGTGACAGCTTTGGGGGAGGTCTTGCACACAACACTCCTGTCTGCTGAAAGGGGGCAGCATTAAGAATCCATTAGGATAGGGATCAGGGAAGCCTGTTTTCTGACTGTGAAACAGATCATGCTTTTAAGCAAATTTTGTTTTAAATTAGTTATCTATTTAACAAAGCACTTTTTGTAGATCGGCTTCTGTGACAGCTATTAAGAAACAAGCATAGGAATAGAGGATTTTAGAGCAGCTTTGGCCATTAAGCTCTTTAAGCCTGCTACGTCATTCACATCTGATCTGGTTGTGGTCTTAATTCCACTTCGTTGCCTTTCCCCCATTACCCCTCACTCCCTTGTCTATCAAAAATCTATCTAGCGCAGCCTTGAATCAATTCAATGATCTATCCTCTGCTTATAAGTAACTCACGTTAATTCTGAAGTAAAAGCACCTTTATTCAATTAAAATCAAATAATACAAATGAAAACAAAACCTATTGTTTTCACAAAATTAGACAGCTTGACTTTAATCAAAATTTTTTTCAGAAGTCTAAGGAAATTTGGCATGTCTGCTACGACTCTCATCAACTTTTACAGATGCATCATGGAAAGCATTCTTTCTGGTTGTATCACAGCTTCGTATGGCTCCTGCTCTGCCCAAGACCGCAAGAAACTACAAAGGGTCATGAACGAAGCCCAGTCCATCACTCAAACCAGCCTCCCACCCACTGACTCTGTCTACACTTCCCGCTGCCTTGGAGAAGCAGCCAGCATAATTAAAGACACCCACACCCCAGACATACTCTCTTCCACCTTCTTCCATCAGAAAAAAGATACAAAAGTCTGAGAACACGTACCAACTGACTCAAGGACAGCTTTTTCCCTGCTGCCATCAGAGTTTTGAATGGGCCTACCTCACTTTAAGTTGATCTTTCTCTATACACCAGCTATGACTAACAGTACATTCTGCATTATCTCATTTCCTTCTCTATGAACAGTATGCTTTGTCTGTATAGCACGCAAGAAGGAATACTTTTCACTGTATACTAATACATGTGATAATAATAAATCAAATTTAATGCAGCCCTTTAATCTGGATAACTGTTGTGCAGTACAGAAAACAATTCCAAATCTAATGGGATTTATAGCTACCAAATAGTCTTTCTTTAAAGCACTTGTGCAGTGAGTGAGTACACTCACTCCTTAACTGTGCGATACAACACATTTGGCACTCTGCACAGGCCAACCCCAAGGAACAATCCATGCTCAAACACTGTAGTTAAAGTAACATTATTACACTAAACATTGTGGGAAAAGAGTCCACTTTTAAAAATCAACTGGAATCAAGGCAACAATGAGCACAGTGGTAATGTTCTGCATTTGGATAGGCTTCACACTCTGTGAGGCCCATACGCATTCACAGAAGAAGGTCTAGAAGCTGCAGTCAACCGCTCAATGATTGATCACAATCAATCAATCATAACAACATTCAGGAAGATTGAAGCTTTAAAGGTTTGTTCATTAGCTGCAATAAGTCCATTGGAATATATGTTCCTCAATCTTTCATTGTTAATTTTCTGCCCAAGTCACATGCTTAATAACTTTCACAGCATATTCAAGCCCAGGAAACTAATGCATTTAGCATCATGGAGGGTAGGAACAGAAGCAGCCGATCAGCCTCTGAGGCCTGTTCTACCAATCATTTATATCATGACTGATCTGCACCACAGCGCCATTCAGCCATCTTTGCTCCATATTTCTTGATAGCCTTTCCCAGCAGAAAAACAGATTGATTTTTCAAGTTGGAATTTCAGTGATGAATTATCCACAGCTCTTTATAGAGCAAATTCCAGATTTCCACTCCCTTGTGTGTGAAGAGGTGCTTCCTGAATCTACTCTGAAGTGGGCAGCTCTTGACACCTGCAAGCCACTTATAAAGATAGTGAACATTGAGACTGAAAATAGGGAGGCAGTTGCTGAGGAACACGAATTCTGGAGGCCAATGGTTTGGAAGAGCATTGGAAGAGGCAGAAAGTATCAAAAAGCTCAGCTGGCCGAGAAGAGGGCCCAGTGAGAACAGAGGCCAATGAATCATGTACCTTCTTAGCCCACTACAAATGCAATGACTGCCATGCCACTTCAGTTGCAAATATACAATGTTCTGTTACAGAGTGTATTACTGGGGAATAATCACATCCTCAAAATGTTTCCACAGAACATTTAGTAATAGAATAACAACAACTAATATTTATATTGCTGAAAGGCACAATGTTAAAGCTTTTTCTCTTGAATTCAATTCGGACAAATGCAAGAATACCAAATTTCAACGGCAAACAGGTATTTACACTACATGAGAAAAAGGTGTTGATTGGTTGGCAAGCAGAGTCTGATTAGGTCAAAGCTTTGTCATGGAGAATGCACCAGCAAACAGTTATTGCCCATGTTCCCTGGTACATTTCGCATGGAAATGCCTTGACCAGAGTCTACTTTTCAATCAATCAGTATTTAAAGATGGAGATGTACAATGGTCAGAATTAGAAGATTGTAGATATCTCAGAGGGCTGTGGGCTAGAAAAGATTAGGGAACAGCCAGGCTGTGGAGGCATTTGAAAACAAGGATGAGAACTTTAAAATCAAGACGTTATTTGACCTTGAACAAACGTAGATGAGTGAGGATAGGATGTGAGGGGGGAAAACACGACTTGCTTCGAGTTAAAGATGTAGATAGCAAAACTTTAGATGATTTCAAGCTTACAGGGTCAAATGTGGGAGACCTGTCAGCTGTGCTTTGAATGGTCAAGTCCAGAGATAACAAAGGCAATAATAAACATTTGAGCAGCAGATCAGCAGGGACATGGGCGAAGTCAGGTACTGTTATGAAGGTGCAAACAGATGGTCTTAAACAGGCAGTTTTAGTGATGGCAAGAAAATGAGGTTGGAAGCTTATGTGGCTCATATGTCACATCAAGATGGCAAATGGAGTGGCATGATTTTTGATTATTGCCTGGAAGAGTGACAGAGTTTGTAGCTTGCAACGGAAACTTTGGGGGAATCTTACCAAAAAATGGCAAAGTGTTGTTTCCAGGGTGTTTCTCTCCAGTTTTCCCTTCAGATTTTACAACACTTCCAAAATAAATCAAAGGGGCGTGTTTCATGCCATCGTGCAGGGGATGGAGCCTCAACAAGCAAAACCCGGCTGCACATAGATCAGGGCACCACCTTTGATGGGTGCCTCAATCATAACCTGTATATGCAGCATGGCGGCACAGTGGTTAGCACTGCTGCCTCACAGCACCTGAGGCCAGGATTCGATTCCCAGCTTGGGTCACAGTCTGTGTGGAGTTTGCACTTATCCCCATGTCTGCGTGGGTTTCCTCTGGGTGCTCTGGGTTCCTCCCACAGTCTGAAGGACATGCTGGTTAGGTGCACTGACAATGCTAAATACTTCCTCAGTGTACCTGAAAAGATGCCAGAGTGTGGCGACAAGGGAATCTTTATAGTAAATTCATTACATGTTAATGTAAGCCCACTTGTGATATTAATAAATAAATAAATCTCACCCCAGCCCACCACAGAGATCCCAGGGTTCCCCTCCCATCTATGATTGGAGTCAGCACTTCTCTGTCCCTCCTTCCTGATCATTGGCCTCTTCCCTCCCCACCATGGTTGAAGCCAATATCCACCTCCACACTCCCTCCCCCATCCCGTCCCCAGTTTAATGATACTGAAATGTATTGAATTTCATGTAAATCAGGTTCAGGCCTATAATGATGATGTTGCCAGTGAAGGGACAAGGAAGTTCCAAGATTGTGATCTCGCTGGCAAGATCTGCGACTAACAGATCTTCAGATCCCGTTGATGACTGCACCTCTTGGCCTCAATTTGGTCAACAATTTTGGTGATGTTTAATTGGGAGAAATTTCGCTGATCTAGTACTGGATATCAGATAAGCAATCTGAAAACTTAGTAACTGTGGAGGTGTTAAAAGTGGTGATGAAGTGGGGATGGGTGTCAACATTCAAAATTAACACTGTGCATTGGATGATACACTGAGACACAGTGTGCCAACAAGAAATAGAAGCAGTCGAGGATAGATCCTTGGGGAACACCAGAGGTAGCGGTGCAGGAGCAGAAAATGCAGGAGCATTACAAGTGATCTGCTAGTTACAATTAGATAATTGGAATTGGAACTATATGAGAGGAGTGTCTCTCAGCTGGACAACAGTGGAATCACTGCAAAGGGAGCAGCAATGCACAAAGAGATAAATCAGAACTTTCTTGGTTACCAACATTTCAGTATCAAAGGAATAGATATAACTGCAAAGAGCTGAAAAATGAACATCCAGTCGACTATGACATCTTGCAAGTTCCACCCTTCCCCAAATATGGCAGCCCCTTGAATATCTCCAACCCACATTACAGTAGAAATGAATTGCTTGATTTTCCAAAAGGATGAGAATGTGAGATAGTTATTGGCGCTATTTTCCTGACATAATATACAAGTTGCTTTTACACTGGCCACTAACAGTAGTAGTACCAACGTAGGCTTGTCAAATTTACTGGACAAATCCGTTCAGGCCAATGTCAAAGATTTCCTTCTGCTCTTGCCACACCTTATCCCTCTTCTGAAAAAAAGCAGTTAACCTCTACTCTGCTGAACAGAAAATTTGCACACAGTTAACACAATAATTGCTGTGTACAGTATTTTAAAGTGTTCTAAATTGAGTCATTAACTCCACACAATGACAAAGTGGTGAACACTACAATGAAATCAATGGAAGTTTCATCAAACATAATGCATAATATAGATTACAAAATAATTAGTTCTGACAACTATTCCATTATTCCTAATTTCAGACGATTAGCAAGTGCTGACTTGTCACCAGGAGGGCAAAATAAATCTGCAGTATTACTGGATAGAATCTGCAGGGCCTATTTTGCAAAAATATGCAATATTTTCAATAAATGCAAAAGAAAATCCATTGAAAAGTGGATATAGTTCATGCAAATGACTATTCTTCATTAGTGAGCCAAGACAGCTAGTGCTGATACTGCTTGATTGTTCTGAATAACATAGTTGCAATTAAAGCACCTTCCAACAGAAGATGCGAAATAATAATCAGAAGTGGGAACTTGGTTTCACTCTTACCCTCCCTAGCCCAGGGACAGTGAAGGCATATGCAGCAGCCCTTCTTGCCCCCGCTCTAGGTGACAAATCATCTTACTGAACAAAGCAGACATGAAGCTGAGACTGTACTTGCCTGTATAACTCAGTGCATCTCCACTCAGAACTACTGGAGCACCATGAGCTGATTCTTACTGAGTGTTTGCGTTCCAGAAGTATTTCCTGAGGCTCATTGTGTATCGGTATATGAGCTTTATCCCAATGAGTTTCTTCTACTTTGTTTGAATTCCAACAAACATTACTTCACTCCAATTTCTGTTTGGATGAGCAAGGTTATTTTTTCCATAGTCAATTTTTTAGATCTTGTGCAGTCTATGTTAAATGCTTATTCTGACAGGGGCAATACCTCTTCAATCCTTATCCTCCAGCAACTGTCATGTCTGCATCAACATCTCAGCTTGCTCAACAAGTCATGCTGCAAGTTATCGAATGTGGACTGCAAATCCAAAAATACTACATTATCTGCCTGTCTCAGATCTCCAATAACTTCTGGTCATCATCAGGAAACAAGCTGTCAAATCCTGACTGCAAACTGAACTATAGGCATCAAAACTAAAAAAAAAAATCTATGAATTGCAGGGACAACCACAAGAACAATTGAAATTGGGGTAGCACAGTGGCACAGTGATTAGCACTGCAGAGTGTCAGTGGGTCTCCCCCCCCCACCAACAACCAATCACCCCCCCAAAAGGCTGCACCTTCCCAATAGGCACCGACTCCTCTGGCCCCAGTCCCTTGGCACTGCCCCAGGCTGCCACTGCCAAAGGGGTAACTCCACCTCCCTAACCCTCGACCTCCCAGGGTGGCCTCAATGGCCTCTGTCTGCTCCTGCGAGATCAGACACGGTTCCTCATTATTGGGGATGGGGGAGACGCAACAGGGCCCAGAGAATACCATCCTGGGCCCGATAATCACTTGGAAATTCAAATTTCCATATGAAAATCAGCTGTGTGCCGATTTTCGGCATGGATCTGATGAAGCTGGAAACTCACCCTGGAAGGCTCGCAGGGCCATGGTGCCCAGCGTGAATCCCACTGAATGGCCGCAGCTGATGTCTCCTGGCCCACTGTGCTAATTGAGCAGCACAGTGGGCTGGGAGAACCGCCGCATCATCTGTAAAAACTAGAACCATCATGGAACAACTCCAACATAACTGGGAACATTCTTCTTACAAGAGAAGATGGATTAGAGCTTTTTCCATAGTAGGTGCAGCATTTTGGCACAAACACCCTGTAAATCTTATTGACTTTCAAAAGAAGGTAATTTCTGTAATTTTTTTTGATTATCAATTAAGTTAATGTTCTGTCAAATATGCAGAGCTTAAAACTGGACTTGACGTTTAAATTCAGTCCCAGTATTCATTATTTTGATGACAGAAAATTTGCTTCTTTCTTAACCTTCGTGCCCAAAATTTCTAAACTGATTTTGTAATTGCAAATGTAGGGGACTTGCGTTCTTTTGTTTTCTCGTTGTTTATCAAAATGGTATTTTTCTTGATTCTTTTTCCTTCCTTTCATTGTTTTGTTAACTATATGGGAACTGTACACTGTTACCTCTGGCTCAGTTGGTAGCACTGGAGTCTATATCAGAAGGCTTTGAGTTCAAGCCTCACTCAGACTCGTGCACAAAAATCTAGGCTGATTCTTCAGTGCAATATTGAGGGAGTGCTGCACGGTTGGCAATGCCATCTTTTGGATGAGATGGTAAACAGAGGTCCCTTCTGCTATCTTAGACGTACGTAAAAGATTCCAAGGCACTATTTTGAATAAAAGCCTGGGAGTTATTATCCTGGCCAAAATTTATCCCTCAATCATCATAAAAATGGATTATCTGGTCATAATCACGCTACTGTTCATGGGATCTTACTGTGCACAAATTGGCTGTCACGTTTCTTCTTTTTCAATAGTGACTGCACTTCAGACATACTTCATTAACTGTGAAGTGCTTTGGGCATATATTTGGAGGGAGTGGAACTAGAAGTTAGATTTTATGCAGGATGTCTGCTCTTCAATAACTGCATCTGGAGTTGTAAAATGCTAATATAGAAAACAGTGTTATAAACTCGACTGCTACTACTAAACACGGATATAACGTAGGAATGAACTGTCATTGAAATAAGACTATTTTCAAAAGTTATTGTAATAAAATAATATTTCAGAGTCAATAGTCAGTCATTTCACTCTACTTGATTCCCTTGCATCAGTGATAAATTACTGTATTGGTGATGACCACAGTACCATCCAGAATAAGGGGGGCAATTCTCCCCAAAATTTTCTAAGTGGCAGGAGAAATGATGTAATTCACAATTGTTTTTTCAGTGGGAGTTCAGACTTGAACCAGCAACACACTGTGCCATGCAGAGGTCACAATCAGGAATATCATTAAAAGCTCAGGGGTGGGGCCTATTCACGCCAGAGTCTGACAGATCCGGAGTTCTGCGCATGCACAGTGGCCCCAAACTTTGAGACTCCAGTTTGCTGGTGAGTCCGGGACCTTCGCAGTGCTGCCTCTCCAGCACCCCTCTATTGCCCAATCACGGCCCCCACAAAAATTCTCAGGCCAGCCCCGACCCTCCTCCCATCCTGGAGCAACACAATCACCAGCTCCCACTCCCTAACTGGGCAGAACCCCTCCCCACGGCAGGCAGACCCACCCAGCAAACTATTACATCTCCAGGTCTCCCTGATTGCTGGCCTCCTTGCAGCCCTGACCAATCTCCATGCACAGTGGCAGCGGGACCTCCACCTGCACTGATCATCCCTAAGCCACATCCACAATAGGCCCCACGCCATGACACTGCCTGATGCCCGACTAGCAGTGCCTAGGTGCCCCCAGGCATGGGCACTTTGCCCCTTGGGCAGTGACAGGGGCATAGGCTGGCACTGCCAGGGAGTCCATGCCCAAGGGTACAAGCCTCTGCCTGACCCCTGAAGGGGCCCTGATTGCGCCCCACCCCCCCGCCCCGTTCATTCCAGCAGGGTCTCTCACTAGTTCCCTAAAGTGGGGATGTACTCTAGCCCTGCTGGAGTGAAATACTCCTGGCGGGGTGGGAGATGCTATCGGGCCTGGAGAATTCAGCCCCGGGCCCAACAATGACACTTAAATTACATTATAACAGATTAAATCACTTACCTGGTCCTCCCACCGGTTTCCAGTGTGATCTTGGCCCCCTGCTCTCTGGCAGTGGAAGACGGGCACATGTTGGGAAAGCATGGGCGAATCCCACAAAATGGCTGCCACGTCCATCTCCCAACCCGATGCATCAAAAATTAACCAGTCATGATAGGAGAATTTTCAGCTATATTAAAGATAATATCATCAACTGGAATCTGGAGCAGATTTTTCTATTGCGATTTATTTTCGGGTTCAAAACAGTTCTAGACATCGCATGTGCTAAACCATCCTGCCCAACATCAAAATCAATTCTTAGGCAGTGGCTGTAGGTGAAATTTTCCCAGGCTGGTGGAGACAGGTTTGAGGTGGGAATTCTGCAGCAGATGACACTGCATCAGGATCCGAACATTATCCCAGCCCTTTCCAACTTTCCCAAGAACTATCTGGGAGTGGCAGCCGAAGTGGGAAGTCAGCTGAAGAACTCAAGATGGCAATTAGGAACTATTTCCTCATTCCCAACAGCACAGGACTCCCATATTCTGTCTGCAACCTGGCAGGTTGGAGAAAGCAAATGCACAGTGGGAAGAACATCCTCCTTGATACTGACAAGCTGGGAAGGCTTTAATCAGTCACATGCTGTTCAAAGCACTCCTTCTATCCGAGGATGCCTGCACTGCTTGATAGGTGATTGCCAAGTTTTTGGAAGACACTTTACTCACCTTCAGCCACAGTTCCCAGCTGCCAGCATTCAGAGTGCATGGGAACAGCTGATGCAGTTTCACCATCCATCTCTGCTGAGACTCAAGGGCAGGGTACTCACCACGGCCAACTGCTTCAGTTGCAGCAACAGCTTCCTTCTCCTCAGTAACATGTCCCTCCGCAGGGCAAACAGAATGTCTGAGATGCAGCTGGGAGGAGCTGACAACTCCAATACGGGGTCACACGATCAGCTTTCTTTACATGGCTGAGCACCAGTGCCTCAGGAAACCCAGGCTCTCATAGAAAGTCACTGCTGACATCAACAACTTCCTGGAACAAGGGTCTCCTTCCCAACAGAGCAGATGGGCACAAACTGCTAGTAGCCAATAAGGTAACTGTTACTGCACATCTCAAGTCTCCATCTCACGCTGTGAGCTCTCTTTTCCTACAAGGATAAAAAACAGAGAGGTGCAAGTGTTGGTAACAGCTTGCATAAAGAGGAAGATGGCTGTGAGGCATCGGTGAGGGTGAACGTGTGTGTTTGCTGCTCAGATGGATGAGAGGTACCTGCAGAGCGAGAGGTGAGTGTAGCTGGAAGGTGTGATGTTGTGAGGAAGGTTGTGCAGGAGAATGCTGGATGAGTTGGGAGTGTGGATCTTGACACTTTAAAGCGTTGCGTCACTCATCTGTTCTGCCCTCCTGCGGTCCTGGATCCTCTTGCTGCATGGTATCCAGGCTGGAGGGATTACACTCCTGCTACTAACATCCACACTTGGTTAGAAAAGTTGTCCTCTTCCTCCTGTCAATGGGAGAGTTCGCCTCACTGCAACCCCTCAAATCCTGTAGCAGGATCTCCAGATTATGAGGGCAACACCCAGTGAGCAGCCTTCTCAGCTCTCCACTTCATTGCTGTGGGCAGTGAGCCCAAAACATCCAGATGCTGCTGAGCTTTTCTGAAATCCTTCCTCTATCAAAATAGCCACATCACCCCATTTGCCCTCCCTAATTGATTGGGAAGTCTGGAGCTAAACTTTTAATTGGTTTGTTCTGGTAAAGACCAACCTGAAGATCTGCCAATTGGGAGGGTTAACTTGTGACCTGAAAACAGTCCTATCTTGTGTCAGAGACTCAGATAGTCAGGTTCAGCCTTAATGTCACATAGTCATGTTGTCTGAACTGTTCATCATGATACTTTTATCAGCAAAACACACCCATACAAAAATTAGTAAACCAATGACTTAATATAATTTAATACATATATAAATAATATTTTAAATTATCAGGAAATAAAACAGCAAGATTTGCCTTTATATTGCACTTTTGACGATCTCAAGAGTGCCCCAAAGCATGTTTTCAGCCAATGAAGTATAGAAGTTGTAGACAGTAATGCATCTTCAGTTGAAATAATGTTAATATAAGTTAATTCAGCCCTGGTCTCCTAGTTTGTGATCATTTTCTGACTAAGATGACCTCAGAAAAGTACTCTACATGTTATGCTGCATGTCCCAGATTGCAATTACACTACCACTTTCAACAAGATGTCGGGTGCCACTGGATGAGTATCAACATTAAAGTGGTCATAAAACTTAGGACTTGAGCAATGATCCGATGACTCCTAAACACACGAAAGCAGGAGATGACAGTTATCCTTCAATCAATGTGTCGCCAAACATCACACGAGTTTGCCGCTGGGTACCAGGTTAGTACCCTAACTTTAGTCTGATGCAAAGCCAAGTTGAAAAACTGGCCAGAAAATCTACTGGACCTCTGGGGAATATTTTATTCTTAGTCAAAAATTATCTTAAACGAGTGTCCTTGTCAAACTGTATCAGAACATGAAAAGCTAACTGTGTGTGTAGAGCGCTCTCCAGGCTAGTGTGAATGTGATGTGCAGTGAGGTTTACCCAGAAAAATACATAGTATAATAACAGCCTAAGGGCAACTGGAACTCTTACAGAATCAACTCTCTTTTGTTTAATTTTGGGACTTTCAGGTGCACGGAATACTGAATGCCATCTTGCGACTGGAAGGAATATCACCACAGGGGTCAGGGATTCCAATAACAAACAATACTGTCAACAGCAGAGAGGTGAACACATATGGATTGCTGTGAACTAGACCTTCTGGAATCAGAGCCCAGCTGCTGCTGAATAAGATCTAAAGCTGTGAAGCTTTGTTACTGCACTACAGTAATGACTTTTCATTCACACTTACAAAGATAAAGCAAATTGGTGTCGAACAGAAAGGTGAAATTCCTGATTCGATTTTCTTTAAATAATGAAGATTGCAAAATTTAACTAGGCATTCATCATGCATATCCGGGGGGCAAAGAGCAGGAAAGGTGCAGAAATAATTTGCAAACTAGCCCACAATACTATAATTGCAACAATAATAGTAATCTAAATCCAAACTTGATTTCAGAACGAATACCAACAGAAACAAAGAACTACCCTACAACACTTGCCATAAAGATTTTGGCCAAAATTTTCTGGGCTGTTCATGCCGGTGGGATTCTTGGGACCCACAGCAGCGAACGAAGATTTGTCACAACACCAAATTCTCTGTCCTACTTGCAGCAGTGGTGGGGTGTGAACGGTGGAACATTCCGGCCAATCTTCCCCTTGGCAATAGTGATCTGATTGCATAATTCCACGTGGTGCTCTTAAAAAAAACTGAACGGTTTAAGCGACAATGATAGTCACTTCTATCAATCGCATCTACATATTGGTACATAACTGACAGTATATAATTCCACCTGTCTTGGTCAATGCACTATGAACCACTGCTCCCCACTTCATCCCACCCTCAGCTCTGTGAAGTGTACCGCATATCGCACGAGCTTGGCACTGTGTGGAATACAACTCCAGTGCAATATGGGGCAGGTTTAAAAAGTACGCCAGGTCATCTGGTCAGTCACTAATTACTTTTTACACTGTTTAACAACGACACTCCTGTCTTGTGTTCTCCTTACATTTGGATTACTGATTTATGTTTAAAAATACAAGTGTCAACGAATTACAAGACCAGATGGCAAGGTAGTGGTTGTCCATTAATGCACTGCTCCTCAACTACAAACATATCATCATCCCATGACCTCTTCAGTCTCACTTTATTGAAATCAAGGGTCACTGTAAGAAGAGGATTTCCAAAGAAGTCATATTGAAGGTGAAACATTAATTCTGTTTCTCTCTCCACAGTTGCTGCCAGACCAGTTAGGTTTTCCAACATTGTTTTTATTTCAGATATTGAGCATCTGCAGTATTTTGCTTCTATGTCTATATATTATGGCCCAAATCTTACCTGCATATAAATTCCAGCCAAAATCTTTATGGGAAGGGTTGTAGGGTAGTTCTTTGTATCTATCCACCTCGGACAGATTCGTACAGATCTCGGGTGGATGTGGCCAGAAAAAGTCTACTCTATGTCGCCAAGCTCTTTATCTCACTTTAAGCTAGGTTTTCACTCTCAAGTCAGGTTATGCTAGTTGGGAAAATTCCAGACCCAGCCCACCTACCTCAGGAGAAAGTGCCCAGTTAGGTAGGATTTTCCTTCCCTGGGGGAGGGTGTGGGCTGCAGTCAGGCCAGCCGAGCTGGGAAAAAGTTGGAAGCAGCCACAGGGGATACCGGGTGTGGAGGTGGACTGTTTAAAAGGCCCATCTTACTGCTGTGGGACTTCATCCCTGTTATTATGAAAGAAAAGTCCTCCCATCCTTACCCATCACACCTACACACTTCCCATGCCCTATTCATGCCACCTCATACCCTCCACTCACCCATTCTCCCTCCTACCCTCCATGTCAAGGCATGGCCTCACCCATCACCTCTTCCCCCTCCATAGCCCTTATACCATCTGTGCCAAGGCATGGCCCCCACACACCACTTCTGGCCCCTCATGGTCAAATATGCCCTCTACCCACCCTGTAGGGCAAATCATACCTTCATGCCAAATATGTTCCCTCACCTTAAACATTAGAACATACATAAGAACATAAGCTATGGCATATCCATGCCTACCACTAACCCTCTATACATTGTATAGACCCAGTGAAACCCATAGTGACAACAGGATATATAAGAAAATCTTACAGCAGTCATTGATTGATAACTTTCCGATTTCCTAAAAAAGGCTCCTTTTTACCGCAGGCTAAAAACGTTTTCACGGTCCAGACCCTTTGAAGTATCAATGGCAGAAACTGCAAGCACTTGATTGTGAACTTGACAGCACAGATCAGTGAGCTAGAGCTATGAATCAAGCAATATTTCCCCTGGGACTCAGATATTTCAGCACTCTAATGAATAAATGGGTTCTCAAGATTGACTAAGAGCCAAGAAATCCATAAAGGATACTTAAAGACCTGAACCCCAGGGAAACCACTGCTTGACTGACAGCTCCGGCTCTCCAATCTATGCTGTCAAACACACAATGATTATTTACACAAGGTAAAGAGGTTTCAAGTGCATGTAGTTTCAGCTATTGATGTAGTTCCAGCTATTGATGTAGTTCCATACAATGTATAATGGGAGAATGGGCATGGAAGTGCCACCACTTGACATGGGGGCATAAGGGGTGGGTGAGGAGTGGGTGGGGGAGGGGGGCATGAGGAGGACCTCTTGAAGTTACCTTTCAAAAAGCTCCTTTGTGCAAATTATGGTTCACAAAACCTCTTGCGGTTCTGTGAAAAGCTGACCTGAGAATTGTGGAGAACTAGGCTGTGCCTACTCACTCAATGAAGCTAGCCAGGTTGAGAATGCAGAGTGTGGACTCGCAACCTGAACCGGCCCACACTCTTAAAAGCACTGCCAAAAATCAGAAACCTGGGAAAGGGATCCAGATTTCAGGATTCAGTTCCTAGCTGCCATTTCTAAAGGCTCATAGAGTCTCCCTGACTTAGTGAAAACCTAGCTTCCTTACAATCTAAACTCTATGGTCCTTTGAAACTCTACCATAACAATGCCTTGCATTGGTATACCCAGTAAAAAATGGTCTTTCTCCCTTGGCCTAGGCTGAATAAAAAATGTTAAGTTTTTATGAAGTGGGTGGGCAGGTCACAGCCTCAGAATAAGGGGCCTATCATTTCAGACTGAGATTGAGGAGGAATTTCTTCACTCAAAGGGTTGTGAATCCTTGGAATGCTCTATCTCAGAGGGTTATGGATACTCCACTGCTGAATACGTTTAAGGCTGGAATAGACAGATTTATGGTAACTCTCAGGGAATTAAGGGATATGGGGAGCTGGAGGAAAAATGGTCTTGAAGCTCAATACACCCCGTGATGACACCGAATGGCGGAGCAGGCTTGATTGATCATGTGATCTACACCTACTCCTGAATCTTCTGTTCTTAAAACTTGTGCGTCTTCACATTAGGTGTGGCAAGCATGGAATTGGAATATCTGCCTTATGAGCCACTGGTAGTCACTTACGGGAAACAAAAGATCTGCAGGTTTGAGAGTATCAGCTTTCACAGTGAGGAATACAGGATAAAATTTATTTAAAATGTGACAATTCCCACTGCTAGCCATAGACGGCATTTTTCCCACTTCTTCACACCTGCAATTAAGAATGACAAGAACAGGAGGAAAATAACTTAATACATCACAAGCTTTACACAGAGTTGCTTTTGCTCTATAGCCAAAAACAGGAACAGGTATAAGTAGAAGTTTATCTTAATCTTCTCACCTGTATTTCAGATAATTTTAAAATAAAGCATCAAGGTATGAAGATAACACAAACAGTAACCCTGTTCAATTAAAGCAATGGACCAAAACCCATTACATGAGTGTGAAGTCCACTCTTGTACCGATAAAGCCACTCTAGTCTTACTGACAGATTCTCTTTCCATTTCAGTAACTGCCTTCCCTATAATGCATTCTGAATTTAGCTACATTTCATCACTTTAACAGTGTTGCAGTTTCACACATCAGTGACACTGAGAAGTGACGTTCTGCGAGTCACTAAAGTGTCAAACTGAGCTCCCAGAGGCTAAGCCTTTTCACACTGGGGTGATCTGTTAGCACTAACAGCTTGTATTAGACCTAGGCAAAGGGCAAACCTCAAGGGGGCACTAAAAATATGCAGAAGCCTATAACACAACCTGACAGTTCGACTTGTCAAGCTCTTTTCTTCAGCTCACTGAAAAAGAAATATTGTGCTGGTTGGTGCTGGAGTGCCACAAATTATGCAGAAGGGTAATCACACCGGAATGGATTTTAAAAACCTTTGCAAGTACGGAATAATTGGGAAATAGTTTAATAATCACAGCAGTAATATTTTCAAACAAGGCACCTTATAAAACAGGAGAATGAAGCTGAATTATGTTTCTGGTTTTTAAACTTACAATACCACTTCAGTGGACTTTTCAAATCTATGTTGCAAAATTATGCGAAAATGCTTTTTCCAGTATTTTTAATCCTTGTTGAGTTGGCACTAAGTTATAAATGAATAAAATACAGCAAAATCAATCTAGTTTTCCTTATGAATCCAATTTCTTATTCATATATCCCAATTCCAAACAAGGGACGTGCACTTTGCAGATAAGAAGTTCTGAATTGTAAATGTTATTTGGAAAAAATCTTAACAGCTTTAGCATGCAAAACAACTGCTTCTTGTTATAGCTTTGGAAGGGCATAAGAGAAGTACGGTTTCAGTAATATGGTAGCAGTTTTGTTTCAATTCAAGCAAACAGGATTTCAGCATTTGAACTTACTAACAGATGTGAGGCAGCAGAGAAAATCTATACCAGAATGATAAAAATTAAGATTGTGAAGAAATGTTACTGACTCAAACATGCCATACACAATACACTTTTAAAACTTAATTCTCAGCTACAATCCTTTAAAGATTGAGACTAGTGTCGTTGTATGAAACTGTCAAAAATAAAAAGGATACTGCATATTCAGCCTCATGTATGGCCTAACCCACTGCACCACCCACCCACTCACCACCACCACTCCATCTTTCCACAGAACCCAATCTCCTTTGTCCAGAATTTCAGAATTGTATTAATAAATACACCAAAATGTAAATGGAGTTTGGGCCTATCACTGATTCTGGTGAATCTTCATGACAGGTTAAACAGAATTGACAACGTAATATAGACGTCTGAACTGGACATGCAAAGAAAGATAGGGGTATTTTTCACATCATCTCACACACTTGCTATAAAATAGTTGCAAAAATTCTACTTTAAAAGACATTCAGTATCGACTGAAAACAGCCCCAATTAGCAGCGCAATTTGATAAATATCCTCATTCAGGAGAATGATCACAACTCACTTGCAAATTTGTCACTCATGAGTTATCTGGTCAGCTTCATTTGTGGAGATATTTATCAGATTTCACTGCTGGCCCGTGACATATCCTTGTATTGATGTAATATTGTGCGCTCCAGACCTATACACTCGGGTCATTGGTTATGCATTTACTTCACATATTTTATAAACTGCTTAGTGATTTATATAGTGGATTATATTAAATTAACTACAGAAATTTTTATTGAACAGGGCAGATTAATTTGGGTTCCAAATTCCTCCTTGTGTGGCAGGCTGTATATGCTGCACTATAATATTGTGATTATGCAAAATATTTCAAAAACAAAAGAGAAAAAAAGTATAATACTGACAAAGCAGAGGATATAACTTGTTCCACATATCTTAATTTAAAAAAAAATTAATTTCAATAGATATAAAAGAGCAAACCTTCCTGTTCTGCCTGAGCAGTCCTTCCATATAGGTGTTCAAACAATGTTTCCCTCAGGCTCAAATCTTTGTGCACTACTACTGCAGGACGGAAGTCACAATACAGCAGGGTATGCATCATGTCTATCAATGCTCTCCAAAAGCAGAAATAGGCATTTTTTCTTTCTCTCTCTTTGCTTACCTATAATATAGGTGACAGTGAAATCCACAAGCAAGCAAAGCAATGTCAGATTCTGAGCACATGTTGTGCAAAATGTTTGTATGCTGGGGTATCACAGAGATAGCAGCCCGTTTGCACTTCCTCTATCTAAATAACTAATACGGGCTGCACTTCTACCACCAATGCTGAAGATACTGCTCCGAAACTCCAGCGCAGCATTCTCATTTTTTAATTGCAATCTTAGTTAATCCCATAAGATCAAAGCCCACAAGTTGTACTTCGGATATACCACTAGTGCAAAGTGGATCTGTTTGAAAGCAGCTGCACTTAACTTGGATGTGCAAATGACAACCCACCCCAAATTGTGGCTCTGATGCTACTTTGGCTCAGCCGGATATCCTCTCCGCCTTTATGAAAATTCAGACCCATAGTACCATAAATATATAACAAAAAACACCCCAACGTGTTCTCTAGAGCTAAATGAAACAAAAATCAATGCATAACCAAACAAGAATGTGTTGCTGACTGAAAAGCTGGTCAGTGAAATGGGTTTTAAGGAGAGTCTTAAAAAACGTAAAGTGGAGAGGAGGCAAGAGTCTAGGGAGGGAAGTCAACAGTAACTTCATTGCAGTGTTAAAGTAAGCCTACTTCTGACATTAATAAATAAACTTTAAAACTTTAACGATGCCTTCCCAAATGAATCTTCTTCATTTTGATCAGTCACAAACCAGGGTCTCCCATCATTTGGCAAGAATGTTTGACCTTTCCATGGATGCTTTGAGAACATCCTGGAATCATTTCCACTGTGCTCCTGGAAATCTCCTGCTGTGACTGAGTTCTGAGCAGAGTAGTCACATCTGGAGTCTAGTGTCAGGCTACATGTCCAGCCCAGGGAGCCCAGTGTCAGGCTACACGTCCTGCCCAGGGAGTCCAGTGTCAGGCTACACGTCCTGCCCAGGGAGTCCAGTGTCAGGCTACACGTCCTGCCCAGGGAGTCCAGTGTCAGGCTACACGTCCAGGCTAGGGAGTCTAGTATAAGGCTACACGTCCCACCCAAGGAGTCTAGTGTCAGGCTGCATATCCTGCCCAGGGAGTTTAGTGTCAGGCTACACGCACTGCCCAGTGGAGCTGGTTTTTGAGTGATTAGCACCTCAATATTGGGCATGTCACCTTGGGAGAGGACACTGCTATTGGACCTCCTTTCTTGCCACTGCTTTTGGAGCAAGATGCTATTTTTCCAGTGCTTTGCGATGCCTGTTATAGGTTGTCCAAGACGCTGAAGCATATAAGAGTCCAGGGATCACTACCAGTGATGATCTTAGTCTCGGATCAGAGCTCCTGATCCTCAAATACTCTTTTCCTCAATGTGCAGCACATTATGTGCTGTAAGTTAACTAGTTCCAATCATCCAACAGAAACTTTGACAGAGCGTCTGGTATTTCGAAATGAATAAAGATTCGAGCAGAGGTATTGATCAACTTTTTCCAAAAATCACACCATTAAGTGAAAAATATTGTTAGAACTACTTCAAGTTACAACTATTTACAGGCACAACAAAAATTCAACTGCTTTTCTTTTTAAAAACATAGTAGAATCCTACAATAGCTGCAAAATCAATGAGTGCTTTTAAAGAAAAATTGCAATCTACACTTACAATTAAACAATAATGCCCATTTGTCAGGTGTACACAGCTCCTGAGCTCATTAACAGCCGAGGCCACAGGCCAAAGAATTTAATTAAAATGAGGGAGCCACTTATTACCATGGATACTCTTGGCAAACTAAGGTTATCACAGCGACACCACTGTATATTTTAGGAAATTAAAAGATTTAGGTTGATAATATCAGGAAAACCTAAACAAGCTTAAAATTAAAAGGAAATGTCTCGCCAAGATAGAATTTTCTGCATTGGAATTGGTTAAATGTTGTGATTGTTTTGTAACAATGCAGTAAATTATTTTAAGAACTTGTTTTAAAGACTTGGTGCTTACTTTCACAGTGGCAACCATGTCAGGGCAGTTTTGTGCTGTCACTTTGCTGCAGCATTAGCACAATTGTTTTGAAGTCGGAAAGTCATTGGTTCAAATCCCACTTCAAGACTTAAGCACATAATGCAGTCTGACACTTCAGTGCAGTGCAGAATACTACAGAGCTCGAGGTGCCATCTTCAAATTAGTTGTTAAAAAAATGAAGCCTGAAGTATCTGTTTTAATAGAATATTTATTGACAATTTAAATCATGTCACTGTTTGGAAATTAGGGAATTCTTCAAGCCAACAGTGCTCCATTATCTACCACCATCAAAAGCAGATTAAGGGGTTACTGATTGCATTGCGGTTTGTGAAATCTTGTACACACGTAATTGCTGTGTGTTTGCTCTTCTAACAAGAGCTTCACATACAAAGTATTTCATTGTATGTGAAATGTTTGATAAATATAGTTTCTTGAACTTGTAACATCATTTGAGACGTTGGCCAGAACTTCACCACCCCGCCCGCCATGGGAATTGGAGTGGGCGAGGGCAGAGCATGGGAAGGTCTGTTGACCTCAGTTGGAATTTTACAGTTTTAGGACAAGTGAGACCGTAAAATCCCACCTATTATGTGAATTGTCACTGCATGTTTTATCTGTGCCTCATGTGTACTATGGTAAACTGACTTGTTATGTAATGGTAAATCAACAATTTCTATAGGTGCATGTGGAAATATTGCCTCAGTTTTCCAATGAACTTGTATAGAATATTTAACAGTTATACTGTAAAAATTCTCATTGACAGCTGAAGCTTGTCCTTGTTATGTTTACTGAGCAATGTATTTAAAGAACTGATCATGACTCTTAAACAGATCGTACCCACACTTCAAGAGTGATTACGTTTGTGCTATCAATTTGGAACTCCCACATTGTGGGTTAAGGCCCTTGGACCAGTCAAGATGGGAACTGTTTGAACTCAGCACTGAGTTTCAAGGACCCTGCTGAGATTGGTTCTGCTGTCTGTGTGATTCACTCCATGTCAGCAAAAACTGAATGTCGGATCTTGCCTATCCGCAAAAATCCTGCCCGGTGATTCTCTGACCTTCAGCCTCCAGTTCACAAGAACCAAGTCTTACCAATTCACAGAGACTCCTAGTTGCTACCTGATTGTGTGTTGATGTGAAAAAATTATTCAACTATTTTCTTCACAATTCAAAGCAGTTTTAAGTAGCGAACATTAAAAAAAAGCTTTTCCACATTTTATGTCAATCCAATAGGCAAACTTCCTTAGCTCTATTTTAAGCCCATCAAATTAAAACAGAAGATGCTTATCTTGAGCCAGTGTTATCAATTCAACTTCCGTCAAATGAGTGTTACAGAAGTTGCAATCTAAAAACTAACAAACACCTCTCTCATGTGTGACAGCATGGTAAATTTAAAATTGAATTTGGTAAACCTGAACATTTGTGGGCGAGCTCATTGTTGTGTCAATGGCTGGAAACAATATTCTTTATTCTTCTTCCATACCTATAGCAACCTTAAAAATATGTATATATTGCACCTTGTTTTTTTATTTCTACTGGGCAGCACACATCCACACATTGCCTTGAAATTAATGCAGATAACATAATTCATTCTGCACATCAATGGGGAAAAATAGAGAGAACGTATTAGTAGTCAAATAGAGGTTGTTTATTAGTGGGCAAAACAAGAAGCAGAAAGATAGTAGAAATACTGAGTGAAAAGAAATCGCAATGGTTATAGACCAGCTTCCAAGCAATATTTATGCAATTCTCAACACAATTCTTCTCGTACCTGTTTGGGCATCTTTTCTATTGTTTGTTCTATGCAACAAAATCAATGGATGTTTTCCATGTCACTAATTAAAAACCTACAGCAGATGATGGGGAAACAAAGAGGGGAAAACTTGTTTAATCATGCCTTCCATCAATCTAACCTCTGCAGAAGCATCTATTCATAACAATATAGACAGGAGTGACAACAGCATACTCCCAGTGGAGACAATGCTCATATTGTGCAGCATCATCCAGGGTGCTAAGTGGGATAGATTCAGAACAGTTCCAACAACTCAAAACTAAACATCCACAGTCCATCAACAGAACTATATTCAATCACAATCTGCAGTCTCATGACGCAGCATATCCCTCACTTAACCATTACCAAAAAGCCAGAGCTTCAAGCCTGTTCAATGTTCATGAAAAAAAAATGGCATAGGCAGTACCAGGCATACCTAAAAATGAGATTTCAACCTGGTGGAAGTTACAACATAGGATTGCATGCATCATAAATAGGAATGCCATAAGAACTAAGCAATCCCCCACAACCAACAGGTCAGGTCAAAGCTCTGCAGTCCTGCCATATCCAGTCATGAAAGGCAGTGAACAATTAAAGGGAGCCAACAAATATCCCCATCCTCAAATGATGGGGAGCCCAGCACATCAATGCAAACGACAAGATAGAATCATTTGCAAACATCTTTTGTCAGATGGGTCCATCTTTGCCTCTTCTCAAGGTTACCCCCGCCACAGATGTCAGTCTTCAGCCAATTCAGTTCACTCCACTTTAAGGCAGAGCATTCTTTGCATGGAGACCTTGGGTGGGAGAACAGTCTCAGAGAAGTCTGAGCCTGAGAACCAGGTTGTGTTCTCTGCATGCTATTTAATATAAATAGAAGACAAATCGTAAGTGTAATAAAACTTGTTATTATAAAATACATAAGCAGAGTTATTGTCTTAAAAATAATAATAGTTTGTTACAATGGTAATCATAAATAACTCTGCCAACAGTAGTCCAATATCAGAGCCAGATCCACATTCAGAGTCTGTCCTGGTCCCTCCATGCTGACACTACAGTTAAGAAAATCAAGAAACAGCTGTGGAAAACTCCAGAAAAACTGCCCACAAAATGCAAGACAAACTGCTCAATTACCACACCGTCAGTTCACTCTTAACAATGGAAGGTGTCATTGACAGTGCTATCAAGCAGCACTTACACAGCAATAATTTGCTCACTCATGTTCAGTTTGGGTTTTGCAAGAATAACTGGATTCCTGACCAGCTTTGGTCTAAACATGGCAAAATGAACTGAACAAGTGTTGAGATTTCCCTTGACATCAAGACAGCATCTGACCAAGTGTTGCATCGTTCTGACATCTGCACAAATAGTCTTTCCAGTACAAAATATGTTACCCATTTTTGTCCATATTTATCTGCATTTCAATTTTCATGACTTCTATTTTTTTTCAACTGATTATAGCCATGGCATTTAAACAACTGCAGACAATTAAATCATGTAGCATATCAAGTGGATGAGTTCCCAACCGAAGTTATCAGTAATACTGAGAATCTGCACGAAAATATTCTCACAGTTAATCTCTTGATGGTGTCAACGCCAGTGGGGTAAGATATTACACTGTACCCTGCCCTGCAGCACTTCCAGTGATTACAAGCCAGAAGAAAATCTGGACTACATTCACTTTTGACTTGATTTATTATTGTCATATATATCGGTATACAGTAAAAAGTATTATTGCTTGCAAGCTATAGACAAAACATATTCTTCATGGAGTACATAGGGGAGAAGGAAAGGAGGTGGTGCAGAATATAGTGTTACAGTCGTTGCTAGGGTGTAGAGAAAGGTCAGCTCAATATAAGGTAGATTCATTCAAAGTTTGATGGCAGAAGAAAAGCTGTTTGTCAGTTGGTTGGTACATGTCCTCAGACTTTTGCATCTTCTTCCTGACAGAAGAAATTGGAAAACAGTATGTCCAGGATGCATGGTGTCCTTGATAGTGCTGGCTGCTTTTCCGAGGCAGCAGGAAGTGTAGACGGAGTCAATGGAGGGGAGACTGATCTGCGAGATGGACTGAGCAGCGTTCGCAAACATTTGAGGTTTCTTGCAGTCTTGGATTACAGCAGGAGCCATGGTGAGAGTCGTATCGGACAAGCCAAATTTCCTTTGCCTCCTGAGACAGTAGAGACATTGATGGGCTTTCTTAACTATAGTGTTGGCGTGGAGGGACCAGGGTAGACTCTAAATGCGGATCTGGCTCTGATATTGGACTACTGTTGGCAGAGTTATTTATGATTACCATTGTAACAAACTGTTATTATTTTTGAGACAATAACTCTGCTTATGTGTTTTATAATAACAAGTTTTATTACTCTTACGATTTGGTCTTCCACTTATATTTAATAGCATGCAGAGAACACAATCTGTTTCCCAGGCTCAGACTACTCTGAGACCATTCTCCCACCCAAGGTCCCCTATGCAAAGAATGCTCTGCCTTAAAGTGAAAACAGCTTCTACTCTTATAATACCATCTTGGATTTTGTTCACGCAATACTTAGGTAACTATATGTAGACTGAACATTCAGCTGAGGCTGTGTTTTAAATGTTTATTCAATTTCTAATATTTTCAGTCTCTGAGCAACAAGCTTTGTTTATAATGCAGTAAGAGCTTTGGCCAAATGAATGCACTGTTCCCAAGATCTGAAGGTTTCATTTTCTGCCCTTGCATTCCAAGCTGTTTATATTTTCTATGTAAGACAAGAATAACAATTCCAATTCTCCTACATTTGCTCTACCACTGTAAATGCTTATAGGAACAGATGTTGCCTCATGTCTAATATTGACATGTCAGATTATGAACTTTCAGTCAACAGGTTTAATAATCAAATACAAACTTCAGGTGGCTACCACAATTCATGTGACTTTTGGCATTTGGACTGCACCCAGCACCAAGTCTCTGGTGAATACCAAATTAAAATGTACACAGGCATGAGTACTTCACAGATATTTGTGAAATTCACACATTTTATTGTTTAAGAATAGGCCAACAACTGAAGACTATATAATTTCCAGACTGCCAATGTCCATGTTCCATACTGAACATAAGAACATAAGAACTAGGAGCAGGAGTAGGCCAGCTGGTCCCTCGAGCCTGCTCCGCAATTCATTAAGATTATATATGATATATATATATATGGGATATGGCTAAGGTATTGAATAACTTTTTCGTTTCTGTCTTCACGGAGGAGGACGTGAATAATTTGCCGGGTGTTAGCGATAGAAAGGTGGTAGGACTGGAGGGTCTTAATGACATTACTGTTACTAGAAAGGCGGTGCTCGACAGACTGGAGGGGCTGATTGTGGACAAGTCCCCAGGACCGGATGGAATGCATCCGAGGGTTCTGAAAGAAATGGCGGAGGTGATAGTGGATGCCTTGGTGGTTATTTTCCAAACGTCGCTGGATTCCGGGGAAGTGCCGGATGATTGGAAAACGGCTAATGTTACGCCGTCGTTTAAGAAGGGTGCCAGGCAAAAGGTGGGGAATTATAGGCCGGTTAGTTTAACGTCTGTGGTAGGTAAAATGTTAGAATCTGTCATTAAGGAGGAAATTGCAAGGCATCTTGAAGGGAATTGCTTGATAGAGCAGACGCAGCACGGTTTCATTAAAGGGAAGTCGTGTCTGACAAATTTACTGGAGTTCTATGAGGATGTGTCTAGGGAGGTGGATAGAGGAGAGCCGGTGGATGTGGTCTTTCTAGATTTTCAGAAGGCGTTTGACAAAGTGCCTCACAAGAGGTTATTGCAGAAGGTCGAGGGACATGGAGTTGGGGGTAGGGTGTTAGCGTGGATAGAGGATTGGTTGTCAAATAGGAGGCAGAGAGTGGGGGTCAACGGGTGCTATTCGGATTGGCGGATGGTGACTAGTGGAGTGCCCCAGGGGTCGGTGCTGGGGCCTCAGCTTTTTACCATTTATATAGATGATCTGGAGGAGGGAACCGAGTGTAGAGTGTCGAAATTTGCTGATGACACCAAGATTGGGGGAACGGCAAATTGTGTGGAGGGTGTGGAGAGTCTGCAGAAGGATCTAGATAGACTGGGCGAATGGGCCAGGAAATGGCAAATGGAATTTAATGTTGGCAAGTGTGAGGTGGTCCACTTTGGTAGGAAAAATGGTAGGAAGGACTATTACTTACGAGGCGAAGAACTGCAGCAGGCGACGGTGCAGAGGGACCTCGGGGTCCTTGTGCATGAGTCGCAAAAACCCAGCTTGCAGGTGCAGCAGGTGGTCAGGAAGGCGAATGGGATGCTGGCCTTCATAGCGAGGGGGATTGAATATAAAAGTAGGGAGGTCTTGCTGCAGCTGTATAGGGCATTGGTGAGGCCGCAACTGGAGTACTGTGTGCATTTTTGGGCGCCGCACCTGCGCAAAGATATTTTGGCCTTGGAGGGAGTGCAGAGGAGGTTTACTAGGCTGATACCGGAGTTGAGGGAGTTGAGCTATGAGGAGAGGCTGAATAAACTGGGCTTGTACTCGTTAGAGTTTAGAAGAATGAGAGGAGATCTCATTGAGACGTATAAGATGATGAATGGGATGGATAGGATAGAGGTGGAAAGACTCTTCCCGCTCAAAAAAGACAATAGGACTAGGGGGCACAGCCTCAAGATAAAAGGGGGGCGGTTTAGAACGAAGTTGAGGAGGAACTTCTTCACTCAAAGGGTGGTGAATCTCTGGAATTCTCTGCCCGTTGAAGTGGTGGAGGCTGCCTCGCTAAATATTTTTAAGACGCGGGTTGATGGGTTTTTGATAGGAGAGGGGATTAAGGGTTATGGGGAGAGGGCGGGAAAGTGGAACTGAGCAGCGACAGATCAGCCATGATCTTATTGAATGGCGGGGCAGGCTCGAAGGGCTGGATGGCCTACTCCTGCTCCTATTTCTTATGTTCTTATGTTCTTAAGATCATGGCTGACCTTTTTGTGGACTCAGCTCCACTTACCCACCCACTCACCATAACCCTTAATTCCTTTACTGTTCAAAAATTTATCTATCCTTGCCTTAAAAACATTCAATGAGGTAGCCTCAATTGCTTCGCTGAGCAGGAAATTCCACAGATTCACAACCCTTTGTGTGAAGAAATTACTTCTCAACTCAGTCCTAAATCTGCTTCCCCTTATTTTGTGGCTATGCCCCCTAGTTCTAGTTTCAAATGAGAAAATCAAACCTAACAGCCACTCAACTTTTCATTGACTTCCCCTAACCAAACTAAACTCCCCTTTTCCAAACTAGACTGAATGGACCCCAGAAGTGTTAGCCCAGCAGTCATGTGATCAAAAATATGTTTGAGGGACTGCACCTTATTACCCCAGGAACCAGCGGATGCCTTAGAAAAGTCAGTCTGACAACCAGATTTTGAAACTGGCTACAAGTCATCAAGCAGTTAATGGATTTAAGCTACATCAGTTTCAAAATTCACCTGAGAACCAACTTCCTAGCTATTTGACTATAAGAAACCTCACAACCTGCTGTGAACCCTTTGCTCTACAAAGCCCTCACTTCAGCTCTACTTCATCAAATCCATTCAAGAAACCACAGGTCCCGCACATGGGTGACCAGACATCACAAATCAGAGACTGAATTAACTGTAATCTGTAAATGCGCACCTTCATTATCTGTATCCCATTTTTGTGTGTGCATGTGCACAAGGATAGATAAAAGATAGATAAATAATGTGCGCATGCATCAGACCAAAATGTGAGATCTTGCATTAATTTGAGGCAAGTGTATGTGAATAAACAACATTATCTTTAAACTCACAAAAGCTTGCTGCTGAATGATTTAATTGGAACACACACCAAGAGTAAGAAAAAAACACACCTCTTTCCATGCAAAATACACTGATTATGGACAGTAAGACAGCACAATCATTTTGTCCACGACAGCTGGGATAGACAGACATTTTAAATCATCTCAAATATTGCAACAACTACCAAGAATCAAACTCATCATTGATATCAGATTTCCCTTGCTCAAAACATATGTTAACCATCAAAACATCGCTGTGTATGTGGATCCTGCTTTTCATGCAGCTCCCTGTTATCTACAATGTCAGGCCATTTGCAATGCCTGTTCAGAATACTTGCCTTGGGTTTCTTTTCAAAAGAGGGAAGTTTAGCAAATATTGGCAATAGAACGGAATTTCAGCATCTACCAAATAGAAACAGAAAGTACAAGTTACAACTGGGAAATGGACTATTTATCTCAACCAGTACATGCTGGCATCTACCCTTCTCATGAGCACATACTTCTGATCAGATTTATCCATCCTGTTCCCAGATCCTTACACTCCTTTGCTTTCACCAAACTATCAAGTCTAATCCAACATTCTCATCTTCTCAGCTCTAAAATATCTTGCATTTAAATCTTACATCCACGAGCCCGCATTCTAAAACCAACTACCAGAAACAGATATTTTGCAAATTAACTCAAATAATTCAATATTGGTCCTCCTGACTTTCAGCTTAGTTTGGCACTCAGACTAATGAACTGTTTATCGCTGCACTGTTAATAACTGCTATGAAATGCAGGTGGAAAATTCACTTTGAAGCAGGGTTTAATTAAGTACAGAATATAAAAAGCAAAACAATAATTGATGCTACCAACCAGCTGCTGCAGGAATACTTGGTGTGTAACATACAGCCAGGTGCAAAACGATTTGAACTGTATTCACAATGAATCTGCATTCATATTAAATAACATCCGCCCACCTCAAGTCACTACTTGGGGTAGGCTACATTTCATATCTGCAGGAATGAGGGAAAACAGGAAACAGTAACCAACAAAAACACACCAACAACTTGCATTCGCATGACACCTTTAAAGATATTAAAATCTTTCAAGGCACAGGCAGAAATGTAATCAGGGCAAAACACAAAATGAAGAAAGCTATACTTAACACTATATCCCATATCCTTACATTCCTTTGCTTTCACACAACAATCAAGTTTAATCCAACATTCTCAGCTGTAACATATCTAGCATTAAAATCTTACATCCATGAGCCCTCATTCTAAAACCAACAACCAGAAACAGGTATTTTGTTGACAAAAGAGCCTTGGTGAGCAAATTTACATTGTCTAGACATCACTGATTCAATTATATCATCTGAATGATCATGATGCAGAGATAAAGAAGTTTCAGTCTTGTTTGTCCCACAACGCTGCCATCTCTTCCCCTCCACCTCCTCAAAGGGTTTGTGAGCACAGGTTGTTGAACAGGAATAAAAACCATTAAAAGTTTAGAGAGGTCAAAGCTGTATTTTTTTTCTAATTACAGTTATGAAAGTACAAAGTGGATTACTTAAAGAAGAAATTTTATTTGTCTGAACTTAGCTACATAAAACAAAACATGAAGATTGTGTGGAGACAGTTGCTTTTTCCATTCGCCAATGAAGGCAGAAGTGAATAAAAACCTTTGGTGAATTGCTGCAAGTTCATAGGCAGGATCTCTGAAGGAACACACTGCCCTCTGCCTTTGATCTGTTACGTGACATATTTCTACTGCACTTTGGAAGGAAGTTTTTAAGCTTAAAATATTTCCATTCACCGCGTAAACAAAGGCCAGACACCCTCAAGGTCTTTATATTTTAAAGAAGTAAGCCACTGGCCATTTCCTCTCTGGTTTGAGAAACACCATATTAGATTTTTGTAAAAGGTATAAATCCATCAAGTAATTTTTGGGTGTCACAATGGAAGTAAATACTGCCCCGGCTCATTTGCAGACTACAGTACTTCCTCTTCATAAACAAGTACTCACTCACTCCAAAAATCACAGCACTTTTATTCTCTCAAATTTTACGTATATTTTGTCTACTATATATCATGTCATCTCAATTTACTGCAGCATTTTCTAACTGTGGCAGATGGATAAAAGTTCAGTTATACAGTAACAATAGCAAGTCACATAAGTTGTGCCCTGCAAACTACATACAAAAGAACACACAGTTATACTGCTGTTTAAGCAAGTTTAATCCGACTTAATTTTACACAGGATACATTATATCCACAGCAATATTGTACTGGGGTAAAGTGAATATGACAATACTTATCTACAAATGATACATTAACTCCAATTTAAAAAATATTTGTTCATTTGCAATAACACAAAAGAAATCTGACAAACCTTTATTGCCAGTTATAGCCCTGATGTTTGTGGGAGAGAAGAAAGGAATCTGAAACTTATTTCACAACTTTCCCTCCCCCCACTCAACACAAGTTAAATTCTGAATAAAGGTCATAAATTACAATATGAAATGGATTTAGCCTATTTTCCTGTCAGAAACTAGATGCACGGGCCAATTTCTCCTGCAGTGCATCTTTGAAATCCTGATAATAGCAAGCTACATTTTCTGAGAATATGGACCTGGGACAGGGACCTGGGTAAGATTCCAGACTTGGCTGACTGTCTGTGTGGGTTTCTTCCAGGTGCCCCAGTTTCCTCCCATAGTCCAAAAATATGCAGGTTAGGTGGATTGACCATGCTAAATAGCCTCTTGGTGTCCAAAGATATATAGGTCATTGGGATTAGCAGGATAAATGCGCAGAGTTATGGGAATAAGGTGGGGTTGGATCTGGGTAAGATGCTCTGTTGGAGAGTGGGTGCAGAACCAACAGATCGAGTGGCCTCTTCTGCACTGTCGGGATTCTATGATTACAATAAGATGGTATGTCCACTGTAATACTTTCACTGAAAAAGTCAGGTAGAGCAATCAGAACAAAATGATACGAACTGTTAATACTAAACACAATGCCATATATACTCATGTGAAAGTTTACTTCCGGAGACCCTTTAAGCAAATAGTTAAAGGGGTCGACTTTCACAGGCATCATATTTTCTGGGGCTTACTTTAAATTACTGATGCTCATGTTTCACATGGCCAGGACAGAACTGTGCTGGGTTTCCAATCTCTCAGTTCTAGGTACTCAGGGTTGGCAAGGAAGTGGGGTGGAGCAAGAAGGAAGCCTAAAAAGCTAAGTTTTTAATAATTCTTTTTCTTTTCCTATCAGGCCAGGGAGTGTTCAGGACTGTTCAATGAGCTTCATTCCATTTCTGGGAAAGTTCAACATGCTCACAATTCACACACACTGTGCACACTGACTCTGCAGTCTGTTCCCATCTTACCTCTGTCATTTCAACAGGAAAGTAAACATTTGCTAAAGTTCCACAAGATCTCATTGGGAAAAATGTATTCTGTGATCCAGCAGCAAGGCCGAAGATCAGAGAACTCCTACTTTAAATCCTGATTACTGCTGCGATAGATACTCCGAATGCAAAGTGGGCTGAGTTAGAGCAGACCGTCAAGAATTGAATTGACTGTCAGTTGATTTTTATATGCAAAGTATATGAAAAATTAAGGATTTCTCTGGCTAAAAGTTAGGAGGCGTCTCTTCAACCAGATCAACCAATGTTCGATAATATACAGTAGCAACATGCTCACAAGCGTGCCAATTTCTACTATTTTATCACAATTTTGGACAGAATGGAACATCCACTTAAAATATACCATGATAAAAGAAATACAAGTTATTGTGACTCAATATTGATGTCTGCTTTACAAAGATTCACATAAGGATTTTTTTTTCCTATAATTATACTCTGCCTTTATAATTGATCATGTTATTGAATTTGAAAACACTGAGCTACTCCCAAATGAAAATCTCAAATGTTACCTAGGTCATCAATAAAATGTTGTCCTGTGGTGGCAAGAAATGTTTACATAAAACCTACTACTCTAAGTCATAAGTAATCAAACGTCAGATGCAAATCATACTACCCCTATGAGTCATCCAAATATATTTACAGAGGAGCAATTTGATGATTTCACAGAATTCCTGAAGTGCAAAAGGAGGCCATTCAGCCCATCAAGTCTGCACCAACCCTCCAAAGAGCACCCCACCCATGCCAAACCCCTGCCCCCATGACTGCAACCCACAGATCCACCATAGTTAATTCATCATATCTAAACACTAGGGGCAGTGTATTAGAGCTAATCCACCTAACCTGCACATCCTTGGACTGTGGGAGGAAACTGAAGCATTCGGAGGAAACCCACGCAGACACACTGAGAACGTGCAAACTCCACACAGACAGTGACCCAAGGCTGGAATCGAACCCAAATCCCTGGAGCTGTGAATCAGCAGTGCTAACGACATTGCTAACCTTGCATTATCTGCAGGCAGAAATAGTAATTTTGCATTCTTATTGCACACTAAAGAGTACAGATGCGGGAGCAAAATATAAAAATATACACATTAAAACTTCACTGAATAGTGGTATACATGCTGTGTTTCCAGAAGTCAAAGCATGTTACAATATATATCAATATTATTACAATGCACATTTAAAAAGAGGAGGTGAAATAAGTAAACTAAAATAGGTGAAATCAGGGGAGTCTGTGCAGGCTGCAATGAAGAAAATGCTTATTCTAATCAAAAGGTAGCATCAGAATAATATTCCACTCAGAGTAGTGCACTCTGAAATTTGCATGGCACAGGTTACATTCTATCTTGAGCAGCCACAAGGGTAGGAGTGTAACCAATCTGTATCTGAAATGTTGGCAATTAATGATATTAATGATCTGGATGAGGGTATAGTTGGGTGGATTAGTAAATTTGCTGATGACACCAAAGTCGGAGGTGTGGTAGATAGTGAGGAAGGGTGTCATAGTTTGCAGGGAGACTTGGACAGGTTGCAGAGCTGGGCCGAGAGGTGGCGGATGGAGTTTAATACGGAGAAGTGTGAGGTAATTCACTTTGGCAGGAATAACAGATGTGTCGAGTATAGGGCTAATGGGAGGACTCTGAATAGTGTGGATGAACAGAGGGATCTAGGTGTATGTGTACATAGATCCCTGAAAGTTGGGAAATCAAGTAGATAAGGTTGTTAAGAAGGCATACGGTGTCTTGGCGTTTATTGGTAGGGGGATTGAATTTAGGAGTCGCAGCGTCATGTTGCAACTGTACACAACTCTGGTGCGGCCGCACTTGGAGTATTGTGTGCAGTTCTGGTCCCCACATTATAGGAAGGATGTGGAGGCTTTGGAGAGGGTGCAGAGGAGGTTTACCAGGATGTTGCCTGGTATGGAGGGGAGGTCCTATGAGGAGACTGAGGGATTTGGGGTTGTTTTCGTTAGAAAGAAGGCGGCTAAGAGGGGATCTTATTGAAACATATAAGATGATTAGAGGTTTAGATAGGGTGGACAATGATAGCCTTTTTCCTCAGATGGAGAAAGCTAGCACGAGGGGGCATGGCTTTAAATTAAGGGGGGATAGTTATAGGACGGATGTCAGGGGTAGGTTCTTTACCCAGAGGGTGGTGAGGGATTGGAATGCCCTGCCTGCTGCAGTTGTAAATGCGCCTAGTTTGGGGGTGTTTAAGAGATCCGTGGATAGGTTTATGGATGGAAAGGGATTGATTTAGGTTAGAGGGTCATTGTTTTTTAACTGGTCGGCGCAACATCGTGGGCCGAAGGGCCTGTTCTGCGCTGTAATGTTCTATGTTCTATGTTCTAACCTTTATGGGTTACCAGATACACAAGGACAAAAGCAAAATCAAACTTTATTCCTGTCAAGATACACGGGGACCCCAATGTTCTGCCCACCTCCACAATTTGTGACTGACAAAAGTAGAGACTGTCCTCTCAATGTGACAAACTTCAAACTTACAAAGCCAAAGAGCTGTGAATCATTTCACATTTACATTGCCAATTTGTGAGTTAAATCTTGTGTAGTTATTATTGTTTTCTATAAAGCGATGGTTCAATATACAAAGAACCTACAAGTAACACAATTTATTCTTCCAGGCAGAAATCTTATCGATTGAGGAGTTCAAGGTCTGCAACAATGCAACACCTTCCAATTTTCGATGCTATTCCTAAATTGGACCATTCTGACAGATGTGGTGACAAATGGAAAGCATGAAGTATGATATGATGCACTTCACAGAGATACATTACAACAACAGTATCACTGGAATAATTAAACTACACCATCAATAAAAGACCATTAGCATTTCAGTATTCAAGCTTGTTTTAAACCCGCCAATGTGCAAAGTGCAACAAAAATAAATAAAGCTATATTTGTGATTAAAAAATCAAACTAAAACAAATGATGACATTTTTCTCCCCCATAACTGTGTTAAAGGGCATAAAAGAGCCTCCAACATAGGTACAGGACCTGAGTATCACTTGTTCTATACAGAATGGCAAACCAATGATGTTGAACTTCCAGATAGCCTACATCGCAAAGAGGATGAACTGTCAAGTTTAGCACTACCAGCTAGAAATTCACCAAACTGCTCAAGGGGAAGTATCTTCTACTTTGAATAGGTAGATCTGATTCGAAACCGGACTCCTCTAGAAGATTGGAGCTGTCTATGCTGTCAGGACATGTTCTTTTTGGCTCAGAATGATAATTCTGTTGCCATTGAGAAGACAAATATGAGATTAATTACACAAGGTACGGAATTGTATGCATAAAGGAAATAGCCAGGAGTTATTTCTGGTGGTCTGGTTTGGACAGGGAAATTGAAGAGAAGCTGGAATGTGTTCTTCATGTGTGAAGACACCTGCCATCCTTAGCACCGCTGCACCCATGGGAATGACATGAAGAGGCTTGGCAACAAGTACATGTAGATGTTGCAGGACCTTTTGAAGGACATATGTTCTTAGTAATGTTTATTATTTATTCAAACCTTGTCAGCATTGCCCACATCCAAAAAACAAACTTTAGCAAAACAGATTACTAAGTGACACTTGGCTCAGTGGGAATCTCAATAACCAGAAGCATGAACAACTAATGGTTACTCTATTACTGCACGTAATATAAAAATATTTTATTCTCTTTTTGTTCACTAGATGAAGCAAGCTTAATCAGTTCTCTAAAATGATTATAACGGATTCAGAATCAAAGCTCTCAGAAAAACTTCTCCAATGCTTCTAAAGCTTTTGCAAAAGCAGTTAATAGCATGTTTGACGTTTTTCTTTATCTCTATGGTGCTAGGATGAACAAGGAACTATGAAGTTTAAGAACACATTTTCAACCAAGTGAGTTGGAAGAGTTCAAAAAATTCTGTGAGCAAGTAACAGAAGCCTCAAGTTGAACACGTACGACATATTCTCAAATAACAGGGCTCAATGTAAAATGAAAAGCTCTGCATTAATTATCACAGCGTCATGAAAAGACACACCTACATGATGGAAATTCTGCCTTGGTGAATCCAATATAGAGGAAAGGAGTCTCTGAGAAAAAAAAACAATAACTTTTTTTCATGGGTGTTATGACCTTAAGCATCATTGGTATGCAAGAACTAGGAACAGAGTTTGCATTTAGCTCCACCCTCAGCATTAAACATTACTTAAAGTAAGGTACCTTTCACTGACGACTCTACCCTGATTGTCTCATCCCCTTTCTTCAATTTTTCAACCTGATGTAGGTGTCTAGAGTTATTCTCCAATAATATTTTTTCTATTTACCCTCAGTTTTGTCTACTTCCTCCACCAACTCCTGAGCTGGTTTCCCATATCTATTTTCTACCACCTACCAACCACAATCTTTCTTCCCATTGATCATTCTACAAATATGAGATTTGTAAAATTGCAATGTTTTGGGCTGTGTCTTTAATTTTAACTTGAGTAAAATGAATGGGGCCAAGTGACCTGTTGAGATCTATCTGTTAACATGCTTGGGTGATGTGGCTGTTAAAGATTAAAGGAGGCCCTGGCTTACTTCCCTGGAAAGAAGGTGGTGAGCCATTCACACTTGGAGACAACAACAACTGCATCTGTGTTTAACATGATTAGACTGCTGATCTCTGAAGTCCCAGTAAAGTATTTAGTATCAAGTTATAAACAATTATACCTTAAAGTGCCCATTTACTTCCAAGGTAGTATTAAGTTGGGGGTCTAGACACATTCTACGAGGATGTGTCTAGGGCGGTGGATAGAGGAGAGCCGGTGGATGTGGTGTTTCTTGATTTTCAGAAGGCGTTTGACAAGGTGCCTCACAAGAGGTTATTACAGAAGATCTGGGGGCATGGAGTTGGGGGTAGAGTGTTAGCGTGGATAGAGGATTGGCTGTCAAATAGGAGGCAGAGTGTGGGGGTCAATGGGTGCTATTCGGATTGGCGGTTGGTGACTAGTGGAGTGCCCCAGGGGTCGGTGCTGGGGCCTCAGCTATTTTCTATTTATATAGATGATCTGGAGGAGGGAACCGAGTGTATGGTGTCGAAATTTGCTGATGACACCAAGATTGGTGGAACGGCAAATTATGCGGAGGGTGTGGAGAGTCTGCAGAAGGATCTAGATAGGCTGGGCGAATGGGCCAGGAAATGGCAAATGGAATTTAGTGTTGGCAAATGTGAGGTTGTCCACTTTGGTAGGAATAATGGTAGGAAGGACTATTACTTACATGGCGAAAAACTGCAGCATGCGATGGTGCAGAGGGACCTCGGGGTCCTTGTGCATGAGTCGCAAAAACCCAGCTTGCAGGTGCAGCAGGTGGTCAGGAAGGCGAATGGGATGCTGGCCTTCATAGCGAGGGGGATTGAATATTAAAGTAGGGAGGTCTTGCTGCAGCTGTATAGGGCACTGGTGAGGCCGCAGCTGGAGTACTGTGTGCAGTTTTGGTCGCCGCACTTACGCAAGGATATTTTGGCCTTGGAGGGAGTGCAGAGGAGGTTTACTAGGCTGATTCCGGAGTTGAGGGGGTTGAACTATGAGGAGAGGCTGAATAAACTAGGCTTGTACTCGTTAGAGTTTAGAAGAATGAGGGGAGATCTCATTGAGACGTATAAGATGTTGAATGGGATGGATAGGATAGAGGTGGAGAGGCGCTTCCCGCTCAGAAAGGACAGTAGGACTAGCGGGCACAGCCTCGAGATAAAGGGGGGGGGGGGGGCAGTTTAGAACGGAGTTGAGGATGAACTTCTTCACTCAAAGGGTGGTGAATCTCTGGAATTCTCTGCCTGTTGAAGTGGTGGAGGCTTCCTCGCTCAATATTTTTAAGACGCGGGTTGTTAGGTTTTTGATAGGCAAGGGGATTAAGGGTTATGGGGAGAGGGCGGGAATGTGGAACTGAGCCACGACAGATCAGCCATGATCTTATTGAATGGCGGGGCAGGCTCAAGGGGCTAGATGTCCTACTCCTGCTCCTATTTCTTATGTTCTTATGTCTAAAGGATAGCTGATCAGGATTTCTACCTAGATGTAAGACCCATGTGATTCACATTGCCACAGAGTTGGGCTTTGATATTTTCATATTCTGCTGCACCATACTCAATTGTTATATTAATCTTCTTGAGAAGGAAACTCCTTATGCTGTCCATCTGACAAAACAGTCCTCACAGGTTTCTACTGCACATCTTTAATAAGAACATAAGAACTAGAAGCAGGAGTAGAACTAGGAATCTTGCCCCTCAAATCTGCTCAGCCATTCAATAAGATCATGGTGAACTTTTTGTGGAATCGGCTCCACTTACCTGCCTGCTCACATAACCCTTAATTCCTTTACTTTCAAAAATCTATCTATCCTTGCCATAAAAATATTCAATGAGGTAGCCTCAACTGCTTCAATGGCAGGGAATTCCACAGATTCACCACCCTTTGGGTGAAGAAGTTCCTCCTCAACTCAGTCCTAAATCTGGTCCCCCTTATTTTGAAGCCATGCTCACTAGTTCGAATTTCAAGCCAGTGGAAACAACCTCACATCTTATCTATTCCCTTCATAATCTTACATGTGTCTATAAGATCTCCCCTCATTCTTCTGAATTCCAATGAGTCTTGCCCCAGTATACTCAGTCTCTCCTCATAAGCCAACCCTCTCAGCTCCAGAATCAACCTAGTGAATCTCCTCTGCACCCGCTCCCGTACCAGTATATCCTTTCTCAAATAAGGAGACTACAATTGTACATAGTATGCCAGGTGTGGCCTCACCAGCACCTTCTACAGCTGCAACACCACCTCCCTGTTTTTGAACTTCATCCCTCTAGCAATGAAGGACAACATTCCATTTGCCTTCTTAATTACCTGCTGCACCTGCAAACCAGCTCTAAGTGATACATGCACAAGGACACCCAGGTCTCTCTGCACAGCAGCATGCTGCAATTTTTTACCATTTGAACAATAGTCTATTTTGCCGTTTTTCCTACCAAAATGGATTACTTCACAGTTACCAACATTGTACTCCATCTGCCAAACCCTTGCCCACTCACTTTGACAATCCGTATCTCTTTGCAGACTTTCAGTGCCCTCTGCACACATTGCTCTGCCATTCCCTTGAGTGTCATCTGCAAATTTTGACACACTACACTTGATTCCCACTTCAAATCATCTATGTAAATTGTAAACAATTGTGGTCCGAAGAATGATCCCTGAGGCACACCACTCGTCACTGATTGCCAACCAGAAAAACACCCATTTACTCCCATTCTTTGCTTTCTGTTAGTTAATTAATCCTTCATCCTGAGCCACAACAGATCAGCCATGATCTTATTGAATGGTGGGGCAGGCTCGAAGGACTAGATGGCCTACTCCTGCTCCTATTTCTTATGTTCTTATTACCCATAACACCATGCACCTTTATCTTATGCAGCAGCCTTTTGTGTGGCACCTTGTCAAATGCCTTCTGGAAATCTAGATACACTACATCCATAGGTTCTCCACTGTCCACTGCGCATGTAACGTTCTCAAAGAATCCCAAATTAGTCAAACACGACTATCCCTCATGAACCAATGCTGCATCATCCCAATGGGACAATTTATATCCAGATGTCTCACTATTTCTTTCAAGCATTTTCCCTACTACAGAAGTTAAGCTAACCAGCCTATGGTTAGCCGCCTTTTGCCTACCTCTTTTTTTAAACAGTTGCTTCACATTTGCTGTTTTCCAATCTGCGGAAACTACCCCAGAGTCCAGCAAATTTTGGTAAATTACCACAAATGCATTTGCTATTTCCCCCGCCATCTCTTTTAGTAGCCTGGGATGCATTCCATCAGGCCAGGAGACTTGTCTACCTTTAGCCGAATTAGCTTGCCCAACACTACCTCTTTAGTGATAATGATAGTTTCTAGGTCTTCACCTGCCATACTTTCCTTGTCATCAATTTTTGACATGTCATTTGTGTCTTCCACTGTGAAGACCAACCAACCCGTTCAATGCTTTAGCCATTTCTTCATTTCCAGTTATTATATCCCTCTTCTCATCCTCTAAAGACCTAATGTTTACTGTAGCCACTTTTTTTCATTTTATATATTTGTAGAAGCTTTTGTTATCTGTTTTTATATTATGAGCTAGTTTACTCTCATAATCTAACTTACATTTCTTTATAGCTTTTTTCATGGCTTTCTAGTGACCTTTAAAGATTTCCCAATCCTCTAATTTCCCACTAATCTTTCCATTAACAATGGACAAGAAATAGAATTAATTTATCACTTTTTAGTCCATTGCCAACAACATCTTAGAGTAAATAGAGAGATGCTACATCACAGCACCTTCTCATCTGTGAGTTGTGACCTCTATTTGGATCGCAGGATGACATTTTGGGGTCTTGAGTGCTGAGGCAGCAATGGCTGCCATAGAGCCTGAACTGAGTGCAGACAGATGTGAGACTCCTTTAGACACTGGCATTTTTTTTTAAAATGGTGACAATGTTAATAGATCTTTGAGGCCTAATTGCTATAGCAAAAAAAAAGGACTGTTTTTTGATTTCTTACAACAAAAATCCTATTTAAACAATCACTATCAAGCTCAATCTCACCATCCACCAAATCCTCACTTCCTCGTTCAGCAACTGAAAACCACGCATCCCCATGAAAATCTCCCAAACCGCACCCCTACCCCCAACACCCAAAGTTTTCACTCTGGGGCTAAGCAAAGTCTGGGGCAGTGGTTCAGAGAATCTTCACGAAATCTCACCTGCAGCCATCCTAAGAAGAGCCATCCACACACGTGGTAGAAAATGTACAATCGCAGTGAGCAAGTAAACAATGAATTAAGAATCCAAACATGAGTTCGGGAATACACATTTGTAGTAAGTTCAATTAAAATATCATGGAGCATTTTAACATGAATGAGCCGGTAATTACCATTAACAGGCACAATTATAAGTTCACATACAGTTCCCAGCATGTTCATTTTCAAAAGCTTCCTAATATCTCAAAGGATTCCCCCTATGAAATCTGATTAAATTATAGCCACTCAGCAGTTTCCAACAAGTTTATGGTCATGGAATTCAGCCAGCATTGTAAATTAAAACTACCACTTCCAGCAGCAATGCCTTTCTCTTTTGAGAATCAAATGTTTTGTGCACTACATCACAAAACAAAACTGAGTAACGCGAGGCTTTCTCCTACATTTCACAGAATCCAATAATTCCCCAGAAAGGAAAATCTAGTTGGGAACCTGGCATTAGCCATCTGGTTTGCAGCCAAGTCTTATAAGAATACATTTAGAACGATCAGCAAATAAAGTTGTTTCTGTAAAACCCAAGTTTCACATTCAATACAAGTAAAATTAAATTGCATTGTATTCCTATAAAAGGAAGCTTCAATTAATTTCCAGAGCTGGATAAAATTGCATAGATGTTGGGGTTAAAAGAAAGGAAGCAACTTTAACTTTAATGCCATATAGCTGAAAGAGAAACAGCATAAATCCTTTCTTCCTAATCCAAATTCATCTCACACTGACAGGTTGCAATGTTGCTTCTCATTGTTATTTACACATTTATAGAAAGTTCAAAATTAAATGGTATCGTGCAGTTCCTGGTGAATAGGGTAGGCAGGAACAACAATGAAACTTTGTATATGAAAGTGGACTACAGCGAATTATATGACATTGACCATCCCCAAATAAACAACAGTACATCAAAGTTCCAATGAAAGATCATGGACCTGAAATCTAACTCTGCTTCGTTCACCATAGATATGGTCAAATTTGCTGAGTGTAGATTTCCAGCATCCACAATATCTTGCTTTTGTACATCAAAGTACTACAAATACTGAGGGTAGGATTCTGTGAATCTCAAATGTTAGCCAGAAGCACAAAGGCACCTCCAGGTTCCTGCCTCGAGGATTGTTTAAATTGTGTGATGAGATTAAATTGTACTAAAGTTGAACTTTATTTTGCAGTTAAAATTAAACCTGACCTGGGGGTACTTTGTGCTGGGACCCAATACCTGAAGGATACCCCTTGCTAACAACAGGTGAAACACATTAACACACTCTGAACATTCTGTGAATTCCCACATGCCTGTACCCCATTTTTCCAGGGTTTCCCTGTCTTTGCTATTGGGGTTATGGCAGATGAGTGGAAGAGTTGTCATGGAAACTCATCCTATCAGTAATGGCATCAAGCGATTATGCACCAGGTACATCATGTTGATCAACCAGTCATTGATAGGCACTGGCAGAATCTTGGTTGAAAAATTCATTACTTGCCCACTGCTTCAGTCAAGAAATCATGTGAAGAAAATGAACAGAAATTAAACTTATTAAAACATAAAGGTGTATGACTTTTCCTCATTATTAATAGCCAATCTGATATTCCAAAATCTTCATTTTGGTTTGCATTCAATTTTGTACTATCTTTTATGAACATGCCATGTGAATTACTGTGTATGACACAGACTTACAAACATATTGATGTATATTGTACATATAATATTTGGCAAATTTAACTAGGGATTAGATGGCTGAAAAATCCATGCAAGCAGATTCAGAAAGAGTGGGGATTGGAAATACTCTACAACACTAAGTGGGCGGCACAGTGGCAGAGCGGTTAGCGTTGTTGCCTCTTAGCACCAGGGACCCGGCTTTTATATTCTAACCCGCTCACTATAAAGGCCAACATTCCATTCGCTTTCTTGATCACCTGCCACACTTCTTGGTCCCTCTGCACAGTAGCATGCTGCAGCTTTTTGCCCTTTAAATAATAATCCCTCCTACTTTTATTTCTAGCAAAGTGGATAACCTCACATTTGCTAACGTTATACTCCATCTGCCAGGTCCTCGCCCACTCACTCAGCCTATCTAGATCTCTCTGCAGACTTTCTGCGCCTTCCACGCAATTCGCTTTTCCACTCATCTTCATGTCATCAGCAAATTTTGTTACCCTACACTCAGCCCCTTCCTCCAGATTGTCTATGTAAATGGTAAACAGTTGAGGAGCCAGCACCGATCCCTGCGGCACTCTACTAGTCACCAACTGCCAACCAGAAAAGCACCCACTGATTCCAACTCTCTGCTTCCTGTTAGACAACCAATCCTCAATCCACGCTAACACCTTACCCCCAAGTCAGTGCACCCTAACCTTCTGCAGAAACCTTTTGTGAGGCACCTTATCAAACACCTTCTGGAAATCTAAAAACACCACGTCCACCGGTTCTCCTCTGTCTATCACACTAGTCACATCCTCATAGAAATCCAATATATTCATTAAACACGACTTCCCCTTCACAAATCCGTGCTGTGTCTGCTTGATCAAACAGTTCTTTTCTAGGTGTCTTGCTATTTCTTCTTTGATGATGGATTCCAACATTTTTCCAACTACAGACGTTAAGCTAACCGGCCTATAATTCCGTGCCTTTTGCCTGCTACCTTTTTTAAACAGCAGCGTAACGTTAGCCGTTTTCCAATCTTCCGGCACTTCCCCAGAGTCCAGCGAATTTTGATAAATAATTACTAAGGCATCTGCTATCACCTCTGCCATTTCTTTCAGAACCCTGGGATGCATTCCGTCCAGTCCTAGGACTTGTCTACCTTCAGTCCCGTTAGTCTATCAAGCTCTACCTCTCTAGTGACAGTAATTGCATTAAGGACCTCATCTCCTACCATGCTTCTATCTTCAATATTCAGCAAGCTATTTGTGTCCTCCTCCGTGAAGACTGACACAAAAAACTTATTTAAAGCCTCAGCCATTTCCTCGTTACCTACCGCTAAATCTCCCCTCCCATCCTCCAAGGGTCCAAAATTCACTCTAGCCAGACTCTTCTTCTCTATATATTTGTAAAAACTTTTACTATCATTTTTTATATTTAGAGCTAGTTTAGCTTCATACTCTATCTTTCCTTTCTTTATCGCTTTCTTAGTCATTCTTTGTTGTTTTTTAAATCTTTCCCAATCTTCTAATTGCCCACTATTTTTAGCCACTCTGAACGCATCAGCTTTTAATTTAATACTCTCCTTTATTTCCTTCGATAACCACGGCTGGTTATCCCTTTTCTTACAGTTCTACTTTACCATCAGAATATATTTCTGCTGAGTACCGAAAAAGATCTCCTTAAAAATCCTTCACTGTTCCTCAGCCATCCTACCAACCAATCTGCACCCCCAATCTACATTCGCCAATTCCACCCTCATCTTATCATACTCCCCTCTGTTCAAACAGAGGACACTGGTTTGGGACCCTACTTTCTCATCCTTCTTCTGCATCAGAAATTCAACCATACTATGATCACTTGTCCCAACAGGATCCCTCACAAGAAGATCCCTAATTCTACCTGCCTCGTTACACAGTACCAGATCTAAGATAGCTCGTTTCCTCATAGGTTCCGTTACATAGTGTTCAAGGAAACTATCCTGACAGCATTCCAAGAGCTCTTCCTCAAGCCCACTGCGTCCGACTTGGGTCAACCAATCAATATGCAGATTAAAATCCCCCATAATTGTCGCCATTCCGTTTCTTACTTAGTTTCTTGCTTTCATACTTAATGACATAATTATAATTTAGATTTTATTAAACTGGTATAGAGATTTCAAACACATTTACTAGTAGTTTCTACACTACGCAATAAAACAACAGTGAAATACCATCAGGGCAGATAAAGATTCTGTTCTGTATACTGAAACCACGCCAGTGCTGAAGGAGAAATAATGTACTAAATGATCCAAGATGCACATTAAACCACCTGGATGCAGAGTGATAGGCAGATAAAACCAGCAAATATCCACAGCATTGGTAAAAAGTTGCCGCTCATGGATTTGCAGGAAAATTGATTTAGCTTTGGCAGTAGGTCACTCATTCATTCTCATAAAGTACTGCATTAAATCTGAATCACAAATAACTTCTTACCTCATAAGGCAGTTTTTCAAAGTAACCATTCTTGGTATATTCAGGCAAGGTCATTCCAGTGAATCGTCCATTGAAGAACTCCAGACTATGGTCATCCTTATCATCATCATCATCCAGATCTAACATAGACGGTTTATGCAGGGAAAGAAGCCTGTCCCTAACACCATGCAAAAGGACAGCATCCAACTCTGTATAGTAATCTAGGAGAGAACTGTTCAGTTCCAAGCGAATCAAGTTTGTCATGAAGTTAAGTTGTTTAATGCATGGTGTAAACTGGCGAGCCTGTGAGGCATTCACTTTCTCAGGGTCACCTGCCCATAGTGTCTCCCATCTGTAGGCACACAAAACATTTAGGATGTCAGGACTAAATCAGCCTCAATCTATTCACTGAAAGCATGTATTCATGCAATATTTTCAAATTCCAGTCTTTCTGATGCCAAAATGTGCTTTGACTGAAATCTCACAGAAAGTGTGCAACTGCTCAGTAACTTCCTAAGCAAACAATTTATGTGACAATTGTTGCTAAGTACTATATAGTCGACCATAGGATAACTGTGATGTGAATAAAAGTGTATTAACTTTGGCAGCACTGCATCTCACCTAAAATTATTTTTTGAATCATCCCAAGAACACAGTTGTTCTCTTTGTCCCTGCATCACATACTTCCATTATAAACAAAACCATGTACTCAAAGAACACAAAGACTCGCACAGGAAGGAAATCTTCTTAAAAAAAAGAAAATTATTGGACCATCAATTAGTACATTTTTTGTGGATGCATTCTCTTCTACATGCTAAACAAACACTTTAGGATGAGGGAAAAAAAAAGAAAAATACTGCAGATGCTGGAATCTGGTACAAAAACCAAAAATATTGGAAAATCTAAGCAGGTCCGACAGCATCAATGGAAAGAGAACAGAGCCAACGTTCTGAATTTGGATGACCATTCATAAAATCATAGAAACCCACAGTGCAGAAAGAGGCCATTTGGCCCATCAAATCTGCACCAACTACAATTCCACCCAGGCCCTACCCCTATATCCCGACATATTTACCCATTAATCCCTCTATCCTACACATCTTGGGACACTAAGGGGCAAATTTAGCATGGCAACTCTCCATTCACCTGAAGAAGAGGGAAACCCCTCGAAAGCTAGTGAGTTTACTATCAAATAAATCGGTTGGACTAAAACCTGCTGTTGTCAGGCTTTTTACTATACTCAACCTAACACAGACGTTTTTGGACTGTGGGTGGAAACCGGAGCACCCGGAGAAAACCCACTCAGATACGAAGAGAATATGCAAATTCCACACAGATAGTGACCCAAGCCGGGAATCAAACCCAGGTCCCTGGAGCTGTGAAGCAACAGTGCTAACCACCGTGCTACCGTGCCACCCATCAGCAGGCTCTGACAAAGGGTCATTCTCTCTGCACAGATGTTGTCAGACCTGCTGAGATTTTCAGGCATTTTCTGTTTTTGTTAGGATGAGGGAATCTTAGAATACTGCATTTCACTAACATTGGTCAATAGGAATAGTTTAGACCTCTTTCTCAACAGGATCAACACTAACATGTGCTCGCTTCTGCAACGGAAACTATTTATTTAGCTTCTCCTTTTCAGCCATGGCTCAGTTGGTAGGTAGCACTGTGGCCTCTGAATCACAAGGTTCTGGGCATACATGGATTTGGGCTGGTGTCTGTGGGAGTTGCGTGGGTTTTCTCCCGGTGCTCCGGTTTCCTCCTACACCCCAAAGATGTGCTGTTAGGCTGATTGGCAGGAATAAATTGTCCCTAAATCAGTTTTCCCTCAATCTGGATGGCCATAAAACATTAGATAGGGGTCATGGGTAGAGAGGTGGTGTTGAGATGGCAGCGTGGGCTCGTTGGGCCTGTTTCCCAGACTGATTTTGTTCTTTGTTCTTTAAATCACACTTCAGGCCTGAGCACAAAATGAAGGCTGACATTCCAGTGCAGAGCTTTCTTTCAAACTAAGAAGTTAAACCAAGGCATGGCCTGCCTACTTGGGCAGATCTAAAAAAGATCTAAAAGATCCCACAGCAATATTTTGAGGAATGTGGGAGTTAACCCCCCGGCCTAGTCAATAGTTATCCCTCTATTAACAACGAAAAATGAGATTACTTGGTCAGCATCACATTACTGTTTGTGGGAATTTGCTGGGCGCAAATTGGCTGCTGAATTTTAAGTTTAAAAAGTTTATTTATTAGTGTCACATGTAGCTTACATTAACACTGCAAAAAAGTTACTGTTACAACAATGGCTACAAAAGTAATTTACTGTAAAGTGCTTTCAAACTTCTGGCAGCTATGAGAAATGGTACATTAATGCAAATCTTCCCCTTTCTTTTGATGGTGTACAGAATGAAAGATTCAATGATTGATATTCTACAGGCAAAACTACATTTAAGCAAAATAAAAACACTTTCAATGTCCCCATATTCAGAGGGTGATGGGAAGCTGGAATGCACTGCCTGGAAAGGTATCGGAATAAGAAGTCTCACAACACCAGATTAAAGTCCAACAGGTTTATTTGGTAGCAAAAGTGGTTTGTGAGACTTCTTACTGTTTACCCAGTCCAATGCCAGCATCTCCACATCAAAGGTGTTGGAAGCCAGAAACCTTACAACTTTAAAAAAGTATTTGGATGAGCACTTGAAACATCGTAACATCTAAGGATATAGGACAAGTGCTAGAAAATAAGATTAGCATGACTTTATGGAGTTATTGTGGGCGCAGACTCAATGGGCGCAAGAGCCTTTTCTGTTCTGTACAAAACTATATTATGTTTTGTATGGTACTTCTCATTCATCATTTCAATTTACAATAGTTACAAATGGCATAATGATGCACCAGGAACATTTTAAATCTTCTGCATCAGTACTTATTTCCAGAATTTCTTTTGTTGATGTTATTTTTCTACATGCCATCATGATGTTCGAAACTGAGCATTCTGAAACAGGGACAAAGGACAGAAGGGTACTGGCATTTTCAAATTCAGTAATTAAACACCAAAGGGAAAAGATTGCTTCAAGTATTCGAGAGGGCTAGAATACATGAGCAGGGATGTACTTCTGAGGCTGTATATGCTCTGGTCAGACCCAATTTGGAGTATATGGGCCCCATATTTAAGGAAGGGTGTGCTGGCCTTGGAAAGGGTCCAGAGGAGGTTCACAAGAATGATCCTGGAATGAAGAGGGATGTCGTAAGAGGAACGGTTGAGGACTCTGGGTCTGTACTCATTGAAGTTTAGAAGGATGAGGGAGGATCTTATTGAAACTTACAGAATGCTACGAGACCTTGATAGAGTGGATGTGGAGAGGGTGTTTCCACTAATAGGAAAAACTAGAACCTCAGGCTAAAGGGGCGATCCTTTAAAACAGAGATGAGGAGGAATTTCTTCAGCAGAGTGATGAATCTATTGAACTCTTTGCCGCAGAAGGCTGTGGAAGCCAGTCACTGAGTGTCTTTAAGACAAAGATAGATAAGTTCTTGATTAATAAGGGGATCAGGGGTTTGGGGGAAAAGACAGGAGAATGGGGATGAGAAAAATATCAGCCATGATTGAGTCTGCTTTGCCATTCAATGGGCCAAGTGGTCTAATTCTGCTCCTACGTCTTATGGTTTAAGCGTAGGGACATTACCTCTGAGCTCGAGTTGAGACTGTGTCAAACATCTCTAAAAATGGAGGGAGAGAAGGGATGCAGGACTGCATTTAGTTGAAGGATCAAGTGAAGAGTCTCAGATGCTGAACCGAAAAGATGGGTATAATTTTATATTTTTATAATTAGCCAAGGGAGGACAACTACATCAGTATATCCTACATAAACTGAATTTTTTTTGGGGAGAACGCTGGCCAATGTGTCAAATTCACCTAAAACTGGAGTAAATCGCACTGGTCTTTTCAACAGGAGTTTCAAAATGAATCTCCCACTCTTGGTGCACTGCAGAGAGCACCAGTGCAGTTCACTCCATAATTCAATGGGCAGGGCCTATCCCGCCTGGGAGGTGCCAGCATAGTGGTGCGCATGCGCCGATCAGTGTTTTCATATGCCGGCCTTTCAACTGCTGGCAGCCCTGCAATGCCAGCCGTCCACCCTACTACAGCATGATCACTGGCCCCCCACAATCACGTCCGGCCCAGCCTCCACACCCCACCCTGCAGCCTCAATCTCATGACACCACTCCCTTGATCTCCCACCTCTCCCCCATGCAGCAGTCACAAACTCCTATCCGCCCCCCCCCAAAGGCAGTCTCAATTTCGCCCCCCCACAGCTCCAGTATCATGCCGCTGCCGCACCCCCCACCCCCGTCCCACTGAGCCTTATGCAGAGTGGCAGCAGGGTACCTCTCCCCCACTAATTACCCACCAGACCCCACCCCCACTGGGCCCCACCCTCCCAATCCCCAGTATGCCTGATGGGAAGTGCCAAAGTGCCCCCTGGACATTGGCACTTTGCCGTTGGACAATGCTAGGGAACACACACTGGCACTGCCAAGGTACCAATGCCCAGAGGGCACCCTCACCCCCACCGACTGACCATCTGGAGGGCCCTGATTGCACCCCCCCTCTTCACTCCAGCAGGGTCAGGCCACTAGCTCCCTGAAAGTGGGGAGTTACTATAAACTTCACTGGAGTGAACGACTGTGCGGGGGGGGGGGCGGGTAGATGCTAGCCGGGCAGCAGATTTCAGCTCCAGGCCTGCTAATCACATTTAAAATATACAGTAATGCGTATTACCATAATTTACGCATCACCCCGCCAATTTCTAGTGTGGATGCGATGCTGCCGGAAATCCGGCACTGGGAGTCACTAGTAGGCTGGGCACCCGGCGCTGATCCTGGGCATTAGGCACCGCTGGAATCCCCCAATGCACTGTGCTAAAAAATTAGTGCAGCAGGATGGAAGAATTGCCCCCATTGTGTCCTTCAAACAGAATGAGATTTGGCAGAATTAAAATTGGCTTCTACAAAATTTATGCCCAAGAACTTTGAACTTCTTCTTGTTCATCAAGAAGGTCTCTACCTCTACCAGATGTTGCATGCTGATGTACTTTCACAATCCTGTTGATAAATAAGGGTACAGAATCAACTTCTGGTGAGAAAGAAACATACAAAGTAGAAGCAGGAGTGGTCCACTGTCACTTCAAGCCTGCTCCAGCATTCATTATGATCACAGCTGATCATCAAATTCAAAATCCATATGCCTCATTCTCTTTAGCTCCAAGAACTATATCTAATTCATTTTTGAAATCACACAATATTTTGGCCTCAACTACTTTCTGTGGTAGTGAATTCCGCAGATTCACCACTCTGAGTGAAGAAATTTCTTCTTACCTCAGTCCAAAAAGGTTTACTCCCTATCCTCAAACTATGACCCCTAGGTCTGGACTCACCCAACATCAGGGAAATTCTTTCTGAATCTACCCGTCCAATCCTGTAGAATTTTAAGTTTCAATGAAATTCCCTCTCACTCTTTTAAACTCCAGTGAATATAATCCTAACTAGTTTAGTCACTCCTCATTTGACAAATCTGCCGTCCCAGGAATCAGTCTGGTAAACTTTTGCTGTGCTTCCTCTATAGCAAGGACATCCTTCTTCAGAGGAGGACACCAAAACTGTACACAATACTCTAGGTGTGGCCTCACCAAAGCCCAATGCAGTTGCAGTAAAACATACCTATTCCTATCCTCAAATCCTTTCAATATGAAAGCCAAAATACCATTTGTCTTCTTTATAGCCTGCCGTACCTGCGTGCTTATTTTCAGCGACTGATGCCCGAGGACACCAAGGTCTTGCTGAGTATCCATCTCTCTCAATTTACACCCATTCAAGTAATAATCTGTCTTCCTATTATAGCTACCAAAGTGGATAACTTCACATTTATCTACATTCTATTGCATCTGCCATGCATATGTACACTCACTCAGCCTGTCCAAATCACATCAACAGTCAGGCAGATTGAAGATCACCATGCAGCATTAGGTCAAGTCAAAGAGAAACGCTCTCGGTTGGACATCTTCATTTAACTACTTTGAATAATTTGTGTGCAAGTTCCACCCCCGAAACGATGCTGCAATAGTGCAGAAGCATAACACATTTAAGATAAAGAGTCTGATTGCTCTGCCGAAACAATAGAAATTAATTTCTTACATAAACGTTAAACATTTGTGCTGTAAGACCCAGCAGCATGTCAGGAAATTTACATCTCTGTAATCTGCAACACTCATTCTCTCTAGAATGTTATCTAGATGATTCCAGATGATTACCCTAACTAAGAAATGGTTTGATTTCTTCCAACTATGATCAAAACATTCCTTTAACAGTGCCCCTTCAACCATCTTCTAGGCCATTCTATTATCGTTATTTCTCCTCTGTTAAGCTACCTGCCAAAGACTAGAATTTCAAATGAACACATCGCATATTTGTAATAACACCCCAAAGTGGGATTTTGGTTCCATAATTGCTCAAGTAATTATAATAAACCCAGGTGAAAATAGTTCAGTCACTTGTGACACAAACGTATGGCACAACATTACTCATTATTTGGCACTCATCTCTCACAAGGATCATTTCACAATATGTATCATATTTCTGATCAGTCGAGTACTGAGGAAATTTTAGCTAACTGCATCTACTGGTACATGTGCCAATGTGTAATGCAGATACCAGCGACATAGCAACAAGAACATTTCTCTGGTCTACATGAGGCCACATACACGGACCGAAAAAGCAGAAGGGAAAGGAAGAATAAGGCAAACATAATTCCAACATAAACATGTCTTGCCAAACATTTAAGCAAGCTTGAAAAGTAATAATGTCCTTCAAGGTCTTGCAGCTGAAACAAGTGAAAAAAAGGCTTGTCCTATTCAGACCAGCATAAGTACACACAGAATATATACACCTCACCCAAAAATCATAACATGTGGGTAGGAACTGATTAAAACCTAATGCAAAGCAGATTATCTAACTGCTAACAGGCTACTTTATTCTGCCCAATCACACCAGAGCCTAGCTCAATCTTATCCTGACCCAGTGTCCTTAAGAGTCTTTGTTCTCCCTGCATTCACTTACCTTCTCTCCATAGCTTCTCAAAGTGGCTTTGGGGGCCTGCCAGAGTATGGCAGCTTTGCATCCCCCCAGCAAATCTGCACAATGAAGGAGGACTTCCAGAATAAGTAAGCTCTGCATTTCTGGTTAAGAAGTCCAGGCAACAATGGCGACAATTTCCAGTGCAAGGACAGAAAATAGGAATGGAGTGGCAATTTGATGGTGATTTGCCACTCAGAAAATATGGGCCACTGCATAATTAGAAAAATATTGTGTGGAAATACTGTGAAGATTGTCTCTCATCAATGTTATTCTTAACTGGAAATGCTTAAGCACACTGTTGTGACAGCAATAGCTATCATATTACTGTTTTCAGAATTCATATCTCATAATACTGAAAGTCACAATACTAACATTAAACGACTTAGGCAAGCAGTAACTACGAGTTTACATAATAAAAGCACAATATTGTGGATGTTGGAAATCCAAAATAAAAACAGAAAATGCTGCATAATCTCAGCATCTGTGGAGACAGAAATAGAGTTAACGTTTGGAGTCTGTATCTGCCTTGAAACATTAATCGTGTTTTTCTCTCCACAGATGCTGTCAGACATGCTGAGCTTATCCAGTATTTTCTGTTTTTAGTACTGTGGGTTTCTATGATGGTCAGACCACCAGCATCTGTGCAAAGCTTAACTGGAAGATAGAATACATTTTGATATCTGCACTTAACTATGGGATTTTTGTGAACTTTTAATTTCCAGAGTGATTATGTTCTATTCACCTAATCTATTCTAATAACGTGAGAGCGGGAACAATTATTTCTATTCAATTCACTGAAATGGAATGGGATGGGCAAACAGAACTAACATTTTTTTTTAGAAGTTCAAAGAATGCATACATTTGTGCCAAACTAATGGAAAAGAACTGGAAATGAAGCTTTGAATATAAGGAAGCTGACATTTAAAGTCTAATCCCTTCAGACATATCAGTTGTTACTTGAGCTATCACATAACACCAAATACTGACCATCAATAGAAACATTCAGAAAAGCAGATTCTACTTTCATCAGCTGCCCTCAACTGATTCTGTTTATACTCTTCCTCTCCCGAAAAGACAGCTATGGGAAAATATTACACACACCTAAACTATGCAATTGTTTAAATAATCAACAAGTTGTCACAAATTCTTTAGTTATGTTTACCTAATTTCTGATGGAGGTGTCTGGGAATAAGGATTTGCTGAGCAAGCCAAGATCCTAACAATTGCCCCAGGGTGGTACGTTTCCAGTACATCAATAGCTGTCGGGTACACAGGCTCCTCAAATACCAGCTCAACGTATTCCTGGCTATGAAAACTTCGAGGGTTCCGTCTGAATGGCAGAGGCGAACTTGGGCAGCTTTCCCACCATCGCCCATAGGTCCGAAACACTGCGGTCTGGGTGAAATCACCCGAACTTGGGTAAACATTTGGCAGTCCAGCCAAATTCCACATAGTGTAGGACAAGCTGTTCTCGCTGCCATACTGAGAACTGAAATCCACCACTTCTTTGGCATACTGCACCACTTCAACGCTGAGAGGTAGGATGCGGTTGCTTGACTCAATAGCTCGTCGACTGTTCATTATTTCTCCTCTTGTACCAGATCTGGCTCTACGCCGTAGGCAGATGTAATAAAACATGCTCAAAAATGTTAACATGGGATACATTGAGGTTAGTTTGGGTGCTCCCCGCAGGGCCAATGCCTTGTCTTCCCTCGGCACGATGTTTTAATTCTTCATTCGCGTTAATGCAAATTAGCCCTGCGTGCATGAAGCAGAAAAAGGACGTCATGGTGGTCTCTTTAAGAATATTCAGAAAAGTTAACAAAATTAATTGTTTCATTTAACTTCAACATTCAAAACATCAGAGCGCGTCAACTCATTTTTCACTTGAGCCACTGACCGTGCATTTCCTCCTGCATATTTTCTGAACAGTATTACAGAAAAATAACATGCCAGAAACTTGATCCATCAATGCTCTCCCTGCTGTCTCGAAATAAAGTTTTCATTTTCTTCGCAAGCAGCAAAATGTGCCAAAAATTGTTCTAGTTTTCCGCTGAAGCTACGCTTCAAACCTCCATTCAAATTCATTCTTGTAATCACAAGCATATAATCGTCCATCAGCCAGCACAACAGAACATTATTTCCTTGATACTTTTAAGAGCAATAACAGCTGATGTCAGTCTGAAAGTTGCATTTTGTTCAGAGTAAAGAGATCACAAGGAGCATTATTTCTACAAATATATCTTAAATTAACAACAGCAAAATAAGCAGGTTTAAGGTAAAATACAGCGGCAATGCTTGATTTTACTTCTTTCGACGTTCACACAATCTCTTGAACATCTGCTTTAGTGATTACTTAATCCTTGCAATGCAACACGATGGTCACATGGATTATTACCAACATTAACTATAACTAAGTGCAATCTAAAAGCTCTGAACACATGTTGGTACATAAATAAACATGTTATATTAACAGGGCGCTCCAGAAACCGCTGAATTGCATAAAGGATTTCTGTGAACGGTAATAAATTCAAAACAACGAATAAAAAGTTCTAAAATGTTGAGTGCAAAACTGGCCAGTTAAATACTGAACAATCTGTTAACTTTTGCACAATTATAAATAATACAAGTTCCTCAGGACACATGGGTAAGTAAGTAACTCATACTGTTTTCTATTCCATTGACGTTGATTAAAAAATATACATTTTGCAATGATTTTCCATACTAGAAAGTAAAAATATAACATGACTGATTATATTTATTTACATTTAATTTTTGTTTACCGATAAGACACAAAATATACAAAGTAGGCACAAGGAAATCATGAAATTAAGAATTACTGGTGCTTATGTTTAATTATAGAGCATAAAATATAATGGTCAACATGATTACATTTAGCTTGGATCAGACTTCATCACAGCTACAGGCAGGAGCTTTTAACATGGAAGAATATTGCTTCCAGTCATAAGAATTCCCACTGATTTGAGTAAAGTGGCATAATCAGTATTCCAATACTCTTTTCAAGGATTATCTCTTGAATTTATATATATCCTTAAAATCCCCTCTCATATAGCATATCAGAAAGTGTATGTTATGTTTTCATATCCTTCCAAGTGAAACTCAGTGCTAAGTAACCACATCAAGCTCTGGCCTCAACAATATCCCTTTTAATCCCACATAAAACATTAATATCAAAAAAGAGTATGTCAGTTAGGCAACATTATCTTACCATGTTACAAAATTAAGACAAATAAAGGATAAGCTTTGATTGGTTTTGACACAGTAAATGTTTAAATAAAATGCAAATAAATTTAAAAAGCAAACACAAACAATATACCCAAACATGATTTTTCTGTCACTCTGTAAAATGCATGTTTCAACAAGGACTTCTTGCATGAACACCTATTGCTGAGTAAACGCTTTTATAATATCTGTTTGCGAGAGCAGTCTTGCTTTTTAATCAAGTAGCATTAGTGTATTTTCAATATTTTCTTTTCAAAAGCACTTTAACAATACATAAAAAGGGTACAATTGCCTAGTGGTTATGGTGTTGGTCGAGCAACCTAAAGGTTGAATTTGAATCCCACAATAACATGCTATGAAATTACATTGAACAATTCTGGTAACATGGCACCAGGAAAAACCTAAAAACTGTCCTTCAAACACAATTTGTTCAACAATGCCCTTCAAAGAAATCCTGCTGCCTATACCTATTCTATCCTATGTGTGACTTCAATAGCACTATTTGATTGACTCTTGATGCCCTGGGGCAATTAGCAATGGGCAATGATGCCTGGCCAGTGTTGCCAAGGTAAAGATAAAAGCTTAGCATACACAGACAGGCAAAGTTATGATTTCTACAGTAACACAAACTGTTTAATTTCAAAGAAGTTATGATGAACCTTTATAAATACTACAGTTAAGGCTGAAATAGAGTTTATGTCCAATCCAGGGTATCAGCCTTTAGCAGGGATTTGTTGGGGGGCAGGGGAGTCTGCAGAAAGGATCTCCTGAGATGAGGAGGTTAAGTTATGTGGATAGACTGGAAAAGTTGAAGCTGTTGTCCTTAGGGGACAGAAGGTTGAGAGAAAATTTGATTACAATGATGAGGGATCCAGACAGTAGATAAATACTGTGGAGAGAAACTGTTCCCGTTCACAGAGGGTTAACAACCAGAGGTGACCAATTTCAGGTGACTGGCAAAAAAACCAACATGAGGAAAAAAAACTTATTCAGGCAGGGAGTGGTTAGAATCTGGAATACGTTGCCTGAGAGTGTGGTGGAGGCAGATTTCATCCTGACTTTCACAATGAAACTGAATAAGCATCTGAAAAGAAAATAAATTGCAGAGCTGGTAGGAAAGGGTGGGGGAGTGGGACTAGCTGAATTGTACTTGGCAGAAAACTTCTACAGTGTTAAATGGCTTCCCTCTGTGCAGTAACTACTTTATTACTCAATAAAACCACATTAAAAAAAAAATTAAATTTTGACCACACCATCAAATATTTGAACTTCTGTATTTGGTCTCTGGATTTAGAAGCCCAGAATATTTTGCCACATATAACTTCATGACCAATGGAAGCAAATATTAAAACTATTATTTAATCATAAGTAGTTTTTTTATTCTTTTATAGGATGTGCACATCACTGACAAGAGCAGCGTCTATTGCCCATTACTATTTGCCCTTTAACTGAAAGGCCATTTCAGAGGGTAATTAAGAGTTAACCACACTGTGTGGGTCTGGAGTCACATGGGTAGGCCAGACCAGATAAGGATGGGCATTAATGAGCCAGATGGGTCTTTAGGACAATAAATGATAGTTTCATGGTCACAATTACTAAGACTCGTTTATATTTCAGACTTATTGATTGAATTTAAATTCCACAAGCTGCCATGGTGGGCTCTGAACCTGGTCTCCACCTGGGCCTTTGGGATGACTAGTCCAGTGACATTACCACCATCTCCCTTTGATGATGGGTACAAAGTTTAAGTGTTTTACAGACATCATCTGAACCCCAAGATGAAATTGGATGGATTGTTTATAATTTTTATTTTTCCTACAGTATATTTTAAATAATATCAAGAAGTATGGAGAAACAGAGAAATGTATGGGTTCAAATACATAATTCCCTGAAAGTGCAAGTGGAGGAAGAAAAACCCATGAAACATATGAGCAACACTTTGGATTTTATAAATTGATCATAGATTAAGAGAGTGAAAAAAAGTAGTAAATAAATTGCACAAAACATTAGTTAGGCCACATTAGAGTAGTGATCAGTTTGATGAACTTTTACAGAGAGAACACTGAAGCCACAAAGAGTATGCAGTATAGATCCACCAAGATAATTCCAAAGGTGACACTTGAGATACTGGGTCTATTTATAGTGGAGCAGAGAAGGTTATGCAGAAATTTAATACAGTTGGTTTTGATACAGTGAATAGAGAAAAACTGGTTTTAATGTCAGTGAGGAGAGGTCGTCATTTTCAAATTACAAAAGAAAGCATACAAAAGCGAAATGGCTTTAAGCATAATTACTTGAGCATGAAACATTTTGCCACAGGGAGAGTTTAAGGCAGAGATCTTTTAAGGAAAAATTGGTGAAATATTTAAAACAGAAGAGTATACAGGGCTGTTGGGGAAGAATAGGATAGGGAGATTGAAACTTTAGTTCAATCATAGTAGTTTTTGATATAAGTCACAAGAACAAAGCTCAAGTTGCCAGTTGATCATATCATCCTCCTACAATGCCTCTCCACTGTCATCAGTTGGTGTTCTCACCTTGTTCCATTCTTATCTATAAGAACATAAGAAATAGGAGCAGGAGTAGGCCATCTAGCCCTTCGAGCCTGCCCTGCCATTCAATAAGATCATGGCTGATCTGTCGTGGCTCAGTTCCACATTCCCGCCCTCTCCCCATAACCCTTAATCCCCTCTCTTATCAAAAACCCATCAACCCGCGTCTTAAAAATATTTAGCGAGGTAGCCTCCGCCACTTCAACGGGCAGAGAATTCCAGAGATTCACCACCCTTTGAGTGAAGAAGTTCATCCTCAACTCCGTTCTAAACCGCCCCCCCTTTATCTTGAGGCTGTGCCCCCAGTCCTACTATCCTTTCTGAGCGGGAAGAGTCTCTCCACCTCTATCCTATCCATCCCATTCATCATCTTATACGTCTCAATGAGATCTCCCCTCATTCTTCTAAACTCTAACGAGTACAAGCCTAATTTATTCAGCCTCTCCTCATAGCTCAACCCCCTCAACTCCGGCATCAGCCTAGTAAACCTCCTCTGCACTCCCTCCAAGGCCAAAATATCCTTGCGTAAGTGCAGCGACCAAAACTGCACACAGTACTCCAGCTGCGGCCTCACCAATGCCCTGTACAGCTGCAGCAAGACCTCCCTACTTTTATATTCAATCCCCCTCGCTATGAAGGCCAGCATCCCATTCACCTTCCTGACCACCTGCTGCACCTGCAAGCTGGGTTTTTGTGACTCACGCACAAGGACCCCAAGGTCCCTCTGCACCACCGCCTGCTGCAGTTTTTCGCCATGTAAGTAATAATCCTTCCTACCATTATTCCTACTAAAGTGGACCACCTCACACTTGCCAACATTAAATTCCATTTGCCAGTTCCTGGCCCATTCGCCCAGCCTATCTAGATCCTTCTGTAGACTCTCCACACCCTCCGCACAATTTGCCGTTCCGCCAATCTTGGTGTCATCAGCAAATTTTGACACCATACACTCGGTTCCCTCCTCCAGATCATCTATATAAATGGTAAATAGCTGAGGCCCCAGCACCGACCCCTGGGGCACTCCACTAGTCACCATCCGCCAATCCGAATAGCACCCATTGACCCCCACTCTCTGCCTCCTATTTGACAACCAATCCTCTATCCACGCTAACACCCTACCCCCAACTCCATGTCCCCTGACCTTCTGCAATAACCTCGTGAGGTACCTTGTCAAACGCCTTCTGAAAATCAAGAAAGACCACATCCACCGGCTCTCCTCTATCCACCACCCTAGACACATCCTCATAGAACTCTCGTAAATTTGTCAGACATGACTTCCCTTTAACGAAATCTATAAGTAGCCAGAGAATCATTTACAATGGCATCTGTTTCTGCTCCTGCACTGTTAGTTCTGGTGTCGCCCAACAGTCAGTGATTTCACAGGTCTACTTACAAACTTTGTGTCACATTTGATCAGAGATGAGCTTCTGACCTTTTTTTAATGCCATGGCTAAACCTGACCATCTCCAGCTCCGTATTATTATCCAACTTCATCCCTGTCTGAGCTGAAATCCTCATTCGTGCCTTTAATGTCTCTCGACTCAACTACTTCAAAGATCTCCAGGCTCGTCTCCCACATTCTACCTTCTGTAAACTTCAGGTCATCCAGACCTCTACTGCCTGTGTCTTAATCTGCAGTAAACCCCAATCACCTTCACCGTGTGTTCTGACTTACACTGGCTCTTGGTCAAGCAACATGATTTTAAAATCCTTATCCCTGTATTTTCAAATCCCTCCATAGCCTCATCCCTTCCTATTTCTGTAATCTCCTCCAACCCCACAACCCTCAGATACCTGTGCTCAACTAATTTTGGTCTTTTGAGTACTCCTGATTTTAATCACTCCACGACCGGTGGCTTGTGCCTTCAGTTGTCCGGACCCTAAGCCCTGGGATTCCCTCCCAAGTTGCACATAGCAAGCCGCCACTAATAGCAATGTGATAAGAACTAAATAATCTGTTCTTGTGCTGTGAATTAAGGGATAAATATAAGCCAAGAATGCTGCTCTTCTTCAAAATAGTTTCATGGAATATTTTACTTCTACCAGAGAAAGAAGGTGGGCCTCAGTTTAACATCTTATTTGAAATACATCATATCCAATAGCACAGCACTTCCTCAGTATCAGGCAGCACTGGAGTGAGCAGCTTTTATCTTGTGCTTAAATGCTGGTGAAGGGACTCCAACTCACAAATTTCTAACCTAAGTAGTGAGAATACTGAGCCACAATTGATAGATACACTGTGGACTGACTAAATACTAACAAGATATTAACTATATAGAATATATTGTCTTAAAAATCTAAATGCCTGACAGTAGCCTAGTAACTTTCCCACAGTACTGAGGGACCACAGTGCAGGGACAATGAGATTTTTACAGTAACTTCACTGCAGTGTTAAACATAGAACATAGAACATTACAGCGCAGAACAGGCCCTTCGGCCCACGATGTTGCGCCGACCAGTTAAAAAACAATGACCCTCTAACCTAAACCAATCCCTTTTCATCCATAAACCTATCCACGGATCTCTTAAATGCCCCCAAACTAGGCGCATTTACAACTGCAGCAGGCAGGGCATTCCAATCCCTCACCACCCTCTGGGTAAAGAACCTACCCCTGACATCCGTCCTATAACTACCCCCCCTTAATGTAAGCCTCCTTGGAACACCAATAAATAAACTTAACGTACAATACACAAGCAATTAAAAATAAGATGGATGCAGAATGGGGGAAAAAAATAAACTAATTGTAAATCATCTCAACAGCATTACAGGTAACGTAACATAAAGGGTAAAATGTGGGGAAAACGTCCGTGGAGACTGAAAGGATGTTAACATTTCACATCCCTTTGACTTGTCTGGAGAAGCCCCAGGCAACGCACACTTGTTACGCTCACACGTCAAAATCTAATGTGCAGTTGCATCATGCAGTGGTCCTCTCCAGTTTCCTGCCACTTTGGTACTGATGATAACCCTAAAGCCACTTGTTATCGATGCAATATAAACTGGGCTGTTGAGTATGTCTATAAAGGGCATTAAAAGAGGGAGGGGGGAACTTTTTGCTTACTTTGATTGACACACATCAGCAGGTCTGCTTTGAGGTCTTTGCAAGAGCCAAATGTGGTGAGAACCTCCTCCTTCCCCCCCCCCCCCCCCCAAGTAGCCCCCTTCCCCTTTCCCTCCCCCCCCTTGAGGAAGATGATGATGGTACAAGCTCAGCGTGAGGAGGAGGCTCATGGCTGCGGGACGAGGAGACAGTGAGGACAGTCTGTGTAGGGAATGTCGGCCTGGCTGTCTGATCCTCGGCCCACTGTTAGCAGCATTCCTGGAAGTGGGAGGCGGAGTTCCAAACTCCGGCTGCACACATTCCCCCCCCCCCCCCCCCGCCCCATCCCCTGTCTGTGTCCTCCCCACCCCCAGCTCCCTCTGTCTCTCACACACACACACACACAGACTCTTGTCAGTTAAACAGCCAGGCTTGGGACGGGGGGGGAGGGGGGGAGGTGTGAGCTACAAATACAACATATACTTCCACCCAACACACACACACAATAAGCGCACATTTACTTGTACCTGTCTCTCAGCATTTACAGACGCTGTGTAACTGCGGGCAGAACGGGTGGTTTGTTTAATAAAGCGGGTTTTATCCATTGTTTTATTCAGTCTCAGGGACTTGCTAGTATTTTTTTTTGCCTCTCTTTCCGCTCCCTCCGTAATGTAAACATGTCACTTACATCCGGGAGCTGCGGGCCGTCACCGCCAAGCATGCCGGGAATTGTAGTCTCCTCCAAGCAGCTCCCAGTTTTTGGGGGGGGGAATGAGGAACAGAAATTGCTGGCCCAGCAGGGCTGTCAAAGTTTTCTTTTTTTTTTCCTAAAAATAATTGTAAATTAGTGTCGTAAGTAGGCTTACGTTCACGCTGCAATTAAGTTACTGTGAAATTTCCCCCGGTCGCCACGCTCCGGCGCCTGTTCGGGTCCACGGAGGGAGAATTTAGCATGGTCAATGCAGCTACCCAGCAGGTCTTTTGGGAGGAAACCGGAGCAACCCAGAGGAAACCCACGCTGGCACGGGGAGAACCGAACAGAGTGACCCAAGCTGAGAATCAAACCCGGGTCCCTGGTGCTGTAGGTCATAGATCATAGAGCTCTACAGTGCAGAAAGAGGCCCTTCGGCCCATCGAGTCTGCACCCAACACAATCCCACCCAAGCCCTACCCCCATATCCCTACATATTATACCCACCAAACCCTCTAACCTCCGCTACCCTGGACACTAAGGGGCAATTTCTTAGCATAGCCAATCAACCTAACCCGCACATCTTTGGACTGTGAGAGGAAACCGGAGCACCCGGAGGAAACCCACGCAGACATGAGGGGAATGTGCAAACTCCACACAGACAGTGACCTAAACCGAGAATCGAACCCAGGACCCTGGAGCTGTGTAGCAGCAGTGCTAACCACAGTGTTACCATGCTGCCCTGTGAGGTAGCAGTAATAATCACTGTGCCGTCATGTCAAATAATCTGATCTTGTGCTGTGAATTGAGGGATAAACATAAGCCGGGGATGCTGCTTTTCTTCGAAATAGTGTCATGGAATCTTTTATCAGAGAAGGCAAGTGGGCCTCAGTTTAACATTGCATCTGAAATACGGCATATCCAACTGCACAGCACTTTCTCAGTCTCCGAGAGAGAGAGAACAGAGCCAATGTTTATCCAGACTCAAAATGATGGCTCTGTTCTCTCTCCCCAGATGCTGTCAGATCTGCTGAGATTTTCCACATTTTCTGTTTTTGTCTCAGATTCCAGCATCCGCAGTATTTTATTTTTATTAAAGTTGGTGATTATGTTCACTGTCCCCCGCTCCCCCACTTCCTTTGAACGTCCAAATCAAAATGAAGTCAGTTTGCCAAGATTTGTCTTTTAGCTCACCTCTTTAAACATGTCCATGAGCTCCTATGATACTGGATGTGATGATCAGGAAGGCAATAGATGCAGCATATGATTAATTGCATAATAAACGTCTCCAGCTCATTTATGTCAAAGTGTAACTCTACACCAGCAAACATGTATCCAAACCAAATTACAGGTTTTTCAGCAATCTAATTACAGGGTTAAGAATCCATTTTTTAAAGATTGTCTCAAAGCCTGCAAAGGATGTATCCCCACCACTTGCCCAACACCAGTTCATGCAACCAATATAGGCATAGCATAGGTAGCCCCCGCTTCAGGAGTAAATTCTCAGTGACAGCAGGATGAGGCCTTTATGTGGCTATTATTAGTCAATATCTGAATCAGCCAGCAAAGTGAGCATGCCAGTGCTGCAGAGCAAAGCACCCCCAAAGGTGAGATCAATGTCCTGCAATTTCAGTCCAATACCAATAAACCCACAGGAACGCTCTTTCTCAAGGAGATGACGGAAGAAATGAAGGAAATGACAAGGAGGCAAATACAATGTGTATGCACAAGAAACAGATAGAATAGCAACTATCAGCCAACGCAACAGAGAAATTGACCAAATGCAATTTAATACAAAAGAATGGAATAAAGGGATGAAAACGTACCCAGATGCCAGAACAATCTCTAATGTACAGAAAGAACCAGTAATTACAAAGCCAATCACTCCTCTGACTATAACGCATCAAGATATGGAAGGATCACAAAGCCTCCAGAGTATTTGAACCTTTGAATTTAAATACTTGAAGAAGGGAGATGGAGAAATAATAATATTGTAATAACAATGTAAATGTGTGATACTAATAACAACATAAGACATAAGATAAACTGTAATCACTTAAAATACACTGGATAAAGATTTGAGGGGAGGTGTAGTACAAGTCACAGTAAGAAGTCTCACAACACCAGGTTAAAGTCCAACAGGTTTATTTGGTATCACCAGCTTTTGGAGCGCTGCCCCTTCATCAGGTGAGTCAGGAGCAGTGCTCCTGGTGTTGTGAGATTTCTTACTGTGCCCACCCCAGTCCAAGGCCGGCATCTCCAAGTCACAGTATAAGTCAGGCACATACTATGTTAATGTGGGACTGAGCACAGTGCTGCCCACATGTCATGCAAGAGAGCACATGACCCGCACTGAGGATCGATTTAGTATTGGACAGAGCTAAATGCAGTCCCAAGCATGGAGACAGCTCCTAGCCTGTCCCCTTTACATTTGTAAATAGTTCTAATAATTAATAAGGACTTAATTAAGACTACAGAAACTTAATTAAAACCCATTGAGATGTAACACCCACAACAGAACCCTGCATTAAAGAAGTTGAGACTTCACCTTAAGGAAAGGAAGGTTGAGAAGAGATTTGATAGACGTGTTTAAAACAACAGTGTCTAAATCTTACACTCCCCCCCAGTGCCCCTTGGTGGGTTTTGAAGCATTGGGAAGGGGGGAGGAGCATATAAAAATGCCAAGATGTGTTCCCTTCAGGATCGCACCTGCTCAACCTGGACATAATTTTATATGGGGCCATGATATGGAGATGCTGGTGTTGGACTGGGATAGGCACAGTAAGAAGTCTCACAACACCAGGTTAAAGTCCAACAGGTTTATTTGGCAGCACTAGCTTTCGGAGCGCTGCTCCTTCATCAGGTGAGTGGGAGTTCAGTTTACAAACAGGGTATATATAGACATAGACTCAATTACAAGATAATGGTTGAAATGCGAGTCTTAACAGATAATGAAGTCTTTACAGATGCAGACAATGTGAGTGGAGAGAGGGTTAAGCACAGGTTAAAGAGGTCTGAATTGTCTTAAGCAGGACAGTTAGTAAGATTTTGCAAGCCCAAGTGAATCGTGGGGCTTACAAATAGTGTGACATGAACCCAAGATCCCGGTTGAGGCCGTCCTCGTGTGTGTGGAAATTGGCTATCAGTTTCTACTTGGTGATTTATATGGGGCAGCTGAGCACTTGGAACAGAAGCCCACCCTTGCCCTTATTAAGGTCCATCCAGCTTCAATTTTCAGGCTGATGGATAGCTGAAAAAATAAAAATAGAAAAAAAGATCACAGTTTCTGGGGAGGAAGTTTCCATCAGAAGCCCCTTTGTGATCAGGAGTGCTCTCCCATTCATGGACCTGACACTTCTGGACCTCCCTCCTGACTTGCCCCTCGTCCAAGACCCAATAACTCACTCGCCACCCTCCTTGAGTCCCCAGGGCATTCCTTAATCTACCCTTGTCTCCCCGAGTTCCCTGCACTTCATCCCAGACACAGTGCTGCAGTGCCTTTTCTGGCCACTGCAGCATTGTGCCTGAATGTGAGAAGAGCTGTCAATCAACCTGTTTGGCCGGACCTCCTTTCAAATGTGGACAGAAATCCCACCTGCTGCCAATCAATGTCACTTGAGTGTGAAATGGCAGCTGGATTGTTGGAGTTGATAGGGATACGTTCCCTGCCGACACTCTGAAAAAATTCAGGCCAAGAGGTCTGGACAGAGTAGATAGGCAGAAACTTCCTAAGTAGTAAAAACATGGAGAATCAGGGCAAGACCTGCTGGGGGAATGGGAGGAAGAACCTTTCTACACAACCACTGGCAATGACCATGAAAGTGCAGATGCAGAAACAATCAATGATTTCAAAACGAGATTGGATAGGCACTTGAAGGAAATAAACTTGCTGGGCTACGGATACATAGTGTGAGGAGTGAGACTGATTGGATTTCTCAGAGGGTCAGCGTGGATTCAATGGCTGAATATCTTCCCTCTGCATAGAAGATGTGGACTCCGTGACTACGAATTTTCAGGATTATTTGTGCCATAACATTCCCATATCTGCTAAAAAACTCAATAAGATGGATAAGATTAAATAAGTTAAAACATAGCTATTGTGTCAATTTTGCTAGGCTTACAATATCTAGACAAGTATTCAGATTGTCAAGTCATATATATGATTTTCTGTCATTAAAGTCTTATTGTGTTGGGCATGATAGGCTAATTCTTGTGTTTTGTTTTAACCAATCACCACGTGCTTGTAGAATTATCTCGGAACATTTGATTATTGAATCTTGTACAGTTGCCCACTGGGAGAAGCATTTGTGGTCAGCTTATATTATCTGAAATGATGGCTAATATAACAATCATCTCTTAGCACAGCAGAGGGATGGTACAGCTGTAGACACCTGTACAATAGATTTTTTTCATTTTAATGATCATTCCACAGTGATCAGTGTTGCATATTATACAAAATGTTATGCAGTTTTTGATGTTCAATAGATTAAACCTGAACCTCTTTTATAAGGTAAGGAATGCATTACGTCTTAACATACTGTATGCTGGATTAGCTAAATGGTTTTATAAATGAACAATTCAACAAAGCCAAGTTTAAAGGTTGGTAGGAATCTAGCTGTTCATTCATCAATGAGCTGCTTTGTTTATTTTTAAACAAAAATCTTATTCAGTTATTTGAAGTTGTAAAGCATTCAAAGAATTGTACATTAACACAGTCCATCTTGGTATTTACCCTCTAGTTTCATAAGATGCCACTGGCAGTGCAGTAGCTACAGATAACAGCTGACCGAAGGCTGTCCAAGCTAAAACAATGGCAACTCTTTAACAGTATGGCAATTGTTTCCTAACAATAATGCTTTTTCATTTTTGAATGTCAGCAATTCAGAACCTTGATGTGTTGGACCATCAAATAAAATGTTTTCAGAGACAGTTTAGTAATTCAATAGTAATTATTTGAATCATTGCTGGCAAAGGATGGTTTCTAATGAGCTCTTGCCTGTTGTGGATTCCAGGGAGACTGAATTCTCTTTGTGTTGACAAAGAGGCCCAACTCACTGGAGAACAAGAATGGCTGGACAAATCATTCATCTATGCAAATGCCAGTAGTGAATGGTCAAATGCATTTATTACTAACCTCATTATAGTAAACAAGACAAGAATCATGACTGGCAGTCATTGACATGTTGGCAAGAATGATTTGTGCCCCTTGCTAGTATTCTAAGGATAGGAAAAAGCCTGCCACCAGGGACTAGTTTATGAAAGAGTATATGACATGTAGTTAGGTACTTGAAACAAATTTGATTGACAAACATTATTCAGTTTTGGAAAAACTGTTTTCTATTTAATTAAAGAATGCACTAAAGCGAAAGTAATAGTCATTACTTATAAACAAGCATTCTTATTCATAAATATTTTGAACTGGTTCTTTATTGCAATATTGAAAATTCACAGATGACAATCAGCAATAAGAACTTTGCAGCATATGTATGGATTAAATAATAGATACAGTATTAATGAGACATTCAATGTACTGGTTTAAAATCAAAAATGAAACCCATAGATATTCTGATAAAGCCCTTTTGAATGTAGAAAACATTAACATAGAAGATTCTTCAGGGGAATTTGGTTTGTCGCTCAGAATCTCAATTACAACAGTCGTGCATACAAACCATGATGAGTACAATTAATGCTCCCCTAGCCAGCTTAGTTAATGAGGTGCCTTCTCCTTTCAGCTGGGAATGTTGGCATGGATGTGAAAATTTGAAGACATTGAAGAGAGAGTGAGCACATGAAAAGTACTATTCCCTGCAACCACACAGGAACCAGAGGTCAGTGCCACTGACATTATCACTGGGTGCCTGGAACAAGAAGTTGGCACCCATCCTGCCCATTGGCACATGCTCAATCCCTGTTGATGGCATCATTGACTGCCCGTTGCCTGTTGAACAACGACACCCACCTCCTTGCTCTACTCATTCCGCTCTCCTCTCTATTCACCACTCTGCTTACTGCCTACCTGACTGCTTACCATTTCACTCACTGTTATACACAAGATCTGAACACTTCAGGAAACTTGTGCCTTACAGATTTAAACAAACTGCCCTCTCTGCATTACAAGTAGTTTAATGTTCTTTGATGCAGATAACTACTGCAATATTTTTGGCAATAGTGTTGAAGGTGACTGTCCGTGTGATCAGCGTGTGTGTCCTGCAGTTACAGTGGTTGCAAACACAGAACAAAACATGAATAAGATTGATTCCAGAAGTGAGAAAATTCAGTCACTGAGAGTCTCAGGAAAGGTGTTCGTCAAGGTCATTGCATGTCCTGCTGCCGTTATTTTGATGTCTGTTGTAGGCAAATATCTCAATTATTCGTAAAGACTTAAATCAACCACATTTAGTGCAAGTTTCATTATGAATGCAGTTTCAGAGGTCAGAAGACAGAACATTGTCTTCATAACAATCAAAATCAAGAGGCTGCCCTAACTGGCAGAAGATGTGACGGACACATTCAATCGTGAATGTCCTTCCTTGGTGCTTTGTCAATTTCAACAATCATCCTGCTGAACAAAGCAAGTAGAGAGGTAACGGGCACATTAGCTTTGACTGCACAAGGGATTTGAGGGTTGGATCTAAGAGGTGTGTGTTCATGGCTGAAGTCTTCGTCAGGCCTACCGACAGAGTCATCTGTCCTGCTAGTATCCTTATCAAGCATGTCACTAGATCTCAGATAAAGGTTTAGCACTCAAATTGATTTGGAACTCATTGAGTGACAGGACTTTTAGTGAATTAGGGGACAGAGTGTAGAATGGGCCTGTGTGCTAATCTGTCTTGAAGACTGTGATATATCAATGCAATGCATTGCCAGCTTTATCAGACCTCTGCATGAAAGATTTCTACCTTTGCTGGTGACACTTCACAGTCTTGATCTAATGCTAAGGTCATCAAGGGAAGAGACCTTTAGGAGTTTTGATAATTGCAGGGTCCCAAGGGGTTGAATTTCAGCGACCCATGGAACCAACTGAAGCACACTCAGTGAGCGTACAACAAAGAAACCTTGTAACTTCTTGGCCAAAATTTTACATTTGGGAGCTGGGTGTATGGTCGACCAGACTAAATGTAAAATTTCATTAAAATGATATTGGATGTGCTTCCCAGCATCACTGCACGTGCATGCGATTTCAAAGTGGGTGGGCACCTGTGCAAATGAAGTGTGTGTCCACTAATAATTAAAGGCCAATTAAGGCTATTAACAAGGCAATGGACAGCAATTTCACACTGCCCATGCAATTTTTAACTCATCACACAGGCAAAATGGGTGGGTGCCTATCATAATTTTGCATTTCCTCGTCCAAGGATGGGATAAAAGGCCCCTGGGTATTCATCAATTTCTCTGTCATTGCCAGTTCACTTCACTGTGTGAATACAGAGTTGCCGCTGAATTTCTTAGCAATTCTTCAGCTTTTCAAGAATATCTTTGGTGGTGGGTCAGAGGGAGAGCCTGGAAAGGCTCAGGGTGAGGATTTCAAGCTGGATGATTGGAACATTCAGGGGCAGGGGCACCAGGAATGCATTGAGCCAACAAACTTCAGCTAGGCATCTGAGGCATCGATGTTGACTTGAGCCAATGACACTGTCTCCTTTGCACACAATCATTAAATGACAGCTCAAACCAGAACACCAGCTCCATGCAAATCATGTATAAGATTGCAGGTCCAAGCACCACTCCAGGACCCCCGATTCTGCTCCTGTTGCTGCCATTCCATGAGAACTGCCACTCTCTTGGAAGAGGCAGTTTCCTCACCATTATGCATGAACTTGCAGGGCTGACAATCTAATGCCCATTGGCAGGTGCTGGTGCTTGGTTCAGAGAGATGGTTAGATGCTGGTGAACATAGTAAGAAGTCTCACAACACCAGGTTAAAGTCCAACCAATTTATTTGACAGTAAACTCACAAGCTTTCGGGGTTTGCCCTTTGTCAGGTGAAAGCTTGTGAGTTTATTATCAAATAAATTGGTTGGACTTTAACCTGGTGTTGTGAGACTTCTTACTGTGTTTACCCCTGTCCAACGCCGGCATCTCTGCATCGATGCTAGTGCAACAGCAATGTTTTCCTGGAATCTTAACGGGGAATTCTTGGGGTCGCCTTCATCTCCTGAAAATGGCACATCTGTGGAAGGAGATCAGTAAATGCAATCATCATAGTTATTATACGTGCTAGGTGTGCTGCGGAGGTAATAGATTTGTGTTGCATGGTGCCTTCTGCATTGGAACTTCAAAGGATACTCTGGCTGCAGCAGCTCCTTTCTGATGAGAGGAGCCCATAATGTTTCCTGTACCTGTGGCATACACGTCTAGGACCTGCACTCTTACCTTTGTCCACGACCCCCTTCATCATCATGATCAGAGGAGCAAGACAGCCAGTGGCGCACCAGCTCCAGTTAATTACTTTCATACTTTGTTAGCACAAACAGATTTGGGACTCCCCCACTGGTTCTGTGGCATTCTGCCATTTTGGGACTTGTCTTCTGACAAGAAACAATAGAAAGCCTGATTAGTGTTCTGTCTCCCTAAAGGTCCATTTCAGATCCCCTCTTCCCTATCCAGCATTAAACAGGCCATTTCACTGTGGCGCACCATCCCTCCAATGCACTGTGATCTATTGTGCTGACAGTCCAGCCTTAGCTGAGTAGGCTTCAGTGTCAGTCAGCATACACACTCAGACCCTTGAGAGAAATGGGCACCTGACTACATTTCTCTGCGCAGGTCCATGCCATCTATGCACTTACCCTCACTGTCCACAGAAGATCATTGAACCTTTTGTATCACTGAAACCACATGTGGCACACCACATCACACCCACTAACCTTGGCTGTGATCATTGACTGTGTCACCCAGCACTGACCTCCTCCACCAGGAATCCCATCCGAGAAACGGGGCACAGAATGGCCCCTGACTTTCTTCCCACATTCCATGACCACCAACTGCTGATGCCATTGCCAGGCAATGGGAAAGGTATTATAATGGTTGCAGACAGCTCCCTCATCTCCTACCATAACACCCCCTCCCAACCCCTCAGCACAACCCCTCGCAGCTTTCAAGGAGTTGCCAGTTGCCTCTTCAATTTTTAAACATCCCGCCACCACGACCCTTACTGACCCCCCCTTATAATCCTCAACCCCCACTCCCCAGCTGGGCTCCATTGGATCATAATTGGCTGCCCAGCTTTAAATTGTGTTAGTAATGTGATCTCAACCAGGAGAGGGTTTTAAATCTGCTTCTGGCTGTGGCAACTTTGGGTGCACCCTGAACGTAAAATTCAGGTCCTTGCCATGATAAAGATGTCAAGAGTTGTGGCTTACGATGTGTGAATGGTGAGTGCAAAGGTGTGGGGTAGGAGAATGATTATGCCTCATCAATCTGCATTGAACAGCAACCACATGTTCTCATACCTCTGTTCCCTGTTGACCCATTCATCTGGTTAGACCTGAAAGAGTCAACCCTCACTTTGAGAGCAGGTATCAGGGAAAGAGGAGAGCATTCCTGGTGAAGTATGACATTTGACTGCTTATAAGCTGCTATGCTAACACTGACTTAGTGAGGCATGGTAAAATCACTATTCTAATTAAAGTTGCCTAAGATCCTGGGAGAAAAGAATGCTATTTAGATGTGGCCACTTATCATTGGGCCTATTACAGATGATCACCAGGCCTATACATTTAACTATTGTTTAGTACATTTAAATGATCAAACCAATGTCAGGCCGGAACTGATGAGTGTTGATATTAAATTAAGATTACAGAAAACATGAAATTTTGAAGAGAAGTAATGTCTGTGCTTTTCAGCCAGCAAAGGCTGGTAAACCAAAATGCTTAACCACTCGCGAGAAAAAAAAATTCCCTCATGTCTCCATTGCTACTTTTGTCAACTACTTTAATTTGAGCCCTCTCATTCTCGATCCTTTCTCCAGTGGGAACAGTTTTTCCTATTCACTCTGTCCACACCCCTCATGATTTAGAATACTTCTATCAAACCTCCTCTCAACCTTCCATTCTCCAAGGACAACAGTCACAACTTTTCCAACTTTTCCAGCATGATGAGCTATAAGACATGGTTGACATGAGGAATGGCAGGACAACACACTGACAGCTAACTGGTGGCCAGTGCTTAATCTTGCACATGTGGGATTATAGATAATTATACTATGGGAGGACTGAATCAAAAGGTGTTCAGGATCGGACTCTGCTGGGGACCAACATCCCAAATCTTAAATGCCCACGGAGACTGAAACAACTATTAGCAAGACGGGATCCATGAGACTTATGAAACTTAATTCAGCATATATTTACAAGTGTCCAGATTATATACGGTGGGTGTGTATCCATGCTATCTTGTGCAACTTTAACACCTTTTAATTTTTCAAACTCTACTGCCACATCTGAGCTTCTGGCCTGCAGTGAGCGTATAGCTGTCTGGGACCTTTTTAAATATGGCCCCCAGACATTGGACACCCATGAAAGTAACAGTGGAGTGTGCAACTTTCTGCCAGCCCCATCACAAGATTCACCTTGCTCTTCACGAATGTATAAATAATGACCTGAACAGTACAAGATCGCACATGTTCAGTTGTCCTGCCACCCAGAGGGAATCAGTCTGATACTTCCATCCGCCACTGAACTTAGAGTGGAGAATCCTGTCCTATGTATCAGTTGGCATAAGTAGTTGTAATGCAGGAATTCGTTCTGCTTTAGCAGCTTACTTCTGTGTACCCATGCCTTGTTTTGGGAGAGAATCAAAAATAACATCTGGTAAGGTTCCTTCACTCACTAGCCAACTAATTTAACAATGAGTTACATTTTGACATTGGTGTAATGGTAAAAACACAGTTCATGCCAATGCTAACAGATGTTGGTTCTTGATGCTAATGTCTAAATTGTGTGTTAAGCCCAATGAGGCAACTATAACAAGGGCAAATGTCTCACAAAAATTAATCCTGGTGATAGTTCTGATCAAAAAAAAAGCCAGGAAAGGTTATACCTGGTCCCTAACGTGCAAGCCTTCTGATGTTTGTTTCATTTTCCAATAAGCCAAGTTCACTATTGGGAAAAAGAAAGCTCTATTAACTGATAAACTAGAAAGCGAGAGAGGAAATGCTCACTTACACATCCCAAACAAAAATAGTTTATGGTCGCTGTGAAAGTTTGGGGCACTAAGTGGTTGACATTTCTTTAGATACAGAAAATGGTGGAAAATCTCAGCAGGAAATAGAGTAGAAAGCCAGGGGTAGGTGCGAGCTGGGAGAAATTGGACAAAGATGTCATAGGCACAGGTTAATGGGAGTGTCAATGGTAGTGGAAAGAATTAGAGAAGGTGCTGGCAGTGGGATAAAGGTAAGATAGCAGGATGTATCAATGGCAGAACAAAGATCTGTGGAAGCAAAACTTATTAAAAAGTGACATTCTTAGTGCACACTTAAACCAAGATGGCCCTTTGCTCTTGAGGCTGGCTAATCAGATTATGCAACTCAAGACACATCCTGGCTCTCCCAAACACTCTTTAATATATAGAAGCCAGAATTTAGTCAGCACTGCAGGTGCCACAACGATGGCCTGGAAATAACTCTAAGGAAATTGGTCCTGGATTTTTTTAGATGTAACTCATCCTGTCCATCTCCCCAGAACTGACTCCAATCCAAGAATCTAAAGCCTTTCCTCCTGCACCATCTCTCCAGCCACACGTTCAGCTGCTCTATCCACTTATTTCTATATTCATGTGTGCACAGTATTGGTAGTCACCTGGAGTTAACTACTTTTGAGCCCCTGCTTGCTAATTTCCTACCTAGCTGCCTAAACGTTGGACGCAAGACCAGATCTCTCTTTTTACCAATGTTCTTAACACTGATGTGGACCTTGATTACTGCTGGCTATTCATCCTCTCTCCTCAGGGGATGCTCTGTAGCAGTTTCACAACATCCTTGAACCTGGCAACTGGGAAACATGATAATAACCTTGATTCGCATTTGCAACTGTCGAGACACCTGCCTGCTCCCCCATCAAATCTCCCATCACTATTGTTCTTCCAGTCTTCTTCATGCCTCCCATGGACTTGACTCATGTTGCATTCTCCAGATGAACCATCTGAAAGGCTGCACTCAGGACTGTTCTACTTATTTATTTCTTGTATTCTTATCTTGTATTTATTTCTTCTTGACTGACTGATGGCCCTCAATTCTCTCTCTTCCTGCATTCTGTTAAGCTGCAGGGTGATCACATGTGTAAATATGCTATCCACAAAGCTTTCAATCTCATGAATGCACTGGAGTGACATCAACTGCTGGGCAAGCTCCAAAACCCAGAGCTCAAACTGCTGCAGCTGGTAACACTTGCTGCACATATGGTTATCCAGTACACAGGAAAAGTTCTGGCAATCCGACATCGAACAGAATGCACTCTCCAGGGGTTGGAGCTGTCCTGTCATTCCTCCTTTTTATTAGACAATAAAACTTACTTGTTTTTTTTATGCTGTCGCTTAAATATTGGGAGGTTAATTGAAGTGCTTTACTTGAGCCATATGTAAACCTTGAATGATATATAACAGATATATTTTTAATTTCCTAGTTCCTTGGACTATCATCCTAACTTTGTAGAAAGAGAAACAGAGCTACAATACTCACCAATCAATCAACCTTGGTGAAACCACATTTGGGATATTGTGTGCAGAAGAATGTGAAAGCATTGGAGGGAGTGCAGAGGAGATTTACCAGGATGCTGCCTGGTTTGGAGGATAGGTTATATGAGGAAAGGTTGAAGGAGCTACGGCTTTTCTCTTTAGAGCGGACGAGGATGAGAGGCGACCTAATAGAGGTTTATAAGATGATGAGGGGGATAGATAAAGTTGACGTTCAGAAGCTATTTCCTCAGGTAGATGTAGCTGTTAGTAGGGGGCATAACTATACGGTTCATGGTGGGAGATATAGGAGGGAGGTCTGAGATAGGTTCTTTACTCAGAGAATGGTTGGGATGTGGAATAGACTGCCTGCTGTGATGGTGGTTTTGGACACTTTAGGAACTTTCAAGCAGTTATTGGATAGGCATATGGAGCACACCAGAATTATAGGGAGTGGGATAGCTTGGTCTTGGGATTGGACATAGCTCGGCACAACATTGAGGGCCAAATGACCTGTACTGTTCTATGTTCTATGTTAACTCATGGCCTTCCTATAATGTCACAGATTGATCATTTTTGTCTTTCCCTCACTGCATGATCCTGACCTGTTATACTATCCTCCCGGTCTGCTTCACTGCAATCCTGATCTGCTTCCCAATTCTCCTGGAATGCTTCACAGCAACCTGATTTATTACATCAGTCATGCCCTCTGCTTCCATACAAAAATTCCTTTTTGGGTCCCTAATTGGCCCCACTCCTCTTTTTACCATTGTTTTACTAATCACACATCTATAGAAGTTTTTTAGATTTTCTTCATGTTGATTGCCAGTCTCTACTTATAATCTTTTAGATTTTATTTGTTTTTCTAGTTTTTAAAAATTTGTGCTTGGGACATGAACATCGCTGGCTGGCCAGCATTTATTGCCCATTCCTAGTTGCCTGAGGGCAGTTGAGAGTCATCCACATTGCTGTGGCTCTGGAGTCACATGTAGGCCAGACCAGTTAAGGTAAATTTCATTCCCTAGAGGATATTAGCGGCCCAGATGGGTTTTTTCCAACAATCGACAATAGTTTCATGATCATTAGTAGATTCTTAATTCCAGATATTTTTTATTGAATTCAAATTCCACCATCTGTTATGGCAGGATTTGAACCCAGGTCCCCACAACATTAACTTAGTTTCTGGATTAATAGTCTAGTGATAATAACACTAGGCCATCACCTCCCCCTATATTCCCCTCCCCTAAATTACCTTCTGAACCCACTGTATTGATCCTGATTCTCAATTGTATTATCCACTTAACATCGGTCATGTTACATCCTTTGTCTGCTTCATCTTACTCTCAATCTCTTTCACCATCCAGGGATCTCTAGATTTGTTTACCCTATCTTTTCCTGTTATTGGAATTTATCCTCAACTGAACCTGAGTCTCCTCTCCAAAGGCAGCCCAATGTTCAGTGAAAGTTTTTGCATGTCTCAGTCTAACAACAACTTATATTTTTATAACAAATTAAACATAACCAAACAACTCCAGAAAGTTTACCAGCATCAGTGACAAAATTTTCTTACATATGCAAGATCAGAAAAATTCTGAGGGATGGTGGCTTGCTGATTTTTAAAACCTTATTATATGAATCCTGGCCAATAATCAAGCAACATGCTAAATAATTTTTAAAAATGTACCCGTGTTATAAATTCACGGCAAAAGTGTTATGAATTTATAACAAGCAAATTTGTTGCTGTTCTAGCTTTCTGTAAGTCTGTTTTGGCTGCTCAGAAAATGTAGGAATCAAGACAGTCAGCTCAGCATAACCATTTGCTCTCAAATTTTTAAAACTATCTTTATATCAATTGCTATATAACAGTATGTCTTGCATCCTCCAGCCATCAATACTTATCTTTAGATGCCAGGTTTTTACATTTCTGCTTCTCCCTAGCAATTAGAATCCTGATCAATGTCATAAGCGATACAGAAAGTTCAAGCAAAAGAAATCTCCTACTGTTGACTAAAATCTCTGCTCAGAGAATAGTGCAGAAAGAAGTTTGTTTTGTACCACACATTGGAAATATGTAAAGATCTCTGCCTAGTCAAATTAATTATCATAAAAACTCCACAGAAACATCTCAGGCAATATGCACCAAAAATCTTATTAGATTGCAATGTCTTACTACTGTACTAGGAATAGTTAGATTATTAACCATAGTCGACAAAAGACTGGAGGCATCTTTCTCCAATAGGGAGAGACAATGGGTTATATATAGCTTCAGGGGCATCACTCTACATAAAGCATGGGGTAAGTCAAGAAGGCAGTCAGCCAGTATAGGGATTGAACCTGCACTGCCAGCGGCATTCTGCACCATACTCTTGCCATCTATGTTAACTGACACCCACTAGGAATATGTATCCTTACAAAAATGCTTACCTATTGGAAATCCCTGCCCAGAATTATGTTTGAAACAGAAATGTACAGTTTGAGATTTGTCACTACCGATGAGCATCAAATCTTAGAAAAACAGGTGATCTTTGTCCATTGCAAGTTAAGCAATTGACCTTCACTGTAAGTGACCTCTCAGCTCACCCATGATTACAAAGAAAATTGAACTCTCCTTTAACATTTCAGCACACAGCCTGTCACGACTATCAAAAGAAGCAGTGTCTCTGAAATACATAAAGGTCTGTGGGAAAACTTCACTGAGTAAAAAGCCAATGAATAAAGCCAGTCTCCGCTGGAGGAAATCACAATGAAGTTTTAGGATTTTCGACTTCTCTGCCCATTACTACTCCTACACTGCTTTAGCCCCTGCACTCTTTGTACTCGCTTCTGACAGCAGATCTTTTCTTAATCTTTATGGGAAAATGTTATTTCGAGAAAGGTACTTTTAGAGAAATTAATGGGGAATCTGCTAGTAGATAAACCGGACATTCAATTTGATATAAAATGTCCAAACTGTTATTAATCTTGCTTTTCCCTTCAAAGCCTGGTTTAGTTCGTATGATCATTGAGGGTTTTTGCTTTAGAGGCAGTGCTCTATAGTGGAGCATATTGAAGCAGCTCTTGTCAGAATGTTGTAGCACTTCCTCAAGAACACAGGCAAGTACCTTTTTTGGTTTATTTAATTACTCCAAATTCAAGCTTTGAGTTAAAAATAGCATGTCTGAAGATGGACATAATCAAGTTTGATAATGCATAAATCTATTAGCAATTTATTGAATCAAGCATTCTGCACTAAGACCTTGCCAGTTGCATTCCCAGTCCATTCATTAATTCAAATAGCTCTCACACTTCAGTAATATTACTTGTGTTGCAAATTAGTCCCAGTGGATTATGATATGACAAGTACTCTGCCCTGTACTATTTACAAGGTCAGTGGTTGCAAGATTATCAAGTAAAGTCCAGTTAAGTCCTCCTTCTCATGAATCCCTTTAGATATACATCGGTATATAAATGCTGATTAACCACAATGCAAATTACAACCAATTTTATGCTTGCTGGGCAGTTTTAAAATTTTCATGATGCCAAAGCTTTTTGTCTTTCACTTATCAGAAAACTGCAAGAATGCCAGATTTCAAATAATCAAACAATTTATAGTCCAGGCAAAAAGGGTGCTTATTTGTTGGCAGGTCAACTCAGACTGGCTGAGGCATTGCCATGAGAAAGAAAAGGGGATAAGGCAGAGAAGTGAAACATTGCTTGATTGACAGTTTTATGAAGTTATAACAAGTTTTTTCTGGGTTTTTTTAATGACTCATAAGAACATAAGAACATAAGAACATAAGAAATAGGAGCAGGAGTAGGCCATCTGGCCCTTCGAGCCTGCCCCGCCATTCAATAAGATCATGGCTGATCTGTCGTGGCTCAGTTCCACTTTCCCGCCCTCTCCCCATAACCCTTAATCCCCTCTCTTATCAAAAACCCATCAACCCGCTTCTTAAAAATATTTAGCGAGGCAGCCTCCACCACTTCAACGGGCAGAGAATTCCAGAGATTCACCACCCTTTGAGTGAAGAAGTTCCTCCTCAACTCCGTTCTAAACCGCCCCCCCCTTTATCTTGAGGCTGTGCCCCCTAGTCCTACTATCCTTTCTGAGCGGGAAGAGTCTCTCCACCTCTATCCTATCCATCCCATTCATCATCTTATACGTCTCAATGAGATCTCCCCTCATTCTTCTAAACTCTAACGAGTACAAGCCTAGTTTATTCAGCCTCTCCTCATAGCTCAACCCCCTCAACTCCGGTATCAGCCTAGTAAACCTCCTCTGCACTCCCTCCAAGGCCAAAATATCCTTGCGCAGGTGCGGCGCCCAAAACTGCACACAGTACTCCAGCTGCGGCCTCATCAATGCCCTATACAGCTGCAGCAAGACCTCCCTACTTTTATATTCAATCCCCCTCGCTATGAAGGCCAGCATCCCATTCGCCTTCCTGACCACCTGCTGCACCTGCAGGCTGGGTTTTTGCGACTCATGCACAAGGACCCCGAGGTCCCTCTGCACCGTCGCCTGCTGCAGTTTTTCGCCACGTAAGTAATAGTCCTTCCTACCATTCTTCCTACCAAAGTGGACCACCTCACACTTGCCAACATTAAATTCCATTTGCCATTTCCTGGCCCATTCGCCCAGCCTATCTAGATCCTTCTGCAGACTCTCCACACCCTCCGCACAATTTGCCTTTCCCCCAATCTTGGTGTCATCAGCAAATTTAGACACCCTACACTCGGTTCCCTCCTCCAGATCATCTATATAAATGGTAAATAGCTGAGGCCCCAGCACCGACCCCTGGGGACTCAATGTTTATTTGCATAAGATATGGGGTGGGATTTTCTGGCCATGCTCGCCCCAAGACCAAAACATCCCACCCGGGGCCAATGGACCTTTGCATGGTAAAGTTCTGTCCAAAGAGGTGTCAAATACAAATAGCTTTTGTTATTGATACTTTAAAGGGTAGGTTGATTGACATTTTTATAGTGCTGTTCCAACTATAGTTTTTTTAAAAAAATGAGTGAATGCTTTTTTAACTGGTTTTGCATATGTCATTGTAACTATAGAGTTCAATGGCTCTGCACAGAGTGTATACTGGATGAATGGGTATGAAAATCCAATGTGTTGTGGAGGTATGTGGGACATGGAGTTTGCATGGGGTGTGGGGTGGAAGTGCAGTTGGTGATGGGATGTAAGGGCTAGAGGGTCAGAAGTGTAAGCAAACAAATCAGTCGAAGTCCCAGAGTACCAAAGTGGTCCTTTTTAACAAGTCCACCCTGGCACCTGCCTGCCTCCAATCTGCTTCTGGTGGGAAATGAGTCTCAGTCTACCCTGCACCTGCCTCCCTAGAGCTCTGACAGGGCACTTTCAGAGGTGGATCTGTTGAGTCGGGAAATTTCCCAACTCGAGCTACACACTTCAGTAATGAAAATCTAGTCCAAAACAAGGAAGTCATGAAAAATCTGTAGAAAGCACTGGTTGAGCCTCAACAGGGGCATGGTGTCTGGTTGAGGGCACCATGTTTTTGTAAGGATATGAAGGCATTAGAAAAAGTACAGAAAAAATTAATGAGAATTGTTTAAATGATGGGGAATCTCTGTTTCATGGTTAAGCTGGAGGAGCTGGGGTTACTTTCCTTGGAAAAGAGAAGATTAATGAAGGACTTGACAGAGCTGTTCAAAATCATGAAGGGCCAAGACAGCATAGCTTGAGAGAAACTGTCCCTGTTTGCAAAAGATTTGAAAACCAAGGGCACCAATTTAATGTGATTGGCAAAAGGAGTAACAGTAATATGAGGAAAGATTTTTCTATGCAGCACACGATTAGGATATGGAATTCATGGCCAGGATAATTATCCAAAAGGAAAAGTTAGTAAGGATATAGGGAAAAAGTAGGGGAGTGCAACTAAGTGAGTTGCTCTTGCAGTGAACCAGCCTGGAAAGGATTAGCTGCACAGTATCCCACTGCATTGTAATCATTCTGCAATTATATGACCAGCTAACACTGGAACCCAAGGGAAATTGGTTGGTCCACACTTCAGTTCATATAGGGAGGGAGCAGGAGGTGGGTCTCATAGAGAGCATAAGCTCAGAGAGATCATGAGGGGTAATTGAAGGGAAACTAGAGAAAGTTGCAAAGGCCTTTAGCATAGGTTTGGCCCAGTGGGCGAGTGCAAGGGAGTGTAGGTGCAAAGGTAACCAATTGGGTCATCTTAAGCTCAGTAACAATGGAGCTCACGAGTTATTTGAAAGGATGATGGAGGATACAGGGAAGCATGGAATAAACGGTGGCTTGCAGTGGAGAAAAGAAGTCAGCTTTTCCATGATGATCCTGGAATTCTGAGCATTTCTCATTAACAAGAGATAGACCCAATATAGTTTTTTGTGGACCAGCCAAATCAGGCATTGAATGGCTAATCCAGTTGTCATACATATCTTTTCAAGTTGTGTCCCTTGAACTTAATGGAGCAGAGATGGTGCACTGAGGTACTGGCCAAGGTGAGAGAGGGTAAAGGTTTTATTGGGGATGAGGATATTAAAGGTGAAGTGGGGATGTAATTGAGCAAAGCAATGGCTGCGGAAAGCTTTTAGTGACAGTTGGGATTTTGAAAGTGTAGTTGTAAAGTAAATGGGGAATAGTCGCTTTTCCATGATGACTACTGCATTGTCCTAATCATGTTAGGAGTTGTGGTTTCAAATAAAAAGCTAATGCGTGGTTTGCACGCGTTGATTCAAATTAACAACAGAATTATTCTGGGACCGCTTGCCTGTACAGAGTGTGACGATACTGTGCTTTTAAGAAATGTATTTCTATCATGTTTCTGTGCAGGATGTTTCTAGCAGGCCCTCCTATTTTATCAGTGCTGCTTTGTCTATAACTGGCATGCTGTATTGTTAGTGCAGCAGCACAATTGCTTTTAATTGCTAGAATGTTAGCTTTATTCTGAACTAATGCTGTTCTTGGTGTTCCCCTGGAATTTTGCAGACCGGGGCTTGATTGGGATGATTGACGTGTATGGTCATGTAATAGAGTGAAGTCAGGCTTACACAGAATATTCAAGCTTAGATGTTGCTTTTGAGTTGAGATAGAGCAGTCTCTCTCTTTTCTGTTCTTGAAGTCTGGAGGCTGAGAGCTGCCAGAGACTAGGTTTACTCTGCTTTACTGTTTTGAGGATATATCATAGAATCATAGAATCCCGGCAGTGTAGAAGGAGGCCATTCGGCCCATCGAGTCTGAACTGATTGCAATCCAGCCAGGCCCTATCCGCTGAATCCCACTATTTACCCTGCTAATTCCCCTGATACCTAACTCGCACATATTTGAACAGTGGGAGGAAACTGGAGCACCCAAAGGAAACCCACACAGACACAGAGAGAATGTGCAAACTCCATACGGAGAGTCACCCAAGGCTGGAATTGAACCCATGTTCCCAGCGCTGTGAGGCAGCAGAGCTAACCACCGTGCCACTGTGCCACCCAATCCTTCTCCTATATCTGTTCTCTGGATTTTTATCCAGGTTTTAAAAAGCTGGAAATCTAGTATCACATAAGCATCTTTGGTTTCTGTGCTAACTGGTTCTACAGAAGGGATTTATGTCTATGGTGGATACAATAGGACAGCTAGCTGTTAAGAAGTATACTTTGTCATGTTTAATATTTTAATTGGTAAAAGTTATGCTAATTCTTTTTGTTATACCGTAACCATGTTCTTAAATAAAGTTTGTTTTCATAAAAACTTTCTAGTGGGTCACTTGAATCTATCTGGAGTGAAACACCTTATGCTCACCCTAATGCCAAAATCAAGTGTAAAAATTAGGATCTAGGCTAATTTTATGAAGTACCTTGGAATTACTGATCTGGTCCTTAATAAGAGTACCACCTCAAACTAAAAGCAGGAGCTCATGAAACCCCTCCCAATTGCATCACCAGCATATCATGTGATCATCTCTCAAAGCAATCATGTAACCATTTAAATATATAATAAATATAGAAGGAGGTGGGGTTGAGATATGGAAGGGCAACCTATGGGAAGTGTGCAACTCCCAATATTTATTTTTCATCTTTTCAACTCTTCTACATGGTACAGCCCCTGTGGCTTCTGCAGAATGAGAGATAGGCTGGTCAGATCTCTGTTCCAACTGATCTATTGCTCGTGGTGATGTTTGGAATCTGTAAGGGTTCCACCTGCACATATAGAATCATAGAGTCATAGAGGTTTACAGCATGGAAACAAGCCCTTCAGCCCAACTTGTCCATGCCACCCTTTTTTAAAAACCCCGAAGCTAATCCCAAGTGCCCACATTAAGCCCATATCCCTCTGTACCACGCGTACCCATGAAGCTATCTAAACGCTTTTTAAAAAATAAAATTATACCCACCTCTACTACTACCTCTGGCAGCTTGTTCCAGACACTCACCACCCTCTGTATGAAATAATTGCCCCTCTGGACATTTTTGTATCTCTCCCCTCTCACCTTAAGCCTAAGCCTAGTTTTAGATTCCCCTATCTTTGGGAAAAGATATTGACTATCTACCTTGTCTATGCCCCTCATTATTTTATAGACCTCTATAAGGTCACCCCTCAGCCTCCTATGCTGCAGAGAAAAATATTCCAGCCTATTCAGCCTCTCCTTATAACTCAATCCATCAAGGTAGCATACTAGTAAATCTTTTCTGCACTCTTTCTAGTTTAATAATATCCTTTCTATAATAGGGTGACCAGAATTGCACACAGTATTCCAAGTGTGGCCTTACCAATGTCTTGTACAGCTTCAACAAGATGTCCCAACTCCTGTGTTCAATGATCTGATCAATGAAACCAAGCATGCTGAATACCTTCTTCACCACTCTGTCCATCTGTGACTCCACTTTCAAGGAGCTATGAACACATACCCCTAGATCTCTTTGTTCTGTAACTCTCCCCAATGCTCTACCGTGAACTGAGTAAGTCTTGCCCTGGTTCAATCTACCAAAATGCATCACCTCACATTTGTCTAAATTAAACTCCATCTGCCATTCATCAGCCCACTGGCCCAATTGATCAAGATCCCATTGCAATTGGAGATAACTTTCTTCACTGTCCACTATGCCATTAATCTTGGTGTCATCTGCAAACTTACTAACCATTTCCCCTATATTCTCATCCAAATCATTAATATAAATGATAAATAACAGTGAGCCCAGCACTCATCCCTGGGGTACACCGCTTGTCACAGGCCTCCAGTTTGAAAAACAACTCTTTACAACCACCCTCTGGCTTCTGTTAAGAAGCCTCACCCTGGATCCTGTGATATTTAAATTTATGCAGCAACGTACCATGCGATACCTTAACAAAGGCCTTGCTAAAGTCCATGTAGACAAAATCAACTGCGCTGTTCCCATCTATCTCCTTGGTTACCCATTCAAAAGACTCAATTAAATTTGTAAGACATGATTTTCCACTTACAAAGCAATGCTGACTGTCCCTAATCAGTCCTTGCATCTCTAAATGCCTGTAGATCCTATCTCTCAAAATACCTTCCGACAATTTACCCACCACAGATGTGATATGCGGGGCAGACCTAGCCATTGGGATATGATGTTTAATAGGTGGATATTCATTCAACGAATCATGCAGCAGAAGTCATTCTGTGATTCTCAGTTCTTTTATTGTTATGCTATAGTTTAGCACAAATACCAGTTTCCACTCTTCCTTTCTGGATCCTCTCCCTGCCCAGAAGCAACTTCCTCCTGGGGAAAAACTCAACTCTTAAGTACAAGCTTCAATGAGCATCAGCTGTTCTCAACTTGCTCTGGTTTACTCTAATAGGGACCTGCATTGCCAGATTCCTTTTCTTAAGAAAGAAAAAAATATATAGTTAGATAAAAGGACATAGATAGAGAGTATAGGGAAAATAAATAATTTCAGTTTCCCCACTCTCACATAATGAAACACCCTTCTTCTAGAACATTTTAAACGTTTTTTCTGGAGAGGCATTCCTCTTAGTGGAATGATCAGAAAGTTGATGATCAGAGTTTAGCCACCTTAGCTTAGAGATTTGTTTCTTCTCCAACATTTGTTTTAAACGTGCAATGTCTATCTTAAGCCTTTTATCATTTTCACATTATCCCATAAAGATCAAAAATCTATGTAACATTCCATTGGTAATATTGTATCAGTCTCTTTTTTATACAACATTTCCTCCAAGATCTTAGACCAATAGGGCACAATGTCAACAGAATCAGCAAGAGGAAGAGTTTCAGTGGCTAGCATGTTTTTCACCCCTCTCCTTATCTTCTTTTCCACCCAGTCTGGGAGTGGGGTTGGGTGGGGAGGGGGGGCAACTTTTCCCATCCTTTCCCACAGGAAATATCACAAACCTCTTGCACTGGAAAATCCATCGCCAAAGATTTGCATCACTAAAATTGATTAATTTTACATTATTGCTATCATGCAAAACTGGGAAATTCAGCATACATTTCTCTATTTTTGTTTTTAAAGTTTTAGTTGCCCCCCAGGCACCCCCCACCTTTAGATTTTTCAGGACTTAAGTTTCAGCACATCAAAATTTGTGTATGGTCTTGTCTCAATTGAGCTGTCTGATGGGACTCCTCAGCTGTTCCATTTCATCCTTAGTAGCAGTCATTTCTTTCTCTCCAGACCTGGTATGACTAATTGTGATAGAACAGACATTGTCCAAGTTCGATTGCTGATGTAAAATTACATCTGACTCAATTTGCTTAATCTCCATATTTGCAAACCCCAGAAGTTTGACCGCCAAATTTAAATTCCTTCCTAATTTGAATAATATTTTTTTAAAAGTCATTAGTGCTTCCCCATAAATATCGTCCACATGCCCAAAAATTTCACCTTCCAGTGCCAGTAAAACATGAGTGGGTCCGCCTTCAGTTGTGCACACCCTAACTTAAACAGAGATGCTCTGGCTGAAAAATACCACACCTGTGAGGCATCATTTAACCCATAAATATATTTATTCAATTTCCTGAACTTCCCCTCTATTCCTGGTGCTTCCATCGAGGTTGGGAGAATACATTCCTCTTGTGCAGGTTGCGTTGAAGGAAAGCCGCTGTGATATCCATGGAGGTACACTTCAAAATCACCTTGCCAGCAGTGGGAGATATCTCTAAGTCCTCCAAGCATTCCTCAAAACTTCAGGCTACCAAGCTAGCCTTATCTTCTTAGGTCCCTCTGCTGGGTCTTTTCTGTACAAATCCATTTGTGTGACAGAGCAGGTTGACTTCCATCATCATCCTCTGAATAGAGCTCAAATTCTTTCCAACTTTGTAACTCTCTTAGTTTAGCCTCTTTTATCGACCTATCTTCTAATCCATCAATAGCTACAAATACCTCTTAATCACGGGACTTCCATTTCTGTCCCTTGTCCGGGAAGGCTGTCCATTTCCCATGCTACACTGTCAGCTTGTCAAGCTGCAGCCTCTTATCTTTTGTTGAGATCTCCCTGGACTACTCTTACCAGATCTACTAGAGATTTTTAATAATGTACATGATATTTTCCTCTTCCAAAATGTAACTCCCGAATCATTACTCAAATTTGAGTTGCATTTTCTTGCTCTCCAGTCTTGTACTCCAATCCATGGCTCTCATCTCTCGTCCTTCACCTTGGACATTTAACAATTTTTATATTCTCCTGTAGACTTCCCTGCACATCCCACTATTATAGTCTCCATCTAGTTTGATCCATCTGACCTCCTGGAACCCACCCACAAACTCCATCAATCAATTCCTGCCTGAGATTATTTTCTCATGTTCTTCATGATACAAATTGGATACAAAATTTGCTTAAGAAGACAGAGGGTGGTTGTAGAGGGTTGTTTTTCAAACTGGAGGCCTGTGACCAGCAGTGTGCCTCAGGGATCAGTGCTGGGTCTACTGTTATTTGTCATTTATATTAATGATTCGAATGAGAATTTAGGAGGCATGTTTAGTAAATATGCAAATGACACCAAGACTGGTGCATAGTGTACAGTGAAGAAGGTTATCAAGGATTGCAATAGGATCTTAATCAATTGGGCCAGTGAGCTGATGAATTGCAGATGGGATTTAATTTAGATAAACGTGAGGTGATGCATTTTAGTAGATCAAACCGGTGCAGGATTTCATAGAATCATAGAAACGCTACAGTGCAGAAAGAGGCCATTTGGCCCATCAAGTCTGCATCAACCACAATCCCACCCAGGCCCTACCCCTATATCCCTACGTATTTACCCGCTAATCCCTCTAACCCACACTCTCAGGACACTGAGGGGCAATCTTAGCATGGCCAATCCTGCACATCTTAGGACTGTGGGAGGAAACCAGACCACCTAAAGGAAACCCACACAGACATGAAGGGAATGTGCAAACTCCCCAAAGACAGTCACCTAAGCTGGGAATCAAACCCAGGTCCCTGGAACTGTGAAGCAGCAGTGCTAACCACTGTGCTACCATGCCCATGGTAGCACAGTGGTTTTACTCAGTTAATGGTGGGCATTGGGGAGGGTGATAGAACAAAGAGATCTAGGGGTATAGATTCATAGCTCCTTGAAAGTGGAGGCTCAGGTGGACAGGTTGGTGAAGAAGGAATTTGTCATGCTTGGTTTCATTGATCAGAACATTGAATACAGGAGTTGAGACACCTTGTTAAAGTTGCACAAGGCATTAGTAAAGCCACACTTGGAATACTGTGTACAATTCTGGTCACCCTGTTGTAGAAATTACATTATTAAGCTAGAAAGAGTGCAGAAAAGATGTGGATTTGATGTTTTGAGTTATAAGGAGAGGCTGGATAGACGTTTTTCCCTGGAGTGTAGGAGGCTTTGGGGTGGTCTTATAGAGGTCTATAAAGTACTGAGGGGCATAGATCAGCTAGGAAATCAATATCTTTTCCAAAAGATAGGGGAGTCTAAAACTAGAGGGCATAGGTTTAAGGTGAGGGGGAGAGATACAAAAGGGTCCAGAGGGGCAATTTTTCACACAGAGGGTGGTGAGTGTCTGGAAAAAGCTGCCAGAGATAGTAGTAGAGGCAGGTACAACTTTGTCTTTTAAAGACCACTCAGCCAGTTACATAGTTAGGATTGGTGTAGAGGGCCATGCGCAGGCAATTGGGACTAGCTTAATGGTTAAAAACTTGGTAGCAGGTACAAGTTGGGCCAAAAGGCCTGTTTCCATGCTGTAAACCTGCATGTTGGAATGTATTTCTTGAGCTCTCAAATCTTGCCTTCTGGCTCCATGTTGTGTGAAAGTACAGGATGCCTCATTATCATCACCTTCTCTCACATTCTCAGAGTTTGAAAGTTCATAACTCATCCCTGTTACCTGTGAAGAATGTGCTTTCATTATCTGATTCCCATGCTGTATTATTAGAATTTTTCTGTCACATCCAATAATTTTTCCTGGACTTCACCATTCCCTCCATCCTCTCAACAATGAACCAGGTCACCACAACTGAAATCTCCCCCATACAGTCTTGCACAATGTCTTAAATCTTTCCTATTTTTCCTGATGCTTCAGCTTTGATAAACACATTCTACCAATATGTAGCACATTTAAGTGTGTAGAGAAGGTAGGGCTAATAATGGTTCTCTCTAATACTAGAGAATAATCGTGGTGTTGAAAACAATTTTGGATTCCAGCATTGTACTAATTGGTGTGGGCTTGTGGTGATTGACCCTCTAAGGGCAACACAGCAAAGGAATTTTTTGCATGTACTGCCCATGCCAATGCTATTTCTGACTTGCAGTTTGGCTAATCGTCCTGTATTTTATGTAATATTTCACCAATTATGGCATGGTTTCTTTCCCACAAGCCATTGCTGAACAGACTTCCTGCAGCATTATAAGAACATAAGAAATAGGAGCAGGAGTAGGCCACCTAGCCCCTCGAGCCTGCCCCGCCATTCAATAAGATCATGGCTGATCTGTCGTGGCTCAGTTCCACATTCCCGACCTCTCCCCATAACCCTTAATGCATGCCAATAATATTTAAGTTCTCACATATATCCCTAAACATGTCATTCACAAATTCACCTACATTATCTGTTAAGAATTGTATTCGTGAGCCAATGTCTCTGCCAACCAACTTCTCTATGACTTTATCCACTATTGTCCATCTTGTCTTTGTTGTTTATTACCGTGGATATGCCATATGTTTGCCATATTTACAAAATGTAACAAATAAATACTGCTATCCTTGTCCCATCCCTTGAGGACCATTGCTATCACTCTGTTAAATTACTAGGCTAATGTAGCACTTACAACCATGATGATATTTTCCAATATTTAATACATATATCACATGGAGATATGATCTGCTCTACTAGGGATTCATATTCTTTTTACATAGCTCTGGCATCCTTTAGTGCCACTTTTAATTTTTGCATTGAAGGATAGACAAATTGTTTGCACAATTCTAGATGATTCTCCTTTTCTTAACATGTCTCTTATCTCCAGAGGTCAATAATATTTATTGAACTTCTTGATGGGAAACTTCTAGTTTCCTCATCAGAATATAGTGAACTGTAGTTCACCACTTTGCCAAAGACAAATGCTTTGTTATTCTCCATGTACAATCACATTTTTGAAATACTTACTTAGCAATAACAATGTCACTCTGGACCACATCAGTGCAGATGAAATACTGCACACTCATAACTTCACATGGAAGGGCCGCTCTCTTTAAAGATGTTAATGTATTACCATCCCCAAATCAAAAGAATGTGGCGCTTTCACACTCCTCTACTGTTATTTCCTTTATCAGGGGTTTCCAAATACTCATTTAGCCAATTGACCTTGCACACTGTTGAGGTACAGCCACTATGTAGTACAATATACTTGAATGAATTGGCAACCAAGGTATTTATGAATAAAAGCAAAATACTGCGGATGCTGTAAGTCTGAAATAAAGACAGATGCTGGAAAATCTTAGCAGGTCTGGCAACATCTGTGGAGAGAGAAAGAGAGCAAATGTTCCAAGTCAATATGACTTCTTCAGAGCCATGGGCCAACTTAAGTTTTAGGTCACTAATACAATACTTTCTTGCCATTCATCCTTATCATAATCATCAGAACTATTTCATGAGTTGTTTCAAATACTTGATTCCTGATTTTTGGACGATTCCTTACATAGGGATTGCAAATTAACAATCAATCAAGAAGCTCGGATAGACAGATACTCCATTCCTAGAATTGAGGACCTCTACGTCAAACTAACCTAGGGCCTAAAATACACCACGTTAGTCTCAGTCACACCTACTAGCTGGAGTTAGATGAAGATTCCCAGAGGTTAGTTACTTTCAACACACACAAGGGTTTACACCAATATACAGGTTTCATTTTTGGAGCTTCATCTTTCTGTGCCATTTTCCAGCATACAATGCAAAGTTTACTGCAGGGCATCCCTAAAGTAGTGGTTTATCTGAATGATGTTCTTATTACTGGAGCCTCAGCTGAGGAACACAGATCAAACTTAGAGGAAGCTTTGAGAAGATTTAAAGGAGTGGGTGTCCTTTGAAAGAGAGAAATGCACTTTCCAGGCTGATGAAGTTACATACTTGGGTTTCAGAGTAGATGCTAAAGGTTTACATCCTTTGGAAGATAAAGTTAAAGCCATGAAGGAGGTTCCACAGCTAAAAAAAAGTCAGAATTAAAATGATTTCTAGGAATGGTGAATTATTACGGTAGACTTTTATAAAATGTGTCTACCGCTTTAGCCCCACCTTACCAGCTGTTACAGAAACATCAGCATTGGAAGTCGGGAGAAGAATAAAAAGACACTTTGCAGTTGCCGGCTCTGTTGACCTCATTGATCCAAACGAGCCATTAGTAGTTACCTGCGATGTACGACTCATCACCATCTGGAGTGGGAGCAGTTTTGTCCCACAGGATGCCTGATGGAGTGGAAAAGCAAATTTCCTCTGCATTGAGAACATTATCAGATGTGGAAAAATAGTACTTCCAGATAGATAAAGAAGGTTTGGCTGTAATCTATGCAGACAAAAATTTCCATCAGTATATTTACGGATGAAGTTTCACAATAGCATCAGATCACAAACTATTGTTAGGGTTATTCAGAGAAAATAAGCCACTGCCATTAATTGCCTCAACAATGGTACATAGGTGCGCTCCATTATTAGCAGCGTGGAGTTATATTTTCCAACATTGGCCAGGGACACAAATATCAAATGTAGATGCACTCAGCCATTTGCACTTGCCCCAGACAGTATCATCACCACTGGTCCCACAAAAGGTAGTGTTGATGCTGCACCTGATAGAAACTTTGCTGGTCTCAGCTAAACACAGAAAAATCTGGACCAAAAGAGACCCAGTGTTATCAAAAGTTAAGCTGGTGATGTTATATTGGCAATACGATAAGTCAGAGCAATTTAAACCTTACCAACAAAGAAGAACAGAGATAATGGGTGGGATTTTATGGCCTTGCTTGTCCCGAAACCATAAAATCCCGCCAGCAGTCAACAGACCTTATCATGATCCGCCCCTCGCTTTAAGCCATAGCAAGCCACCTTCAGTCTATTACAACCAATGACATACAATAGCAGCAGTTTGTACCATCTACTAGAAGCAGTGCACACTATGGAAACTCACCAAGGCTCCTAGGACAGCACTTTCCTAACCTACAACCACTACTAACTGGAAGGACAAGGGCAGCAAATACGTGGAAACACTATTACCTGGATGTTCCCCTCCTAGCCACATACCACCTTGACTTGAAAAGATATCACAGTACCTTGACTGTCACTGTCAAAATCCTGAAACTCCCTCCCTATCAGGACTATTGGGTGTACTGACACCACATGGACTGTAGAGACTCAGATTCAAGAAGGCAGCTCACCACCAGCTTAAGGGCAATAGGAATGGGTGATAAATGTTGGCCTAGCCACCAATGCCCACATCACATGAATGATTTAAAAACAATAATGGACATGTTCAGGAGATTGGATGCAGGTCATATTGACAGCCTACTCAAGGGTCAGCAAAACGTGAAGTCATCCAATAAGATCTAACATCTGCAACTTTATTTCATTAGGATTTCCATGAGTTTGCATTGGCTAATTTGCTATAAATCGTCCAAACTGGCATAAAAGATGAATGAGTTTTATGCAGAAATTACATCACACATAACTCGTACTTCTGTGATGAATATCTTAAATGCAAGTTACCCTGGAAGCCAGCCCTGCTCACAAAACTGACGATTCCCTAGAACAATATGATGAGCAGAGCAATATTTTCTTCATTTGTTCATGGGATGTGTGCGTCACTGCGTGGGCCAGCATTTATTGCCCATCCTTGGATCTGGAGTCATTTGTAGGACAGACCAGGTAAGAATGGCAGATTTCCTTCCCTAAAATCAGTAACGAACCAGATGGGTTTTTAACAACAATCAACAATGGTTTCATGGTCATCGGTAGGTTCTTAATTCCAGATTTTAATTAAATTCAAATTGCACCATCTGCCATGGTAGGATTCAACCGAGGTCCCCAAAGAATTACCGACTCTAGTCCTGTGCCAATACCACTACTCCACTCCTCCCCTTAAATAGATAGCATATGTCCACTGATTGAACCTACTCAAGAAGGTTCTTGACATTGTGATTTTTTAAGTGCAAGGCATTAGTGGGCATGTTTTAAATTTTTTTAATGGTGAACGCACCAGTGAAACTAGTAAATATGTCAGTATAATTTTTAGACCATTTTAAGTGATTTTAAAGTCAAATTAGGTGGTGGTCTTTACGGTTATTAAAATGTTTATATTTTATATAATAAAAATGCACTCAAATATGAAAAGGGATTTTTTGATGCAAGGGGAAAACTCAAAACAATAATGATACAAAACACTGAGCAACTGTGTTAGTTCAGAAGAGTTTACATTTCTGAAAGCCAAACTAGTTTGAATATAAAATTGAACTATTGCTTCACTTCAGAAAATCAGCACAACTTACATCCAGTTTGCCAATTGCATCCAAAGCAGAAACTATTTGTCTATGTGTTTAATTACAACTTCTCAATGTAAGCTATTATGTCAATGCGTTCTAACTATATCTGGTTAATCTCTCTCAAATGAGTCTGCGGAATAACATTTGTTTACTCACTGATGAGAAACTATGGGAATTAGTTACAGCATTCCTTCTTAACTCTTCTCAGTAAATTCAAAACACAAGCCTATTCATACCATTGCCTCCCTATAGTTCCTTTGATTAATTTATTGTTTATTTCAGTCTCTCCTCATGGATGCTTTATGAGGTAATGTCTCAACCAGTCCAGTCATAATATGATATAGTCATTGCAGAATCAGTACTGATATGTGGATATATATTTTAATAGCATCCTGGGGCTATTTTAACTGGTACACCTGCACCTACACCATCTGCCATAGCAGATTGAAAGTAAGAGGTCCTATGGCTATATTCGAAGAAAAGCAAATACTGGCCATCTAGCCAGTATTTATCCCTTAGCCAATACCACTGAAACAGATCATCTTGTCATTTATCTCGTTGCTATCTATGGGAGACGATTCTGCGTAAAGTCAACAGTTGTGTTCCTTACATTATAGCAGTGATGATCCAGCAAACACTCGTCATTGGCTGTGAAGCATGTTGGGACATTCTGATGTTGTGAAAGGGACTATGGGCTGAATATACTTCCCCACATTGGGAGTGTTCACTGCTTTACAGAGTGTGACATGGGGTGTGATGACATTGGGCACTGTTCGTGATAATCCAGTATGCTGGCAGATCAGAAAGTCAGAAGCCCACCTGTGTTATTTAAATTGTAATGGAGAAGGCAATTAAGGTTATTAATGACCCAAAGCACAGCTATAATATATTCAGAAGACAATAATACACCTTCAGGATGAGAGCCATAGCAGGTGGGCAAACTTGTTGGGCTGGGTTTTAAAACTGAAACTGTGTCTCAGTTTTGTTACAGAAACATAGAAACTAGAAACAGGAGTAGGCCATTCGGTCCTTCAAGTCTGCTTCACTATTTGTTTTGATCATGGCTGATAATTGATTACAATATCCTGATCCCCATTTCCCCTCATACCACTTTAGCCCCGACTGCTATACCTGATTTATTATTGAAATCAGAAAACAATTTGGCCTCAGCTACATTCAGTCGTAGTGAATTTCACACATTCACCATCCTTTGAGTGAAGAAATTTCCCCTCACTTCAGTTCTAAAGGTTTACCCGTTACCCTCAAACTATGACCTTTTAGTTCTGAACTCCCCCACCATAGACAACGTTCTTTCTGAATCTACCCTGTCTAACCCTGTTAGAATTTTACAAGTTTCTAAGAAATCCTCTCTCACTCATCTAAACTCCAGTGAATATAATCCCAACCAATTTAGTCTCTCCTCATATGTCAGATCTGCCATTCCAGTTAATACTTTTCTGAGTGCTGATGTGAATGAGGAGAGGAAACTTGTGGACATTGTTTTATTTGACAGACTCTTCTTTGATTCAGAGGGCTCTTTTGATTGGTTATTTTCCTGTCCATTACCCAGGAATGCAAAGTCTCTGAGGCATTGTGGTCCCAGCTGGAGACAGAACATCCATGGGAACGATAGAAGGATTAGGAGTAGGAGGAAGAGGAGAAGGGTGACAGTAAGAAGGCAACACAGGAAGCCTCAGAATTCTGTAGTTTATCATGAAGGGGAGAGTCCAGTATCAGACTCTGAGGATTAGGGGAACCCAGAAGCCCTCAGTGGAGGTAGGGAACTTTATGTTTTCCCCAGAAGTATGCAAGCAGTGATTTAGCTACCACAACTGATTGAGACTCAGTGCAGGAGAAGAAACAAGTTTTTAAGAACCCTTTGACATTACTTTGAGAGATACTTATGGGGAGTTGGCTCCAGCTGTGCTCAGCAGAAATTTATTCCTATGGTCAAAAGGGATAGTAGGAAGAGAGGTAATAAGCCGTGGATAACGAAGGAGGTGAAGGAAAGTGTTAAATTAAAAGCGGAGGAATTTAGAGTAGCTAAGAGTAGTGGGTGAGAAGAGGATTGGGAGAGGTTTAAATGTCAACAAAGATTGACAAAGAAGTTGATAAAGAAGGGTAGGAGAAACTATGAAGCTGGGCTAGCGCTTAATATAAAAAAGGATAGCAAGAGTTTTTATAAATATATAAAAAGGAAGAGGCTGGCTAGGGTGAACGTTGGTCCTTTAGAGGATGAGAAAGGGGACCTAGTGGTAGGGGATGAGGATATGGCTAAGGTATTGAATAACTTTTTTGTTTCTGTCTTCACGGAGGAGGACGTGAATAATTTGCCGGGTGTTAGCAATGGAAAGGTGGTAGGACTGGAGGGTCTTAATGACATTACTGTTACTAGAGAGGCGGTGCTCGACAGGCTGGAGGGGCTGATTGTGGACAAGTCCCCAGGACCGGATGGAATGCATCCGAGGATTCCGAAAGAAATGGCGGAGGTGATAGTGGATGCCTTGGTGGTTATTTTCCAGACGTCGCTGGATTCCGGGGAAGTGCCGGATGATTGGAAAACGGCTAATGTTACACCGTTGTTTAAGAAGTGTGCCAGGCAAAAGGCGGGGAATTATAGGCCGGTTAGTTTAACGTCTGTGGTAGGTAAAATGTTAGAATCTGTCATTAAGGAGGAAATTGCGAGGCATCTTGAAGGGAATTGCTTGATAGAGCAGACGCAGCACGGTTTCATTAAAGGGAAGTCGTGTCTGACAAATTTACTGGAGTTCTATGAGGGTGTGTCTAGGGCGGTGGATAGAGGAGAGCCGGTGGATGTGGTCTTTCTAGATTTTCAGAAGGCGTTTGACAAAGTACCTCACAAGAGGTTATTGCAGAAGGTCGAGGGACATGGAGTTGGGGGTAGGGTGTTAGCGTGGATAGAGGATTGGTTGTCAAATAGGAGGCAGAGAGTGGGGGTCAATGGGTGCTATTCGGATGGGCGGATGGTGACTAGTGGAGTGCCCCAGGGGTCGGTGCTGGGGCCTCAGCTTTTTACCATTTATACAGATGATCTGGAGGAGGGAACCGAGTGTAGGGTGTCAAAATTTGCTGATGACACCAAGATTGGGGGAACGGCAAATTGTGCGGAGGGTGTGGAGAGTCTGCAGAAGGATCTAGATAGGCTGGGCGAATGGGCCAGGAAATGGCAAATGGAATTTAATGTTGGCAAGTGTGAGGTGGTCCACTTTGGTAGGAAGAATGGTAGGAAGGACTATTACTTACGGGGCGAAAAACTGCAGCAGGCGACGGTGCAGAGGGACCTCGGGGTCCTTGTGCATGAGTCGCAAAAACCCAGCTTGCAGGTGCAGCAGGTGGTCAGGAAGGCGAATGGGATGCTGGCCTTCATAGCGAGGGGGATTGAATATAAAAGTAGGGAGGTCTTGCTGCAGCTGTATAGGGCATTGGTGAGGCCGCAGCTGGAGTACTGTGTGCAGTTTTGGGCACCGCACCTGCGCAAAGATATTTTGGCCTTGGAGGGAGTGCAGAGGAGGTTTACTAGGCTGATACCGGAGTTGAGGGGGTTGAGCTATGAGGAGAGGCTGAATAAACTAGGCTTGTACTCGTTAGAGTTTAGAAGAATGAGGGGAGATCTCATTGAGACATATAAGATGATGAATGGGATGGATGGAATAGAGGTGGAGAGACTCTTCCCGCTCAAAAAAGACAGTAGGACTAGGGGGCACAGCCTCAAGATAAAAGGGGGGCAGTTTAGAACGGAGTTGAGGAGGAACTTCTTCACTCAAAGGGTGGTGAATCTCTGGAATTCTCTGCCCGTTGAAGTGGTGGAGGCTGCCTCGCTAAATATTTTTAAGACGCGGGTTGATGGGTTTTTGATAAGAGAGGGGATTAAGGGTTATGGGGAGAAAGCAGGAAAGTGGAACTGACCCACGACAGATCAGCCATGATCTTATTGAATGGTGGGGCAGGCTCAAAGGGCTAGATGGCCTACTCCTGCTCCTATTTCTTATGTTCTTATGACCCACCTGATGCCTATCACATTGAAGGTGACAGTGACACTATGCCTCTTCGCAATAGGCTCATTCTAAGAAGCCTATGGAGGCCTCAGTGGGATAACACAACTTACTGCATCACGGTGTTCACAGATGCAGTGCTCTGAAGGACTGGGAATCATATCTAATTCATGCAGGATGGCTACATTCAAATGGACAGAGCCCAAAGATTTGGATCTACTATTGGTTTCCCCAGGATGCATGAAGCCATTGACTGCCTATGCTTATGCATCACAAGGTGATCCTGCCAATCTATGTACAGCTAGACCATTGGTTGAATCATGCTACTTTTAATGAGCAGCTAACCTCAATTACATCATGCATTCATTCGCCAGACCTAATACGGACTGGGCTAAGATTGCTCATACCGATGTGTTAGGGAATAGAGATAGTTTAACTAATTTATATTTGTCTTTGTGTGTGTTAGAAATTAGATATATATTAAGCTTAGTCTGTGTTTCTGTATTTGTTTGCTCAGAAAGGGTTAAAAATGTTAGTTAATGTCATGTTAATGTCATGCGTGCATGTCTTTAGGTTTTAATTTCACTTTGAAACTTGGCCTGCACTGTAATTAAGGTTATATGATGCAAAAGCAATTACAGGCTTTTAAAAAGAAAACAAGCTATTTCTTAGCAATCAGAGGCCCACACTGAAAAGCATTAGTAGTTACAGTTAAGCCTGAGCGACGTAACAGAAAAACACAACTCTTGCAGAACTGCAGGGGCAGCATGGTGGCACCATGGTTTGCATTACTGCCTCACAGCGCCAGGGACATGGGTTCAATTCCAGCCTCGGGTGGCTGCCTATGTGGAGTTTGCATATTCTTCCCATTTTTGAATACGTTTCCTCAGGGTGCACAGGTTTCCTCCCACAGTCTAAAGATGTGTGGGTTAGGTGGACTGGCCATGCTAAAAAATTACATTTCATCCCTTCAGTATCGGGGATCACACACATGCCCCATGATTCGAGTTTGGAGACCCCTGGGATCCAACTACTGACACCAATATCGCTAACCTACTGCATCCCCCACATTCCCACTAACACAGCAGTAAAGTCCTTACCTTCCCCTGTGACTGTGGCTTCCTTTAGCGTGTTCTCCATTCATCAGGGAGCCAAGCCTGTCACTCAGTTTGAGTTTCGGGCAGAGATTCTGTTTAAATGTGTTTTGAATGGACTTACCTCACATTAAGTTGATCTTTCTCTACACCCTAGCTATGACTGTAACTTTACATTCTGCACTCTCTCATTTCCTTCTCTATGAATGGTATGCTTTGTCTGCATAGTGTGCAAAAAACAATACTTTTCACTGTATGTTAATACCTGCGACAATAATAAATCAAACCAAATCAACACAAACAATGCAAACAATATTTGGAGCAAAATCATTTTTTTCTTCCATTTTATTGGTGACTTTTGCTGACTACTTATCATCATCTGTTTTTATTTTCAGAAGTCTGAAATGGCTTTCATTGGTGAGGCCGCAGCTGGAGTACTGTGTGCAGTTTTGGGCGCCGCACCTGCGCAAGGATATTTTGGCCTTGGAGGGAGTGCAGAGGAGGTTTACTAGGCTGATACCGGAGTTGAGGGGATTGAGCTATGAGGAGAGGCTGAATAAACTAGGCTTGTACTCGTTAGAGTTTAGAAGAATGAGGGGAGATCTCATTGAGACGTATAAGATGATGAATGGGATGGATAGGATAGAGGTGGAGAGACTCTTCCCGCTCAAAAAAGACACTAGGACTAGGGGGCACAGCCTCAAGATAAAGGGGAGGCGGTTTAGAACGGAGTTGAGGAGGAACTTCTTCACTCAAAGGGTGGTGAATCTCTGGAATTCTCTGCCCGTTGAAGTGGTGGAGGCTGCCTCGCTAAATATTTTTAAGAAGCGGGTTGATGGGTTCTTGATAAGAGAGGGGATTAAGTGTTATGGGGAGAGGGCGGGAAAGTGGAACTGAGCCACAACAGGTCAGCCATGATCTTATTGAATGGCGGGGCAGGCTCGAAGGGCTAGATGGCCTACTCCTGCTCCTATTTCTTATGTTCTTATGAAAATGTAAGTTCCTATTTTCTTTCCTTCTCTATCTGTTCAGTTGAGGTAGAAAAACTTTGCAAATGCTGGAGTAATTTTGTGCACAGCAAGCTCTTACAGGCAGCAATGTCATAATGACCAGATAATCTGTTGATAGCAAAGCTTGACTGAGGGATAAGTAGACAACAAGCAAAATGCCACAGCTCTTCTTTGAAATAATGGCTTGGGATATTATCAGAGAGGGACATGGCTTAGCATCCTATCCAAAGAACGATAGCTGGAACAGTGCAGCACTTCCTCACTGATACCCTGGAGTTTTACTATAGATTTTGCGCTGTCTCTAGACTGAATACGAATTCTCAACCTCAAGGCAGGTATTACCAACACATATTTAAATTGTTCAGATTGCAGAAAGATTTGAAACAATGTATCACCAAGATCAATGCTGCATCCACTTTTATCTGTTTGGTCTTAGAATATAGAACATAAAATCACAAAGTTTGTTGAGAAGACGCAAGAAGAGTGGGGGCAGCATTTGACAAACACAAGGAGACTAATAAAGTGCTTCAGGAAGACACAAGAAGAATGGGCAAACAAGTGGCAGTTGCAATTTTGCATGGGCGAGATTAAGCAATATACTTTGGGAATAAAAAGAAACAAGAATCAGCTATATATATTTCACAAAAAAAAATTGAGGGATGTAAATGAAGCAAAAGACTTGAGTCATAAATTTACCTCCACCAGGCCAGTTGTAATAGGGCAAATGAATCCAGGCTGTCATCTTGTACCCATTCAATTATGGCCTCCATTGAGTCAAATGAAAATATCTGTGCAGGTTTCAGAATGGGATGCCTTGCTGCCCTAAGAAGGTTGTTCAGTTTCTTATGGTACTGCTCTGCGGACTGTGGTGTCAGGGTCCACATTAACTGTGGATACCACTGCCTCCCACAATGCATTTACTGCATGACCCCTTGGGAGATGGCCCTGAGTGGGGTACAGCAGCTGGCGCTTCTCTTCCAGTGTGTTCAGCAGGTGGGCTGTTCACTCTCTGTGAATCTCGAGGCAGATTTATTTGGGGCCATCTCCCTGGCATAACTGGCTGTGTGTCCATTATTGCAGCTTATATACAGCTCTGACTTGTTAGAGGAATGATGTGGGTATGCCGGCGTTGGACTGGCGTGAACACAGTAAAAAGTCTGACAACACCAGGTTTTAGTCCAACCTATTTATTTGATAATATACTCGCAAGCTTTCGGGTTAGCCCCTTCGTCAGGTGAATGGAGAGTTCTGGCCTCAGACAGAGCATATAAAGCACAGACAGTTTAGAGATTACTGATTAGAATGCGAATCCTTACACCTAACCTGCTGTTCAAGACCTGAAGTGGCTGATAATGTGAGTGGAAGGAGCACTGATCACAGTTTAAAGAGATGTGTATTGTCTCCAGACAGTACAGTAAGTGAGGTTTTGCAAACCCAGTCAAGTCACAGGGGTTACAGATAGTGCGACATGAACCCAAGATCCCTGTTGAGACCGTCCTCATGTGTGCGGAACTTGGCTATCAGTCTCTGTTCAGCGACTCTGTGCTGTTGTGTGTCGTGAAGGCCACCTTGGAGAATGCTTACCCGAAGGTCAGAGGCTGAATGCCCGTGACCACTGAAGTGTTCGCCAACAGGAAGGGAACAGTCTTGCCTGGTGACTGTCGAGCGATGTTCATTCATCCGTTGTCGTAGCGTCTGCATGGTCTCCCCAATGTACCATGCTTCGGGACATCCTTTCTTGCAACGTATCAGGTAGACAATGTTGGCCGAGTTGCAAGACTATTTACCATGTACCTGGTGGACGGTATTCTCACGTGTGATGATGGTATCCATGTCGATGATCCGGCATGTCTTGCAGAGGTTGCTGTGGCAGGGTTGTGTGGTATTGTGGTCACTGTTCTCCTGAAGGCTGGGTAGTTTGCTGCGAACAATGGTCTGTTTGAGGTTGTGTGGTTGTCTGAAAGCAAGAAGTGGGGGTGTGGGGATAGCCCTGGCGAGATGTTCGTCTTCATCAATGATATGTTGAAGACTCCGGAGAAGATGTCGTAGCTTCTCCGCTCCGTGGAAGTACTGGACGACGAAGGGTACTCTGTCCACTGTGTCCTGTGTTTGCCTTCTGAGGAGATCGGTGCGGGTTTGTTCCCTTCCTGTTGGCGAACACTTCAGTGGTCACGGGCATTCAGCCTCTGACCTTCGGGTAAGTATTCTCCAAGGCGGCCTTCACGACACACGACAGCGCAGAGTCACTGAACAGAGACTGATAGCCAAGTTCCGCACACATGAGGACGGTCTCAACAGGGATCTTGGGTTCATGTCGCACTATCTGTAACCCCCGTGACTTGCCTGGGTTTGCAAAACCTCACTTACTGTACTGTCTGGAGACAATACACATCTCTTTAAACTGTGATCAGTGCTCCTTCCACTCACATTATCAGCCACTTCAGGTCTTGAACAGCAGGTTAGGTGTAAGGATTCGCATTCTAATCAGTAATCTCTAAACTGTCTGTGCTTTATATGCTCTGTCCGAGGCCAGAACTCTCCATTCACCTGACGAAGGGGCTAACCCGAAAGCTTGTGAGTATATTATCAAATAAATAGGTTGGACTAAAACCTGGTGTTGTCAGACTTTTTACTGTTGTTAGAGGAATCCAGGTGCAGTCAGTTTGGGCCACTCATGGGCCTATTAGTTCAAATTTCTTGTGAGAAATGGACAGGCAATCCGCTTTCAATAGAGGGCGAGCCATCTACAAAGCTGCTGAATGCATTCCGTCAACAAGGCCCTGTATCTAGGGTTGCAATGCTCAAGGCTCTCGCTCAACAAGGGGAAATGCTCGCAGGCAGGGGGGTATGCAAGGCTACACAGCGCTATTTATGTGCAAGACATAGGGGGCCAGTGCTGTGTGTGTGAAGGGGATGGGGGGGGAGTGGGGTGAGAATGGGAAGGGCTGGTGATGGGTCACTGGGGAATGGGGAGGGCCAGTGATCTCTGGGTCACTGGGGAAGCCAGTGATGCCTGGAGCACTGGGGGATGGGGAGGGCCAGCAATGTCCAGGTCAGTGGGGAATGGGGAGGGTCAGCGATGTTCGGGTCAGGATCATGGGGGATGGGGAGGGCCAGCGAAGGCCGGATCACTGAGGGGGCCAGTGACATCCAGGTCTCTGGGGTGGAGGGACCAGCGATGTCCACGGCGGAGAGGAGTTGAGAGGCTAGCAAGCAGGCCAGCGGTGTGCGTGGGGGGACAAGGCCAGTGCTGAATCCAGAAATGTCCGTGGGCTGAGCGTTGAGGCCAGCGATTTCAATGCTGGGAGGACTTATTTTGCGATATCCCAGAGATGTGCTCATGTGCAGGGACCCACTCAGCATGCTGATTTCAGCCTCGTCAATGGGAATAAGCACCGTCCCCGGATTTTTAGTATGACTCACTGTACTGCTCTTTGCAGTGCACAGAGTGTGGGAGATTCACCAGCGTGATTTACTCCAATTTTCACACAAATTTCATATTTAGAATTCTTTTAGGAGAATCCCGGGCATTGTGTTTTCATCACCCAGAATCGTCATAAGAAACCCTCTCCACTCTGATTATGGGGTACTCATGCCCATTTCTGGATATTATGTTTGTTAGAATACCCCCACACCCAACATTACACTGATACATTGAAGTGTATTTAGATGTAGTTAGATTCTGAGAAAAGTATGGTTTCCATGCTTCTTAACATGTACAACAATGAAACCAAACATCTCTAGCAGTATCAAATAAATAAATAGTTTTTAGACCCCTCAATTTAATAGATATTTGTAAAGTTGTAATCTGGCATATCTATCAGCTGAAAAAACAATGTCATTCTTATTACATATTACTGTACTACGAAAGGCAGCATTAGAGGTTTAATTGAAGAATGTTGGTTTGGGTGGACTCCTATGATTCTGGCACCTTTAGTATTAATATTGCTCTTCTGTACATCCAGCAGGGAGAATTAATGCATTCACTTCATGTGCACATTGTCTTTGTGTCTAATTAGTAACCTATGCAGCCCATTCCTAATGTAGCAGATAACTCCAACTCCTTCCAGCTCAGTGCGAATGCTGGAAGCCTTCTGGAGTAACTTTGGTTCCTTGCTACCTCTGAATAGAATTGTGTTAATCACCTTTCACAACACTTGGCTATTCTTTGGCTTTGCCACCTCAAAAAATGGAATTGTTTTGTCCGCTAATGTGTGATCTTGGCCATTCATGCCTTGGAAACAATAATGCTTTGGATATCAAACGCAGTAACTATCTTCAGTTCTGTTAACCTACTTCAGAAATGAGAATCTGTTATGATATTTTTAAAAAATCACTCAGTTCAGCCTCAGTGCAGAATGCACTCTTGATTGACTGCAAGTGAAGCTGTCAGCTTCAACAGTCATCACTGTCGAGAGCTCATGTCATCTGTCAGTGTCTGTTCCGCTTACTGTACCAACGGCAGGGTGCGGGCTGTTGCTTCCCAAATGATATCTCACTGCCAAAATCATGTTACTCTCTCATCACTCAACTCACAGCTGTCAAAACTGGCAGTCATTGATTATTTCTGTGTTTTTTTAATGTTTCCAGTTCAGGAAGGGCAGTAACTACTTTTACTCTTTAATACCCAAGGATGGTTATATTACTTTATTCGCTGTTGATACACATGTACATGGACTGTATGAAAGTCAAAGTTGATCTGCTTTCTCACACAAAATCACATCTTCAACTTGACAGCTGCAATCGTACAACAGTAGACTTTTAGCATCTGAAGATAAGTAAATAGCATAGGATTGCAAGTGCAGTGAGCACCTACACTTGCATTATAATGCATTTTTAACGTGCATTACTAAAAATTGTTGTGTAGATATGTCACCGAATGTGTCAGATGTATTTTATGAAAAATAGAATGAATCAAATTGAGAGATGAGCCACATCAAACGCAGTCACAGCAAAATACAAGGGACTCTAAGAATTGGACATAAACATAATTAGGGAAAAAAGAAAATGAAATACAAATGTGAGCTGAAGGCTCAGGGAATAATATCAAGAAGTCAAGTGGGCATATGGGACAAAGGCAAGTGGACTGAGGAAAACACAACATGAAATGTGAGCTGAATACAAACAGATTAACAATGAAGCTTAAGTTGAACTGTAAACTAAACAGACAAGCCTAAAATGAAACAAAATTCCAAATGTGAGATTCATGCAAGCACACAAAGAAGGAAACATGGGTCAAATGTAAACAAAATAGAAGCATGCTGAGGATAAAACACTACGAGATCATTTTTATCAGTAAGGTTTAAACAAGCAGGGTCTGGAAATTACTGCCATTTCCAACTTCACCGGCCCTGTGGGCCGCACAGTTTTCAGTACCTGGTTAATCAACCAGTGTGAATCATTTTGGTATTATCTTTATTTATGACAGCTAACTAACCCTACTTGTTCATTTTCTATTCTGCAAGTTGAGATCTCACAATCTGTGCTACCTGCCCAAATTTAAAGGCCAGTAATGTTGTGTCATTTTAGGATTTTTAAAAAGTCGAACAATTGGAATTTGCATTGTTGCTCCTTAATTTAGAAAATATACATTTTGCATTCAGTATCATTGACCCAACAGGTGTTTTTAAGGTGAGGAGAAAGGATTAGGCCAATTGAGTTCTTATTGACTGATGGAAGAGACTTGAATGGGGTCTACTCTTATCTCATGTTCTTATTCAAAAACTGAAGATTGATTGCACCGACTCTGTGGGTTGCCAATTAAAACCAACCAGTTGAATTACCTGTTGATGCTCTGGATACCACGGTCAGCATGAGACAATTATTTATGACCTACATGGGGAAACTGCTGCAAGCTGCTGCCAGGTAAAATCAGATGAGGGAAGAATCAAAAGGAAAACAAGCCATTTAAAAGTCTAGGCTTTCCTTATCATGGACTTCTCCCGCCTTCCATTACTCAAGACCCCCTGGAATTCTTGTCCCAACACCCCACTGAGTTCCCTGGGCAACCTGAATTTTCACAGTTTACCAGTATTTCCTACCCAATTAGTGCAGGAAGTGGCCAGCAGTGTGTTAATAAGGTCTAGTGGTTAAAATTCCCTGGCCTTATTTTGCTGTGGGGTAGATGGGTGGGTGGAAATCTAACTCAAGCCAGTTGATTCCCATTGACGATTAGAATTTCTCCATTGATTGTACCAAAGGGGTTTGTACAAAGCTTTGGAGTAGGAAATGAAAAGACATTTCAGGCTTAAAATAGTTTATGCAAAAGGTGATGAAGCTAAAGAGATACACAGGAAGTAATGCAATGCCTTATGACTTTTCTCTCTCTTGTACAACCTCGTGGTGAGATGTAGCTTGCAAGAAGTGGTGTTACAATGAAGCTAATGTTTTCCTTATCTCAACAGGTTCAGCAAATATTCTGCATTAGCACAGTGAATCCAATAATATGATAAGAGTGCAAGGGGAGCATGGAAAGTCAGACCCAGAGTCAGTCTGGGTCCACTGCTCATGGTGTGTTTTTCTCTGCCAAGGCAAACACCCTGCGGCTGCAGCTGCCAGTCCATCCATGGTAGGTAGCCAATTACCACATGTACCACCTAGACTGCAGCAATCCAAGAAGGCAGCACACTAGCATCTTCCTGAGGGCAATTAGGGATGGGCATTAAATGATGACCTGGATATCAATGCTAACATTACATGAATGAATTAAAAAAATGTTTGACTAGAGCGATACTCATCCTCTTTCTCCTTCATTTTGTCCCCATGTCATTAGCTTGTACATGCAGCATGAGTGTGTGTGGGATACAAGCAAATCAAGTTCTCCACATGAGAAGTTCACATGGTGGTTAGCCATTTTGGAACAGAGTTGAACAATTGCAAGTTGGATGTCATTGTTCCTCTTCAGCAATACTTTCATAGCATGCAGTCCTCTTTCACATTCACTGCTGGCCTGAGGGTATCTTAGTGAGCTGGTAGTATGAACAAATCCATACTTGTTGTGCACTCTTTAATGTAATCATTGATGATCTGTGGTCCATTGTCCTAAATTACAAGGTCTGGGATTTCATATGTTGCAAATATCTCCTTCAATGACGTAGTCACTGCTTCAAAGTGAGACCCTATAGTTACTTGACTTCTATCCAATCGGAGTAGATGTCGACTAGGATCAAAAACAACTTAGTCTATGTTCAAAATGGTCTATTCCCATGATCTTGGTTGAAAAGAAGGTGACATCAATGGTTCTCATTTCTCCTGATGATGAAGAGTATAAATAATGCAGTTTGATGTCATCTTTTCCAACAACTCCAACAAAAGGATACCGGAAAGATATCTTGCTGTGAGTCAACATTTTATGATGTCCAAATGCTCTTAGTACAATCGTTGCAGTTATCAAGTCTCAGAACTCTTGGAATGACCAATCTTTTGTTACTGATAAGCAAATCATCAACTACCCTGAGGTGTCATCTCTGTTCGTAGTGCAGTCTAAGAATGGAATTGAGTAACACATTTGCTAACCATCTTTTGACGCAGTACTCCCTGAAATAAACACATCTTTCAGCAGATTTCTGTGCATCTCTGATTTCATTTAGTCATTGAGTCTTTGTTGATGGAGGTGCAAATGTTTCTACCTCTTTGACAAGGGCAACATCACTTTGTTCAGGCCCTGCCATGGGGATAGGAGTCAAAGCATCTGCCATTTTCTTCTGCTTTCCTGGAACATATTCTTTGCATCAAACCTTATCACCTTTAGTCTGAATTGTACTTGTGGAGGCACTTTTACAAACTCCTTGGAATTTAAGCTCATCACTAAGAGTTTGAGGTCTGTCTCTACCTTGAAGTGGAGACCAGAATGGAAGCTGAGATTTTCTGGAGGGTATTGTTATGATCAGAACGGGAAAATTTGGGGAGCCATTAAAATTCAATGGTTGCGGCAATGCCAGTGTCAGACAACCTTGTCCAGCTGAATGCATGGTTGAGGGATTGGTGTAGGGTAGAAGGCTTTACTTTTGTAGACCACTGGCAGGTATTTATGAGAGAAGGGCAACTGTACAGGACGGGTGGGGAGAATTTGAATGGGAGGGGAACTAGTGTCTTAGCGGGGAGGTTAGCTGGTGTGTTTAGGAATGGTTTAAACTAATAGGGAGGGGGGGGTGGGGATGTGGCTGATAGCTCATTAGACACTGGGGCTGGGAGAGAGTTGGGCGAAAGGAAAATTATCAGGGAGAAGGAGGTTCCGAGGGACATGGTGGGTTGAACTGTGTCTGTTTCAATGCGAGGAGTGTGACAGGAAAAACGGATGAGCTAAGGGCCTTGATGTTTGTGAGGAAGTTAGATGTGGTGGCAGTAACGGAGACGTGGTTACGTGAAGGGCAGGACTGGCAGCTGAATGTTCCTGGGTATAAGTGTTTTAGGTGTGACAGAGGAGGGCTGAAGAGAGGTGGAGGGGCGGCACTGTTAGTAAAGGAGAACATCACAGTGGTGCAGACGGAGGACAATATGGAGGAGTTAGGGATTGAGTCGCTGTGGGTGGAGTTGAGGAATAAGAAGGGAGAGATTATGGTGCTAGGGGTGTACTATAGGCCACCCAACAGCCCAAGGCCAGTGGAGGAAGGCATTTGCAGGGGCATTTTGGATAGGTGCAGGAAGAATAGGGTGGTTGTAGTGGGTGACTTTAATCTTCCTGGAGTGGATTGGAGGAGGCCTAGAGCTGGGGATACAGAGGGAGAGGAGTTTGTAAAATGTGTTTTGGAAGGGTCCCTAGAGCAGTATGTAACTAGCCCGACTAGGGAAGGGGCTATACTGGATTTAGTGTTGGGTAATGAGCCGGGGCAGGTGGTTGAGGTTGAGGTAGGCGAACATGTGGCTAACAGTGACCACAAGTCCGTCTACTTTAGGATAAAAATGGAAAGGGATGAGTGCCGGCCAAACGGGAGGGTGCTGAACTGGGGGAAGGCGCGCTATAGTCGGATTAGGAGGGAGCTGCAGGACACTGATTGGGAGGGACTGTTAGCTGGCAAGTCCACGGTTGGCAAGTGGGAGGCTTTTAAGGGCAAAATGAAAATGTTGCAGGAAATGCATGTTCCGGTTAAGCGAAAGGATGGGAAAGGTAGGATTAGAGAGCCGTGGATTACAGGGGGTATCGAAGACTTGGTAAGGAAGAAGAGGGAGGCGTATGTTAGGTCGAAACAACTGGGTACGGAGAGTGCGCTGGAGGAATATAGAGAGAGTAGGGGGGAGCTAAAAAGGGGAGTTAGAAGGGCGAAGAGACGGCATGAAATAGCTTTGGCTGATAGGATTAAGGAAAATCCAAAGGCATTTTATTCCTATATTAGGAGCAAGAGAGTAGTTAGAGGGAAAATTGGTCCTCTTAGGGACAAAGGTGGGGAGTTATGTATTGAGTCGGAGGGAATGGGGGAGATCCTGAATGAATACTTTGCGTCGGTATTCACGAAGGAGAGGGGTTCGGTGTTGTGCAGTGTCTTGGAGGGAGCTGTGGATCAGTGGCAGGAAGTGCTAGGGCTTTTAGGTAGCATAAGGACGGATAAAGCTCCGGGGCCTGATGGTATTTATCCCAGGCTGCTTAGGGAGGTGAAAGATGAAATTGCTGGGCCTATGGCGCAAATCTTTGTCTCTTCTTTGGACACAGGTGAGGTCCCAGAAGACTGGAGGGTAGCTAATGCAGTACCGCTGTTTAAAAAAGGTGGTAGGGATAGCCCTGGAAATTATAGACCGGTGAGTTTGACATTGGTGGTAGGGAAATTAATGGAAAAAATACTTAGGGGTAGGATGTATGAGCATTTGGAACGTTGTGATTTGATTAGGGATACACAGCATGGCTTTGTTAGAGGGAGGTCTTGCCTTACGAATCTGGTAGAATTCTTTGAGGAGGTGACAAAAACGGTTGACGATGGACGAGCCGTTGATGTCATCTATATGGATTTCAGTAAGGCGTTTGACAAAGTCCCTCATGGTAGGCTGGTAGAAAGGTTAAGGCGCATGGGATACAAGGACAGGTAGCTAGGTGGATTGAGAACTGGCTGGGCAATAGGAGACAGAGGGTAGTTGTTGAGGGGACCTTTTCCGGCTGGAGGCCAGTGACCAGTGGTGTGCCGCAGGGCTCAGTACTGGGACCTCTCCTCTTTATAGTATACATAAATGACTTGGAAGAGAGCGTACGTGGTGTGATCAGCAAGTTTGTGGATGACACCAAGATGGCAGGATTGGCAGATACTGAGGTGGAATGTCAGGTGATACAGCAGGATATAGATAGGTTGGTACATTGGGCAGATAGTTGGCAGATGGAATTTAATCCTGACAAATGCGAGGTGATGCATTTTGGAAGGAATAATGCAGAGAGGAGCTACGTGATAAAAGGTAGACCGATTAGGAGTATAGAAATACAGAGGGACCTGGGAGTGCAGGTTCACAAGTCTATGAAGGTTGCAACACAAGTGGAGAAGGTTGTGAGGAAAGCTTATGGAATGCTAGCCTTTATAGGAAGGGGTATAGAGTACAGGAGCTGCCGTCTAATGCTTCAGTTGTACAGAACGTTGGTTAGACCGCATTTGGAGTACTGTGTCCAGTTCTGGTCGCCTTACTACCGGAAGGACGTGGAGACTCTGGAGAGGGTGCAGAGGAGGTTTACCAGGATGTTGCCTGGCATGGAAGGACTGAGTTACGAGGAAAGGTTGGAGAAACTGGGACTTTTCTCCTTGGAAAGATGGAGATTGAGGGGAGACATGATAGAGGTATATAAGATACTGAAGGGAATAGATAGAGTCAATAGTGATAGGCTGCTCCCTAGATTGGGTACAATTACGAGAGGTCATGATCTAAGGGTGAGGGGGGAGAAGTATAATTTGGATGTGAGAGGAAGGTTCTTCACGCAGAGGGTCGTGGGGGTATGGAACGTGCTACCGAGTAGGGTGGTGGAGGCAGGCACATTGGACTTGTTTAAGGTTTACTTAGATAGACACATGAGCGAAACAAGGATGGAGGGTTATAGTAGGGGGTATTAAATAGGGTCAGAGCCTTGGGAGACACCAGAAATGCAGACTTATATGTTAACGTTTTTGTCTTTTTTATTCCGCAGGTGGAGGTCCACCTCGTTGTCAAACGAGGGGCATGCACACGGTGGGTCGTGCGTGGGCTGTTCTTGGAGGTTCCGGGATTGGCCTAGTACTTTGTGTTGGTGTGTGTGCTTGATCCTGGACCGGTAGACGGGCGCCGCAACAGCTCAGTGACTAGCACTGCTAGCTGTGCAGATACATGGATTTGGGCCTGTGTCTGTAGGAGTTTGTGCATTCTCCCTGTGGTTGCGTGGGTTTCCTCCGGGCGCTCCAGTTTCCTCCCACACCCCAATGATGTGCTCTTAGGCTGATTAGTGTACCAAATTGACACTATTCTTCCCTGAATCTGGCTAAGTTAGGGGTTCCACTCGCATACACGCAGGGCAGGGTAGGTGTAGGAGGATGCGGCGGCGCGGGCTCATTGGGCCGAAGGGCCTGTTTCCCGTGCTGGGTTGTTCTTTGTTCTTTATAATCTGCAAACATCTCACAAGCCCTTGTAGCAACTAATGCTCCATTCTCTTCAGATTCTGTCAGTGTATGAGATGCATAGTAAACTGGTCTACACTTTCCATCCATTGTATCTGAAGGAATATATCTCCCAATCCTGTAGAAGATGTATCTGGAGCAATGATCATGGATAACTCAAGGTCACAGTGAGCTAAAATATTTGGGTATGTTGGCATATTTTGATTTTCTCTAAAGATCTCTGCTGTGCTTGCTCACAGCACTGAGTATTGTCATAGCAGCAGCAGTAGTGGCTCATTGACAACGGCTCAGTTAAGTTGACTTGGTTTTCCACGTGCACGCATCTCCAGAGCTCAGTCACATTGTGAGGAGCTGGAAACTCCTTGATTGCTAATCTTCTGTGGTTCAACCCTGACACAAATGCATCTACAATATGCCCAAGAAACTTGACAGTCGGCTGTGTTAACTCACATTGATTGTTGAGTGTAAGTCTTGTTTCCTGTAGGCATTGTAGAATAGCTTGCATCTAGTGCCACATTATGTCTGAGTGGATCCGTGGATCAGACTATCATTCACGTGACAAATTATTCCATCTTGCCCTTCTAGAACACTTGACATTGTCCTCTGAAAGATTTCTGCCAAAGGGAGGTCTATTGAAATAAAAACCTCCCAGTGTAATGAAGGTTGTGAATAACTTAGAATCTTCATCAAAGGTGGATTCTCCCAAAAAGTTCTAAGTGTTGAATTTGCATAAAAACTGGAGTAAATCACGCTGGTATTTTTTTCAATGGGATTTTCAAAATGCATCTCCCAGACTCTATGTACTGCAGAGTGCACGAGCATGAATCTCACTAAAAATCTGGAGGTGGAGCCTTTTCCCACTGGAGACGCCAGCAGCATAACGCTGAGCAGGCCAATGTGCCTGCACCGATCTATCAGCACTGAAATCGGTGCATGTACGGTAGCCCTGTACTGCTGGCCTCCCGATCGCTGGCCAGCTCAATCATTGGCCAGCCCCAGGATCCTGTAATGCTGCCCCTCTGATGCTCTCACCCCCAATCACTGGCCCCCAGACTTAGGTCCCCCTCCCCCCGCACCTCACCCTGCCTTGGTCTCCACCCTCATCTCCATTCTCCACCCTCACTGGCAGCCCTGACCGCCCCCCACTCCACACACCCACCCTCACCCCGATGTAGAGCCCCGATCTCTGGCCTCCCTCCCTCTGCAGAGTGGAAGTGGGACTTCCCACTCCCCCTTGGGGATTTCGCCCCCCTCTGGCCGTACACCCTCTGGCCATGCCCCCTCGGCACTGCCCAATGCCTGGTGGGCAGTGCCAATCTGCCCCTGGGCATTGCCGCTTTGCCTCTTGTGCAGTGGCAGGGGGCCAGGCTGGCACTGTCAGACTGGCATGGCCCAGGGGACACCCCCTCCCTCACCCTGACCTTCGGAGTGGCCTCAATGGCCTCCCTTCACTCTAGTGGGGTTGGGCTGCCACCTCCCCGCAAGTGAGGAGCTGTTGTAAACCCCGCTGGAGTGAAATACTCCAATGAAATGGGAGGTGGGGGAAGACTCTAGTGTGCTCGGAGACTTCAGTCCTGGGCCCACTAATTATATGAAAATTCAAATTTAAATGAACTATCGATCTTCGGGCCGATTTCTAGTGCGAAGCTGATGACACCGGAAATTCTGTACCGGGAGACTTGTGGAGGCTATGGTTCCCAGTGGGAAGCCCACTACATGGCGTCCGCTTGAGTCTCTGAACCAATGCTAAAGCAGTGCTGCGGGATGGGAGATCACTATTTGCATCTAGCTTTGCGAAGAATGAACTCTATCTCAATTTCACTAAGCTCTGTCCACAGATGATATAGGATAAACTACATTCAACTGCGTTGCTCAGGAGGCTAAGAACTACACACATTCTCATAGATCTGATGTGTTTTGACACTGAGATCAATCCCAAGCACCAGCTTGTTACTCCTGCCACAAGTGACACCTTGCTTCAACATGGAGAAAATGTTCTTTATCTTTGCCAAGAGTAAATGGCCCATAAATTCCGATTGCCAGCGGAAGAGTATGCTCTGCCAAAACTAGAAAATAAATGGTTTACTTACCTTTCTGGAGCAGTGCTGCCAAAACTACCGATGGGTACAGCAGCCTTGGACGGTCACCACAACCATCTCACCAGGGCCCAGTTGCAAGAGATTGCTACTCACACCCCCGAATGATGCAGTAAGTCTGGCAACACTCATTGAGGTCCAAATTCCAAAAGGAAGTTTTGCACTGAAAACAGGGTCCCCTGCTCTTATGAAAGGCATGTCTTTGTATTTCAATTATTTTTGCTACTTCTTTCAAGTAGTTTATACTACTGTTATTGCCTCACTCAAAATGTATTTTTTTAATTGATTTTAATTATTGAAAATAAGTATTATTTAATATGTATTAATAAACAAATGTTTTATTTGTTTCAAATTTGCGAAAGTACTATTTAATTCATAGATTCATAGCGGTGAATCTTCCCGTTCCACCCACCACAGGAATCATAGCAGGTGAGGGGCAGACAACGGGAAATCCATTAACCTTGGGTGGAATTTTCCCATTTTGGGGTGAATGCGGCCGGAAAATTCCGCCATAGAATCCTCACAGTGCAGAAGGAGGCCATTTGGCCCATCAAGCCTGCATGGACAACAACTCCACCCAGACCCTATCTCCATAACCCCATAAATTTATGTTGCTAATCATCCTAACACTAAGGGGCAATTTAGCTCCTTCAATCAACGTAACACACACATCTTTGGACTGTGGGAGGAAACACATGTAGACATGGGGAGAATGTGCAAACTCCATACAGACAGTCACCCAAGGCCAGAATTGAACCTGTGTCCTTGGATCTGTGAGGCAATGGTGTTAACCACTGTACCACCGTGTCATCCTAAATCTGCACTGTATTATTATGTAACATTTTAATATATGTGGCATGTTTAAAGTGTTTGTGTGTTTTTATTTAGAATATGGTCAGAACTTCATGAACCATGATTTGGATACCTGCAAGAGATCAATCAAAGGACAGTTCATGTTTTGGGCCATGAAATATCTAGATGTGTTTATCATTAGTATCATTCTTCTGCCTTTTATAATTCTCATATTTAGCTGTACAGTATGTTTAAATAAAGCATTTATGTAATTTCATATTTAAATGCTTGTTTTGCTTCAATAAAGAATTTGTAGAATTTTGTAGTTTAATAGAAGATACTAATTAGCAAAAGTAATGTGAAAAATACAAAACTTTGATACCATGTTAACATTTAACTAAACTTTTTAGTTTAACAGTTGCCCTGACATGTCTTATTGGATCATCTTTTCAAGTTTCTTGCAAAATATATATCTCTAACAACAATCAATAAAATATCCATACATTAACACAACAATTATGTTGTCATTAAACAAGAAGGTAAGAGATGGATATGAAGAGGGGTAAGGAAGGGAGAGAAGGAGGGGCAGGGGGAAAGGAGGGAAAGCTGGTTGTATCACAGCTTGGTATGGCTCCTACTCTGCCCAAGACCGCAAGAAACTACAAAAGGCTGTGAATGTAACCCAATCCATCACACAAACCAGCCTCCCATTCATTGACTCTATCTATATTTTCTGCTGCCGTGGTACAGCAGCCAGCATAATTAAGGATCCCACGCACCCTGGACATTCTGTCTTCCACCTTCTTCCTTCGGGAAAAAGATGCAGGATTCTGTACCAACTGACTGACGAACAGCTTCCCTGCTGCCATCAGACTTTTGAATGGACCTATCCTGCATTAAGTTGGTCATTTGCTACACCCTAGCTATGACTGTAACCCTACATTCTGCACTCTCTCATTTCCTTCCCTATGAACTCTATGTTTTGTCTGCATAGCGCACAACAAATAATACTTTTCACTGTATGTTAATACATGTGACAATAATAAATCAAATGAAATCAAAAGGGAAAGGAGGGGAGGGGGAAAGGAGAGAGGGAAGGGTTTGGATTTTACATGTAGCTTGACTCTTCCATGCTTACATAAAAGTCACAAAAAAAACTTCAGTTAAGAATCAAGCGAAAAAGTGCAATGTTCCAGCAGTGGATGAACATGACTCCAAATTTTCAAGCTGCACTGGATTCTGTAATACTGAGTTCACATCAGCTTGCAGGAGACTTGCATATGTCATCTTAATTGATACGCTTTCCTAAAGCAATTGAACGAGCCAAGTTGCATAAGGATCAACATTGCATGAGGAAGACTCTTAAAATTAGGATAAAGATAGCAGGAGACTTGCACATGTCATCTCAAAGTATATATTTTCCTGAAGCATTTGAACTAGCCGAGTTACACGAATCAATGTTACATCAGGGAGACTCTTAAAATAGAGTTAAAAACTGCTTAAAATATATTGCAAAATTCAAATGCTGAAATTTATTCCAGGTGCCAACATCCATTTTGTTAGAGATGAACAAAAATTTTAATTTTTAAGTTGTCATGACAAAGATGTAAAAAAAAATTTTTAAACTAGCACACACACACATGTGACGGGACTTCCACGCACATGTCCAGCATTTATTCAACCTACCCCAGCATTTTGGATCGGAAGTTAAACCCCAATGAGAAACATTTCTGGGTGCAAATAGACACAAGAGCTGGGATTTTCCGGCCACACTCAACCCAGATCAGACCACAAAGCTGTGCTCCTGCTCCCGGCTTACAAGCAAAAACTGAAATGGGAGAATCGTTAAAGAAAGTCCTGCAATGTTGGTCTGAGGAACTGGATGATCTCCTATGGGACTGTTTAGTGACAGTGGACTGGTCAGTATTTAAAAACTCTGTGACCAGCCTGAATGGGTATGTCACTACAGTAACTGACTTCATTAGTAAGCATGTAAAAGACTGCATGCCAAAGAAGCAAATCCGCTGTTTCCCAACCAGAAACCATGAAGGAACAGGGATAAGCACTGCTTGCTGAAGTTCAGATCTGAGGCATTCAAGTCAGGTGACCCTGACCAAAACAAGAAATGATGTGGAGATGCTGGCATTGGTTAAACACAGTAAGAAGTCTCACTACACCAGGTTAAAGATTGGTTGGACTTTAACCTGGTGTTGTGAGACTTCTTACTCCCAAAACAATAAAGCCAGATATGATCCAAGAAGATTTGTCAAAAATGCCAAAAGACAGTACTGGACCAAGCTAGAGTCCCAGGCTAGCCACATGGACCTCCACCAACTATGACAAAGTCTGCAAGACATAATAGGCTACAAGATAAAGGCATGTAAAAACATCGGTTCCAATGCACCCCTTCCCAATGAGCTCATTGCATTTTATACCCGTTCTGAGCAAGAGGTCAGCGAGAGCATGCCCTCTACCCAGGAAGCCCTGGATGAATCTGTATTCAAAGTCACCGCTGCAGATGTCAGGGCAGCCCTCTTGAAGGTCAACCCATGGAAAGCGACTGACCAGAATGGGGTACCGTGATGTGCACTCAAATCCTGCGCAGATCAGCTGGCAGGGGTATTCGCAGACATCTTCAACCTCTCTTTGCACCAATTTGAGGTCCTTATATGCTTCAAGAAGACGACCATCATCCCAGTATCAAAGAAAAGCTAAGCAGCATGTTTGTAATCTCCAGGACAGTGCCCTAGGTCCAACCATCATCAGTTGCCTCAGTAACGATCTACCTTCCATCATAAGGTCAGATGTGTGAATGTTTGCTGGTCACTGCACAATGTTCAACACCATTCATGACTCCTCAGATATCCAAGCAGTCCATGTCCATATGCAGCAAGACTTGGATAACATTCGAGCTGGAACTGGCAAGTGGCAAGGTATATTCACATCACACAAGTGGCAGGCAATGACTATCTCCAGTAAAAGCAAACCTAAAACCTAACCATCACCCCTTGACATTCAATGGCATTACCATTGCTGAACTCTCCACTATCAACATCCTGGGAGAGTTACCATTGACAAGAAATTGAACTAAACCAGCCATTTTAATATTGTGGCTACAAGAGCAGGTCAGAGTCACACACTTCCTGATTCCCCAAAAGCCTGTCCACCATCTACAATACACAAGTCAGGAGCGTGATGGAATACTCTCCACTTGCTTGGTTGACTGCAGCTCCAAGAAGCTCGACACCTTCCAGGACAAGGCAGCCTGCTTGATTGGCACCCTTTCTACAAACATTCACTCCCCCCACCATGGACGGTGGCAGCATTATGTACCATCTACCACAGGAACTCTCCAGGGTTTCTTAGGTAGCACATTCCAAACCCATGACTGCTACCATCTAGAATGACAAGGGCAGCAGACACATGGGAACTACCACCTGGATGATCCCCTGCAAGTCACTCACCATCCTGACTTGGAAATATATCACCGGTCCTTCACTGTCACTGGGTCAAAATCAGGAACACCCTCCCTAATGGCACAGTGGTTGTAACTACACCACAAAATTGCAGTGGTTCAAGAAGACAGCTCATCATCCCCTTATCAAGGGTAACCAAGGATGGACAATAAAAGGAAACAAACCAGTCTGGCCTCAGCAGAATGGCAACTGGAACACAGGACTGGTGCAGTGCTATGGCGGGTAAGGTATGTACATTGCCCTCACCTCGAAGTCTCGAGCCAACAGAGGTCCATCTTGTGCATATCACCCTTTTCGAATGAATTTGACATTGATGTGATTTCCCACCAGCGTAACACGAAATTGGAAGGCCTGATGAGATTTTGGTGATCAGCTATTTTAGTGGGAATTCATGAGATGCAAATGAATGTAAATGTTGTTCACAGCACCAGACAACTAGAAATCTGACCTGCCATTAACCCACCACTGGGAGAATTGCAAACTTTTTTTACAGCAGCAGTTTTCTGACCTTTCTGCTCCAGCTGGTTTCTCCACTTCTTGCTGCCACCAAGCCAGCCATGGGTGGGATGGGAGAATTCCGCTTAAGATGCTACCCACTGAGTCACAGCTGAGATTAACTTTGAGTTTAATCGATTGACACGGAAACATTCAGTCTATTGTTACTCTTTTTCATTGTAATCTCTTTCAGGACCACAAACTCCTAAATATGTTTTGCTCCTCTAACTCCTATTTATATTTCTCCCGTTCCCTTCACTCCACCTTCAGCAGCCAAATTTTCAGTCATCTTAGTTCTCTGATCTGAATGTCCTTCTGTAAGCATCACTATCTCACTGCCCTGTTTTAGGATTCTCCTTAATACTTATCGTCTTGGCTAAGATTTTAGCCCTCTCAATATCATATCCTTTATCTTAGCATCAATTTTTGCCTTAAGGTGAAGCATCCTACAATGTTCTCCAACTTTAATGGGGCTATATAAATGCAAATAATTTTGTATGCTCTGTGGACAGAAATACAAAACTGTAAGGTGGTCATATCTATTTTAAAGGGCATAGTGGCACTGTTGCCTTACAGCGCCAGGGACTGGGGTTCGATTCCCAGTTTGGCTCACTGTCTGTGAGGAGTCTGCACGTTCTTCCCATGTTTGCGTGGGTTTCCTCCAGATGCTCCAGTTTCTCCCACAGCCCAGACATATGAGAGTTAGGTGGATTGGCCATGATAAATTGTCCATTAGTATCAGGGGGATTAGCAGGGTGAATGTAAGGGGTTGTGGGGATGGAGCCTGAGTGGAATTGCTGTCAGTGCGGGCTCAGCGGGTCAAATGGTTTCCTTCTGCACTGTAGGGATTACTTTCAAGCATCAATTGGATGATTTAATATTTTAAGCAGACACTACAAAAAAGGTAAGTGGTTCAAAATGTTCAGTTGTCGATAGTGAATAAAAAAGATTGATGCCATATTGATGCCATGAAATGTCAAAAACAAATTTATTAGATACGAAAAAGAATTTTCACTTAGAAAGCATACCGAAGATACATTGATCATTTCAGTCATCTTTGTACCTCAAAGAACAATCACAGCACATATAATAACCTGTTTCCTCCAGGGTCAGCCATTGAACTTGCTCACATGGGAAATAGGACAGTGTCCAGATCAGCCATCCCAATTTCCACAGAAGATCAGCAAGGATAGCAGAGAAGCAGTGGGAAATGGTATAATTATAACATATTTCATTTTAGTCCACGTGGTCCACCCATTTGAGTTAAATATGTTAACGAGAATTAGAAGCACAAAAATTAAAGGAGCACAAGACCTGGTTGTGTGGGAGGAACTATCCTTTTTTTGGAATCATAGAATAAATGAACCTCAGAAGGAAGCCATTCAACATCTTTGCCGGTATTTAGGGATTACCTTCAAGCATCAATTGGATGATTTAATATTTTAAACAGACACTAAAAAAAAATAAGTGATTCAAAATGTGCAGTTGTCGATAGTGAATAAAAAAGGTTGATGCCATAATGCTACCATGAAATATCAAAAACAAATTTAGTAGATACGAGAAAGAATTTTCACTTAGAAAGCGGGTTCAGGTGAGGCTTGTAAAATCCCACCTGAGCCCAATGGAAAATTCTGTTCTGCAGGACGTGCCCGCCCCAATTCTGGGGCAGGCATGCCAGTAAAATTCCAGCCATTGTATCTGTGCTGGTCCTCTGAAGGAGAAGTTCACCCAATGCCAGTCTCATGCCTTTTCCTCATAGCCCTGTAAATTTACATTTGTTTGACTGATGGGGAAAAGTTACCAGTATATTTTTTTGCCATGTTCAAGAGACAATTGGCTGAGGTCTGTGGCTGATGTTCATTATGTAGAGAAGATACATGGAACATTGGGAATAATTGTCCAACTGCTCTGGTCTCCTGGAACTTGTAGGGTCTATTTCGGGTTTGGTGGAGAATTTCCAAGGTTACTTTGAGGAAGTGAGGGTTGTGGTCGATGGAGTCATGGAGGGTATCTGAAAATAGATAACCTTTCTATGTCCTTTATTTTGATGCATTTGTAGCAAAGACTAGTTTAATTTGTCCATATTTATAACATGGCTCATAGTGGACAAAGCCATGGAACAAAATGCAGGAAAATATAAATCGAAAACTGAAAAAAAACCCTGAAGCTGTAACCTTACTTCAGCAGACCAGGTCATCGAACTCCCAATGAATCCAAATGATATGAGTTGTGTACACAGAGAAACCTTTGTTTGAGTTTGCAGATGCAACGTAGTCTTAATTTCAACTGTTTCAGTGAGACTGCAGTGTGCCATTGTTTCAATCCTTGGAAATCATGTGGTGAGCTTCAAATTAGTTGAGCACAGATTTTGCAATCTATGATCTGCACCTACAATCACAAAAATGAATCCACCATTGGCAATATTGCACAAGATCAACATTGTATCATCATCTTTCACTTTGACGTGGAGATGCCAGCATTGGACTGGGGTGGGCACAGTAAGATGTCTCACAGCACCAAGTTAAAGTCCAGCAGGTTTATATTTCACTTTGCCATTAACAACTGTACCTAGATTAATAAGGAAGGGAATGTATGTGACTAATAGCTAAATTTTGCAATTATTTTGATAGTCATTTTATTTATAAACATTTGTGTGAACTTTGTGCAATTTCAGTTAGGTTCTGTGAATAATTGGGCCATTTTCTAAACTTTTCCTGCATTCATCACTTTCCAGGCCAGGTTATTGATGAGATGCAAACTAAAATCAGCCACTTTTTGACCCAGCAACGTGCCTGAAGCATGCCACTTTAAACTGCAGGGGTGCCAATGCCTTTCATTGTCATCAACTATAATTGTTTTGCACATGGAGCCTTGGGACCACTTATCAGATTTTTTTTTGAGAATGATTTTCAGTGGACAAGGTTCTTTGCCACTAGTGCATACGCATGAAAATTACATACAGAAGATTTCAATTGACATTTCCCTTCATTTGCACATTTCTTGTCATTTGGATTTTGGTATTCTGCTTTAGGAATTACACTCCCATGAGTACTGAGAAGAGTCCGCTGGAAAGCTCCAAGCCTATAATATACACTTTAGAAGAAGGATATATGAAAAGTGAAATGAATGGCCTGTAGGAATTAAGGGCTGACTTGCTTGGGCTTGGAGACCACGGGTCAAAATTTCTTTTTGGCGTTGAGATTTACTGTTTCGTTTTGGAACAATTCCAATTTTCTTCTACCTCTCAGATGCCACCGTAATTTCCTTTGACCTTTGGTATGTCAGGAAAGCCAAGTGTGCATAAAGCACAGCAATCCCTGCCGAGAACCATTTTAAATGAGGGACAAAAATTAGATTTCTTCCAATGCACTGTTCCTACCTGGTGGTGCAAGGTGTCGAAAGTTCATTAAAGACACACCAGGTTTAAGAAATTCCTGCAGAAAATGGACAGCCTGCTGAGGAGATGGGAACACTTCGAAAGATAAGTTTTGATACTTTCAGCTGGCACTATTAGATGCTGAACTGTAATATAGAGGTGTTTTTACTGCAGTGTTTCATCACTGTGATTTGTCCTCCAAAGGTAACTTGACCCTTACGTCGATCAGAGTGGTGCGATTGTTCACATGTATTACAATACTCTTCCAAAGGAGAAAAACCCTGGAACCTGGGAGTGCCTCTGAACATAAGATTCATGGCAATTCCCAGGACAACTTGCACAGACCTGGAGGACTTATTGACTATGATCACACACCAGCCGGACGTTAAGTCAATGGTAACCTTTATGATTCACAAAGGCACCCAGCCCTCGAGCAGGAGCTTTGATATACACTACATGGATACCATCAATGGCTTCCTGAACCTTCTGGAAGTCTGCAATAGCTGCAAATCCTCTATCACTTTCTGCTTGGCTATTCTCATCTGTTCTAAAATGTATGAAGGTAATCACCCTTCTGAGGACTGTGCCTGTGACAAGCTTCAAGCAGCTGTGTGCTGTGGATAATGGCACACTGCAGAGATCCCCTACGGCATCCTGGAAGGATCCAGAAGCATAACAATCAAGGAAGACAGTTACTTCTGAAGGCATAGCAATAAGGTGTCTCCTCCCCCTCCCCAACCCCTATCCCCCTTCCCCAAATCCCAACCCCCCACCCCCTATCCCCCACGCCCGGACCCACCCCACCTCTCGCCAACATAGCAGGATCAGGTCCAATCATTTTGCAGGTGGAAGTCACTGTCTCCCTTGAGAGGCACAGATTTTTCATCTGCACTGCACCTTAGTCATGTCCAAATAGCTGGATCAAACTCTGTCTATGCTGTCAGCAGCATAATGGTCCCCCTGCTGGTCCCTTTGCCCTTGCAAGCCTGGCTGGACTTCAATCCCTTCAGGGTGTGCTCCTAGGTGTTGTGAGCTGACATACAGATGATGCCTCTGGCCAGCTGGCCTCCTCTCCCTCCTTCTCCTCTCCTCACCTGAGGAACAGCCTCCACCACCTAGTATAACAATCCTCATTTTAAACTATTGGATCACAGAGATGGTGGATTAATGATGCTATGGCTAGTCTGTTAATGGCTCTTCAAGGACAGAAGCCTCCTTAATTCAGAAAAAACGCATGAGCAATATGATTCACAGAGCAATCAAGAAAATCCAGACTCATACAAGAAATGTTTACTCCTACCTCCTCACTCTTGGCCCCATGCTCAGCTTTACATTCCACCCTGGATTTAGAAAGTCCTAATTGCTTGTTTTCTGCCTGCCTGTCCAGCCTGTCCACCAATGGTTAAAATGCATTGCCTGTTTCAAATTGCAGCACGTTGCCCTTTTAATTGGATGAATTACCCCTTTAATTGTTGTTGTGATGCTGCTGTCATTCAAGCACACCCACCCACTGAACCATTCCAATGCAGCGTGTTCCCACTGTCAGCACACCCTATTTTTTTTATTCATTAATGGGATGTGAGCATCGCTGGCTGGGTCAGCATTTGTTGCCTACCCCTGACAAGAGACCAATTTAAGAGCCAACCATATTGCTGTGGATCTAAAGTCACATGTAGGCCACACTAGGTAAGGATGGCAGATTTCCTTCCCTTAAAGGACATCACTGAATCAGGTGGGCTTTCACAATAATTGACAATGGTTTCATGGTCACTGTTAGACTTTTGACAGTGGAATTTGAACCCAGGTTCCCAGAACAGTACCCCGGGTCTGTGGATTGCTAGTCCAGTGACAATACCATTACACCAGGGCTTCTCTTTCATGGCATGTTGAGAGTACTATGCCCTCTGTTCATTTTAACAAAATTTCTTGGTGATCTCTTCTAAAATTTTCTTTGGGTAGACATCTGTTTTTCATTAGACTGACGTGGGATATCTGTATGCAAATGTAACATTCCAGATAGAAATATAAAAATTGGCATCATTAACATCATATATTTTCTATCTGGAATAAGATATCTGTTGATATTACCTGTTCTCTGATTGCCGTGCAGCATACTGTATTCACCCTTTCCCCTCACTCACATTCCAGCATGTGTCAGTCAGGGAGAAATGCTGAAAGTATCCGAGAACGAAAAAGCTTTTCATGCTGGAGCTGAAATCTATGAATGTCTTCATAGCCATTGGCAGTCACATTCTCCACACCACAGGACATCATGAAGCAAGTCTTCAGTTTGATAACTTCCATGAAGGTGCCGTGATTTGCAGTCATCTGTTTATCTCTTTTCTGAAATTTCTCATGGCAGCAGAATCATTTCAGCGTGACTTTTTGGACCCCTGGCAAGGTATCTGGGAAAAAAATGCTCTTATCTTCTCTTTGTTGTGTATGGATTTTTAAAAAATATACAATTGTACCTATTGTGCAATTGGAGTTAGTGCAAAGTGCAATTCGAAATATAGCAAAAATCCAAATTCTGGTTTCACCCCTTGACTCTTAACGTTTGTTTCTCGCATGTGGCATGTTAATTTTCATCTCATAGCATCCTTTCAGATGTAATTCTTTATTTGGGCATCAGGTTGTATCTGTAAGAATTCTCATTAATGTGCAAAGTAAGAGCAAGGCACTACCAGGAATGGAAATCAGAACATTTGGTTATTTCAAAAGAAACAGATAAAAAGCAAACATTGATTGTCAGTTTTTGGTAAGGATAATTCTGGATCCAATTTCCGTTGTTGCCCTGAAGCTGGAACAGTGATGGTTGATGGTTTTGATTTCTCTGGAAGTTGGTAAGGTGATATTCCCTTAATTCATGCCCTTTGTTTCAGTTATTTTTAAATTTGCCTGCATTTGGCCTTGTTCTTTTATTCAATCTCTATGTTGTGGATAGCAACATTGGTACAAAATTGTCTGAGAGGCAGCAAACAGTGAGGCAACCATCTACACCTCCCACTGCATTGGAAAAGCAGCCAGCATAATCAAGGACCCCATGCATCCCGAACATTCTCTCTTCCATCTTTTTCTATTGGGAAAAATAAACAAAACTTTGAAATCACGCACCACCTGACTTGATAACAGCTTCTTCCCTGCTGTCGTCAGTCTTTTAAATGGACCTATCACACATTAAGCTGATCACTGTCTGCATCCTAGCTATGACTGTAACACTACATTCTGCACTCTCTCCTTTCTTTCTCTATGAGTGGTATGTTTTTTCTACATAACATGCAAGAAACAACATTTTCACTGTATCTCAATACATGTGACAATAATAAATCAAATCAAATCAGTGAACAGTTGTTTTTTCAGACTGGAGATTCGTCTATAGTGAGTTCCGCAGGTTCTCCGGTGCTTCCCTGAAATATATCAATGACCTAGACCTCCATGAATTAGGCACAATTTCAAAATTTACTAATAATACAAAACTAGGAAATATTGTGAACAAGAGGGGTAGGGTAGAACTTCAAAAAAACAGAGGGGTTGGTGGAATGGGCAGACGTATGTCAGATGAAATTTAGTGCCGAAAAGCATGAAGTGATTCATTTTAGTGGGAGGAACACAGAGAGAAAAGGGTACAGCTCTGAAGGGAGTGCAAGAGCTAAGGGATCTGGGAGTATATGTGCATAAATCATTGAAGGCGGCAGGATAGATTGAGCAAGCAGTTAATAAAGCATACTTGAGCTTTACAAATAAAGTGCAAAAAGTTATTATGTAAAATGTGTATAAAACATTGTTTCAGCCTCAACTGGAGTTTGGGTACCACACTTTAGGAAGGATGCAAAGGCATTGAGGAGAGTGCAAAAATGATTCGTGAGAATAGTTTCAGACATGAGGAACTTCAGTTACATAGAAAGATTGGAGGAATTAGACTATTCTCTGGAGAAAAGAAGGTCAAAAGCTTTGATAACAGTATTTAAAACCATGAAAGGCTAGACAGAGTTGTTAGGGAAAAACTATGCCCATTGGCGAAAGGGATGTTTGAATGCTCGTAAGGGTCGAGGACAATGAGTATACTAGAGTCAGGTTTACTCATGGTTTTCAAAAAGGAATTAGATCGTTATGTGAAATGAAAAAAAAATTGCAGAACAACTGAGTAAAGATAGAGGAGTGACACAGGATGAATTGTTCCTCCTAAAGGCCAGCACAGACACAACAGACTGAATTCTGTCACCCATTTTCAGTCAATCTTCAGTTTTTATGTTTTCATGGGGTAGCACGGTGGCACAGTAGTTGGGGACCTGGGTTCAATTCTGGCCATAGGTGACTGTGCAGAGTTTGCACATTCTCCCTGTGTCTGTGTGGATTTCCTCTGGGTGCTTCAATTTCCTCCCACAATCCAAAGAGGTGCAGGTTAGGTGGGTTGGGTAAGTAAGAAAAATTGCCCTTAGTGTCCCAAGATGTGTAGATTAGATGGGTTAGACATGGTAAATGTGTGGGGTTTCAGGGATAGGGCAGGGGACAGGACCCAGGTAACATACTCTGTCAGAAAGTTCATGCAGATTCAATGGGCAAAATGGTCTCCTTCTGCACTGTAGGGATTCTATAATTCAATGATTCTATAAGTGAATATTGATGCTCTCATGCAAAACAAGCAAGAGACTGAAGCACAAATTGCCAAATATCTTTATGCTGTCATGAAGCATTTTGTTAATGTGTGTGGTAGTTTGTATCCACATAATGAAGGACAATAGAAACATATTGCTATTTACTTTTAACAAATTCATCGATATTTTACTCTTCCTTAGTATAGGTCTATCATACTTTTTTCTCATTATTTACAATGAATTAATAACATTTTTGAAATCACAGTTTTATGCAAAGCAAAAAAAAATCAGAATACCACTGAAATGTTCATCACTTAAAGCATGTTAAACAGCTAATTAGCCATTTAGCTGGTGTAGACACTGACAAGCTTGTGATTCCAGTTATAGAACACACAACACAATGGCACTGGCCTCTCCAGCTATTTCTTGCCACTGCTTACTCCTTGTGTGTCTGGAGGGCTTTCACTCCCATAACCCACCTCCTGTGGACCCAGGACAACTCTCCTTTCCACTTCCAGTGCAGTGCCAGTAAGCCATGGTGCCCACATTCCCCCTTAGTTAGCTATTGTTGCACAGCAAATTATTTCCAATAATGGCAACACTAACAGCAGCCCCAGTGTATCACTGCTTTAAGAGATGCGGCTATTTGTAAATAGTACAGTCTAGCTTTAAATACTGCTAGGCACTTTTGATATTGAACACTGTACCTCTAATTTCAGCCACTGAATAGCATGGGGAATACTGTTTTCACACATAAATCATGAAAATGAACAGCTAACACAAAGTTGGCTTCATTTCAATCATTGGGTGCACATTAATTGTGTATCGTTATCTCTACACTTGCTTTTAGGGGTTACCCAGTTTAACCCCTATGGAAGCTGAACATTGTCAGAATTTCCTGGTCCAATTATCCCTTGCCCTTAACTTCCTCTGATGACCTCAGCATCATGTGTATAATGCAGAGTGAGATAAATGGCCATAAGACATAGGAGCAGAAGCAGACCACTTGGCCCAACGAGGCTGCTTCACCATTTAATAAGATCATGACTGATTTGATGTGATAATCCTCAATTCCAAAACACTTGATTCCCTGACTGATTAAAAATCTGTTCATCTCAACTTTGGACATATTAATGACCCAACCCTCTGTGGTGAAGAATTCCATACAATCACTACCCATGAGAGAAGAAATTCCTCCTCATCTCTGTCTTAAATGGACAACCCCCACAGTCTGAGATTATGTCCTCTGCTCCTAGACTCTCCCACAAGAGGTAACTATCTCTCGACACCTACACTTTCAAACTTTTTGATAATCCTACATTTCTCAAGAAATGTGCCTTTCATTGTTCTAAACTCCATTGAGTACAGGCCCAACCCATTCAACTTCTCCTCATAAGAAAATCCCTCCATACACTGAATCAGTCTAGTTAACCTTCTCTGGACTGCCTCCAATGCCAGTATATCTTCTCTTAGATAAGGAGATCAAAACTATTCATAGGTATGGTCCAACTAGTGCCTTGTATAGTTTTAGCAGTTGTATAGTTGTACAGTTTTACATGTACATTTTCAACCTGTCTTCCCATTTGACCAATGTTAGATTTGATAAAGTGCAGTACCAAAGGTACTCTGTAATTGATTCTCTCTCTCTGAGAGAGAGAGTGGAACATTGATTAAATATTTCTGAATGTCATTGTTGTATACATGATCCTTACTTTGTAGTAATCATCTGCACTTAATGCCAGTTTCCATCTCTATTGTTCAAGTGCAACAATTTCCAGACCTTTCGTAAGTATGGAAATATAACGGAAATAATTACTTAATATTATGTTATTCTCATGAAAAGAAACAAAATCACAGAGCCTTGCAACAGGAGCAATAGGATACATATGCTAGAGTGTACAGATCTTTGAAATGACCATTAAAATAATAATCATACTTCTACTTGTGACTATTTGTCAATGTATTGCACTAACCACTCTTTCCTGAAGCTATAAATAACATTACACTGATTTTTTTCCCCCCCAATTTAATCCATCACTGTTCCTGATCTGCTGCTTGAAAATTTCCACAATGACAAAAAATACTCTGCCCACAGCTCCCCCCCACCCCACCCGCCTCTCCCCCTCATTATATGGAGCTAGTTATTTATTTAAAAATATACCGGGGACATTTTTTATGAACTCCATGATATATGTCGGGTGCAAATGCAGTTCAACGTTATTGCTAAAACTCTATGCATTTTATGTTCCTGATGGATTAATAAACAGTAAGAAGTCTGACAACACCAGGTTTAAGTCCAACCGATTTGGACTTATCGGTTGGACTTAAACCTGGTGTTGTCAGACTTTTTACTGTGTTTACCCCAGTCCAATGCCAGCATATCCACATCAGGATTAATAAACACCATGGGTGCAATTCTCCCAGCCCACTGTGCTGCTTTAGCATCGCAATGGGCTGGGAAACATCAGCGGAGGCCATTTCCTGGGCTTCCCACTGGGGGCCACACGCTCCCCACATCTCTGGCTCCAGGTTTTTTCGAGTAAAAACTCTACGCCAAAAATCAGCGTGGAGCTGATTTCAATATTTAAATTAATATTGACATCCAATTAGTGGGTCTGGAACTGACATCTCCAGGCCCGCTTGCGTCTTCCCCTTGCCAGGAGTGGTTCACTCTAGTAGGGTTTTCAACAGCTCCCCACTAACAGGGAACAGGCAGCCAACCTGGGAACAGAGGCCATTGAGCCCCCCTGAGGAGGTTGCGGGTAAGTTGGTGTGCCACCTGGGCTGTGGCAGCCTGGCCCCCTGGCACTGCCCAATGGGTAAACTAGCATTGTCCAAAGGCAACCTTGGCACTGCCTGCTGGGTATCGAGAAGTGCCAAGGGGGAGAGGCCAATATGGATGGTTGGTGGGGGTTGGGGGGCAGGTTCCTGCTGCCACTCTGCATTCGGGATCAATGGCAGAGGAAGGGAGGTTGGTGTTTGGGACTGGCCATGTGGGTGGAGGGGAGAGGCTACTAGGGGAGTTCAGGGAGTTCAGGTCTGGCCGGGGATCATAGGAATCGAAGCTGACTGGGGGGAGATAGGGGGGAATGTTGGGGGGGGTGCGGGAGATAGGGGGGAATGTGGGAGGGGAAACATTGGGCCTGACCAAGAGAGGTGAGAGGTCCAGGAGGCCAGCCATTGTGGGCATTGAGGGCTAAGACGAGCAGTGATGGGGAGACGCAGGGCTGACCAGCGATTGGGAGGCTGGCAATGTGGGGCTACTGTGCATGCGCCAATCTCCACTCTGACAGATAGGCTCATGCGCAGTGGCCCACTAGGCACTATGCTGCTAGGCTCTTGGGTCGGGTAGGAATAGGCCCGACCCCCTGTTTTTTCGGAGGGAATGCTGGGGCACTCTGCGGTGCTCAGAGTGTGGGAGATTCAATCTGAAAATCACATTAAAAACCAACGGGAGTTACTTCCATTTTCAAGTGAATTGGGGATTTAGAATTTTTTTGGGAGATTCCCAGCCCATGTATGAACATAGAAGTTCCGAGATGGACAAAGACCAATGTCTGACTAATGTGCCTTATACCATCCTGGTGTTTGAAGATATAAAGATAATAGGGTTGCTTACTAATAGCAATGAATTACTGTCAATTATCCCTCTACAAACCTAAATTGAGACAGTGGAAAGGTTTGGGAAGGTTTTGTTCTTCCCGAGCATGTTAAATTTCCAAATGTCATGTCTCAAGTTACTCATATACTGTATCCCCGGAGCTTACGTTTTTTTAAGAAATCCAATTTGTAATTACTGATTCAACACTCTCTTATTCCACCATTTCCCTTGGCGGCTCACTTTATAAATTTACCACTTGCTCATTGATATATTTTCACAGATTCTTTTGAATTTACAGTGGAGGCTGTTAAGTTGTAGGATTTTCTTTTGTTCTTTCATGAATGTGAGTGCTGCTGGTTAGGCAAAGCAGCATTTATTGCCCACTCCTAATCAGCCTTGAGAACATGATGGTGAGTTGCCTTCTTAAACTGCTGCACTTCATGTGGTGTAGATACACTCACAGTGCTGTTTGCAAGGGAGTTCCTTGATTTTGACTCATAGAGATAGTGAAAGATCAGTGATATATTTCCATGTCAGGACTTGGAACAGAATATGGCATGGAGGTGAACTTATAGGTGGTGGTGGTGTCCCAAGCATCTAGTGCCCTTGTCCTCCTAGGTGGATGCAAGTTGTAAGTTTGGAAGGTGCTGTCAAAGGAAACTTGATGAGTTGCCACAGTGCATGGTACACACTGCTGCCAGTGTGTGTCAATGATGGAGGGCATGAATGTTTGAGGAGGTGGGTGGGATACAAATCAAATGGGCTTCTTTCCTGGATTGTGTCAATACTCAAGAAGCTTGTCGGAGCTGCACTCACACAGGTAAGTGGAGAGTATCCCATTGCACTCCTGACTTGTGCCTTGTAGATGGTAGAGAGTCTCGGGGGAGTCTGCAGGTGAGTTATTCTCTACAGAATTCCCGGTCTCTGACTTGTAGCCATAGTATTTATGTGGCTGTTCCAGTTCAGTTTCTGGTCGATGGTAGCCTCTAGGATGTTGAAAGTAGATGATTCAGTGACGGTAAGACCATTGAATGTCAAGATGAGATAATTAGATTGTCTTTTGTTGAAGATGGTCATTCCCTGGCACTAGTGTGGCGAGCGTGCCATTCACCAGCACAAGTGTGAATATTGTTCTTGTTTTGCTACATATGCACAAGGATTGTCCCAGTATCTGAGGATTTTTGAATAATGCTGAAAATAGCGCAAACATCAGCGAACATCCCCAGTCTGACCTTTCAGTGGAGTGAAGGCTGTCGATGAAACAGCCAAAGATGGCTGGGCCTAGGACACTATTCTGAGGATTGGTGCAATCAGCTGCAACTTTCAAAAGAATGATACTTTTTGAGTATTATAGATACATGAAGTCATTTGAGAATGACTGCAGCACCTTGCAAGGTATAGTCCATGGAATAAAAGGCACAGTAGCAACATGGATACAAATTTGTCTGAGTGACAGGAAGCAGTGGTTAATGTTCTTTTTCTGATTGGAGGAAGGTTTGTAATTGAGTTCCAAATGGGGCCAATATAATCCTTGCCCTTTCTCTTTCTGATACATACTGATCTAGACTTGGAGTGTGGTCTCAATGGAATGTGAGAGTTTAGTGAGCTGAGGGAGTTCAGTGAAGAATGGAGGGACGTATTCCTTTGCTTCTTCCAACATTTTCACCCCGTAGAAATTGTTCATGCTCTACTACAGGGGAAGGAGAGAACTGTTTGGTGAGTTTCTGGTAAATGGTATTCCTAAGTTTTTAAAAAAGTACATGAATTTATAAGATTAGATTAAGATTAATAAATATATTTTAAAAATAAATAATTGAATAAACAAATTAGCTAATTAGTTAAAGCACATAAGTACGACAGAACAGGTGAAATGTCATGGCTGCAGCATGTGGGAGCTCCCGAATGCCAGTGTGATCCAGGGCAAACAAATTTGTGAGGAGTGTCTGCGACTTTCAGTTCACAGTCTTTGAGCTGGAGCCTGAGCTGCAGAGATTCTGACACATGAGGGAGAGCAAGAGTTACCTCTGCATTTTGTACCTGGAAGCAGTCATGCACCTGAGGATAGGGTCTTCTGATGTGGAAGATGGTCAGGGGCAGGAGTGTCTGATTGCAGCTGAGGCGTTAAGAGGCAAGAGCGCAGGAATGTCAGTTTCTGCAATTGTCCAACACGTCTGAGGTGCCTTTGGCTTGTTTGGATGAGAGTTGGAGCTCCACAGTGAATGAGTTGACTGATTGTGGCACTGTGATACAGGAAGCCATTCAAGTGGATGCAGTATAAAGGAGTATAGTGATAGTTAGGGATAGGATAGTGGGGGAGATTAACACTGTTCTCCGCAGCAGAGCAAAAGCCCAGATGGTGATGTTGCCTGCCTGGTGCCACTTTTGGGACGTTTGCTCAGGGCTGAAGAGGAACTTGCAGTGGGAGGTGCAAGGTCCAATGGTCATGGGCCATGTGGGTATCAATGACATAGGCAGGATGAGGAAGGACGTTCTGGATAGTCAGTATGAACAGCTAGGCACCAAATTAAGAAGCATCAAAATAATTATATATGGATTATTACCTAAGCCACATGCAAATTGTCATAAGGCAAATAAGATTAGAAAAATGAATCTGTGGCTCAGAGATGGATGTGACAGGAGTAGGTTCTGACACCAGTATTGAGGAAAGCAGGATCTGTATCGTTGGAATGGTTTTCACCTGAACCATGCTGAGGCTGGTGTTGTAGCTAGCCACTTAATTAGGGAAGTAGAAAAGTGTTTTAAAATCATAGCAGGAGCAAGGGTCAAATTTGGGAAGATGTGATTCGCCAAAGAGTAGAGGCAAGGCAAGTGAGAAAGTTACTAATCTGGGAAATGATAAACAGACTGTGGCAGGAAAGAACAGAGTACAAATCTAAGGGAAAATCAACAGATAAGGCTGGATGCATCAAAAATAATAAAATGACAGAACTAAAACTCTAAACTCATAGCATTTGAAACAAAACAGATGAAAGGATAGCACAGATAGGCTGGGCGAATGGGCCAGGAACTGGCAAATGGAATTTAATGTTGGCAAGTGTGAGGTGGTCCACTTTGGTAGGAATAATGGTAGGAAGGACTATTACTTACGTGGCGAAAAACTGCAGCAGGCGACGGTGCAGAGGGACCTCGGGGTCCTTGTGCATGAGTCGCAAAAACCCAGCCAGCAGGTGCAGCAGGTGGTCAGGAAGGCGAATGGGATGCTGGCCTTCATTGCGAGGGGGATTGAATATAAAAGTAGGGAGGTCTTGCTGCAGCTGTATAGGGCACTGGTGAGGCCGCAGCTGGAGTACTGTGTGCAGTTTTGGGCGCTGTACTTACGCAAGGATATTTTGGCCTTGGAGGGAGTGCAGAGGAGGTTTACTAGGCTGGTGCCGGAGTTGAGGGGGTTGAGCTATGAGGAGAGGCTGAATAAACTAGGCTTGTACTCGTTAGAGTTTAGAAGAATGAGGGGAGATCTCATTGAGACGTATAAGATGATGAATGGGATGGATAGGATAGAGGTGGAGAGACTCTTCCCGCTCAGAAAGGACAGTAGGACTAGGGGGCACAGCCTCAAGATAAAGGGGGGGGCGGTTTAGAATGGAGTTGAGGAAGAACTTCTTCACTCAAAGGGTGGTGAATCTCTGGAATTCTCTGCCCGTTGAAGTGGCGGAGGCTACCTCGCTAAATATTTTTAAGGTGCGGGTTGATGGGTTTTTGATAAGAGAGGGGATTAAGGGTTATGGGGAGAGGGCGGGAATGTGGAACTGAGCCACGACAGATCAGCCATGATCCTATTGAATGGCGGGGCAGGCTCGAAGGGCTAGATGGCCTACTCCTGCTCCTATTTCTTATGTTCTTATGTTCTTATGTGATAGCCAACACAGAGACATGATTACAGGATAATAGACATTAGGACCTGAATATTAAAGGATATGTGGTCTGGGTAGGATTGTTGTTGGTGCAGTCTAGATGGGCTGAAAGGCCTCCTTCTGCACTGTAGAACATCGATGATTCTTCGTGATATTTTGGAAGGAGAAGAATTTAGGAGGGATGGCTCTGTTAATTAATGATAGCATTAGCTCACTAAAGAGGGACTACCTAAGTTCAAGAAACCAGGATGAAGAGGCAGTTTGGCTTGAGATGAGAAATGGTGAAGACAACAAATCACTTGTGAGATTGGTGTACAGGCCACCTAATTTTAACTACATGGAAGGACAGAATATAGAAAAGAGCTAATGGGAGCTTGTCAGAAAGGTATAGCGATAATCATGTGGAATTTTCCCATCTATCTACAGATGGAAAATGGAGTATAATGTGGGCGAATGTGAAATGATCGATTTTGTCAAGAATAAAAAAAAATGTATTAACCAAATGGTGAGAAATTGCTGAGTCCCGAGATGCAGAGGGATCTGGGTGCCTTAGTGCATGAATCACAAAGGTAGCTTGCAGGTACAGCAAGGTAGTAGAAAATCACAGAATCACATAATTGCTATGATGCAGAAGGATGGCATTTGGCCCTGCATGTCTGCACCAACACTCCAAACAAGAATTATGACTTAGTGCTATTTCCTGCCTTTTCCCTGTATACCTGCACATGGTTTCTGTTCAAGTAATTAAGAACATAAGAAATAGGAGCAGGAGTAGGCCATCTAGCCCTTCGAGCCTGCCCCGCCATTCAATAAGATCATGGCTGATCTGAAGTGGATCAGTTCCACTTTCCTGCTCTCTCCCCATAACCCTTAATTCCCCTGTCTATCAGAAACCTATCTACCCGTGACTTAAATATATTTAGCGAGGTAGCCTCCACCACTTCAATGGGCAGAGAATTCCAGAGATTCACCACCCTTTGAGTGAAGAAGTTCTTCCTCAACTCTGATCTAAACTGCCCCCCTGTTATCTTGAGGCTGTGCCCTCTAGTCCTGCTATCCTTTCTAAGCGGGAAGAATCTGTCTACCTCTATCCTATCCATCCCCTTCATTATCTTATACATCTCTATAAGATCCCCCCTCATCCTTCTAAACTCCAACAAGCACAGAGCTAGTCTATTTAGTGTCTCTTCATTGTCCAACCCCCTCATCTCCGGTATCAGCCTAGTGAACCTCCTTTGCACTCCCTCCAAGGCCAAAATATCCTTGCGCAAGTGCGGCGACCAAAACTGCACACAGTACTCCAGCTGCGGCCTTACCAGTGCCCTGTACAGTTGCAGCAAGACCTCCCTGCTTTTATATTCTATCCCCCTCGCTATAAAGGCCAACATTCCATTCGCCTTCTTGATCACCTGCTTCACCTGCAAACTGGGTTTTTGCGACTCCTGCACAAGGACCCCCAGGTCCCTCTGCACCGTAGCGTGCTGCAGCTTTTCGCCTTTTAAATAATAATCCCTCCTACTATTATTTCTGTCAAAGTGGATAACCTCACACTTGCTAACATTATACTCCATCTGTCAGGTCCTCGCCCACTCGCTCAGCCTATCCAGATCTCTCTGCAGACTTTCCACACCCTCCACACAATTTGCTTTTCCACTCATCTTCGTATCATCAGCAAATTTTGTCACCCTACACTCAGCCCCCTCCTCCAGATCATCTATATAAATGGTAAATAGTTGAGGCCCCAGCACCGATCCCTACGGCACTCTACTAGTCACCAACTGCCAACCAGAAAAGCACCCATTGGTACCAATTCTCTGCTTCCTATTAGACAGCCAATCCTCTATCCATGCTGACACCTTAGCCCCAACTCCGTGCACCCTAACCTTCTGTAGCAACCTTTTATGAAGCACCTTATCAAATGCCTTTTGGAAATCTAAAAACACCACATCCACCGGTTCCCCTCTGTCTACCGCACTAGTCACATCCCCGTAGAAATCCAATAAATTTGTCAAACACAACTTCCCCTTAACGATTCTGTGCTGCGTCTGCTCGCCTCGCTGCGGCCACAATCAGTTCAGCCATGATCTTATTGAATGTGGGGCAAGTTCAAGGGGCCGAATTGCAACTCCTGCTTCTAAGTTGTGAGTCTTTATGTTCATATGTATATCCCCTTTCCCCCACCTGCCTCTCACATAATGAGTGTCCAAGTTCAAACCAGCTATATTATACTCAGTTGATTTCCTTCCTGCTCCAAAGATTCCAATAACTTAGTCCTCTCCACTGCAAAGACACTGATGCAGCAGGCTACAGAATTTTATTCCTTATTGGTGATATTTAATTAGGATTTCTTTATAGTTTGGCTATTTTAGTGATGTGGGTAATAAGGAATGTAACCATGTACTGGCCATAAAAAAACACCAATCTATTTACGCATGCGTTGTTTGTTGTTACAGAGACAAATAGAGGTGTGCTCTGTCGCAGAGTCGATGTAGACTCATGGGCTAAATGGCCTACTCCTGTAGGGGTTCTATGATTCCGAATCAAAAAAGCTCCATCATTGGTGGCTGAGCCTTCACTTGCCTGGGGCCCAAGTTCAGGAATCCATATACCTCTCTACCTTTCTCCCTTAAAACCTATTTGGCAAATCTTTTGGTCATCTAATCTAATGTGGTTCAGTGTCATACCTTGTTTTATAATGTTCCCAAATGCCTAGTGTCATTTTGTCACGTTAAAGATGACAAGTCAATAAAAGTTGCTATTAGCTTTTTATTTCTGGAACCTCATGAGCTGGCTATTCCTCTGTCAGACTAACTGTTCAAAGTGGTTTAATGGGGACAAAGCAGGCAAATTAGACCATCATTTGAATGCTCTATACAATGTTAATCATTGTGAATTAACTGTCCTATCAGTATCCTTGCATAACAAGAATATAGATGCTGTATAGCTTTTGACACTTTGAACAATATAAGGATTTAATGTCATGCAATTTTAATATAAGTCAAATCTGCAGCATTACAGCATAAAATGGCCATTGAACTTTAAAGAATAAATTCACAAAATTCTATTTATTAATTAATCCAAAATCAAATTCAAGTTTCTTCCAATTGCAAAATGAACACTGCAAAGGGTTAAACCAAAAATTAAATTATAATTTCCTCTAATTCCTAGTTCTGAGGAAGAGTCATTAGACTCGAATGGTTAACTCTGTTTCCATCCCCACAGATGCGGCCAGACCTGATGAGTGTTTCTTCACTTATTATTCATTATTTTCGCTTCTTGTGTTTCTCTTTTTAATGCTGATCATTTTATTGGAGTTCATTTGAAACTCCTACTGCATGCATATTTATCACTTGAGAGAATATACCTTTCCTCCTGCTTGCTTTCAGTAACTAATTTAACAAAGAAAAAGGCCTCAATGAAATGTATTCAAACATTTTGACATTTTGCTTCACCTCACTTCCAGTGCAGAAATTGTTTCTGACAGTCATTAAATCAGGAGCCCACTGTTTTGCTCTGTTGAACCTTGTGCTTACTCAATAAAGATGCACACAGACGTTGCATTATGTACAAAGGGTTTGTTTCTACACTAGAAAATACTCTTGTCAACAATGATTCAAAACAGCTTTGACCAAAGTCCTTTCTGCTCTGTGGAGCTCTTTCTTGTACAAGAACACACTTTTACTAAAAAAAAAGTATGTGTAAGGAAACAATAAAAGCGATTTACTCATGGACAGAGTGGATAAGGAGCAGCTGTTCCCCTTAGTTGAAGGATCAGTTATGAAGGGGCACAGGTTCAAGGTGAGGGGCAGGAGGTTTAGAGGGGATATGTGAGGAAAAACGTTTTTATCCAAAGGGTGGTGAGGGTCTGGACTGAATTGCCTGGGAGGGTGTGAGAAGCGGGTTGCCTCACATTTTTTAGAAAGTACCTGGATGAGTACCTGGCATGCCATAACATTCAAGGCTATGGGCCAAGTACTGGTAAACAGGATTAGGCGGGAGGTCAGGTGTTTCTTGCATGCAGATCATAGAATCATAGAAACCCTACAGTGCAGAAAGAGGCCCATCTTTATGGCCCATTGAGTCTGCACCGACCACAATCCCACCCAAGCCCTACCCCATATCCCTACATGGACTGAATATCTCTTCTGCACTGTATGATTCAATGATTTCTTAATTACCTCACAGGTGAAGATCTTGTTATATTATCTTCTCCATTCTTTCAGCATATTTCATGTGATAATGTATCATATAACATTTGACATGTTAGAGTGGAACTGAATATTTTTAAAAAGCTTGAAAACCTTAAACCTTGTTTTTTTTAACAAGATCATGCCTGTTGGCTCAAAAACATTTTTCTGTCAATCTTACCTCCATCTTTGGTTGTCCAATGGTTGTTAAATGCCAGAATGCAATAAATGGGACTGTCCTTTGATATGATATTGTCCATTAGAATAATATAGATTCAGAAATGAGGCAATTGCATAGCTTTTATGCTATCATGCATTCGCAGCAGCCATGAGATAGATAAATACATAAACACACACACAAATATAAAGACATATGAGGTGGCATAGTGGTTAGCACTGCTGCCTCACAGTGCCAGGGACCTGGGTTCAATTCCTGCTTGGGTCACTGTCTATGTAGAGTCTGCATGTTTTCCCCGTGTCTCCGTGGGTTTCCTCCCGGTGCTTTGGTTTCCTCCCACAGTCCAAAGATGTGCTGGTTAGGAGCATTGGCCACGCAAAATTCTCCCTCAGTGTAGCTGAACAGGTGTCGGAGTGTCACGATTTTCACAGTAACTTCATTGAGTGTGAATGTAAGCCTACTTGTGACAGGAATAAATAAACTTAAACTTTAAACATGTAGAAATAATAAGCACAGACAACACACACAGTATAGAAGTAAACAATACAAAGGATGGCAAATTGAAAAAGACCTCAACATGGCCATATATCGATTATAATGCACAATTGATCCCTGTCCATTCATTCTGATGCAGGCAGCATGTTGCCTATTCAGTTGCATATTTGTACGATGTAGCCAATACTAAGCATGCTATTAAATGGCTGACTGCATAGTTAGGGGCCACAAAATTATGAAAGCCAGTGTGAATTCAGGTTAGGCCTAGCAGGTATTCACTTGTATGATATGCTAGGTAATGTAGCATAAGGGTATCTGGCATAGCTAGGGTTAATGTGGAACTGACAAAGAGTACCACACACAGTGTGATGTAAAGAGACACAAGACCTGAAACTAGTATCAATTGCGGATAGGACAGACTTGTGTGGAAGTAAGCATAGGCTACAGCTTGGGCTATGCCCTGTACAGATGTACATAATTATATGTAATTAATAAATACTTATGTTCAACATACAAGACTCAAACTCTGCCAGATCTACCGAACAAACAGCATACAAGTGCGGTCTCACACTAAATACACACTCAGGGAATAGAGATCTTTGGATTTATGGACCTCTCGGATTTTGATATACTATCCACGAAGTTCAATGTGTCCAGTAAACAGCCTCCTGTATGGATGAGCTCACTGTCCTGCTGAATCCACATTAAAGCCCCCCCTGCTTTTCTGTCATCAAAGAGAATGCAATGTATTACTTAAATTGAACAGTCTAAACATCAGTTATCCTTATCCAGTGGTGGATAATGAACTGTGATGTTGGACATGTTGCCTGCTCCGCCTAAAACAATGCTAATGCAAAGGAATTGCAGGTATGGTCTCCTGCTGAGAACTCAGTCTCCTCCCTTCATGAAGATTCTTTCCTCCTCTGTGTCACCTCTCTTCAAAATCCCTGACATGCTGCAGGCCACATGAGATATAGACCACTGTACCGAAAGGGAATGGTCTGAGGAGCAGTCTTGAAATGAATACCACAGCCTTCAACATGAGCAAAACCACTCCTTGCAGATTTCACCATCTTTAATTAGTAGTAAAAAGCTCACTGCATTTCTACAAATTCAGGAATAACCAGTCAAATTCAATTAGCAGCTAAACTGGAAGTGGTAAATAATCCCTTTAAATGGAGTGGGATAGGGTGGTGCTTCATGTTGCTGGACACATGTTCAGTTATATGATATACCTAGCATATCATCAAGTGAACACCTGCTAGGGCTAACCTGAATTCACACTGGCGTCTCACAATTTTGTGTCCCCTAACCATGCATACATCCGTTTAACAGCATGCTTAGTATTAGCTGAATACTAACTGAACATGTGTCCAGCAACTAACTCTCTTCAGTTTAAGAGAGGGAATTAGCTGGAGCATCGAGGCCAAAGTGGCACAGCTGACATAAAGTTGCCCTGCATCGTGACATCACAATCTGTCTCATCCACATACTTCCCTCAGTAAAATGATGTCTGATGTGGCCAGCACCAGAAGTAATGCATATGGAATGATGACACCAAACAACACTAGTGCTAAAAATTGAGACCGGGCAAGAAAAGGTCCTTAAGTTGTCATTAACTGGCTACTCAAGGGCTAGTTCCAAATTTATGGCCAGCGTAGAGCCAAATTTTGTAGCCAAAATTTCTACATCAGATATTGTGGCAATAGCCTCCCAGACAAAATCTACAGCTTAAACAAAGTTAATGGAACATTTCGTGTATCGCCACACCAGAAACACGAAGCTGATAAAGAATACTGCAAATTCACTTTCTTGTATTGAGCCCTCCTCCGACTATTCTTCATTTTACACATATATCAAATAGATTCAAAAACATCCAAACCAGTAATTGATACATTGGAGATTATAGAATAATTTGAATTGTATTTTATCCTGTTTTATCTGAGAAACTTAGCAAGTAACACATTTTTAAAATGAGATAAGATAAACACAATTCCTTTGATCTATTTTATAGTCTTGAATTACTGAGAGCCTGAGGCCTAACTTTCATAGAGGTCTTTCAGAACTAAGTAATTATTATAAGCTAATATGTTTTATCTAGCCAACATCCTCTTAAGGCAAAATTGAATTATTCACTTCCTCTTAGCTGTTAGGATAAAAAAGCCCATAAATATTGCATAAAATTGGAAGCCTTATAGCCTTTGGAACTTTTGTGTAGAAAAGCACAAAGGATTTGACTCCACCTTTGGACACTAGAAGAACAGCAGCATATGTTTCCTATGAGATGCTTCACTGCAGATTGTTGCTCACCAATAGTTGAAAGTGACATTGGAAACTAAGCATGCTGCATAACCACTTTAGAGGCAAACATTGGCTTTTCTATTGTTCAAGAGACATTCTGAAGGTTAGCTATTTCAACTCTCTGAAACTTCTATCAACTGGATGACCCAATTTGCCTTTGGGAAACATATATTTCTTACTGGACTCAGTTAATCTGAAGTAACGTCAAAGACTATGACCTGGATTTTTAGAATGGTGGGGGCTGAGTCACCTTAAGCCGTGTTGCACTCTAAATTTAAGTTAATTTATTAGCGTCACAAGTAGGCTTACATTAACACCGCAATGAAATTACTGTGAAAATCCCCTCGTTGCCACACACGGACTGTAATCAACTGGAATCTCCCGGAACTAACTTCTTACCAAAACAGACACTAATGCGCTACAAAGGGTGGCCATGGGGTCACCTAACTCAGTTTGTGGATTCCAAAAGAAAGATCTGCCATACAGTCTCACTAGGACAAAGGGAATATCCCTGAAATAAAAGGTAAAAATACTCATATCCCTATACTACCAACAAATTAGACACATTCTGAATGCAAAAACAGCATTCTCTAGAACAATCATTTCTTCTTCTTCCTTTTGAAAGTAAATTTGAATAAAGTGTAAGGAGCAGAAAAAACATGGGAAACTTATCTGAAATATTAATTCTGTTTCTCCCTCCACAGATGGTGCCAGACTGGCTGAGTTTTCCAGCATTTTCTATATTGTTGTATGGGAAACTTATCTTTTTTTTTATTTTTGTACCTATTAATGATAATATATTAATTTAAAGATCAAATGACTGACATTTAATGGATTGGCAGAAAATTATGAATATTTTGTCCATGTTTCCTATGCACTGTATCAATCAGGCAAACTATTGTGTAGCTGTGATTCTTGCTCTGTCTACATTGGGAGACACATGACAAAAACACCAGTTCCAGTGTTGCTCTCATTCATTGACCAAAGTACAAAAGAGTCATTAATATTTTCCGACAGCAACGCTCCTGCTTGTCAGGTGGTGTTCAGGGGAAAATAGCAACCAGTTACGCCTAAATTATTGACAGGTGAAAGTACCATCATTCATAAATGAATAATGGAGTTTAAGTCATTCAATTAGAATCCAGTTTCTGACTAGAGTTATTCTGATTGCTCAAAAGGAATGACTATCACTTGAAATTTCTCTTTATTGTGCCATATTTTGACGCAAGTTCTCCCTTTTCACCACTCAGTTGTGGTCAGATTGTAAATCTGCTATTCAATTGTGGATAAACTGCACTTTCCACCAGTTAAACATAGAGAAGACTGAAGCAGCATATTCAGTTTCTGTGCCACAAACTCCATAACCTCACCATCAATTCTATCTCCTTTGACGTGTAACTTCTGTATCCTACTTCACATTGTACTAAACTTACAACCTCATACTTTCCATTATAAAGCCCATTTACTTTCATATCCACAATATTGCCTATCTCCACCCCTTCCTCAGCTCATTTCCTATTGAATCCTTCAGCCATCACTTCATTACTTTTCCAACTTGACAATTTCAATGCTCCCCTGGTCTCCCGAGCACCCTCCATTTTTCAAAATGCATAAACATAAGATCCAAATAGCTTACTGTCCTTAGCATATCCTGCACCGTGTCCCTTTCACCCATCACTCCTGTTATCTGTCTTTTTCCTGACCCATATATTGCTTCCCAGTTCCACACAACAATTTAAAATATTCATTCTTATGTACAGAATCCTTTCATGAACTCACTTGTCTTGATCTTTGTAACCCTCCTAAAGCTTTATAAAACTCCTTCTCCTCCAACTTTTTTTCCCTCTGTCTGTGGTCGTTTAGCATTTCTGACCCCTCCCTCCCCCAACTTCACCCTTACAGTGTTGCCAACTCAGGTTGCACATACTTCTAGAGGTGTCATTTTATGACTTCCTGCTTCCAGGTGCCCAACCCACCACACTGATTGCCATTAGCGACCCAACACATCATTTGTGAGGTTGCACTCACCTTTTCACATCAATGGAAAGTAAACAGGCTCTTCATTATCTGATTGAATGATTCTTGAGTGTTGGTCAGCCTTTTTCCTACATCTGATATTTTTTGTAACCAACAAACTAAAACGTTCAAAGAAAAGTAATCAAAATAAATAATATTTTTATTGCCACTACGATTTTTCCCTGAGTTGGTCTCAGCAGTGTCTTGTAGATTAATGTAAAATCCCTGGACAGTTGTACCCCTCCCTTTGCCTCACCATTGGTGGTTAGACCTTCAGCAGTCGAGGCCTCATTTTCTGAGAAACACTCCTTGCAGCCCTCTGCCTTTTTGATTTATTGCCTTCCTTTAAGACCTCCTTCAAATCCACCTCTGATCAGGATATTTGGCACTCTGACATCTTCTTTTCCAGGTTGTTGCCTCTGTTGCCTCTGTGCAGCGCTTTGAGATGATTTGCAATGTTAAAAGTGCTCTAGGTATGCAAGTTGCTGTTTTTGATGCCAAAATTAGTGATGTGATAAATAGCGAGGAGAAAGCCTTCAATTACACAATGGCGTAGATGGGCTGGTCAGGTGGGCAGAACAGTCGCAAATGGAATTTAACCCTGAAAAGTGTGAGGTGATGTATTTGGGGGGGTGGGGGACTAATGTGGCAAGAGAATACACAATGAACATTGGATGCCAGGACCAGAAGGACCTTGGGGCGCATTCCAATAAATCCCTGAAGGCAGCAAGACAGGTAGGTCAGGTGGTTAAGAAGGCATATGGGATTTTTGCCTTTATTAGTTGAGGCATAGAATATAAGAACGGGGAGGTTATGATAGAGATGTATAAAACGCTCATTCGGCTACATCTGGAGTACAGTGTGAAGTTCTGATCGCCATACTATAGGAAGGATGTGATTGCAATAGAAGCAATGCAGAAGAGATTCACTAGTATGTTGCCTGAGCTGCAGCAGTTCAGCAACGGGGAGAGACTGATTAGGCTGGGGTTGTTTTCCTTAAAGCAGAAGAGGGACTTGATCAAGGTACACAAAATTATGAGAGACATAGATAGGGAGATAGGAAGGAACATTTCCCCTTAGTACAGGGGTCAATATCCAGAGGGCTTAGATTTAAGGTAAGGGGCAGGAGATTTAGAGGGAATTTGAGAAAAAACTCTCTCAAGAATCTGGAATTCACGGCCTGAAAGGATGAGCGAAGCCAGATCTCTCATAAATTTAAGGAGCATTTAGGTGAGTATTTGAAATGCCATAGCATACAGCATGGCGGTATGGTAGCACCTTGGTTAGGACTACTGCCTCACAGGTCCTGGGGCCCGGGGTTGATTCCCGGCTTGGGTCACTGTCTGTGTGAAGTTTGCACATTCTCCCCATAATTGCTTGAGTTTCCTCCGGTTGCTCCAGTTTATCCCCACAGGCCAAAGACGTGCAGGTTAGATGAATCAGCAATGCTAAATTCTCCCTCAGAGTACCCGAACAGGCGCTGGAGTGTAACAACTGGGGAATTTCACAGTAATTTCATTGCAGTGTGAATGTAAGCCTACTTAAATAAATAAACTTAAACTTAAAGAAATATTACTTAAAAAGAAAGTGAAAACCTCCTGGACTAAATTGAAGAATTGTTAAGAAAGATGCAAGTAACTTCTGAAATATTAGAAAACAACAGTTGAATAACAACAAGGGAGAGATTGATGACACCTTTTGATAAAACAAAAACAGTTGTAATGGGAAGAAGAGGGATGAAGCCATATAAAGGAGGCACATCAGGTCCAACGGGAAGTTTGGGATTTGTAGCCTTCCACTAGCGCCAGGAAGTTACATAGAAACATAAGAACTAGTTGCAGGAATAGGCCATTCAGCCTTTCGAACTTACTCCACCGTTCATTTTGATCATGGCTGATCATCAAATTTAATATCCTGATCCTTCCTTCCCCCCATATCCCTTGATCACTTTAGCCTCAAGAGATATTTTTTTTTCTTCAAATCAAACAACATTTTGGCCTCAACTATTTTCTGTGATAATGAATTCCACACATTCACCACCCTCTGGGTGAAAAAAATTCTCTTCACCTCAATCCTAAAAGGCTTACTCCTTCAAACTATGACCCCCAGTTCTGGACTCCTCCACCATTGGGAACATTCTTTCTGAATCTATACTGTCCTGTTCGAATTTTATAAGTTTCTATGTGATCCCCTCTCAGTCTTCTAAACTCCAGTGAATATAATCCTAACCGACTTAATCTGTCCACATGTGACAGAGCTGCCATCCCAAGAATCAGCTTGGTAAACTTTTGCTATACTCCCTTTAACACAAGAACTTCCCTCCTCAGATAAGGACATACAATATTCTAGATATGGCCTCACCAACACCCTATATAATTTCAGCAAAACATCCCTACGCCTATACTCAAATCCTCTCGCTATGAAGGCCAACATATTATTTGCCTTCTTTACATCAGAGGGACTCAAAGAGGGCGCTCAAGATCGGCCAGTGAGAAGGGAAATGGCAAGTCTCATGAATTGCAGTAAAGCAAAAATAAATTGGGAAGGTAGATTAACAATGATGCAACTGTAACAATCATGGGAAGGTTCTATTACTGTTTCTCGCACATTAGGCAGGTCACAATGTAATGGAAATGATAGTGGTATATATGTAACTGATGTCCATCATAGGGTCATAGGGGTTTACAGCATGGAAACAGGCCCTTCAGCCCAACTTGTCCATGCCACCCTTTTTTTTTAAAACCTCCAAGCTAATCCCAATTGCCCGCATTTGGCCCATATCCCTCTATACATATCGTACCCATGTAACTATCTAAATGCTTTTTAAAAGAAAAAATTGTACCCACCTCTACTACTACCTCTGGCAGCTTGTTCCAGATACTCACACCCTCTGTGTGAAAAAATTGCCCCTCTGGACACTTTTGTATCTTTCCCCTCTCAGAGGTCCCAGTCTATCCAGCCTCTCCTTATAACTCAATCCATCAAGTTCCAATAGCATCCTAGTAAAGCTTTAATGCATACTTTCTAGTTTAATAATATCCTTTCTATAATAGGGTGACCAGAATTGCACACAGTCTTCCAAGTGTGGCCTTACCAATGTCTTGTACAACTTCAACAAGACATTCCAACTCTTGTATTCAATGTTCTGACCAATGAAACCAAACATGCCGAATGCCTTCTTCACCATTCTGTCCACCTGTGACTTCACCTTCAAGGAGCTATGAACATGTACCCCTAGATCTTTGTTCTGTAACTCTCCTCAATGCTCTACCATTAATTGAGTAAGTCCTGCCCTGGTTCAATCTACCAAAATGCATCACCTCGCATTTGTCTAAATTAAACTCCATCTGCCATTTGTCAGCCCACTAGCCCAATTGATCAAGATCCCATTGCAATTGGAGATAACTTTCTTCAGTGTCCACTATGCCACCAATCTTAGTGTCATCTGCAAACTTACTAACCATGCCTCCTATATTCTCATCCAAATCATTAATATAAATGACAAATAACAGTGGACCCAGCACTATTCACAAGCCATTTATGTGTCACAAGCCATTTATGTCCACAGAGGCATTTGATTAAGGAGGGTTTCTAGTGCAGAAATATGCACAGGAAATCCATCAATTTTCAGAAGCCTCAGGAAAAAAATTATCATCTTGCAACAGGTTTGGAGACTAAAAATATGGCAAAGTCAACACCTTCCTGAAAAGAAATGAGCAGAAAGTGATAGAGAGGCAGCAGGAAAATAGAAGACCACATAACAAATCTGCAAGAAGTTTAGGGATTATATGAGCAGCTAAGGTCGCAGGCAAACATCTAAAATTGGGAATATTATTGACAATCAACTTTCCATGCACTGAGCACAAATATTTTCAAGCAACGACATTCTGATGTGAAGATATTCTTCATGGACTTCTCCCATTCCATCAACCACAGGAATCATAATGGGTGGGACAGAGACTGTTGATCTCAAGTAGGATTTTCCTATCTTGGGTGAGTGTGGCTGGAAAATCCTGCCCTCTATATCTCAAGTCACGAGCTGCACAACAAAGAAAACTAAATCAGCCATTTCATGTGCAACTGAAAAGTAATTACATTTATTCAGCACCAAGCATGGTTGTCATTTGGCAGGCTAAGAATCTGGAGGTTCTTGCACAACTGACTGCCTGAATGAAACAAGCTAAATTCAGAGCAAGAGTTAGAATGTGCTTCTTAAGCAAAACCACCATGACTAATCAGGAGTTGACTGGAATATGGAATTTATTCATTGTACCTTTTGGGAATGGTTTGACCCCAAAGCACAACTTTGTACACTTGTGATTTAAAGCAACTTTCAGCATTCCAATTCAGTTCTGAGTAGATGCATGCAATTATCTGTACTTTGATAATAGTGAATGCAGAAAATAAATATACTGCAATGTTGTAAAATGTGCTGTTGTTCTGTACATTGTTGGGTAGAGACTTATACTTTCCTGATCAGGGAGGGCTTAATATTCAAAATGAATGTCAAAGAAATGTAAACTTCCTTTAGAAACATCAATTAACTTGATGGCTACACATATTTTAAAAATGTCTAACAATGCTTCAGAAAACAGGGGGAATATTAAAATAAACAAGGTCAGGATCTTCGTGAGTTACCACCATATTTATTTATTTTTCGTCATAATGATAAGAAAGTTCAACCCCTGCTTGGGATATTGATAAATCACTATTTGTACAAGTATAAACTATATTCAAAATTTTGCCAATGACCAAACCAGATTGGTCAGAATAGGTCAGCATCAATTTGAATCTGTTCAGTATCAGGTAATCACAGCAGAAAAAGGAATTACAATTGATCATTTTACTGATCTTAATAGCTGGACCTCATACACATTGGACAAGTTGGGCTGAAGGGCCTGTTTCCATGCTGTAAACCTCTATGACATTGTTCTGCAAAGTCTCCTGCCAATATGAATGATGTAAAATCAAGGAGAGAAAATTGCCAGGAGGCCATTGTTGTCAATTTGGAATGGGTTCCACCAAGGTAAATGAGGATGGAAGGTTCAGACTGATCCACAAGGAGAAGTAGGTAAATAGAGGCCTAGAAAAGAGGCCCAAGATCTTTTTGTTAGAGCAGGAGGAATAATCTCCCCTGGGTCACAGGAAGTTTTAAAAACATCTGGAGCAAAAAGCTAACCTGGGCTATAGGTTAAGCACCAATTGGATCATGTCTGCATGGTGTTCCTAATCAATTTGATAAATTGCTGGCAATGCACTTAAGCTTATTGCTGCAAAAGTTGTCTAATTCTTCTGTGTAATATATATGGATATTTCTGATGGCATTTCCCTGATTAGTTCAAGTACAGATATGGGAAACTTATGCACCTGGAAGGTTCTGCATTATTCCATGCCAGTAGTGACAGCAGTTATGTTTTTTTAACTCAGAGAACACTGACAGTTTTGTATAAACAATTACTTGTATGAATGCACATTGCTAATTTTTACATATAACTTCTCACCTATATTTAAAAAACGCGCACTCCATCAGGATACAGCTCAGCAATTTTTCAAAATACTCACAATAAAATCATACAAAGTGCCACGCAGGACCCATGCCTTTGAAAAAAATAAAATTATATACACATATGAGTGGGGCAAAGCATGAAATAAAAAAAGTCATGGAAATACATGGGAGTTCAACCATCACCTGTAAGGCAAAAATGAAGGTGAACGTTTTGGTTAAAATGTTATAGTGCGTGGCACTAAGTGAAACCATTTGATTCAATGTGTTTGTTCCATCAGTAACTTTTGCTAGTTCTGATGAAAGATGTTGGGCCCAATTTTACCATCAATTTGCACCCTTTTGGGGCATGAAAACTTGGTAAAGTCACGTGTGAGGCGAGTAGCATGATCCGCGCCCGCCTCTGTACCAGTTCCCGGCCCTTTACGCAGGCCTGAAAATGGCAGTGAGTGGGACCATGCCTGAAACGGGCGCGACGGCCACTTAAATGCATTTGCATGCATTTAAATTGATGTAATGGGCTGCATGCCTAACCTTACTGGCACTTCCCCCTTTACACAGTAAAAAGTCTGACAACACCAGGTTTTAGTCCAACCTATTTATTTGCACACATGAGGACGGTCTCATGTGTGCAAATAAATAGGTTGGACTAAAACCTGGTGTTGTCAGACTTTTTACTGTGTTTACGCTAGTCCAACGCCAGCATACCCACATCACTTCCCCCTTTGCCACTGCGTTCGCCCACCCAGAATCGCGCAAAACAGACATGGTCTACATAAGTCCGATTCGAACACTCCAGTTAGTGAGGAGGTGAGTACTGAATGCCTGATGGCTCTCTGCTTGAGATCATGGTGGGGGGGGGGGTCCAACGGCTCTCTGCTTCAGCGTGGTGGGGGAAGAGAGGGAGTTCCGCTGCGACTCTGCCTGAGATCAGTGCGGGGGAAGGGGTGAGGGGCCCGTGATCAGTCTGGGTGGTGGACGGGTAGGGAGATAAGGAGATTGGTAATGTTGTTGGGGCAGGACAATGTCTGTGGGGCCCTGAGGGAGGTATTATCTGGCCCGGGAGCAATGTAGCCGGGGAACCACATTCTATCATGTTTTTTTCTATGCATACACAGTTGGAGGCGCCAATCAGAAGTGCAGGGTTTCGGACGCATTAAGCCCCGCCCACAGGCTTCAGCAGTGTGATTCGGAACAGCTGATATTTTTGCAGGCAGAGTGCGTATGGGGGCACCTGAGAATGGATCTAAAAGTTAGATCTGAAACACTCCCAGTTTCAATCCGCCCAGCACTTAAAATCAAAATGGTAAAATAGGGCCCATTAAATTGTAAAATTAACTCTGTTTCTCTTTCCATAGATGCTGACTGACCTGCAGAGAATTTCATGTTTTCATATCAAACAATGTTCTTAAGATCTGATGCAAATTTTTTAAAATCAAATCCCACCCAATAGCAGAGAGTGTTTGCTTCACTGATGCCTCATGTGCATATCATACTCAACACGTTTAGTCAGAATTACAATTTTGGATGAAGAACCTGGGAGCCAGATCCATTCCATCACCGGCGTTATGCTATTTTCAAAGAGAAATTACTTGATTGACCAAGGCCTGGAGGTGGCATGCTGTTACCAAGAGATTTTCGAAACGGTGAGCAGCCACGATGATTGAACCTTCCAGTCACAGTGGAGGCAGCTGCCCAAGGAGGAGAATGGGATTAGCCTGGTAATGCCTGGGCTGTGCTGGCATTGAAACATAGAAAATACGAGCAGGAGTGGTCATGGCTGATCATCCAACTCAGTAACCTGTTCTCACTTCTCCAACCCTCCTCCCCTCCATTCCCCCGACCTCCATCTTTTGATCCCTTTAGCCCCCTCCCAGAGCCATATAAAGGACAAAGAACAGTACAGCACAGGAAATCATACAATGTTTTGGCCTTAATTGTTTAGTGTGGAAGAGAATTCCACAGGCTCACCATTCTCTGAGTGAAGAAATTTCTCCTCATCTCAATACTAAATGGTCAATTTCATATTATTAGATTGTGACCCCTGGTTCTGGACTCTCCCAGTATTGGAAACATTCTTCCTGCATCTACTATGTCTAGTTCTGTTAGAATTTTCCAGTTTTTTGTAAGAACACCCCCTCATCCTTCTAATGTCCAGTGAATATCAATCTCTCCTCGTATGTCAGACTTGCCATCTCAGGAATTAGTCTGGTAAACCTTTGCTGCACTTTCTCCATAGCAAGAACATCCTTCCTTAGGGAAGAAGACTAAAACTGCACACAATATTCCAGGTGTAGTCTCACACAAAGCCATGTATAACTGCGTTATGAGATTTTATTTTATGCAAAAAGCTTTGTGGTGGCACTTTACCAAATGCCATCTGGAAATGTAAGTACAGTACATCCACTGGTTCTTCTTTATCCCCAACACACGTGACTCCAAAGAACTCCAATAAATTGGTTAAACATGATTTCCTTTTCACAAAACCATATTGACTCTGCCAAATTGCTATGGTTTTTTTTTCCAAATTCCCTGCTATATCATTAATAATGGCTTCTAATATTTTCCCTATGACAGATGTTAAGTGACTGGCCTCTAGCTTTAACTTTTCTGTCTCCCTCTATTTTTTAAGAAAGGAGTTATATTTCCAATCTTCCAATCTAATGGAACTTTCTCTGAATCTAGGGAATCTAGGAAAATTAAAACCAATGCATCAACTATTTTGTTAGATCTTCAGGTAAATTCCACATGGACCCAAGGATCTGTCAGCCCCTCAGATCAAACAATTTGCTCAATACCACTTTGCTGGTGATGGTAATTTTTCAGAGTTCCTTACTGCAACCTGTGTTGTTCTTGGAAGATATCAGAGATCTGAGACTTGCTTAGGACTCTCCTCAGTTATCTTGCACAAATCTGCATGATATGTTTTTTAATGGTCACAGACCAGCTGAATATTGAGGGAATGGAAGCCTTCCTGGTTCATATACAGGACTGCTTGTTGCCAGGGAGATTTAAGAATCAGATAAGTGTAATCGATGACACCCTGCAGCTGTGGGAATCTGGATATTGTACAATTCTCAGCGCTCTTGCTTCCTGGCTCATCTGATCTCTGTGAAAGTTGACAAAGTTGTGTGCCTTGGATAAAAATTGCATCTGTCACCTCCTGGGTACATCTGTGGCTGGAGACCTGCAAGATCTGGAATAGATCTCCCTTTTATGGGTCCTTTGTGCTGCTGTAATGTTGGTTCATTGATGAGACCCTGAGCCTTGTGCATTTAAACATAACTGACTTTCTTAGTAGGATTAAACTATTTAGATTTCCAAGTATGATTATGCTTGGCATGGTATAGCTCCCACCATGCAGTCTAGCTGCTGATAGGGTGTTCTTTAGACTGTTCTATGACCAAGTCACTACATATATCGTACTGTGGTGGTGCCACTCTCCAATCCAACGTTAACCCTTGCTCTGCTGAACACTATTACATTATAAAGCATGCAGACACGTATCATCATGTCCCCCCTTTTCTTTTCAAATGCTTTTTTCCTTCAAACAGGGAACATAATACAATGTTTACTTCCTATCGGAATATAACATGGTTTTGACAGTTCTTTCACATCTCAGTCTGTCACGAATGAAGGAATGGTAGTAGTTTCTGGTACTTAGGTTGTGTGATTAAATTTCTTCTTTGCTAACAGGATGTTATAATTTGAAGCAAGCTTTTCATGCCTTTCTCGTATTTAACTCATCTTTAAAGATTTGACTCTATTTTTCATTGCTTTAATTTGCCTAGCGAAACTTCCTCAGTTACTTTCTGAAAGTTCTTTTTCTATAAGTATAAGCTCATCCTTGATGGACAAAAGCTTAATTTCCAAAGGCTTTTTTAGAAAAAGTTGATATTTGGTCCTTTTTCTTTGCAACATTTTAAATCAGCTCTTTTTCGTCAACTATTTTATCATATTGGTGTTTGTGCTTTTCATTTCACATGGCCATTTTAGCAATTTTGTTCTGGCATTTCAGTTTCCTTCTCTGTCTCAACTGGTGATTCTGCTGTCAATTTCAATGCCTTTACCTCTTCAGTTAATTTTTCATTGTCAAGCTTCCTTCTGAAGGCTGTGAATAGTTTCTTCAGTCTGCTTGTTAAGACTTGACTGTTTCAAATTCATTTGTTCTACCTCAATTTTATATCAAGTATATATTTATCGAGTTTCTTCTATAAACTTCTTCAAGCTCTTATTCTTCTGATTCAATTCTTCATTGAACTTGTTTGTATCGTCCAGTTGCTTTTTCATAGAGTTCAGTTTATTCTCTATTGTCCTCATCAGTTTCTCCTTCTTAACTTCATTTTGTTAATTTTTTAAACTTTCCTTCCTTCCTCCAAGTCACCTTGTTGTTTCAATATCTCCTCCAGAACTTTAATACTTTGTGCTGATTCCTCTTCAAGTTCAATAGTTTCTAGTTTATTTTGGAGATAATGTGATGTCATTGCTTTGGGGTCTTCCATTGACTTCTCTCTGATATCTTTCTGGAGATTCCTTCCTTTTGGAGATTTCCATTGCCCTCCTTCTGGAGTCTTTTGTTGTCTCCTCTTTGATGTCTTCCTTAGCCGCCTCTCAATGGTCTTTTATTGCTTTCTTTCTTGTCTTTCATAGTCACCTCTTTGAGGTTTTTTGTTGACTCTTCTTTGAAATCTCAATTACCCCTTCTCTACAGGATAATGTTTGCAGCCACATATAATCACAGACCCCAGGAAGGAGCCACTGCTGCAGAAAAGTGAACACAGCAGTGAGCACAAATGGATGCCCTTCAAGTCCCCATGCTGCCAAATCTTGTAGAAGGCAGCATATATTCTTGATCAGTTGCACTGACATGAGCGGTCATCAGCAACACTGGTTCTCACCCATCTACAACGAGCACATATGCTTTCTATAAATCCTGGGTTTATTGATGCACCTACAGCCTATGGCTCCCTGGGCCTCCTCTGCATGCATCCTTGGTCTTGAGGGTTCTGCTCCTGTTTTTGGTGAGTCAAGCACTGCCATCACATTTTTCTCCATCGCCTCTCCTGCCTATAAGGAAAAAGGCAAGCAGCAAGATTACCAGGATCCACCTTTCTAATGGTCTCCTCATTACAGTAACAAAAGTTTGATGCAAGGGTCAGTATTTGTCCCCTAATAGTTTGCCTTGGTCAAATCATTGCCTGTGGCATCCTCTCAAGGCCCCTTGATGCATGACAGGAACATCCTGGCCACCACATGTATGCCCACTGTTTCATTCGCGTGATAATTGACCAAACCTTCCCCGTCACCATGTGGAGACAGCTTCAGCCACTTGACCCTTCACTCTCATCACAGGCACAGGCATTGTCCTAACCTGCACTTCAAGATCTTGTAGTTTGCTTAGATCATGATGGTAACTTGCAAATGTCTAATTAAACATAAAGTAAGGGATTAAAAGTGCACTCCTTGGTCAGTGTTTCAGGTCACCTTTCTAAGTGGTCATCAAACTTGTCCCATCATCAATTGGTTCTGCAGCACCATAGCACTCACTTGATTCAGAGGTCTGTGTGTGAGGGGTTAAATGTAGAGCAGCAATCATTGGCACTCACAGGAAGTTGTGTTGCCTGTGTGTATATAATTACTTGATGAGCCTGACTACAAGCATGTCAATTGAGCTCAAGCTTAATGATCAGCTAGGAAAATATGCTCATCTTTGACTCGTTTTCCCATTAGTCCGGCTGTTTTCTTCACCACATCTCCCTACTGGTTACCCCAGTCCACCAAGTGTTTGTGAGCAACCTTCAGTCTGTGCTGTCATGATTCCGCTTGCACTGTTTCCTTTGCCCGAGGTTCCCTTCTCTCTGGCATTATTGCCCAAACCCCAAGATTCCCTTCCCACTTTTCTCTCCAGTACAGTTGCCCATGCCATGGTGTCACAAGCCAGCCATGAAAAAGATGTTGTGGAGACTTGCCTGTGACCCCCTGAATCTGCAGAGGTGTGTCCTTGTGTAGGATCCTCATGAGCGCTGCACTCACTTCTGAGTTCCCTTCAAATTTCAGACCACCAGGTGCATACCTTTTAAAAGCAGTTGTAAATTACACCATTCTAAAGGCATGCTGACATGGCATTTACATTTGACATGTGGGGAGGTTGGGGTGGGGGTGCAAATCTATTAAAATGAATCTCGTGACATTCGACAGTGGGAACCGCTATCTACCATTGTTGGGGCAGGGGACAATCACTTCCTGGATTTACATCATCAGGAAATACCTCCAGGGACTTCTCATGAGATTTTTGCAATCGCTCCACCAAACACACCCATCCCAGCGGGACACAAAAATTCCTGGCCTGGATGTCCAACCCAACATGCCTTAAATGAGTGGGCAAAAATTTGACAGCCAAAGTACAATGGAAGAAAATGTCAACTCGTCCACTTTGGCAGTATGATATTTAAATTGTGAGGACTGACAGAACCCTGTGGTACAAAGGGGTCGACATGTCCTAGTACATGAATCACAGCAAGAGATTGAGAAGGCAAGTGGAATGTTGGCATTTATTGCAAAGGGAACGGAATATGAAACTAGAAGTTTTGCTACATTTGTACAGGACTTTGGTGAGACTACATCTGGATTACTGTGTACAGTTTTGGTCTCCTTACTCAAGAAAGGATATGATTACACTGAAAGCAATTCAGAGAATGTTCACTGATTCATGGAAAGAAAGGATTATCTTATGAGGAAAGGTCAGACAGCTTGGGCCTGTGACCATTGGAGTTGAGATAACTGAGAGGTGATCTGATTTAAACATATAAAATCCTGAGGGAACTTGACAGGATGGCTGATAAGACGATGTTTCCTCTTGTGGAAGAGATTAACCTGTGGGATACAGTTTAATAATAAGGGATGTCTTATGATGGCAATTAGGAGGATTTTTTTCTCTCAGAGGACTGCTAGTCTATGGAACTCTCTCTCCCAGGGAGCAGTGGAGACTGGGCCATTGAATATTTTTAAGGCTGAGTTAGATAAATTCTTAACTGACATGGAGTTAAAGGTTATAGTGAATAGATGGGAAAATAAAAGCCACAGTTAAATTGACCAAACGATGGAGGAAGCTTGAGGGGCTGAATGGCTGACTACTGCTTCTATTTCATATGATTGAAAGTTTATATGTATGTTCAAAACACAAATCCGTACTTCACCGAAATCCTAATTCACTTCTGAAACATCAAGTGTCTTTCTCTGTAACTCACTCTTAACACCATTGAAATTGTAGAATCATAGAATCCCTACAGTGTAGAAAGATGCCATTCAGCCCACCAAGTCTGCACTGACCACAATGCCACCCAAGCTCTATTCCCTTAACCGCACATATTTACCCTGTTATTCTCCTTCACACTATGGGGCAATTTCTCATGGCCAATCAACCTAACCTGCACATCTCTGGAGTCATCAACATTCTGATAATGACTAAGCTTGAATGAAAGAAACATTCAGTATCTTTTTAAACTGTTACCTCGCTCCACCTCAATCAGGTTGGCTAGCAGCTATAGCATTTCTAGCAGCACCAGAACTCACAGTGGTGGGATTGCAACTAGGCCCCAGTATGAAGACAAGACGGACCCGGAAAGAGATAAATCAAAGGTATTGGGTGGAAGGAGATCAGGGAGCCAGGGATTCAGTTTCTGGTCAATGGTAACCCCCAAGATGTTGGTTGTGGGAGATTCAGTAATGGAATCGCTATTGTGTATCATAAGGAGATGGTTCAATCCTCTCTTTTTGGAGATAGAACTTTGTGATGCAAAAGTTACTTGCTATTTGTCAGCCTAAGCATGGATATTGTCCTGGACTTTCTGCATTAGACATGGACTGTTTCAGTATCTGAGGAATCATGAACAATGTGGACTATTGTACAATCATCCCCATTTCTGACCTTATGATTTCTATTGAGCTAACTACTGCAAAGAAGGAATGGTTGTACTGGTTCTGATCCGAGCACTGAAAAGTTGTAACCGGTAGTCATTGGTATACCGCCTAGCAGTCTGTTGGACTTTACTGTTAGCAGTTTCTAGTGAATTCAGTCTTCTCACTCAGATCTCTCATGTAATCAATGACAGGTTCCATCACATTGATGTTGATCTTGAACCAGCCAACATTTTTCCTCCCTTGTTTATTGTAATGTAATTGGTATCTTGAACTCCATTCCAGTTCACTTCAGTAGTCTGTGAGGGAAAACCACAAGGTGCTCGTCCAATCGAGTCACAAACCATTTGATATTTATCTGGGTAGGTGGCATGACTGATGTTGATACGAGGACATTTTTGCTACAAAGGAAAAAAAATTCAAGTGTTGCATCCTCACTAAAGTGCACACAATGAATGATGGTTATTACAATCAACGCTGTGGTATCTGTTTGCTTAAAGAGTCATGCGATCAGATGTAGCTATTGTCAACACTCTAATGTTGAGATGTCTTCAGGACACCTTGTAGCATTTTGAAAATAGGTGTTTGTTATGCAAGGTTTGTGATAACCCAAATTCATTCTCACTGAGGGCCTTAACTGGCAACATAAATGCCTCATCCCACTGCGACTGACATTCAACCAGCGGCAAGCGGGGTATTCGCCATCCAGGGAGGTTTTGCTTGCAACGTTCCATGGAGTGAAGTCCCTTGTTCAAAAGCACACTTGTGTCCAATTAAGGGATCAAGGATCCACCACCCTGCATTTCCTGTTGTGCACCCCCCACTCACCCCCAGCCAGCAGCACCCTCCTGGAAATTCCACCCAGACCCAGTTACCTGCCACTGAATGATTTATTGCTGATCTTCTGGGTAGGCTACAGTGCAATACCGAAGGTGGTCACCACTTTCCAGGGCACTGCTGGCACTTTAATTCAGTGAGATACTGTCTGTGTAAGTGCCTGATTACCTTGGAATGACGTTGCTAATCAATTGGAATGGAGATGCAGGGCTCCAACAAATTCTTCCCAATATTTAGTTGGGGAAAATTTCTGTCATATTGGAAAAATGGAGAAGATGGTGTTGATGTAGATGTGGGTGCTATCAGGATAAATGTGGAAACCAACACTGTCCTTTCAGATAATGTCACTGATGGCAGCATATAAGTGAGAAAGAGGAGGGGGCAGGCAGATATGCTTGGAGGATACCAAAAGGAATGGTGTGGATGCAGGAAGAAAAGCCATTGAAAGTGATACTCTGGCTATGATCTGCTAAGAAAATAATTAGGCACAATCAATGCGACCCAGCTGAATGGCAGGGAAGAGATGTTAAAAAAGTTGCAGAACATGGAAGCTAATCTGTGATGCCAACACATCCAAAGCAGAACCAGAAGAAGATGGTGTGGTCGAAGTCAAAGATGGATGAGGAAGGACACTTTCTCTTTGTCACAGTCATAGAAGGGGGAAGATTAGTTTGGGTATGGGGAAGTACAGGATTGTTGAATTAATTGGATAACTCTTTCAAAGATCTAGCAGTATCATAATGGGCCAAATGGTCCCCTTCTGTGCTGTGTCATTCTTTGATGCTAGGAAGAAAATAGGGGTGAAAAATGTCCTTTGCTGCCATGATTATTCAAAGATTTGTGGTATTCAGCTATACAAACAGAAAGGTTTAATCCTCAATCTGTACTATTCCAATTACTCTCACCTAGGAGAGGGGTGGTTGTATTGGCACCGATATTAGTACTGCCTCAATGTCTATGGAGTTTAGGGAAGGAAGAAAGCAGTAATAGCTCTTATTCTGGCAATGTCTGGAAGCTGATGGGGTAGAAATTCAATTTGGAGTATATTGGGGATGCAGAGCTATTTCCCTGCTCCTGGACAGTGAGGCCTTAGGCATCCCATATTGCAGCACAAGCTCCACCAAGCTGATGAGATACAGAGGTAACCAATGAAGAGTCAACATAGATAATGTTGTTGAGACACCAAGAGCTAGTCTTAGTTAAGTGAAGGCCTAGTGGGAGATAGATCAGAGGTTGGGGTAGAAATGGATTGGGGTAGTGCGTGACAGGGAGAGACCACATGCTGTGAGATTGAAGGTAAGAGGTTTGGACACCAGGGGAAATCTGCATGTGTTTCCTGCTTGTGATATTGGGGCCTTAACAGGTCAGTTAGCATCCAAAAAATGGGTGTTACAAGGCAAAATGTACATGTTGGTACCTAGTAATTGCATTCTCCCTTCACAACATTGAAGTGCAGTTTCCTAAAATGGACTGTAATGTGCTTCCTGTACAGAGTATGTGAAATATTTTAATTGAAATGTGTGCCCTTAATTAAGTTTCATTGCCAATGGGAATGAGATCTGAACTGAAACCCAAATCAGTGTTGTTTTGGTGTTCTGTTTTCCAATATCTTTAGTAAGCGTATAGTTTTTATGTTTCATCTTCCCACTCCATGGCTTTTTTTTTACTGGAATTGAGGGTTAAAAATGACTGAAACAGACATAAGTCTGATTGATATTTCAGCAGCACAATAACCATGTGGCACGGTGGCACAATGGTTTGCATTGCTGCCTCACAGTGCCTTGGACCCAGGTTTGATTCCCATCTTGGATCACTCTCCATGTGGAGTTTGCACGTTCTCCCTGTGTCTGTGTGGGTTTCCTTCGGGTGCTCCGGTTTCCTCCCACAGTCTGAAAGACATGTTGGTTAGGTGCATTGAGCTGAACTGGTGCCAGAGTGTGACAATTAGGGGAATTTCACAATAACTTCATTGTAGTATTAATGTAAGCCTTACTTGTTTCTAATAAATTAACTTTACTTTAAATCATTTCATATCTGCCACCTTAAACTTTGCCCACTAACCACTGAATTTACCTCTTTCTTAGATTTTCATACTGTTATACTTCTAAAATTTCAAACATTGTTGAACAGTATTAGAAAAAAAATTAAAGATTAAAGAAAAGCTCATCAAAAGTTTTTTTATGGTTAAAGTTTGTACTTTTGTATATCGAAGGTGAAATTATCCCAGAAGAACCCTAACTTGAAGCAGTATTTGAGAATTAAATTGAAGTAGTGTCTTAAAGTTTCAATTAATCTTACTTATCTTCTAAAACAGTTTGTAACTAAGCAATTCAATGCAATTATAAACCAACATCCAACTATTATGGTTGTAATATGATCCCCCTTTAACTGACCTTATGTTTTATTGTACACGTACAGCCATCTCTCCCCTAACCAATAAAAACAAATATAGGTTTGATACTTTTCATACTTCAAACTGTGCCAGTGCCTGAATTCCTACAATTGTTCCAGTTCAGGGTTAGGACATGCAGAGCGAGGTCTGAGAGAAATAATTGGCCCAGGAAACAGACAGCCTCTGTCCGCTTATTCATGCATCCTCACTGCCATCCTTGTTATTAAACAGAGCCAGCATCTGCCAGCTGCAAATTCCCAACCCACTGTCAGGCAAGGGGGAAGAACTGCCAGTAATCAGCCATGCCTGCCCTAGCTAGCTCATTACAAAGGCCTCATTAATGTTCGGAAACCAATACATGAGGGTGCTCAGCCAACTTTCTTTCACAGGGCTGTATACTGGGGCCTTAATTGACATGATTAATGAAGGCTGTGGGTGCAGTGGAATTTGTCCTCTCCTTTTGATTGGCTAGGAAAATTGCTATGATATGCAAGGCACACGTTGGCGAATTCTGCTTCAGGCTTTTGTTGACATCTTTCGATATGCCAGTCTGATACAGCACAGTTTTGACACTCATACTAAGTCTGCTGTCAAGACCGTTTTCCCCCCCAATTTCTGTTTATGAACGAAATGTTAATTTTAGAGTAAATGATATGTTTACCCTCTAGTTCTTGGTCTGCTGCAGAATCCATCACTGCCAAATCTTGTTTAAAAAGAATCTAATTCTGTTTAACATGCACAGTCACCAGACATGCAATAATTTGTACTCATTCTTTTTTACTTAATTCCCACATTTTGTTTCTCAGACATCAGATTGATGACTCCTCTTCGAAATCCTTTGACAATGGCACTTGCTTTTAGTGCCTATTTATTCTGCAAACATGGTGGATAAAGAAATGTTCTGTGGTTCTTCACAGCCTCTATCATTTCCTTTCATAATGTTAAGTATTCTTTTTATATATATATAAAAAATCAGCCTTAAGAACATGAGAAATCACAGAACAAGAAAAGGTCATACAACTCATCAAGCACACTGCTTCTGCGGATCATGTACCAAAAGGTTCTTTATTGCAATTCAGACTTGATAGGAAACATGACCCTTTTTCAATTAAGATAGGCGAGGGAAAGGGGTACATCCGTTGGGCAGAACACCAGCAACGTTAAATCGTAGGAAAGCAGATGAGGTGAATCAGGAATTAGTGATTAAACCACTTGAGAAAAGCTAGATTGATCTTGATTGGTGTTAATTCAAATAAAAACTTTTGAAAATTGAGTCACTTGTTCCAAAGGTACACAGAATAATTCTAGCTTAATTCATCTGGCGGGAAACTGGTGCAATCAGATAAGACATTTGTTCAGCACAATGCCTGGCTAATTTCTATTGACTTCAGTAAAGTAAAATGTGTGTCCAATCTAACGAGTTTCCCACCAACTGAATCAGGTTAAAATTACACACGCCTACACAATTACTACTGATATCAAATGTGTTTCACTATTTAAAACTAACCAATAGTAACCACTGAGGATGAATTGGCAATCCAATGATCAGATGACCACAAAATAATATGAATTAACATTTAAAAAGCTATCCCAATAAAATACACAATATGGGACTACCCTCAAATATACGGTTACTTTTTCCAAGAGAAACTCTTTGTCAACAGTTGCAAGTAATTCCATTGACTTTCCTTTTCCTTATTTCTGCTTCTTTTCTTATCTTTAGAAATATTAAAGTAACATTTTTCTTTACAATTATTTTTCCATTGTTTACCATCTATGTGATGTAATTGCATAAAACATGCTGAAACATATAGTTTTGTCATGAGAACACAATTGCATTTTTGCAGTTGATGTCATTGTTACAATTCAGACTTTCTCCAAACACATGAAACTGTGCTCATGGCAAAAAGGCAGTTTCCATAAGCAGCCTGTTTCCTATGAACCGAAACCTGAACTGTTATACATATCACAGGCAGGATAATGTGCCATGAGTTTAGCAATCACTCTTTCCAATGGAATGTTGTACTGGAGACCATTTGGAACGCTCAGCCTCTTCTCCTGTCTAAGTAAAAAGGCAGTAAATGGCAAACTGTTGTTCATACAGGGTAAAATTAGTTACAAATAAAATGTCATACAGAAAGAAAATGTATAACAAGTTACTGATAAGATGAATGCTTAGAAAACAGCATTACTCATTGGAATGAGTTATGAAGAGAGATTGAATAGACTGGGCCTGTACTCGTTAGAGTTTAGAAGGCTGAGGGGGGATCGTACAGAGATGTACAAGATAATGAAGGAGGTAGATGGGGCAGAGGTAGAGAGATTCTTCCTACTTAGAAAGGATAGCAGAACTAGAGGGCACAGCCTCAAAATAAGGGGGGGGGGTGCAGTTTAGAACAGAGTTGAGGAGGAACTTCTTCACTCAAAGGGTGGTAAGTCTCTGGAATTCTCTGCCCATCGAAGTGGTGGAGGCTACTTCGTTGAATATATTTAAGTCGCGGGTAGATAGATTTCTGATAGACAAGGGAATTAAGGGTTATGAGGAGAAAGTGGGAAAGTGGAACTGATGCACTTCAGATCAGCCATGATCTTATTGAATGGTGGGGCGGGTTTGAAGGGCTAGATGGCCTACTCCTGCTCCTATTTCTTATGTTCTTACAAGTCAACAAAGAGTTAAATATCTTTTTCAGAATGTATCTCCTACACAGTCAGATCATTTGCAAGTCTTTGGAGGCAAAAGTATTTTGTAGACTTCCTGATGCAAAATGTGGATGTGGGCGAAACAATCCCTGCATTGACCCACAAAGTGCAAATGTCATTCCCAAAGACTTTAATGAACTGAAAGTAAACCACACTGAAGTCATCTAGTAACCACAGGCTAATAATCTGTAGGGTAGAATTTCAACAATATTGTGCTAGTCTTATAATGCCAATGATGACAAACGTAACAGTGGGAAGGCCTGAGCTTAATTTACTGTGCGTACAGGCTAATGCTGAACTAGGCAGGGAATTTTCTTAGACACCAATGGTAGCTGTTGAAGTAATTCCAATGGTGTAGGCTGGAAAGATGTACTTGTGGAGCATAAACACTGGCATAGACTAGTCTTTCATATCATCTGCTTCTCTGCTGTAAATTCTCTGTACGTCTCTGTATTAAACAAGTATATTTGATTTTTTTTGAGGATGTAACCAATTGGATAGATAAAAAGGAACCAGTAGATATATAATACCTGGATTTCCAAAATGCATTTGATAATGTGCCCCACAAAAGTTAACAATGCAAGACAAGGACTCATGGAGTTGAAGATATAACTGCATGGATAAAAGTTTAGTTCACAGACAGGAAGCATAGAATAGGCATAAACAGAGCATTTTTAAGTTGGCAGTCTGTGATAATGGGGTCCTGTAAGGATCAGTGGTGATGCCTTGGCCATTTACAATCTATATTGATAACTTAGATGAAGAGACAGAGAGTGAGGTATCTAACTTTGTTGATGCTACAAAATTTGGTGGAAATATAAGCTGTGAGGAGGACACAGAAAGACCAGCAAAAAGATACAGACAAGTTCAGCAAATGGGCAATAAGATGGTAATCGGTGTATAATGTGGGTTACTGTGAGGTAGAATGAATGCTACGTCATACCTCACTGGCAACATCATGGCACAGCGACCATCACAGCACCAGGGACCTGAGTTCAACTCCAATCTTGGATGATTGTTTGGAATTTGCACGTTCTCCCTGCGCCAGTGTGGGTTTCCTGGTTTTACCAGTGTGGTATCTGGTTTTATCCCATTGTCCAATGATATGCGGGTTAGGTGGATTAGCCATGCTAACAAATTATTCCTTGGTGTCAGGAGGGATTAGCAGGGTAAATATGTGCAGTTACTGGCTTAGGGCCTGGGTGAGAATGTTGTCGCTGCAGGCTTGATGAGTGGAATGATCTCCTTCTGTATTGTAGGGATTCCATTCTATTTCTATTCATTGGCCATAAGAATAGAAAAGTAGGACGCTTTTCAAAGATGTGAAACATAGAATCACAGAACCATATAGTGCAGAAGAGGCCCTTCAGCCCATCAGGTCTGCATAGACACATTAGAAACACCTGAACTCCCACCTAATCCCATTTACTAGCACTTGGCCCATAGCCCTGAATGTTGTGATGTGCCAAGATATTTTTTAAAGGATGTGAGGCAACCTGCCTCTACCATCCTCCCAGGCAGAGCATTGGTCAAACCATCACTTCCTTCTGGTTTTTCCTCACATCATCCCATGTCCAGACAAACTCAAGTATGCTCATATAAGGAACACAACAAGTTAACATGCACCAAAGAATTAGGAAGGCATATGGCATGTTGGCCTTTATTGCAAGCCGATTGACGCACTAGGATGTTACATTCATTTATCAAGGTAGCACAGTATAAAATATTCTGGAATTATGGGGAGGGGAACAAACATCATAAAAACATTGCTTAGATAAGAGAAAACAGAGATAGGAGATTCTTTTAAGAATGTTTGGAAGTGACTAGTGGCATTCAGTTCTGGAGTCACTTCTGTTCACCATGTATTTAGTGTAGGCCTAGAAGGAGTAGTGAAATTTATAGATGATTAAATCTATTGTCATTGACTTTAAACCCTCTCCTCAAAAAAAAACCATTGACCTCCACTATCCTTGTAAACCTCGGTCCCATCTGCAAATGCCAGAACCAGGAGTCGTAATCAAAGAATACCAGGTAAACCCATTTAGGAATGAGATGAGGAGAAACTTCTTCACTCAGAGAGTGATGAGCCTGTGAAGATCTCCACCACAGAAAGTAGTTGAGGGCAAAAAAAAATACATTTTCAAGAAGAGGTTAGATGTAGCTTTTGGGACCAAAGGGATTATAGGATCAGGAGGGACATGGCAACAGGTTACTGAGTTGAATGATCTGCCATGATTATAATGAATGGTACAGCAGGCTTGAAGGGCTGAATGGCTTTCTCCTGCTCCTATTTACTATGATTCTATGCTTTTCCCTTTTCAGTCCAAAGTCCTAAAGTCTGCCAAAACCATTCTCATCTTTCCCAGGACTCCATGTTTCAATCACTCCAATCAGGTTTCCGTCCCTGCCACAGTACTGAAACAGCTGTTATCAAAGTCACAAATGGCATTCTATGTGACTGAAGAAAAGGTAAATTTTCCCACCTCATCCTTATCGATCTTTGATACAATTGGCCACACCCTTCTCCTCCAAAGACTCTCCACTGTTATTTAACTGGGTAAAACTGCTCTCACCTTGCTCCACTCCTACCTATCTAATCGTAGTCAGCAAATCGCTTTGAATGACAAAAGCAAAATACTGTGAATGCTGTAAATCTGAAACAAAAACAGAAAATGCTGGAAATACATATAAGCCAGAACTTTACCGCCCCGCCTGCCACAGGCATTGGAGTAGGCTAGAGGTGGATAATGGGAAGGTCTGTTGACCTTGGATGGGATTTTATAGTTTCAGGACAAGCAAGGCTGCAAAAATCCGCCCATTGTGTCTGGCAACATCTATGGAGAGAGAAACAGAGTTAATGCATAAGGTGTGACCTTTCATCATACAATTTTAATCCCCAATTTTAATTGCTCCACCATTGGTGGCCACATCTTCAATTGCCTACGCCCTAATCTCAGGAGTTTCCTCCCTATATCTCTCTACTTCTCTACTTCTTTTCCTCCTTTAAGACATTCCTTCAAAAATAAATCTTTGTCCAAGTTCTTGGTGATATCACCTAATATCTCCTTTTCTGGCTTGGTGTTGAATTTTATAATGCTCCTGAGAAGTACCTCAGAGTATATTATTACATTTAAAGGCACAATGTAAATATAAATTCTTGTTATTGTTGTTGGTGATGATAACATAACAGAAAGTACAGTTAATTCTTTAGAAGGCCAGACAAAATTGCAAAGAAGGATTAGAAAGCTGAAGGAATTGGGGAAAAAATGTCAGATTAACTTTAATGTTGATAACTGTGAGTTGATGCATTATAGCAGTAATTGTAACTTGAATGAAAATAGGCTCAGTGCATAGCTGTGAACAAATATTGGGATTGAGTGGAACAACACGTTAAAGGCAGCATTGCAGATTGATATGGCCACAAAAGAACCAAAGGAATTCTACACTTCATCACAAGGTAGCAATTGTAAAAGCCAAGAGGTATTAATGAACCTATATAAATCCATAATGAGGTCTCCAGTATTGTGTACATTATTAGCCTTTGTTCCACAGGTAGGATATTGTGGTTCTAGGGAGAGTGCAATTATTAGGATGTTGTCTCGTGTGAGGCAATACAAATATAAAGAAGCACTTGAAAAATTGAGGCCTTCATGAGAGTGACACAGACAGTGGGAGATTTGTGGAACATTTAAAATTATAAAAGGAGAGGACAGTGTAGAAACAAACAGACATTTTCAGTTATTGAGGCATCTAAAACAAGCAGCCATAGACACAAGGATTAGAACAAGGGATTCTTTCCACAGAGGGCTGTGAGGCTGTGAAATTCACCGCCAATGTTAGTGACCAAAGCAGAAGAATGATTTTAGTATCTCCCCCTCCTGGTCACACTCCATCAGATACAGGTCCTATCCCAGACAAGTCCCTGAGGTTACTAATAGTGCAGACTTAAAATATGATATATAATACAGCCCTGCCCTATAACCCTCCAAGATATCTATGCTCCTCCAATTCTGGTATTCCTCACATTCACGTTTTTAATCACGTTACGATTGGTGACCATGTTTTCAGTTATCTAGGCCCTTAACTCTGAAATTCCCTCCCTAAGCGTGTCCACTTCTTCACTCTCAATGTTCTCTACGCTCCGCAAAACTTACCGATCTGTCATTATATATCCAATATGACTGCCAACTTTTTTATAATACTCTTGCCTTTATTAGCTGAGGTATTGAAAATAAGAACAGGGACGTTAAGATAAAGCTGTATGAAATGCTTGCTGGGCAATATTAGAGTACTGTGTGTAGTTCTGGTCCCCACACTATAGGAAGAATGGATTTACATAGATAGAGTGCAGAGGAGATTAATCAGGAGGTTGGAAACCATAGAAACTCAAGGGTGCAGAAGGAAGCTACTCGGCTCATTGATTTTGCACCAACTTTCTGAAATAGCATCTTACACCTGCCCACACTCCAACCCTATCCCTGTAACCCCAGGCATTTACCTTGGCTAATCAATCTCAATACACATATTTTGAAAAATAAGGGGCAATTTAGCACAGCCAATCCACCTAACCTGCACATCTTTGGACTGTGGGAGGAAACTGGAGTACCTTAATGAAACCCAGGCAATCACAGGGAGAATGTGCAAACTCCACAAAGCTAGAATCAAACCCAGGTTGTTGACACTATGAGGCATCAGTGCTAACCACTGTGCCACCCTGGCCTGGAGTGTTTCAGCTATGGAGAGATGCTAGTTAGACTGGAGTAGTTTTCCTTCCGATAGAGATGGCTGCAGGGGGACCTGATTGAGGGGTACAAAATTATGACAGACATAGCTAGAATAGAGAGGAAAGAATTTTTCTCCTTAGAAGAAGGGCGACTCACCAGGAGATATAGAAATAAGGGAAGGTGCAGGTGATTTAAAGAGGATTTATGAAAAAAATATTCACCCAGGGAGTGGTTGGAATCTGGAATTCACTGCCTGAAAGGGTGGCAGATTCAGGAACCCTCGCAACATGCAAGAAACATTTAGATGAGCACTTGAAATACCAAAACATACAAGGTTATGGACCCAATACTGGAAAATGGGATTCAAATAGATAGGTGCTTGAAGGCGGACACATCACTATGGGCTAAAGGGCCTCTTTCTGCGCTGTAAAATTCTATGATTCTTGTGAAGAACTACAAGACGTCAAAGAAATATTTATTGTTGTTGTAACTGCTTTATCCCCTCAATCCTACACCTCAGCCTGATTCCCGGGCATTCCACTATCCTCCTTACTAGAGAGGTTTGCACAAATTCACCAAGTAACTCAGAACACTTAGCAAAACAAAATAGAAGTTGAAACAAAAAACTAAAAAGATAACTGCTCCTGTCTGACTAGGGTACAGAATCATTCAGAGCATTCGCCCAGCATGTTACATCTCTGTTGTAATATGCCTTTAAGGGATATCAGCATCTCATCACTTTAATGGACGTTTGTCATGTGATCTAGCTTCAAGTTCACTTCAAGCGGAACAGAACACAGCAGCATATTCTGCTGTTATCTTCAAGTTTCGTGTCCATGTATATCTTTTCACATGTGCTTATTCTTAATAAAGGAAATCGCAACGTGTACGCAAAATTCCTTATGAGATCATTATAACTCACACAACATGGTAGCAGTGGTGTCATATGCCTTTAAGGAATATTAGCATGACAAAGCCTTTTTTTATTTATTCAAGGGATGTAGCTTCACTGGCTAGGCCAGCATTTATTGCCCATCCCTAATTGTCCTTGAGAATGTGATGGTGAGCTGCCTCTTGACCCCATTGCAGCCTATGTGGTGCAGGTACATCCACAGTTCTGCTAAGGAGCAGGTTCCAGCATTTTGACCCAACAATTGGGAAGGAACAGCGGTATATTTCCAAGTCAAGATGGTGAGTGGCTTGGAGGAATACTTCCAGGAGATGGTGTTCCCATGTATCTGCTGCAGTTGTCGTTCTGGATGGAAGTGGTCATACGTTTGGGAGGTGCTTTCTAAAGAACCCTGACGAGTTGCTGCAGTGCATCTTGTAAGTGGTACACATGGCTGCTACTGTTCGTTGGAGGTGGAGGGAGTGAATGTTTCTGGAAAGGGTGCCAATGAAGTGGGCTGTTTTGTCCTGGATGGTGTCAAGCTTCTCGAGTGTTTTTGGAGCTACTCTCATATAGGTAAGTGGAGAGTATTCCACCACATTCCTGACTTGTGCCTTGTAGATGGTGGACAGATTCTGTGGAGTCAGGAGATGAGTTACTCATCGCTGGGTTCCTGTTCTTGTTGCCATTGTATTTATTTGACTAGTCTAGTTCAGCTTCAGGTTAATGTTAACCCATGAAATGTTGATAGTGAAGGATTCAGCAATGGAAATATCATTGAATACCAAGGAACAATGGTTAGATTCTCTTTTGTTGGAGATGGTCACTTCCTAGCACTTGTGTGGTGTGTAGTTGCTCCTTGTCAGCCCAAGTTTAGATATTGTTCATATCTTGCTGCAATTCAACAACTGCCTCAGTATCTGAAGAATTGTGAATGGTGCTGAACGTTGTGTAATCATCAGCAAACATGCCCACTTCTGACCTTATGATGGAAGAGAGGTCATTGATGAAGCAGCTGAAGATGGTTGGGCTTAGGACGCTCCCCTGAGGAACTTCTGCAGTGAGTTTGTGGTGTTGAGATAATTGATCTCAAACAACCCACAACCATTTTCCTTTGGGGGGGCAGGGTGGTCGTGCTCCAAGAGTATGGAGATAGAAGAGAAGGTTGGGGACAGCACAGAAGTTAAAAAGAGCACATTAAATAGTAAAGACAGTGTCACTAATCCTAGTACTAGATAGATCAGGCAAAAACAGGGCAGACAGTGAGGGAAGTCTAGATTAAAACGGAATTTAGTTCAATGCAAGAGGCCTGACAGGCAAGGCAGATGAACTCAGGGCATGGATGTGCACATGGGATTGGGAAATTACAGCTATTACTGAAACATGGCTAAGGGAGGGACAGGACTGGCAGCTCAATGTTCCAGGATACAGATGCTATAAAAAAGATAGAACAGGAGGTAAGAAAGGAGGGGGAATTGCGCTCTTGGTTAGTGAAAACATCACAGCAGTACTGATAGGGGATAATCCAGGGGTTCGCCCACTGAGGCTATATGGATAGAACTGAGAAATAAGAAGGGGGAAATCGCTTTGATTGGGTTGTACAATAGGCCCCCAAATAGTCAGCGAGAAATTGAGGAGCAAATATGTAAGGAGATTACAGATATCTCCAAGAAAAATAGGGTGGTTATTGTAGAGGATTTAACTTTCCCAATGTTGACTGGTACAAACATAGTATTAGAGGCTTGGATGGAGAGAAATTTGTTGAGTGTATTCAAGAGAAATTTCTCATTCAGTATGTGGATGACCCAACTAGAGAGGGGGCAAAACTTGACCTCCTCTTGGGAAATAAGGAAGGAGAAGTGACAGAAGTGTTAGTGAGTGATCGCTTTGGGACCGGTGACCATAATTCCATTAGTTTTAAGAGAGCTATGGAGAACGATAGATCTGATCCAAAAGTTAAAATACTAAATTCAGGCAAGGCCAATTTTGATGATCTCAGACAGGAACTTTCAAAAGTTAATTGGGGGGAGTCTGTGGGAAGTCAAAGGGACATCTAGTAAGTGGGAGGCTTTCAAAAGTATGTTCACCAGGCTTCAGGGTAAGCACATTCCTCTTAGAGTGAAGGGCAAGGCTGGTAAAAGTAGGGAGCCCTGGTTGACTTGGGATATTGAGGCCCTGGTCAAGAAGAAGAAAGAGGCACATGATATGCATAGACAGACGGAATCAAGTGGATCCCTTGAACAATATAGAGGGAGTAGAAGTAGAGTTAAGAGAGAAATCAGGAGGGCAAAAAGGGGACAGGCAATTGCTTTGGCAGATAAGGCAAAGGAAAATCCAAACAGATTCTACAAATACATAAAGGGCAAAACAGTAATGAGGGAGGGAGTAGGGCCCCTTAAGATCAACAAGGTCATCTATGTGAAAATCCACAAGAGTTGAGTGAGATCCTAAATGAATATTTATTATCAGTATTTACTTTGAGAAAGGCGTGGATATTAGGGAACTTGGGGAAATAAGTAGTGATGTCTTGAGCAGTGTACATATTACAGAGAAGGAGGTGCTGGAAGTCTTAAAGCGCATCAAGGTAGATAAATCCCTGGGATCTGATGATGTGTATCCCAGGATGTTGTGGGATGCTAGGGAGGAAATTGCGGGTCCCCAGGAAGAAATATTTGAATCAGTGATAGCCACAGTGAAGTGCCTGAAGATTGGAGGGTAGCAAATGTTGTCCCTTTGTTTAAAAAGGGTTGCAGGGATAACCCTGGGGCCAATGAGCCTCACATCTGTAGTCGGTAAGTTGTTAAAAGCTTTTCTGAGAGACAGGATCTACAGGCATTTAGAGAGGCAAGGACTGATCAGAGACAGTCAGCATGGCTTTGTGAGTGGAAAATCATGTCTCACAAATTTGATTGAGTTTTTTGAAGGGTAACCAAGAAGGTAAACAGAGGGGAACCGGTGGATGTGGTGTTTTTAGATTTTCAAAAGGCGTTTGATAAGGTGCCTCATAAAAGGTTGCTACAGAAGGCTAGGGTGCACGGAGTTGGGGGTAAGGAGTTAGTGTGGATAGAGGATTGGTTGTCTAATAGGAAGCAGAGAGTTGGTATCAATGGGTGCTACTCTGATTGGCGGTTGGTGACTAGTGGAGTGCCGCAGGGATCGGTGCTGGGGCCTCGGCTATTTGCCATATATATAGATGATCTGGAGGAGGGGGCTGAGTGTAAGGTGACGAAATTTGCTGATGACACGAAGATGAGTGGAAAAGCAAATTGCATGGAGGGTGTGGAAAGTCTGCAGGGGGATCTGGATAGGCTAAGCGAGTGGCGAGGACCTGGCAGATGGAGTATAATGTTAGCAAGTGTGAGGTTATCCACTTTGGCAGAAATAATAGTAGGAGGGATTACTATTTAAAGGGCGAAAAGCTGCAGCATGCTACGGTGCAGAGGGACCTGGGGGTCCTTATGCATGAGTCGCAAAAACCCAGTCGGCAGGTGCAGCTGGTGATCAAGAAGGTGAATGGAATGCTAGCCTTTATACGGAGGGGGATACAATATAAAAGTAGGGAAGTCTTGCTGCAACTGTACAGGGTATTGGTGAGGCCACAGCTGGAGGACTGTGTGCAGTTTTGGTCGCTGCACTTGTGCAAGGATATATTGGCCTTGGAGGGAGTGCAAAGGAGGTTCACTAGACTGATACCGGAGATGAGGGGGTTGGACTATGAAGAGAGACTACATAGATTGGGTCTGTACTCGTTGGAGTTTAGAAGGATGAGGGGGGATCTTATAGAGACATATAAGATAATGAAAGGGATGGATAGGGTAGAGGTAGAGAGATTCTTCCCGCTTAGAAAGGATAGCAGGGTTAGAGGGGACAGCCTCAAGATAAGTGGGGGGGGACAGTTTAGAACAGAGTTGAGGAGGAACTTCTTCACTCAAAGGGTGGTGAATCTCTGGAATTCTCTGCCCGTTTAAGTGGTGGAGGCTACCTCGCTAAATATATTTAAGTCACGGGTAGATAGGTTTTTGATAGACAGGGGAATTAAGGGTTATGGGGAGAAAGCAGGAAAGTGGAACTGAGCCACTTCAGATCAGCCATGATCTTACTGAATGGCAGGGTAGGCTTGAAGGGCTAGATGGCCTACTCCTGCTCCTATTTCTTATGTTCTTATGTTCTTAAATGAGGGCAGTGAAGCCGATGTTGTCTATATGGACTTTAGCAAAGCCTTTGACAAGGCACTGCAATGATAGGTTGTTGTTACATAAGGTTAAATCTCACGGGCTACCTCCAGGGTGAGTTATCAAAATGGATACAAAATTCGCTTGATGACAGAAGACAGAGTATGTTTGCAGAGGGTTGTTTTTCAAACTGGAGGCATGTGACCAGCAGTGGGCCTCAGGGATCGGTGCTGGGTCCAACGTTATTTGTCATTTATATTGATGATTTGAATGATTTGAATGAGAATTTAGTAGGCGTGGTTAGTAAGTTTGCAGATAACACCAAGATTCGTGGCACAGTGGACAGTGAGGAAGGTTATCTAGGTTTGCAATGTGATCTTGATCAATTGGGCCAGTGGGCTGACAAATGGCAGATGGAGTTAAATTTAGATAAATGCGAGCTGATGCATTTTGGTAAATCGAACCAGGGCAGGACCTCCTCAGCTAATCGTAGGGAGTTGGGGAGAGTTATAGAATAAAGAGATCTAGGGATATAGGTTCATAACTTCTTGAAAGTGGAGCCACAGGTGGATAGTATGGTGAAGAAGGCATTCAGAATGCTTGTTTTTATTGGTCAGAATATTGAATACAGGAGTTGGGATTTCTTGTTGAAGTTGTACAAGACATTGGTAAGGCCACACTTGGGATACTGTACAGTTCTGATTACCCTATTGTAGAAAGAATATTATTAAATTACAAAGAGTGCAGAAAAGATTTACTAGGATGCTACCAGGACTTGATGGATCAAGTTGTAAGGAGATAGACTTGAACTTTTATCTTTGGAGCGTAGGAGGCTTAGGGGTGATCTAATAGCGGTCTATAAAATAATGAGGGGCATTGATCAGCTAGATAGTTAATATCTTTTCCCAAAGGTAGGGGAGTCTAAAACTTGTGGGCATAGGTTTAAGTGAGAGGGGAGAGATACAAAAGGGTCCAGAGGAGCACTTTTTCAACACAGAGGGTGGTGAGTGTCCAGAAAAGGATGCCAGAAGTAGTAGTAGAGGCAGGTACAATTTTGTCTTTTAAAACGTGTTTAGACAGCTACATGGGTAAAATGGCAATAGAGGAGTAGGGCAAATAACAGGCAATTGGGATTAGCTTAGTGGTTAAAAAAGGGGTAGCATGGACAAGTTGAGCCAAAGGGGCAGCATGGACAAGCTGTAAACTATGACTCTATAACCCTGGATGACAAGAGAGATTGTGAGCTTGGTGAGAAAGAAGAAGGAGGCAAACATAAATTTCAGGAAATTGAAAACAGATAAGGCTCTTGAGGAATACAAAGTTAGCAGGAAAGAGCTTAAACAGGGACTTAGGAGGGCAAAAAGGGGCCATGAAATGTGCTTGACAGACTGGATTAAGGAGAATCCCAAGGTCTTTGCTCCGTATATAAGAGGAAGAGGGTAGCTAAGGAAAGGGTAGGTCCACTCAAGGCTAATGGAAGGAATTTGTGTGTGGAGCCAGATGAGGTGGGTAAGTTCCTTAATGAGCACTTTGCATCAATATTCACAAAGGAGAAGGATGTAGTTGGTGGTGAGTGTAAAAAGGAGGATGTTGACATTCTCAGACATGTTGAGAAAAAAAGCAAGGAGATATTGGATGTTTTGAAACACATTCAAGTTCCCAGAGCTAGATAGGGTCTATCCCAGAATATGAGAGAGGCGAGGGAAGAAATTGCTGAGGCCTTGGACTCTTTGTATCCTCTTTAGCCATGGGCAAGGTACCTGAGGTTTGGAAAGTAGCTAACGTCGTTCCTCTGTCTAAAAAGGGCAGAAGAGACAATGCGGGAATTAAGGCCTGTGAGCCTTACATCAGTGATGGGGAAATTATTGGAGAAGATTCTTATGGACAGGATGTACTCACATCTGGAAGAGAATAGGCTTATTATGATAGGCAGCATGGATTTCTGAAGGGGAGGTTGTGTCTCACAAACTTGAGCTCTTTGAGGAGGTAACAAAAAAAATTGACAAGGGCAGGGCAGTGGATGTTGTATACACGGACTTTAGTAAAGCCTTTGATAAGGTTCCTCATGGCAGGTTGATACAGAAGGTGAAATCATATGGAATCCGAAGTGAGCTGGTAAGATGGATACAAAACTGGCTTGTGCATAGTAGGCAGAGAGTAGCAGTGGAAGGGCACTTTTTTACCTGGATGTCTGTGACAAGCGGTGTTCCACAAGGATCAGTGCTGAGGCTTCTGCTAATATATATAAATGATCTGGAGGAAAATGTAGGTGGTCTGATTAGTAAATTTGCAGATGACACAAAAATTGTGGAGTAGCAGACAGTGAGGAGGATTGTCAGAAGATACAGCAGGATATAAATCGGCTGGAGACCTGGGCCAAAAGATGGCAGATGGAACTTAACCCGGACAAATGTGAGGTGATTTTGTTTGGCAGGTCTACTGCCGAAGGAAAAGTATACAGAAATTGGTAGAGCCCTTAGAAATATTAGCATACAGAGGGATCTAGGTGTGCAGATCCACTGGAGGCAACTCAGTTGGACAAGGTGGTCAAGAAGACATATAGCATGCTGGCCTTCATCGATCAGAGTGTTGAGTATAGGAATTGGAAAATCATGTTGCAGTTGTATAAAACTTTAGTTAGGCCGCATTTGAAGGGTGTCCCACCTTGTCTCCACAGCCTCCAGTAACCTGCCAGATCAGCATTTGAAAAACGGAGAACTGTTTCCCTAGAGCCTTTTTTTAGGCCCTTTAGCTAAGATGCAAGTGAGATCAAACTTTGGAGGAGATGCAATGCCTGCTCCAATCAGCTTGGATCATGTAGATCAAGCCCAAGACAAGAAGTGGTGAGCCTGTCTTGCCAGCTTGAATGTGGAATGTCTCAATTGCTGAGACTTTGAATTGGACTTTGATTGGATTGAATTGGATGTATATAAACAAAAAAAAATTTCTTCCTGCTCTGTCTGTCCATCCTCGTGGTTTTTATGGAGCTGTCCTTTGTTACGGCAGTTCAGCTGCAGGCAGTTAGGGGAGCCATGTGCCTGTTAGAGCATTCCAGTGAGTTTAATGCAGTTTGTCTTGTTACCGTGGAGGGGAAGCCAAGTCAGCACTTGCAGGAGTGCCGATGGAGAGGGTGGGTAGAGTGGGAGGGTGGGAGGGTGGGGGGGTGGGGGTGTGGGGGGACACGGAGGGGAGCGAGATTTGTGCCTCTTTGATAATCGGCAGCAGAGGAGAGGGAGGGTCATATCAGTCTGTCATAGGGGCTAGGAAGGGTAACGAAGGGTCCTCGTGCAAGGGAGTCTGGGGGGTTGGGGTGGAGAGGGTAAGGGGGTCAGTCATGTTGGGGGAATCTCCGATGTCTGTCGTGGGAAGGTGGAAGCTCTATCTGGCCCGGGGGCAGGGGGTGGATTCTGTTCGCAGAGCAATTTTTCTCCATTTTTCCTGCACATGCACAGTTCATGGTTCAATCTGAACTGCTGGCTGTCTAGTGAAATAGGCCCCACCCACTGCATCTAGAAGCTAGAAACAGTCTAGCCCATAATTTCAAAGATTGAGTGCATATGATCAGACTCGCTCAAAAAACGGATCAGCAACTCTCCCATTTTCACGCTAGCTGGACACTTTAAAAAAAAATCACATAAAATTCCACCCATCAGATCCCAGGAATATCATCAGGACATGATTGCAATTTTAATATAAAAGCAAAATATTGCAGACACTGGAATCCAAAACAAAAAACAGAAAATGCTGGAAAATCTCAGCAGGTCTGACAGGGGAGAATAGAGCCAATGTTTCGAGTCTAAATGATCCTTTGTCGATTTAGTTGTCGATTCTGGTTGACTTTAGTTGATAATTGCCTGTCAGACCAAACCTGCTGGGAATTGGTATGTAAACTGTCATGCAGGTTTCAATTTTGCTCTTGTTGTTTGTTTTGTTGATCAGAATGGGTAAGAACAGACTTCTGGGAAATAAAGGAAAATCTTGGATTTCCCCTCAGCTCTGCCAATCGCTATCATCCCTTCCTCACCCCACCCCTAATCCTGACCATTTAGATGTTCCTTCAAGCTGCCAAATTCTTGAACTTTTCACTCAGCATATATTGGATCTGACTTGGGTCTGAAAATATATTGAAATGAGATTCAGAGATTAAAGTTGGCTGGGCCTCAGCAACTCCATTGATTCTAGTTGAGTGGCCGTTTCTGAGTTTCTTCCTCCTGCTCCTCAATCTCTTTCAAATCGGGACCTATTACTCTACTTCAGGACAACAATCTTCTGGAGATTATCATCACCTTCTACCCAGAGGTCAAGATCTGAACTTCTGAGTTCTGTCCAAATTCCAAGTAATTTTTGTTTGGTTTGTCATTTTTAAAAAAAAAATGGTGCATCAGAAAATATCATAGAATCCTGACAGTGCAGAAGGAAGCCATTCGACCCATTGAGTCTGCACTGAACCCTCTGACAGAGCATCCCACTCAGGTTCTAGCCCCGTAACCTCTCGTGTTTATTCTACTAATTTCGCCTAACCCATGCATCTCAGAACACTAAGGGGCAATTTAACATGGCTAAGCCACCTAACCTGCACATTATTGGACTGTGGGAGGAAACGCCAACACCCAGAAGAAACTCACACAGACACGGGGACAAAGTGCAGACTCCACACAGACAGTGATCCGAGCCAGGAATCTAACTCGGGTCCCTGGTGCTGCGACACAGCAGTGCTAGCCACTGTGCCACTCACCTCAGAGAGGAAGGTGCTAACATGTCAAATCAGAATAAAATCTTCAGCTTCAGCTTTTTATACATCCAGCTATCCTCACCCTCATGATAAGACATCCCACATCAAAAATTGCAACAACAAAAAATAATCAGTGAAGGACACTGAATTGTTGCTGATTTTAAAGCCATCTACATAAACAGCAACTGTGATAGATGGCATTCCTTTTTGCTTACCTAATCGTTTTCAACCTGAAAGTCCCAAAGAGAAGAATTGCTCCCCATCTAAACTCTAATCTTTCTCACTCATGCTGTGCATCGCAAAATAATAAATCAAACTTCTAGAGATAGAATTTGATGGACAAGTGAATGAGAATTTTGAGTTGACCATGAATCATCCTGAACTAGTCTTACATCCCAAATATTACTGCACCAAAGATTTAATGAAAGTGTTGTTTTACTTGAAAATGAGAGATTAGATTGGATAGAGGGCAAGCCAGGATTCAGAATGAAGGAATATGGCAAAAAGAAATGCTCAAGTTATGTAGCCTAGATCCCAAATCCACAAATAACAAATGTTTATCCCCAGTGTGATGGGTTTGCATATGCTGTATTAAATATATTTAGTTGCAATAAAATAGAATAAGCTAAAGCTGGCACCTAAGCCTGTAGATGCGATGAAGCAAGCCATTGTTTTGTAACTAGGGATTAAAGAATGCTGCCTCAATCCTATTTGCAGTTCCTTTTTGCACTGACAGAATTATCCCTTTCAGCTGCAGAAGGCCAACACTGTTAATGACAAGGATAACAATAGCACAGTAACCAATACTGATCAGAGAATTAGCTCATCCTTCTTTAATACCTCTTTAAGACGCGGAAAGATAATCACATATTTTTTTGCTGTCCCTTCACAAAGTAAACTTCTGAGTAATGAGTAATTCAAACATCGGAAACATACGGTTTCTTCATAATTGCATTGGTATGGAATGTGTAAACTGGAGTTGGGAAATAAGGTGATTAAACCTTGTTCTAACTCTAAACCCTATCCTTAATCCTTATCCTAACCCTAACCATTACCCTAACACTGACCTTAGTCTTCTAGACATATTTCTCACTCTTCACAAATCCTTCTATCCATGACTTGTCTGCATTTTCTGTGAGAAATTGCACTTTGCATATTTTGTGCAGATCTATGTAACAATGTAAACTCTGACATTGTTTTTGCTGGATCATTCTGTTTGCTACCAAAACTATTTAAATGGATTTAAGAAGAAATCGATAGTCTCTTAAAGGTGTACAGCCTTTGTACATATATTTCCCTAAATAATTATAATACATTTTTAATACTGTGATACTGTTTTCCATTTAGAAATTTGAAATGCTTTTGGATTTGTTAAAATATACATTTGAGCTTGTTTTTCACAGATAAGTTTTTTAAAATCCTTTCTCAATTTTTTTAAGACACCCTGAACATAATAGTCCATTTCTATCTGCTAAGTGCCTGTTTTACTCATTCAGGAGCTGTAACCCCATCCCTAATTTCCCTTGAGAAGGTGGTGGTGAGCTGCCTTTTGAACCGCTGTTGCCCATGTGGTGCAGGTAGACTCACAGTGCTGTCCGGGAAGGCAGTTCCAGGATGAGAGAGCTGAAGGTAGTTGAACCTGGAACACTACCCTGAGGGATTTCTGTAGCCTTGTCCTGGGACTGAATTGATTGACCTCCAAAAACCAAAACCATCTTCTTATGAGCTAATGAAATATTTTCCTTCTGATTCCCATTGATTTCAATTTGCCTTGGGCTCCTTGATCAAATGCTGCCTTGATGTCAAGGGCAGTCATTTTCACATCACTTCAGGAACTCAGCTCTTTTATCCATGTTTAGACACATGTGTTATGAAGTCTGAAGCTGAGTTACCCTCACAGAATCCACACTGAAATTGGTGATGAGTAAGATTGTTGCTGAGTAGGTGCCCCTAGAAACGATATTTGATGACACCTTCTACTTTTCTGCTGATTGATAGCAGACTGAAAGTACATTAATTGACAGGATTGGATTTGCCCTTTTTATGGATAAGACACATGGACAATTTTTCATGTTGCCAGGTACCGTCAGTGTTGTACCTGTAATGAAAGAGCTTGGCTAGGGGAGTGGCAAGTTCTGGACCACAGATCTTCAGTACTATTGCTGGAATGTTCTTAGGGTCTATAGCCTTTGCAACGTGTCATGCCTTCAGCTGTTTCTTGATATCAGTTGAGGAGGAACTCCTTCACACAAAGGGTTGTGAATCTGTGAAATTCTCTGCCCAGTGAAGCAGTTGAGGCTACTTCATTGCATGTTTTTAAGGCAAGGATAGATAAATTTTTGAACAATAAAGGAATTAAGGGTTATGGTGAGTGGGTGGGTAAGTGGAGTTGAGTCCACAAAAAGATCAGTCATGATCTTATTGAATGGCACAGAAGGCTCGATGACCTTCTCCTACTCTTAGATTTTATGTTCTTGTGTTGTTGTGTTGGTATTATCACGTGGAGCAAATTGAACTGATGAAAACTGCCCACTCCTCAGGGAGAGGTCAGGATCAATCATTAGCTTTGCACTCTGGCTGAAGATGGCTGAAAATGCTTGGGCTTTGTCTTTTGCACTGATGTGCTGCACTCAGTCATCAGTGAGGATGGAGATGTTTGTAGAGATGCCATTACCTCCTGTGGTTAGGGTTTAATTGTCCACTGCCATTCATAACTGGATGTTCCAGGACTGCAGCACTTAAATCTAATCCATTGGTTGTGAGATTGCTTAGTTCTACCTGAAATTAATCAATTACAAAATTTAAGGTAGGGAGGAAACATACAGAAGAACCAACAAATAACTAACTTCATGCTACATAGCCCATATTCTGTTCTTAGACTTCCAGCATTGTTGATTAATCTGGCCAAAACTCAGGGTAGAGTTTCCATTTTGGGCTTAATTGGTGATTCTGGCATACATTGCACCAAAAGTTGCATTTGTTTTTAAATATTTTGTTCATATGTTTCTTGCATATTTCCAAAAGTCAAACCTGCTGTGAAGCTGAGCACTGTGGCAACACAGAATAAGGCAACATTTCAAATGTAATATTTTAGAAAAGAGTTATTTTAAAAATATTTCCCAGATATATTTAAGATTGGCAACCTGGTAAATCTTGATTAAAACAGCCAACAACGGACTTGTCTTGAAAGAAAAGGTGTTTTAAATCACAATATGAATCCACCAACTGCGAGTCTCCCAATCTTAAATGACAGCAAATGACTTTAAATAAATATGCACATTTATTTTCTAGTCAGACTAGAGGACAGTAGCCAGTTCCTTTTTTTTAAGTTAAAATCTTTCAAAATATGCCTATTAATGTTGAAGGGATTCAGCTTAATTTTAGGGAGCCTCTTCTGAGGCCTGCAAACACTTCTGATTACTGGCTTTGACAAAGGGTCATCTGGTCTCGAAATGTCAGCTCTTTTTTCTCCATACAGATGCTGCCAGACCTGCTGAGATTTTCCAGCATTTTCTCTTTTGGTACTATTTCTGGAAACTCCTCGTGGTGATTAATTCACCATGGGGTCCTGGGCAATTTTGTGGGTGGGGCATTTATGGCATAATGTTTTTAAAACTAGTAGAAAAGTTGGAGTAGCATTGTGATGCATTGAATGCAATTTGATTTGATTTGATTTATTAATGTCACCATGTACTAGCATACAGTGAGAAGTATTGTTTTTCGCACGCTATGCAGACAAAACATATTGTACATAGAGAAGGAAAGGAGAGATTGGAGAATATAGTATTATAGTCATAGCTAGCATGTAGAGAAAGATCAACTTAATACAGGTAGGTCCATTCAAGAGTCTGATGGCAACAGGGAAGAAGCTGTTATGAGTCGGTTGGTACGTGATCTCAGACTTTTGTGTATTTTCTCTGATAGGAGAAGGTGGAAGAGAGTATGTCCAGGGTGCGTGAGGTCCTTGATTATGCTAGCTGCTTTTCTGAGGCAGTGGGAGGTGTAGACAGTACCAATGGATGGGAAGCTTGTTTGAGTGATGGACTGGGCTTCATTCAAAGCCCTTTGTAATTTCTTGTGATCTTGGACAGAGCCTGAGGCATACCAAGCTGTGATAAAATGAGAAAGAATGTTTTCAATGGTATATCTGCAGAAGTTGGTGAGATTGTAGCTGACATGCCAAATTTCCTTAATCTCCTGAGAAACTTAAAATTGTACTTAAATTTGTACTTAAAATTTGTGTGATCTTTTGCGCCAGTTACAGTGATATTGGAGAAAATATGCTGAAGAATCAACACAGTTGAATGGAAACTCAATGCCTAAGTGTTTTATCGTATGTGGACTGTAAGATATGGTGGCCTACTGATGAAGGTATTGAATTAATAATCCCAAACTCCAGAATTCAAATTCCATTATTGCACCAAAGAGATGATAAAAGCCCATATGACCCATTGCTGTCCCTCAGAGAAGGGATGCCACACTTACCTGGTCCAGTCAAATGTTTCTCTTGTCCCAGCTTAAATATATTATTCAACATCCTTTGCTCTTCATGGCCTCAGAACAGTGAATGTGTAAGGAATCTACTCAGATTGCAGAGGGTTACTTACATTTTTGGAGCATTATATCACCTAAACAATAGCCTCAAGAGGCTGCTCAAAAAAAGAGACCAGGAGGCTTTCAGTTTTCTTCTTTCAATTGGGTCCAGGAGAAGTGGTATCAGAAGTAACATGCAAACAATTTCACTCCTTCTCTTTGACTATTCCCAATGGATAGAAACAAAGAAAATTAGAACAGGCACTGGCCATTCGGGCCTTCAAGCCTGTTCTGCCATTCAATATGATCATGGCTGATCCTCTATTGCAACACTATACTCCAGCGTTCTTCCCCTTGATGCCTTCAGAATCTGGGAATCTATCTAATTCCTTCTTAAAAATATTAAGTGACTTGACCTCCACAGCTTTTTATGGTAGAAAGTTCCACAGGTCCACCACCCTTTGAATGAAGGAGTCCTAAACAGCCAACCCCATATTGTGAGACCATGACCCCCTTTTTCTAGAACCACAAACTTGAGGAAACTGCATCCCTATAATCTATCCAGTCCTGTCAGAATTGTATATGTTTCAATTAGATCTGTCATTCTTCTAAATTCCAGTGAATGTAGGTCCAGTCGACCCATCTCTCCTCATATGAGAATCCCATCATCCAAGGCGCCAGTCTGATAGGAGCAACATTGACGTGCTTTAAATTTAATTGGGGCATGAACCATTGATGCACTCTTACCCCCTTCCTGAACTTGCCAATATTCCCATTCTCACCTCTGTATGATACCTGGAACCTTGTCCAGTGGCGCACTTAGATCCTGCTCCATAAGACTTGCCAGCATGAAATTACACCTGCCACCTGCCTGCCCTCTCTGCTAACCTACCCACTTCTCCCCATTGTATCATACAATACTTCTGTTTCTTTTCCCCAAAATTTCCACTTCTGTGCTATTACCACATTTGGATGTTGAATTGTCTATTCCTTGGTCTAAATTATTTCTATATGTCAACAGCAAAACTGGACCAAATATGGATCCTTGGATTACATCAGTTCCAATCCTACTGTGATCTGAATATTCTTGAAGTTGTAACCACTGTAACTTCACTAGGGATTGCAACAAAAACTTAAGCAAATTCCAACCAATTTTGTATCCATACAACTACATGTCTTCTTATACAAGAGGCCAAAATCTTACTAACAAATCTTTTTAAAAGTGTTAGAACAAAGAAAACAATGAATAAAACAGGCCCTTTGGCCCACCAAGCCTCATGAAGTCTTTTTAAACTAAAAACCTTTTGCCCCTATATAGTCCGTATCCCTCCATTCCCTGCTGTTGAATGTCTTCTCTTTACAAGTGTTGTCAGTGATGCAATATGGTTTTCTACCAGTGGGGGGTTTTTCAGAAATAAACAAACAAAGTAGTGTTTACATAATTGATCCATGAGTTATGGGCTATAGACAACCCATGAATTATTACTCTGCGGAATGACTGATAAGTGGAAGTGAAAATATCCCAGTTCCCATGTGCAATTTACCTTTTTTTCTCTACATTTCCTGTATTCTCTGATGAAGGTTCATCCAACTCGAAACATAGACTCTATTCTCTCTCCACAGATGCTGTCAGGTCTGCTGAGATTTTACAGCCTTTTCTGTTTTTGTTTTAGATTCCAGCATCCGCAGTATTTTGCTTTTATTTCAGCCTATGTTATTCTCTGGTTTTGCAAGAGATATTGACTGATTTTGAACTTTCAGCAGACCCTGAGTAGTTGGTTGTGGAGCAATTGTACTGCTTGACCAATATCCTCAGAAAGAAACCTATCATTTTAATGGAATTAATAGCCTTATTTTCATGGAATTAGCAACCTGTAAATGCAATTGATGTATCCTTGCTATTTTATGCTTCTCCTTGTGACCAAACTCTTTAATTAGACTTCCCTGTGATATTTCATGAGCACCCATTCTCTTTAAGATTCATTGTTTTAGACCACTCTATATCAATTGTCAATGGGTTGAACAAGTGCGGCACACTGTTCATCAATATGCTAAGCATGCATTGCACAGGTTTCATTGACAAACAAAGCATGCTGTATGCTCCACCTACAGCTGAGCTGTAGATGAGTGCAGCTCGAACTCAAGAAGCTCAACACATACAGGACAAGCAGCCCACTGGATTGGTATATCATGTCCACGCCTTGAACATTCACTTCCTCAACCATTCATGCACTGTGACACAGTATGCTCTGTCTACAAGATGCACTGCAGCAACTCACCAAGATTCCTTCGACAGAACCTTCCAAACTGGTGACATCGAAAGACAAGGGCAGCAGATGCATGGGAACATCACCACCTGCAAGTTCCCCTCCAAGACCTACAGCATCCAAAGTTAGAACTATATTGGCATTCGTCCAGTGTCATTGGGTGAATTGGCATTCGTCCAGTGTCATTGTCTCCCTAACAGTACAATGATGTTCCTTCACCACATGGACTGCAGCAGTTTAAGAAGGTAGCTCACCACCATCTTCTCGGGAGGAATGCTTAATAAATGCTGCCCTAGCCAGTGACACCTATATTCTGTGAAAGAATAAAAACAGTTCCAGCATGAATTAAACAGGCTCCATCAATTCACTGATAAGCCCAGTAGGTATTACCTTAACTCCACCAATAGGCCAAGGATGAATCACCCTGGTTTCAAAAATGGCCCGTGTGTGTGTGATATACGTAGCCCCAATAGATCAAGGTGTCTGGCAGAGGTTCTACTACGGAGCCATGTGTGTTTTAGGCAGGCTCCATTCATTGGAAGCTGAATATTTGCATTGAAGTTCGCCATCCATTATAGGAACCTGACTTGCTTCAGTGATTCTCCTGTCTGAAACATATAGGACAGGACTGCCCATTTCCAGAATCAGCTAAAAATGTTAGCAGTTGTGCATGGAGTGAGAATAAGGCAATATTTTGAGAGCGCTAACACCCCATTCCAGCCAGGAGGGAGCAGTGAGAATCAACCCCATTAAGGTTCAACTAGTTCCATTTGATGGTAATTAGTTATATTGGTTGGCCTGGCCATTGCTAGGTTTAGAGTAATACTGCGCCAGGCATCAGACAACAGTCATCAAGAGCCTCTGCTTTGCAGTTCAGCAGAAGGTGAGGTAAAACCAGGGGTGAAGGAGACACTTACACCTTAAATGTTCACTTAGTTGTGTTTGCATGAGTCACACTGAGGAAATCAGTGACATCTGGCCCAATAATGATCAGGTTGAGGATAATGATACAGCACTTGCGTATGCACCCTGCAAATGCTTTCAGCCGCCAGTGATTCCTTCTGCATCTGTAAACCAATTCAGAAACTCAAAATCAGTCAGCCAATTATGTCAACGCACTTAAGAAGACATAGAACAAAAGATGTCCATGAAGAGGTTCTTTCAATCAAGTCGTTAAAGAAATGAAGAGGAGGCTGAATGACAAATATGCCGGTAAAATACTGCTGATGCTTTTGGGGGGAGAGAAAGGGAAATTAATATTTTTATGTATGAAGGGGTATAATGTGCATTTGAAATGGAATCACAGTAACTGGCATTAGCACAAAAGAGGTTACCTTCAGCCTTTTTGCATCTCACTTAAGGAAAATCTGATCTGCACTATCCAGATGAGGAAATAACATTTCTGTTCCTGGTACAACATTAGACAGAGTCTGATTTGACAGGTGGGAGTGGGGGAACAACAGGCCCACTGTACCCTCAGTATATATTGGCATAAAACTAACAAACTGTCACATGAATCCATTCTATAATGAGGCCTGTCTTCTTGCTGCCATCAAACGCAGATTTTCATTTTTGCCAGTGGGCATATATAAACATGCATGACTTTGTAAATAAGTAGATTACCTACGCTCACTTCTGCATATGTATTAGGATGATTTACTACACAATGAAGCTTTCACTGATTTTTTCGCACTTTGTTTATTGAATTTCCTTTGCAATTTAGTGTACACATACAGCAATACCAATGTTCCCATTGCAGATCTCGAAAATTATATTTTGTAATGCTGTGCAGAATATTGTAAAGGAATGAAAATAGAAATGTGGAAGATGGAAGCATATACAACAGAGACTTAGTATTATAATAACCAATCCGACAGCCACATTTATGATACTAAACAGGCTGAGATAATTAAGTGGGCTTTGATAAACAAATGAGGAGTGGACGGGGAACAAATAAGAATGAAATAGAAAGGAAAGTGGCAATCAAACAAGATAAGAATACAAGCGGATGGATTATAAAGGAGATTACAAGAAAAATAAAGGAAGCTTGCAGTGGTTTTGCAAAAGAAGAAGAAATAAAAAGAGACAAATTCCAAGCTCAGTCCTTTTAACACATTCATGGGACTTTTGATAGTGGAAATAACAGCATTGCTCAGGGTAGCTGTGCTTCCACATTGAATTCAGACTGGGACTAACAGAAACAATACTAGTTTGGGTTAAATTACATAAAAGGAAATGGGAAATCAATTGATGATTTTCAGTTTCAGGATGATAAAACATGAAAGCTACTCAAAGAAACCCTCGGATGTCTCTTTTTGACAAGGCAAGGCCATGTGTTGCAATGACCTCTGTGTACTGGAATCTTCATGTAAATGTGTCCTTTATGTTGTGTGATAAGATCTGAACTGAGCTCTTTCAGGAATGGCCAGTTATTTCTGGAGATATACATGCTGTCTTATGGTTGAGTTTGACTTCTATCATTGGTTACCAGTGTTTGTTGTGACAACGGTTGAAACTCTGTTACGACAGGTTTTCAGAAAAGAAATATATAATTTAAGTGCCCTGGACAGCAAAGTACTTTTGACTTCCTGCTTTGTTCATTGAAAAATCAGGAGAGTTAGCAGAGATTTCCTGCTCTTGTTTGGAACAACTCTGTACTCAAATTTCAATGCATTGATTACCAAGGCATGCACTGATAAAGCTGTCCTGTGATGGAAATGGTCACAAGGTTGGAGTTCAGGATAGTGATGATTTATATAATTAATATTATGTCAATGGGGAACTGTAGTGTCTGCTTTCAACAGCTTCCATGCTCTCTGCCCAGTGAGTATGGTGAGTGACAGGGTCTAACATTTTAAAAATCTAACGCCTAATTTCAGTTCACCGCTTATTTTTACAACACCCAGTCAGGCAATTGACAAAGCTTCCACCAAAGACTGAGTCTACATCCACAAATTGCAGCCTAATGGCATTGGCACTGTGGCATACAATTAACCTTTTAAAAATTAATTTTATAGGATGCCGGCACCAGCATCCTTACTTTCCCATCCTTACTTTCCCTTGACTGAAGAACCTGGGGAAAAGATCACCTGTTGGTGGATCCAAGATAGAAGGTTTTGGCTGGTCAGGGTTATCTTTAAAGATCTGCTCCTTTTAGGAGTCCAAGTGGGTCTAGAGGGGCAATGATGATTCTTCAGGCTCCTTACCTAATCCTTGCGCCTTGCAGCCCCAACTTTGCTGCCTCGTACTTTGTCTCTGTTCTGGAAACCCCTGATCTCAATCTCCAGCAAAGTCCTCCTTCCACTAATTGCTAGAGACTGCTCCCGCAGCCCTGCAGACTCCAGCCACTAAATTTCTTCCCTTACCTCCAGTCAGGTAGTCAATCATGACCAGTGTTGAGCAGGAGTCAGGGAACAACAATTGAAACGAGAAATGAAAACAGGAAGAAAACACAACTATATCTGCGCTCCTCGAATTCTGGCCTCTTGAGCACCATGATTTTGATTGCTTGATCATTTGCTGCCATGCTGTCAAAATGTTTGAATTCCCTTCCTTACATCTCTTTGCTTCTCTTCCTCTCTTGCCTCCTTTAAGCTGTTCTTTAAAACCTATATTTTGTCTCAGCATTTGGTCATCTGTCCTACTAGGCGGGATGTTCTGGTCGCGCTCACCCTGAAACTAGAAAACCACGCCCGAGGTCAAAGGACCTTTCCATGGTCCGCCTGTCCCCTGCTACAATTTCCATGGTGGGTGGAACAGGAAAACTCACCCCAATATCTCTTCATATGGCTTGGTATATCACATCTTTGTTTGATGAGATTTCTGTAAAATGCCTTAGAATATTTTGGGTGGCATAGTGGTTGGCACTGCTGCTTCACAGCATCAGGGACCCAGGTTCAATTCCAGCTTTGGGTGACTGTCTGTGTGGCGTTTACACATTCTCCTGTGTCTGTGTGGATTTCCTCCAGGTGTTCCGGTTTCCTTCCACAGTCCAAAGATGCGCTGGTTAGGTTGATTGACCATGGTAAGATTGGCCCTTCGTTCAGGGGGACTAGCTAGCGTAAATACATGGGGTTATAGGGATAGATAGGGTGTGATTGTGGTCAGTGCAGACTCAATGGGCCATATGGCCTCCTTCAGCAGTGCAGGGTTCTATGGTTCCATTTCCCACATTAAGGTGCCATTTAATATAAAGTTGAGGTTATTAATGTTTTTGCACAAATTGGTGCCTGGTGTCTCAACAAACCCACTGGAACAATGTTACTTAAGTTAAAAGCAATTGAGAAAAAAATTGAACAGCATTGTGATCGCTGTCAGTACCATTAAATATGAGGTGTAACCAACGTGATAAATATAGCTGAGTTCAGAGTTACAAAGACTAAAAGTTGGATTGGGCCCATGGGTGGGTACGGAAGTCATGATTCATAATTATCCCTTGCCCAGTCATGGAGACACAGGCAGCACACAAGCCACACTGCTGATGGGCCGCTCTCCACTCAGAAAGGACCCAGGTGCGTGAGTGGCTAATACTGCCTAAAGGCAAGATTGCATCTCCTGAAGTGGAGGCGTCATCTGACTAGAACAGGTAGAACAGATTGGACAAGTATCTGAGAGAAGAATTGAAGAATTGAAATGGAACAACAGGACAGACAGAGGGTTCTCACATGCAATCTTGGAGACTTTAACCCAGGAGCTGGCGATGCAGATTGAGGTAATAATTCAGCTGGGAGCTACTGACCTTCAAGACATACACTGCAAAGAAAATAGGAGCACGTGGCCAGGGAGGTCGGTGCAATGATTGGGCTCTGAGGACTAGGTTGACGTGCTGTAAAAATATCACTAAGCCCACACGGGTGGCCAAGATCAATGAATGCTTCCACAAGTATCACATCTTACTCTGACAGTGCTATGACTTCCTAGTAGTACTGTGGGTGTACCTACATCACAGGGACGGTAGTGCTTCAAGAGGTCAGTTTATCACCACGTTCTCAGGGGCAACTAACAACTGGCAATAAATGCTGGCCTCTTATCAAATAAATTTTAAAAACTCACCACACCACCAACCTCATACACAGCTCATATCATACACTGACCATACAAACACCAGCAATCTCTCACAGACAGACCTCGTATCTAATACTCACAGTTTCACCTCAAAGTCACACACTTACCACTATTCCAAATCTCAGTCTGGAAGCCTTATAACCATTCTATAACTTGTTTGCGCTACTGTTGGAGGAGTGATAGGCTCTCTCGCTGCAGGTAAACTTCGTTGAATCGGAGGTTGTTCTGACACCTAGGTAATTTTTCATCCTTCTTCCCCAATCTTTGGTAATAAATCACTCTTTGTTGATTCTCCAGTTGTAGGGATAGATGAAAGTTTATTCCACTTTTTACAAAGTGGATGAATTTTGGGCTAATCTCTTGCAATGTTCTCCCCTTCCTTCATGCTGCTCACATGACTCACTCTGTGATGGAAATGGTTCTTCCTGTTGTGAAAGTTGACTTGATAGTAAGTTCACCTTTGTGTTTGGCTGTATGGTGTGTTATGTAGCGGATGTCTGCTATTCAGTTCCAGTATTGTTTCTACCACTGGCTGCAGATTGCAACATCTGTTCTGTGATCTAGGGGTTTATCTCTGCAACCGGCGTCAGAGCTGGAGGTTGAGGCTCTTCCTGTTGACAGTTCTTCTCTTGACTGTTATTGACACAAAGTGCCGTGGTAACGATCCGAGTGGTTAGCCAGTCTGACCAATGAGGGGCTTCTGGCATCTGTAACAAAAATGGACAAACCTGCCCTGCAAAGAGAAAAGATAATTCATAGCTCAAGTCCCAGTCAAGAGAATTGTTGGGGTGCTCAGGAACTTGTAGTACTATATAATTTGCAACATTGGTTATATGTTCTGCCATTTTGTGAAGATTCAGGATTACATGGGCTCAGGAGAGAGAAAGACTGGTTACAGATGGCATACATCAGCTCGAAGATCTGTTTGCTGCCAAACCGTAATGGTTTCAGAATCATGCTGATGACGGGAAGCTTGATTCCCCTGGGACCATAAAGTGGTGAGACTGTTGTTTGTAACCAGAGATCTCTCAGACACAGCTCTTTATCCAATTGGACTGTAACACTGGCTTCTGTGTTCCTATTAAAGTTTATGAGATTGCCTTTAATCAAGATGTCCACTCCAGAACAGAAATCCTGGATCTTCGTTCGTCCTCTTCCAAGGAGTATATTGTGCATCCTCTTGTTGTGCTGTCTTGACCTTGTGAATCCTCTAAGGATCTTCAGTGCTTTTTGATGTTTTGACTTTGCACAGCTTCCCGAAGTGTCCTATGTGATTACATTGAAAGCATAGAGCTGAAATTGCTGGACATTGATCATGCCTGTGAGAGGGCACCTTGCTCCACAGCCAAGGTATGCTCACTCTACTGATCAGTTAGCATTTTACTTCCCTTGACCTGGAGTGTTGCTGTTTCAGTAATTGGACAATGAAGTTTACTTTGTACGATGGTCACTTTCCCCCCTTAATATGAATCTGTGCTGCAAATGAATTTCAGATTGCCTGGCAATCTGGATGACTTTCTTAAGTGTTAGATATTCCTTTGCTTGCAGCATACCTGAGAGTGTGTTGTCTGCCACTCCTACAACTACTCTTTCCCTATTCAGATCACCATAGTCACAGCCTTCAGCCATTTTGGACAGGTTATTAATGAAGGAGTCAGTAGGTTCTTCTGGCAGATGGGCATGTTCATTAAATGTATCTATTTCAATGATTTTAAAATATCACCAAATTTTGCAGGTGATTTGTTGACTCCTTGTCTAGTTATTGTATCATTGTGCCTATCCAAGTATATCCATGTGTTAACCTATTCAGTTTCTGATTTTTTATCTAGACCTGAGGCAATCATAGAACAAAGAACATAGAACATCACAGCGCAGAACAAGCCCTTCGGCCCACGATGTTGCGCCAACCAGTTAAAAAACAATGACCCTCTAACCTAAACCAAACCCTTTCCATCCATAAACCTATCCACGGATCTCTTAAACGCCCCCAAACTAGGCGCATTTACAACTGCAGCAGGCAGGGCATTCCAATCCCTCACCACCCTCTGGGTAAAGAACCTACCCCTGACATCCGTCCTATAACTACCACCCCTTAATTTAAAGCTATGCCCCCTCGTGCTAGCTTTCTCCATCCGAGGAAAAAGGCTATCACTGTCCACCCTATCCAAACCTCTAATCATCTTATATGTTTCAATAAGGTCCCCTAGCAGCCGCCTTCTTTCTAACGAAAACAACCTCAAATCCCTCAGTCTCTCCTCATAGGACCTCCCCTCCATACCAGGCAACATCCTGGTAAACCTCCTCTGCACCCTCTCCAAAGCCTCCACATCCTTCCTATAATGTGGGGACCAGAACTGCACACAATACTCCAAGTGTGGCCGCACCAGAGTTTTGTACAGTTGCAACATGACGCTGCGGCTCCTAAATTCAATCCCCCTACCAATAAATGCCAAGACACCGTATGCCTTCCTAACAACCCTATCTACTTGATTCCCAACTTTCAGGGATCTATGTACACATACACCTAGATCCCTCTGTTCATCCACACTATTCAGAGTCCTACCGTTACCGTTCATGTATTGAAAGAATCTCTTTCTTCAAAGTCTTCAGTTTTGTGAATGCTTTACCCCTTGGATAAGTCCAAATGAATCTGGAAGAGTTGATTCAGAAACATAGAAAATAGGAAAGGAGTAGATCATTTGGCCATTGAGTCTGCTCCACTATTCAATATGATCATGGCTGATCCGCAAACTCAATGTTATCATGGATTTCTGATCCATGTTAAAATTTTTAAATTGGAGGTTCAGCTTCACGGGGTTTCCAAAAAACCCAAGATGACACTCCCGTACATGTCTTCACAAAGAGTTTTGCCAAGCTTGCTGGTTTTGGCGGGCCCCTGCAGTAATGGCATTTGTGATCTCAATATTAAAACTTTTTAACAATCGCTGCCAAGATTGTCTGTTTGGCGTCTTCCCCACTTTAGCACAATATTTTGGGGTTTTGGAAGTGCCCAATTCCAGCTTTTGCTGAGTCTTTAAAGTCACTTACTCAGTCACGATGAATATTTAATTAATGTTTTTCTCTTTGTTCAGAACAAGCTCATGTTCAGGTGCTGAGTCAGGAATCAATTTTGTCAGACTGTGATTTAAACAGCAGTGTCTGAAAACTGCCTTATTTAACTTGCTTCAGTTGTCCAGGAATTTTAAATCTCTCCGCTAAATCTGCTGATCCTGCACACTGGAGATTGAAGTTGGATTTCCATAGGATTCAGTGGAGTCTTCTGCCCAATGAGGAATTTAGTTCCTGCCCTCATCTTCCAAGCCCTTCTTTGGAGCTCTTTGGTGATTTCATCCTGCACCTTCATTTCTTCAAGTTGGAATGCTTCTTTTATTTTTCCTTCAGTTTTCCGAGATTTTAATTTTCTTCTGTAGTCCCTGAGAGGTTTTGGAGTTCTTCCATTCACTGCCACCATACTATATGATGTCAGGCATAGTTCGGTAGGTCTTATTAAGGTATTCATGATTTTTGGTAGTTCAACAGTAAATACTTATTAACTACTAGAAACCATATATGTAGGTACAGTAAAGGTCCAAGCTAGGAGCTGTCTCCATTCTTGCTTCTACACATAACTCTGTCCACCCGGATACTGACTCCTAGCTGTGGGTCTTGTGTTCTGTTACATCACTGTGCGGACAATACTGTATTCAGGCTCATGTTAAACTTTTATGTGCTTGAGCCTAATACTACAGTCACCATGTAAGGGAGTGACAAGAACTATGGGATCATACGGTTTTTCATTTGCACATCCAAGCAAGTTCAAATTAAGGTAACAGCAATTCAGACCAAAGTTTTGTGCTAAATTTGGATTTAAATAACAGATGTGCCTTATTAACTTTGCATCATTTAACAACTGCGTTCAACATTTGGCCTGAATATCCCTTAGCATTTCCAACAGTGCAGCAATACCAGGCTTGAGTACTAAATGGTTATTCCTGCAAGAAGCCATTCAAGAAGACATGAGCAGCATGACCTCCTTCATGGGATATTCTACAAATAGAAAGATCTACATGCTTTGCTTGATAGATTCAGATGCTGTGTCAGAGTGTTCAAATCTCTCTCCAGGTCTTGCACACAGAGATGCTGAAATTCCCAGGGTATTTACCCAGTTTCCTGCTGTAATTCCAGCACTTTGGACCTTGTGCCTCTGAACAGCAAATCAATTTGCTGAAGCAGGCAACTTATGTGTAGAGTCTAACGTGTGTTTGAGACGTCAGCCCTGTGAACACCCCCTTTTCCATGACGAACCAATATGATAGAAGGCACACTTCTGGTGTGGAATATATCTTTGCTGCTGCATGATTTGTCACTCCTCCTGTGCCTGTAAAACAGGTGTGCAGCATCTTCAGATTTCCAGCCCACTCGATGCAAGCATTGCACAGCAGTAACCAACTGACCCAACAGAAAGTCAGATCAGGAAAGAATAATCATAGAATCATAGAATACCTATTCGGCCCATCAAGTCTGCACCGACTCTCTGACAGAGTATCCCAGAGTAACCTGTAACCCCACATATTTACCCCACTAATCCCCCTAACTGACACATCTTGGGACGCTAAGTGGCAATTGACCATGGCCAATCCACCTAGCCTACACAGCTTTGGACTGTGGGAGAAAACTGGAGCAACCAGAGAAAAACCACACAGACATGGTGAGAATGTGCAAACGCCACACTGACAGTGACCCGAATTGAATCTGGGTCCCTGGTGCAGTGAGGCAGCAGTGGTGACCATTGGGCCACAGTGCTGCCAGTAAAATATAAGCAAATCTGCAAGAAGCTGTGGCCAAGTGGTCAAAGACAGGGTTTTAACATTATTGTCACAATTCTTCAATGCATGAAGAACGTGGAATCATTCCTGATAAATATGAGACCATTGTGCCAAAGCCAAATACTTAGCGCATTACACTCATTTCTGAACCAGGCAGCAGAAGCCAAGCTTTCAAGTATTGTAAGCAATGCAGAGAACAACAATAAGGCTCATGCTTATCGACAGATGATTCAATTGTAGTCTTAAAGGAATAATAAGAACAGACCTTGCAGGAATGTATGAAGTAGTAAATGGAATTGAAAAGGATCATCTGGAGCAACGTTTCAAGGTAAACCACACAGCGATATGACAAAAAGACAAGGATACAAAGTAAAAAAAATGCAAGTTCAGGACTGATATAACAAAGCACTTCTTTGCACAAAGTGTGATTGATACATGGAACTGTCTCCGGGTGGAATAATGCAGAATAGATCTGAAATTATTTCAGAGGCAGCTGCATACCGTAGTGGGAGATTCGTTACCTTTGTGATACTAACCTACTGGTCAGGCTTATCAATCAACCTGCCTTTCTTTGTGAATCTCATTTAAAGGAGTAAAATCTGCACCCCACCCAACAACCCAATCCCACTCACCAAAAGAATACTATCACTCACTTGAAGAGCACTATCACTAACTGGAAGAACATTCTCACTCACCTGCACTACACTATAACTTCACAATGATACAATGGAGATTGTTAGAGTGTTCTTATAAGCCTTTTTCTCTTTTAAGCATGTGCAGGCCTTGGGCAATAGATTCCTGCAAGTCCAGACCTGTTCCCCGGTGCTTCAGGCTATTTTTGTTTACTACTTTATTATTTGTTTGTATAAAGAAGGTCCGTCTTTTAATAATAGATTCAGCTACCTTATTTGTGAATCAAGTTATCATAGAGATGTTTCTTCTGAGGCTAGGGACAGGCCTATTATTGAGGAGGGATAGGGAAAGATTTTGTCAAGGCCCCATATAACTGAGGGAGGTGTGCTCAGTGCTAATGCTACAGCAAAAATTGAAAAAGAGTAAAATGTGCTGCGAGAAAATCCCATGGCTCTGCTGACCTCCATGCACAGATTTTGAATAGATAATCCCAGTCCTTGATACTCCATGTCAGAAGTACAATTCCATAACGCCTATTCTTTAATTTCCAGGCATTGAGAGCCCAGAGTCTTTGAAAATTAAAAGTTTAAAATGTTTTCAAATTTCCCCAGCACATCTTAATAACCAAAAAGTATAGAGAAATGCTTCGATTGTACCTATTTTGATGAGCACCTATAGACCAATTGCATGCTGGACCCCACTGGTGGTAGGTTTCTCTGGATACTATTTCATAAGACTCTACTTCACATTGGAAAAATGACTAGCATAGCGTAACACAACCCTGCCATTCAAAACAAAATGGGGTTAACATCATTGCTACTGGCATTGGTCCATCTCATGAAAGAATGGACTGTGCCCAGGGCATATCTCACTTCTGAATTGAACATCATCTATTGTGGCTATAGAAGCAAATTTGTGAGTGACATCCCCTTCCACAGCTGACACAGATGAATAGCATTGGCCTCAGGTCAACTGGTGTTTTCTCCTTCCCGCCAGAACATCTTAAAGTAATATAAAATCTAAACTGATACATTATGTACATAGACAATTACAATGGAGATAGTTGAATCTGAGGCTTGTATTGGATGACTCTTTTTTCATTTCTTTCTCCACACTATTAAAAATATATGACTCCAGGATATCCCAAAACACTTATAAGGTGTAGTCACTGTTGTAATGTAGAAACACAGCAGACAATTTGCACGCACCAAGCCCCCTACACAATACTATGTACTTATCTCACAGTATTGCTAAAACCATGAGGTTAACCAAAGTTTGGTTTAAAAGGAGCCAGGAGGCATGTTGGCCATATTCAGCTTTCCAGGGGTTTCTAAAACGTGTAAAATGTGAATAATGTTTCCAGTACCACTTTCAAAACATATCTATCGGAATTTTACCACGCCGCCCACCACGGGAATTGGAGCAGATGAGGGGCAGGCAATGGGAAGGTTCGTTTGTAGGATGTATGAGCATTTGGAGCGTTGCGATCTGATTAGGGATACGCAACATGGCTTTGTTAGAGGGAGGTCTTGCCTTACGAATCTGGTGGAATTCTTTGAGGAGGTGACAAAAACGGTTGACGATGGGAGAGCCGTTGATGTCATCTATATGGATTTCAGTAAGGCGTTTGACAAAGTCCCTCACGGTAGGCTGGTAGAAAAGGTTAAGGCGCATGGGATACGAGGCCAGGTAGTTAGGTGGATTGAGAACTGGTTGGGAAATAGGAGACAGAGGGTAGTTGTGGAGGGTACCTTGTCGGGCTGGAGGCCAGTGACCAGTGGTGTGCCGCAGGGCTCGGTACTGGGACCTCTCCTCTTTGTAGTCTACATAAATGACTTAGAAGAGGGAGTAGGTGGTGTGATCAGCAAGTTTGCTGATGACACCAAGATGGCAGGGTTGGCGGGTACAGAACTGGATTGTCAGGTGATACAACAGGATATAGATAGGTTGGTGCAGTGGGCAGATAGGTGGCAGATGGCATTTAATCCTGACAAATGTGAGGTGATGCATTTTGGAAGGAATAATGCAGAGAGGAGCTATGTGATAAAAGGTAGGCCGATTAGGAGTATAGACGTACAGAGAGACCTGGGAGTGCAGGTCCACAAATCCATGAAGGTTGTGTCACAAGTGGAGAACGTTGTTAGGAAGGCTTATGGGATGTTAGCCTTTATAGGAAGGGGCTTAGAGTATAAAAGCTGCCGTCTAATGCTTCAGTTATACAGAACGTTGGTTAGACCGCATTTGGAGTACTGCGTCCAGTTCTGGTCACCTTATTACCGGAAGGACGTGGAGTCTCTGGAAAGGGTGCAGAGGAGGTTTACCAGGATGTTGCCTGGCATGGGGGGACTGGGTTACGAGGAGAGACTGAGGAGACTGGGGCTATTCTCCTTGGAAAGAAGGAGATTGAGAGGGGACATGATAGAGGTATATAAGATACTGAAGGGAATAGATAGAGTTAATAGTGAGAGACTGCTCCCTAGACTGGGTACGAACACAAGAGGTCATCACTTAAGGGTGAGGGGGGGGAGGTATAATTTGGAGGTAAGAGGAAGGTTCTTTACACAGAGAGTTGTGGGGGTCTGGAATGCGCTACCGAGTAGGGTGGTGGAGGCAGGCACGTTGGACTCGTTTAAGATGCAGTTAGATAGGCATATGAGTGAAACGGGAATGGAGGGATATGGTAGGGGCTATTAAATAGGGTTAAACCTCGGGAGACACCGGAAGGGCAGGCTGTATAACTAATATGTTTTGTCTTTATTCCACAGGTGGAGGTCCACCTCGTGTCAAGCGAGGGGCATGCACACGGCAGGTTGTGCGTGGGCTGCTCTTGGAAGTCCAGGAGTGGCCTAGTACTTCATGTCAGTGTGTGTGCTTGATCCTGGACCGATAGACGGGCTCCACAACAGCTCAGTGACTAGCACTGCTGGCTGTGCAGATACATGGATTTGGGCCTGTGTCTGTGGGAGTTTGCGCATTCTCCCTGTGGTTGCGTGGGTTTCCTCCGGGCGCTCCGGTTTCCTCCCACACCCCAAAGATGTGCTCTTAGGCTAATTGGTTTCCACCAAATTGACACTATTTCTTCCCTGAATCTGACTGAGTAGGGTCCCATTCGTAGACATGCAGGGTAGAATAGGTGTAGGGTGATGTGGCGGCGCGGGCTCGTTGGGCCGAAGGGCCTGTTTCCCGTGCTGGGTTGTTCTTTGTTCTTTGTTCTTTGTTCGTTGACCTTGAGTGGGATTTTATGGTTTTGGGCAGGAGGGAAGGTCTGCATGAATTTCCAGAGCTCTTCCCTGGGCAGTTGTGTAAATGAGCTATTAGCTAGCTGCAACTGATATTGCAGCTGCAGGCTTGAGCCGTTGTTAGAAAGGCAATCTTAGAGTTTGGTTGGTGTGAGAGGTTTGGAATTGGTCCTGCTTTCTACCATTTTACAGATATGGAACAGGGGTGACTATGAAAAGTTTGGGAGTGCAACGTCCCATTTCTGATCAGAGAGTGGGATATAGACACCACCATATTGGTGAAAGCAGCCTCCCAGGCATCGGCTGTACTCCTGAGACAGGTGTCAGCTTCCTGTTTTAGGATCCCTTCAAGAAATTTGGCAAAATTGGGCATGCTCCACTCAGAATTACCTGTACTGCAACTGACCTGACCTGCAATCCTTAAAGCCACCATTAGACATGGAATATTAGTTACATCTAAGGAGGTTTAAAAAGTCTTTGTAGCCTTTAGCATGTCAATCACAAGTCTTGATTAACTGCTGGAAGTATTTATAAATGAAGGGTACAAGCTTGAAACTGTCTCTGTACTTTGGTCTTCAAGCGGCTCTGCCCAACACCACACTGACCCCTAGATGTGGGTCATGTGTTCTCTTATATCCCTGTCTGAGTGGTGCTGTATTCTGTCCTACAGATCTTTACACTACACCATCTGCCAAGTCTTTACCCAATGTGTTTTAAGCAGTTATGGTTTATCTTATTTCTTTCATTGTTATTATTATCATGCATTTACATTGTCATTACTACACTATCATTACCCCATCTCCCCCCTTCAAGTTCTTGAATTCAAAGGTTCAGGTGTTTTGGATGCCTTATAACCCCTTCCATATCTCATTCACACTACTGTTGGAGGAGTGGTAGGCTCTGTTGCTGCTGATTCTTTCTGTAGGGTTGGAGTTTGTTCTGGCATCTGGCTATGTGCCTCAAAATCCCTCCATCGCACAGTGGGAGTGAGCAGCCATACGATGAGGAAGAGACTCCTGAATGTGCCCTCCAGTTGGTTCTTGTCTTTTCAGATTACCATCCCTTCTCTCTTGAGGTCTTTAGTCCAGACCTCGTCATCTTCCCGTAATTGTGACAAATGTCTGGTGCAGTATCTTCTGTTGTAGGTAAAATCTTGCTGTCTTTACAGCTGCTCTCTTGTTGGATGTCCAGGTAATCCTTGGTGACCAACTCTGGTATGAGTTTTCTTGGCAAGATTAGAAGTTGTATGCAAAGCTTCCTGTTTATCAGGAGTTTGGATGGGAGCAGGCCATAATGCAAAGGTGTGGACATGTAGTTAGCAGAGATGTGGGCATGTCTTTGTTCTTTTTTAGGAGGGCTTTTAAAGTGCAGGCTTCTCTTTCACGCTCCCCATTTAACCATGGGTAGCTTGGGGAGCTGATACATTGGTGGATGCCAAACATGATGGTGAAATGCGTGAAGTGTGAATTGTTGTCTGTCATCAAATAGGATCTCATCTGGGATGTCGTGGCGCACAAGCATCTCTTTCAGTGCCTGAATTACTGCCTTTGTGGTAGCCGTATATAATTGCTTCACCTCAACCCACCTGAAAAAGTAATCGTCCATAATAAGGAATCATTTGCTATTGAAGGTGGACAGGTCAGTGCCAACACTCTCTCATGGCCTGCTGAGGAAGTGTGTGGGGAAGAGATCCTTCCTGTGCAGCTCATACACCTGACAGTTTGCTACGGTGCCTTCAATCACATTGGAAATGCCTGGCCACCACACAATGGATCAGGCCCTTGCTCTACACTTGTTGATGCTTAAGTGGCCCTGGTGTATTTTTTTAAGGATCTCTGGCCACAGAGAGATTGGGGTGACTAGCTGCTCATCGTAGACCAGAATATCATCTATAATTGTACCATGTTTTTGTTGTTTGATTTTCATGGTGCCAAAATTTGAGGCCATTTTTGTTAGCTATATTTGCAAATGTCAGCAAACTCCTCATCATGAATTTGTTCCTAGTGGGCATGTTTGAGTTTACTTGTGACTACTGTCAGGTGTGTTCTTGTCAATTGGGAGGATGTCTCCAATTGTTTGAAGAGATTAGCATCCTGTTTTGTCAGGAGATCGATTGCGCTCCTTGAAACAGATCTGCTATCGTCTGATTTTTAATTTGGACGTATGCCATCTCATGGGCGATTTTGGATTTTGGGAGGTATCTTTGCTCGCTCCTTCTTGTCCAATAAGGAGAGTAGTGGTTTGAGGTCCATTTTGATTGTAACCTTAAGGCTGATGGTATAACCTGAAAACTTCTCACACGCCCATATGCCTGTGAGGGCTTCCTTTTCTATGACCGTGTATCTAGTGCCCGCATCTGACAGCCCTCTTGATGTGTAATACACAGGCCAGCAACTTCCATCCAATTGTTCATGGAACAAGACAACTCCTAACTCTTCTGTGGATGAAGCATCCACTGTCATGGTGGTGAGAAGAGCAGGTCATCATGAATCAGAATGACAACAGAGAGCAGAATCACCATGATGCAAGTGAAAGCTTGTTCTTGTGTGTTACAGCACCGTGCTTGGTCGTTCTTATGTAGAGGGCTCAAGGATTCTGTGAACTGTGCCAAATTCAATAAATATTTCGCCAGCTGGTTCACCATGTTATGGTTCAAGTCAGAAACTCCAAAGTGTTTTATGGAGCCTCCCTGGATCATAAGTTTTACATTTTGAATTGGGCTCAGATAAGCATGATATGTTTCACCTCAGCTTTGATTCAAATGACCCACTAGTGAGCTTTTATCAAACAAAGTTTATTTAAGAATATAGTTAACATGGATAGGAAAAATATTAGCAATGACTGTTATCAATTACAAACAAAACAAAACAACCACAATAACCACAAATATATCTAAGATGTTCCAATCAAATCAATCCCATAAACAAAACCCTTCCATAAGTTTAACAAGCAAAGACTAACGTTCATGTGATACTGCAACTGAGTCCTTTAGATGAATAGTGCAGTTCTTTTGATACACTCAGAATAGTTTGAAGTCAGAAGATCTTCCCAGAACACCAGGGAGAGAGTCTGGTCCAGCTACCAAAAGAACAAAAGAACAAAAACAGTCCGGGAAACAGGCCCTTTGGCCCAACGAGCCCGCGCCGCCATCTTAACATTACCAGTCCCTCCCTCCACCCATGACCCTTATCTATGCTTATGGCATTCCACATTGAGGGAAAACTAATTTAGGGACAATTTATTACCTCCAATCAGCCTAATAGCACATCTTTGGGGTGTGGGAGGAAACCGGAGCACCTGGAGAAAACCCACGCAAGCACGGGGAGAATGCGCAAACTCCCACAGACACTGGCCCAAATCCATGTGTCTGCACAGCAAACAGTGATAGTCACTGAGCTGTCGTGTTGCCCAGCATCTGGCCCAGTTTAAGCACATACTAACGACATGAAGCACTAGGCTACTCTCGAACATTCAAGAGCAGCCCAAGTACGTCCCATCGCGTGTGTGCCCCTCGTTGGACAACAAGGCGGACTGACTTAAAACCTGTGAATTAAAAGAGAAAAACATTATTATCCTACCACATCCTTTTACATTACCAGGGACGTCCCAATGCTAATGAACCTTATTTAAAAACAATCTCCTATATCCTCCCATCTCCAACCCATTCATGTGCCTGTCTAAGTTACTCTTAAACAGCTCCAGCGTGCCTGCCTCCACCACCTTACTTGGCAGAGCATTCCATACCCCCACTACCCTCTGTGTGAAAAACCTCCCTCTAATATCCGTGTTATACCTCTCCCCCCTCACCTTAAGCCCATGGCCCCTCGTACTGTGTGTCTCTAACATAGGAAATAGCTTACCTCTGTTTACTCTATCTATACCCTTCATAATCTTATATACCTCTATTAGATCCCCCCTCAGTCGCCGTCTTTCAAGGGAAAAGAGCCCCAATTTGCTCAATCTTTCCTCACAACCCAGTAGATTTTCTATTGCAGGAAGGTGAGAAGCCTTGCTTTCAGCTAACCAGCAGAGCTTTAAAAATTGAAGGAGAGAGAGAGAGGAAGACATTACTTTCAGTCTGATATCCTCTCTCTTTTAAACTAAACACTAAACAGCGGCGCAAAACTGAAATCGAAAGAGCTCCGATTACTTGACCTGCCAACCAGTCTTCCCCCTAACAATGCAGAGTCATAAACATCCCAGTAAAATAAACAAACTCCAATTAAACCACTGAAGGAGCAATAAAAGGACTCTTACAGACAACCCGGCAACAATCAGAGCTGCAACGAACATGTTTTTAAAAACTCTTAAAGGTACATTAACGTCACAACCATCCCCAAAGATCGCTGGCAGTCTGGAATTGAAGATGGGGTTGTGAACTCACTAATAACCTTGGTTTTTTGTGGGTCTACCGTGATGCCTTTATTACTGAACATGTTGCGCAGGAATCAAACTGACGTATTGAAAAATTTGCATTCGTCATTCAGTGTCAGCCCTGCTTCCTGCAGCCGCTCTAAGATTACTGTGAGTCTATTATCATGTTCATCCACTTTTTCACCATGAACCAATGCATTTTCCAAATGGCAAATGATCCCCTGAAGGCCCTGAAACATGGCTGGCATCGTGTGCTGGAATATCTTTGGTACCAAAGTGATTCCAAATGGCTGACACTTAAAGCAGAATCTGACAATAATAAATGTTGTCAGCAGCCTGAACTCTTTATCAAGAGGGAGTTTCCAAAAGCCGCTGTTTGCATCAAAAGACCTGTTACACTTTTTGTAATATTTTTGTGCTTTAGCCTGTTCCCACAGTTCAAGTTGGACGTGTTATTAAACTAAACATTTATAAATAGCTTCCTATCTAAACATATAGCCCGTTTGTTTAATCTTGTTGAAGGAAGAGTTGTAGAGGCAATTATAATTCAAATGCAAAAGAGGAAAATTTGCTGCATTCTTGATGATTTTTCTAAACTTAGTGCGGGGCAAAAATCTTGCTTCATTGTGGATGCTAGGTTGAAAGAACAACGAATGAAGCAGATGTTTTACTGAGCATACATTCATGTAATGCTCTAGAGAAATTTGATGCATTATTACTAGGACTGATTTTACAAATATCCTTCAAAATGTATTTTTGAATATAAATTATTGTAATATTCTCATTATTGTTGTAAAATGCAAAATACTGCAGATGCAAAAAAATTGAAACAAAATTTAAAATGCTGGAAGCGCGCAACCGGTCTTCCAGCAACAATGACAAAAACAAACAAGTCATTGGGCTACATTTTACGGCCCTCTGCAGGCTTACTTGAAGTTAGTTGGGTGAAGGGGGTGGTGGGGATGGGGGGGAAGGGTTCGTATAACAAGCGAGTGGCCTTCCTGCCACTTTCCTACCCACCCTTGAACTATTTTCCATATTATAGTGAACTGCTAAGGCACCAGACTGCCTGTCTGCCCTTTGGCCTATTGAGACCCTTCTCCACATTCCTCCACAGTATGCTATATTCAGCAGAGGAAGACAGAGGGAGGGTAGCCGAGCAACGTTCACTGTGTGGGCTGCTATCAGGCAAAAAGGATGGGATCTTCTTTGGGAAAGTCCCCTGTGCCCATCAGAGATACCATGCCACCCCTCAACCTTTAACCATGGCCTCTCAAACCCAACCTCTATCACCCCTCATTAAGATTTGCCAGCCAGGCTTATCTAAAATCCCAGGCTTAGCTTTGATTCCAGACTGTCATTTTCTCGGGAGCTGCTTGGAATCCCAGCAGTGACCATAGTTCAATCCTAGTGTTGCTGGGCCTCCAGAACTGCCAGCCTATCAGATGGGCTGGCTGCTCTCTGGGGCAGGATTTTCACCTCAAGTCTCAGTCTGAATCAATTACAGCTGCTCCATGGGGGCAGCTGGTTCTCAGGTGGGTGAACTGTCAACCAACCTTTGAGCTGAGGTGGGGAAAGGGAGGGTGTGTCAGGAATATGGCACACTGTAAAATTCAGCCCAATGTTTCCATTACAAATCCTTTTTCAAACTTGAGAGTTTGTCACCAAAACATGGTGCTGATGGTCTGCTTTATGCTTTCAGCATTTTGTGATTCAGTAGTTAGAATTGTACTGTAACACTTCAGGATGATTCTTCAACCCTGTACTGCTGACTGCTTTTTCACTTCTACTGTTGCTTTAGCCCCAGGAAAACAGTGTTGTGATCAAATCTAATTATCTTCCTTAGACAGCAGTATAAGTGTTCTTTGCTGTATAAGTATTTGCTATTAAGGGCACAGACTGGCCCAGCTACGACTTCCAACCAAATGAAATAGTCAAATGAATTTGAAGAATTGTGTTTTTGGGAGCTGTAACCAACTGGGCTCAGTGAAGATTATAGTCGGAAGTGTTCAGTGTAGTCTGCTGTAGTCAAGCAGATTGCATTATTCACTATCAAAAACTGATGTCACATACTTGCCGAAGGCAGTACTGGAGTTCCCTTTATGTAAGCTTTGTTATATTTGTCACAAAAAAAATGAAAGCTACATACCAGCGAAGTGTGGGATGTACTGTTATTTCACTCGAGCACAAGAACTTTCCTAGCCCACTCATGGCTTTGTCACTGATAGCTTGTAAAGGTCTTAGTGACAAGTGCTATGAACTTAGTGTCCCACTCTTGCCCATTCAGTTTCATTTTCATGCCACAATTTAAAATTAGATACAATGGCCCATTATGTGGAGATACATGGAGGGTAGTTAGTCTTTAGACTGCCAAGATGCCCAGCAAAATTTTACATTCAGAAAATAAAAACACTTTGTTCACCCCCAATATTCTTTTTTCCCTCATTCTTTCTCTTACTCCTCCTCTCTTACAGTCCCTTCATTTATTAATTGTACTAGATTCATTCTCTAATCAAACCCCATTTTCCTACCCTGGCAAGTTTATTTTATAAGTTGCCTTTATTCAATATCCTGCCTGTTCTGTTCACTGGTTCTGAAGATGGGAGAAAGATTATTTTGAAAAGAGGATCTTAATAAAATCTTCCTCTTCCTCAGAACTCTATGTGTTAAATAGCTTCTTCCTTATTGTTTGATCCTGTCACATAATACATACATACATGTCATCATCATGCAAGGTTGACATGGCCCATGCTTCTGGACCATGGTTGACTCCCTAGTTGTGATGGACATTAATTAATCATTCATAACATTATCACCAGGGGACAATTACTCTGCTCATGGTATGTAAATGGTCCTGCAGCCCATCATTATGTGAAACAAGGCGTCAGTTGGACCCTGTTATGGAATGAGAGAAGGAAAGCATTCAGTCCTTGGCTATCCACTAATGTCATTCCTTCCCTTTCCCCACATCTCCTTCTCAATTCTTCCTTATTCAACTACATATCCATTACTCATTAAAAATTTGATGGGGCAGATTGGCAGTCAGAGGACATTGCAATATCTCAATGCTGTGTTGGACAAAGATAATTGAGATTGAAAGGTCTGACTAACTTCAAGAATATGCTCACTTGCATGCTGAGAAGCATTGCATATTCTGATCACCCACTCCTACGTTAAGCAGCTTGGGTGTCTGCTCTGACCACAGAGTGACATGACTCTGTTCTAATTGGATGTTGTCAGGCCATACTTCTAATGACCCCTAAAGGTGCAGGTTGCCAACACCGAGTATTTAAATGAGCTCATAATTTGGTGTGGGGTTAACGTTAGGCTCAGACGATGGATGGCAGCTCCGGTCTGCCACACTGCTATTGGCAATGAGGTACTCCTGAAGTTTTAAGTGCTGAGAATCCATAATGCAAGATCAAATTGGTGAGAGTTTAGGTATACATTGAGTTAATGCACAGAATCAGGCCATTCAGCCTAATTGATCTATGCTGTTCTTTACACTCCATATGAGCCTCATCATACTCTACCATTTCAAAATTGGTTCCCATATCCCTCTTTGCCCTTCTCCTCACATATGCATCAAGTCTCCCCTTATGTACATCAACGCAATCTGCTTCACACACCCCATGTGGTGGTGAGTTTCACTTTTCTACCATGCCCTATGAAACAAAGCCCCCTTTCAGTTCTTTATTTGATGCTGGCAGCTACTTTATATTCTCCCTGAACCTCAGTGAAATTAATTACCCACTTTCACCCTTACAAACCCTCTTCCTAATTTTAAAGAACTTTGCTACGATCATTCTTCGTTCCAGGAAAATAGCTGCACATTCCTCAATATTCCAGTTCCATCCTCTGAATTCTGGTAGCATCCTTGTAAATCTTTTATGCATGCACTTTCTTCAATACTCTTTTGATGTAATTCAAAGACTAGAACTGCACACCACACTCCAAGTGTGGCCTAACCAAGGTTTAATATAAATCACTTCCCAAGCTCTCTATTCTGTTCCTCCAGAAACATTCTTCAGTACCTTACACTTTTTATGGCGTTATTAACTTGCATTGCTACTTTTAGTGATTTACATATCTGCATTCCCAGAGCTCTGAGGAATAAGCTGGTTAAACATGACATTCTTTTTAGAAATCTATACTGACTTTTTTTTATTATAATCTTTGTCCCTTGATGTTTAGTTATCCTTTAGCAAAGTACCCTTCCTACAACTGATGTTAAACAAACTGGTCTCTATTTCCCTGGATTAGCTCTAGGTCTCATTTTGATCATAAGAAGCACAGTCTGGCTTTTAGCTCGATTTAAGTCTCCCAGCTGATGGAAATTAGGTTAGGGGAAAGCTAAAATAAGGGCATTACTTTAGCCCCTATCATTTCAGAAGCATGAGGCCCAGGAATTCTTAACTTATGGGCCTCCTTTCCATTTAACTGAGAGGTTGCTTTCCCAATCATGTCAGGAGTCAGATGGTTTGCTTAGTTGCAACATGGCACCTCTTAAAACATAGATGTGTTCTCAGCTTGGATTTTTCATTGTAAGACACTGAAAGGTATCTCAACTATTAATTAGGTAGAAAGTTGCCCTCAGATTTTCCGATGCTTCATTTGAACTTCTAGTAGACAAAGTCAAGGCAAGGCAGGAGATATTCTTCTGAGCGGCTACAGGAGTGTCCTCAGTCCTGTGAAGCAGGCCGGAGGTGTCTGGCCGGCCAACCTAGCCAGCTCCGCACATATCACATAGGATGCAGTTTTGTGTCTGAGAAACTTCACAGACCTCGCAAGAGCAACTCAGGCAAGAACAGCCTCTACAGGACACCATTAAGTCTCATTCCATCAGGTAAAACATGAGCAAAGAAATCTTTTGTTGGTTTTCACCTACAATTACCCTCAGCTGATGAATCAGTATGCTATGTTGAACACCACTTGGAGGAAGAACTGAAGCTGACAAGGTTATAGAATGTTCTCTGGGTATGAGACCTCAATGCCCATCACCAAGACTGTCTCAGTAGCACCACTATGGTGCGATCTAGCTGAGTCCTAAAGGATAAAACTATCTAGACTGAGTCTTCAGCTGGTGGTGAGAGAATAAACTTGAGGGAAAAACTACTTGACCTCATCCTCATCAAACTATCTGTCTCAGATGCATTTGTCCATGCCCGTACTGGTAGGAGTGGCCAGTGCACAGTCCTTATGGAGACAAAGTCCTGTCTTCACATTGAGGGTACTTTCTGTTGTGTTGTGGGTACTTTCTGTTGTATTGTATGGTACTACCACCATACTAGAGGGGATAGACTGGGCAGATCTAGCAACATAATACTGGGCATCCATTAGGCACAGTGGATCAGCAGCAACAAAATTTCATACAACCACAATCTCTAACCTCAAGGCTTGGCATATCCCCCCACTCAGCCATTATCACCAACCCTCGTTCAATAAAGAGTGCTGTAGGGCATGCCAGGAGCAGCACCAAGTGTACCTAAAAATGAGGAGTCAACAACATAGGTCTATTTACTTCTGTGCCAAACAGGAGAAGCAGCAAGTGTTAGACAGAACTAAACAATCTCACAGCCAACAGATCATAGAACCAAAAAATCATTCAGCACCAAAGAGGCCCTTCGGCCCATCGAGTCCACACCAATAAATTAGAAACTCCTGAACTCCACTTAATCTCATTTACCAGCACTTGGCCCATAGCCATGAATGTTATGATGCGCCAAGTGCTCATCTAGATACTTTTTAAAGGATGTGACACCTCTATCACCCTCCTAGGCACCGCATTCCAGACTATCACCACCTTCTGATAAAAAGGTTTTCCTCACATCCCCTCTAAACCGCCTGCCCTTCACCTCGAATTCATGTCCCCTCATGCCTGACCCTTCAACTAAGGGGAGCAAGTGCTCCTTGTCCACTCTGTCCATGTCCCTCATAATCTTGTACACTTGGATCAGTCGCTCCTCAGTCTTCTCTGTTCCAATGAAAACAACCCATGCCTACATAACCTCTCTTCATAATTTAAATGTTCCACCCCAGGCAGCATCCTGTCCGGTGCAATCATATCTTTCCTAAAATGTAGCGACCAGAACTGCACACAGTACTCTAGCTGTGGCCTCATCAAAGTTCTATACAATGCCAACATGACTTCCCTGCTTTTGTAATCTATGCCTCGATTGATAAAAGCAAGTGTCCTACATGCCTTTATCACCACCTTACTAATATGCCTTCCACCTGATCTGTGGACAAATACATCAAGGTGTCTTTGTTCCACAGAATTTTCTTGTGTCCCACCAATCATTGAGGACTTCCTTGTCAAATTATTCCTTCCAAAGTGTATCACCTCACACTTCCCAGGGTTAAATTCCATCTGCCACTTATTGCCCATTTGACCATTCCATCTATACCTTTTTGTTGCTTAGACACACCACCTCACTGTTAACCACCTGGCAAATCTTTGTGTCATCCACAAACTTACTAACCCTAACCCACACATAGTCATCTATATCATTTATTTAAATGATGAATAATAAGGGGCGCCATACAGACCATACAGATCCCTGTGGTACACTACTGGATGCTGCCTTCCAGTCACTAAAGCAGCATTCTGTCATTACCCTCTGTCTCCTACAACTGAGCCCATTTTGAATTCATGTTGTCAAACTATTTTGTATCCCAGGTGCATTTACCTTCTTTACAACTCTCCCATGTGGGACCTTGACAAAGGCTTTGCTGAAATCCATATAAACTACATCGACTGCACTACTCCCATCTACAAACCTGGCCAGCTCATCAAATAATTCAATCAAAATTAAGAACTAAGCTCTGTAGCCTTGCCAAATCTGGTCATGAATGGTGATAGACAATTAAACAACTAACTGGAGGAGGAGGCTCCATAAATATACATCCTCAATGTTGGGGGAACTATGCACATCAGTGCCAAAGGTAAAGCTGAAGCATTCGCAGCCATCCTCAGGCAAGGGATGAGTGAATGGTCCATCTTGACATGATATCAAGAAACGGCTGAGGTAATTGGATATAGCAAGGGATGTGGCTCTAACAATATCCCAGCAATGATACTGAAGACTTGTTTCCAGAATTGGCCAAGCTGTTCCAGTACAGCTACAACACTGGCAACTACCAGCATTGTGGAAAATTTCCCAGGTAGGCCCTGTACACAGGAAGCAGGAGAAATCCAACCATGGAAAGTTCCACCCCATCAGTCTACTCTCAATTAACATTAAACTGATGGAAAGTGTCACCGACAGTGCCATCAAACAGTAGTTACTTTGCAATAACCTGCTCACTGACACTCAGTTTGGGTTTCACCAAGGCCACTCAGCTCCTGATCTCATTACAGCCTTGGTTCAAACATGGACAAAAGAGCTGGATTCCAGAGGTGAGGGGAGAGTGACTGCCCTTGATATCAAGGAATCATTCAATCGAGTGTGGCATTAAGGAGCCCTAGAAAAACTGGCTTCAATGGAAATCAGGGGGAAAAGTCTCCACTGGTTGGAGTCATAACCGGCACAAAGAAAGGTGGCTATGGTTGTCAGAGTTCAATTATTTCAGTCACTGGACATTGTTCAGGAGTTCCTTAAGGGAGTGTCCTCCGCCCAACCATCTTCATGCTTCATCAATGACCTTCAATCCATCGTAAGGTTAGAAGTGGGGATGTTCGCCGATGATTGCACAGTGTGATTGCACATATCATTCACAGCTCCTCAGATACTGAAGAAGTCCATGTACATGTGCAGCAATGCTTAGGCTGATAAGTAGCAAGTAACATTCACCCCACACATGTGCCAGGCAATGACCACCTCCAACAAGAGAGAATCTAACTATCTCCCCATGATTGTTAATAGCAGTACCATCACTGAATCCCCCACTATCAACATCCTGGAGGTTACCTTTGACCAGAAACAGAATTGGACCAGTCATATAAATACGATGGATTCTCGAGAAGGTCAGAGGCTGGGAATTCTGCAAACAGTAACTCACCTCCTGACTCCCCAAAGCCTGTTCACCATCTACGAGGTACAAGTTAGGAGTGTGGTGGAATATTCGCCACTATTTTACCTGCATGAGTGCAGCTCCAACAACACTGGAGAATCTCAACACCTTCCAAGACAAAGCAGACCACTTGATTGACATCTCATTCACCACCTTCAAACTTCACTTCCCCCATTACTAATCTACAGTAGCAGAAATGCACTGCAGCAGGACCCATCAACAGCACCTTCCAAATCCGTGATTTTTAGCACCTTGAAAGACAAAGGCAGCAGATGCATGGGAACACCATTATTTGTTTGGTCAGCCCTCCTAATATTGTCTTATTGGCTCAGTATCCATTTATTTAACTTTGCCTTGATGACACACCTGCCTTGTAAGAACTTGTAAGTTATGTACAAATAATGTTAAAAAGTAACCATGTTCATTTTTGCCTCCATTTTTATGCCAGTACTATCAATGGTCATTGTCACCCATTATTGCAAAAGTTAATTGAGAAATAATTTGCAGTTAGATTTTAAAAATGTGTGTCTTACATAAAAATATAAAATATAAACAATAGAATGGCTACCTAATGATTCGGATGATTTTGTTACCGTAAGAACAAAGATCAAATTGTTTATAACTATTGTGACAATGATTTCAGCATTCAAACCATTCCTGTGTAGCTATCATTTTTATGCATATATATTAAGCATTTTGCCTACAGAACAGATCATTTGAAACTAATTGATTGTATGGGCAGGATTTTACAGCCTCGCTCGTCCTGAAACCATAAAATCCTGCTCAAGGTCAACCTTGCCATTGTCCGCTCCTTGCCCTCTCTGATTCCCGTGGAAGGTGAGGGGCAATAAAATTCCAGTCTATGTTTCTGAGATTACTTGGAGAGACTGCGATAAAGCCATATATATCTATGTCTTTCAGTTTCTGAGGGGAATTATCTGTCCTGGTATTCTTTGTATCAATTTATTGTACAGCATTAGGTGCAGATTATTGCCAACATCCACACTGAGTGATTAATTATACTGTAATCACCACAGGTATATCAACTAATAATCAATGTCTAATCTTCAGTAATTAACAAAGTCAGTCTAATTATACGCACCTAAACAGGATAACTCAAGAGTTGCATACTTAAGTCTGGGGCACTATTGTGGGCAGAGAATATGGTTTGGATTTTTCTTTTTGACTTTTCATTGATATTTTAAATTCTATTGTCTGAGGAAATACAGTTTTATGAGCATTCACAGCTCTGCAGTGCCATCCCACTACAATAGTAAGAAGTGCAACACTTTATGTCACTATATTATGTATCTATAAACTATCTAAATTTAATACTTTATATTTTCTTCCATAAGTCAGTTGGGAAGCTACCAAAATTAATGCAAGTCATTATATTTTTTTATTTGTTATAACCATAAAAAGGAACATAGACTGAATTCATTACACTGTTCTTTAGAATAAAACAACTTTCATTTCCAGGCCACTTTACAAATACAGGGAGATGGCTTAAAGCCTTCAGAGAACAGTGAACAGTAACAAGGACAGGGAAAATGAAGAACTGAGTGAGCATCATACACTATGGAAGAAAAGGGTCTTTAGTATTTTGAAGGCAGAGAAAGATAAATGAAAAAAAATGGTATTGAATGATATAATGGCAGAAGGAGCAACAACCAAAGGCAGAGTAAAGGAAGTGAAGAAAAGGATAAGTTAGAGTGTGCACATGGAGAGCTATAGCTGGATAAGCCATGGTTAATCTTCATTGTGAGATTTAAAGATGAATAGCCAATTGAGCCTGTCAAGACAGTGAAAGGGGGTTTGGCTCATTATCTTGATCAGATAATGGGCCGCAGAAATCTGGATGAGTTACATTCCCTGGAGGATGGAAGTAAGGAATCAAAAAGGAATAATTAGGATTTAGGGACAGGTGACAATTGAGAGGTGGAGGATCTTTGGCCTGGATTTTCACTGAAGCACAATCAGTCATGCACTCTTTAAAAATGGAGGGAAGGTCCCAATTCTGGGATTCCCAACCCTATTCCAGGCAGTCTGATTTTTGGGTGTGTTTCGAAAGGTGCCAGCTGGTTCCAGTTCAAAATCTTTATCCAGCACTCCTGACCTGGCCGTCTCCATTGCCAAGATAGGTATGTCTTACTCTTCTGCAATTTTCATGGAGTTGTGTCAGGTGTTTAAAGAGCCTTGGTTCATTGTCTCTCATAGGAGTTGTAAGCCCTAGTCTGTGTGAGGGGACCTTTTAAAAAGTAAGTTCAAAAAGACTTCTTCATGTCCCTGTGTCAGGTTCCATCCCTCTCCCACTACATATCCCCTCATGACCTTATGCCAAGCTCTGTCTTTCAACTCACTACCTATGCCTCCCCTTGCCCACTGTGACACTTCCATGCCCATTGACATAATACACATTGTCTAAAAAAATACTGTAGTGTCTATAAGGTGTGTAAAAGCCTTCAAGATAGTCAAAACCATGAGCTATTAAAATTATTTTACATTGAGTAAACAAACACTGTGAAATGTTTAGCAGAAATCAGTGAGTCTGAGCTGTCAATCAAGCAATATTTTCACTTGGGCATAGTTGTTTCAACCAGAATAATGGTTGTATGGACTCTCAGCCAAGTATACATAATGAGACTTGGCTGAGAGCCCAGATAACCATTACTCTTGTTGAAACATCTGTGCTGCAGAGAAATCATTGTTTGATTGACAACTCAGGTTCACTGATCTCTACTGTCAATTTCACAAAGTTGGTTCGTACAATATTAAATGGTTTCTAGGGCTTGTTATTTTCTGTTATTGATATTTTAAAGGGTTTGGATAATTGACAGTTTATTTGTTTGTTGTAAAATGACTGTTTTTCCAACATAGGAGAATATAGTTTAATTACTTTTCTTCCAGACATTTTTTTCAACACATCCTACTGTCACTGTAGGGTTAATTTATTCTATACGGTGAACACCGAAGTGCAATAACTTGCATGGGGACAATAAGGTGAGAGGGGGATAGATGTAAGTGCAAAGCTTGGCCTAATGCACTAAGGACCTTGGTTCGAATCCCACCACGGCAGATGGTGAGATTTGAATTTAATAAAAAATACCTGGAATTAAGAATCTACTGATAACTGTGCAACCACGGTCAACCGACGTAAAAACCCATCTGATTCACAAACATCCTTTAGGGAAGGAAATCTGCCATCCTTACCTGGTCTGGTCTAAATGTGACTTCAGAACCACAGCAATGTGGCTGGCTCTCAACTACCTCAGGCAACTAGGGACAGGCACTAAATGCTGGCCCAACCAGTGATGCCTATGTCCTATGAATGAATTAAAAAAAAGGACATGTGGATCCATTGGGGGTGTGTTGAAGGGCAAAGTTTGCCAGAAGAGCCATGAAGAATCATAGGGTGCATGAGAATAAGGTAGCATGGATGGAACTTGGGGAGTGTTTGGAAGGAGAGCAGGTTTGAGAGATGTTGGCTGTAGGCCCTTTGTGGTTTTACTTTAACTGAGACAAAGTCCCACAGCACCAGTGTAGGTCTTTTAACCAATCCAGCTTGGCACCCAGCAAGTGGTTGTCTCTAAGCTTTTCCCAGGTCTGCTGGCCCAACTCCAGCCCACAACTGCCATTTCAGCCATGAAGATCCTGCCTTTGTGGGCACTTCCCCCAGAGGGAGGGGAGCCGAGCGGGAATCTCCCCAATTTCCCCTAACAAACTCAAGGATAAAAATCCAGGCCTTCATAACAGAATTGATTTGGAGAAGGAAGTTAGGTTTTGAGTCAAGCACAACATTGAAATTCCATGGTTCTTCAACACTTAGCCGGAGGTAACTATGGTTCATACAGATGTACAGTTAAATTGAAAACAATATTGGGATCAATAAAGACAATCAAAGTCAAATATCATTTGTATTCATATGAAAGCTAATGCCAAAAGATATTACCAAGTGAAAAAAACATTATGGTGAAGAGGAACAGGACAAGATGGAGTCCTGGGTTCAAGTAGGCATAGGAAGCACACAAAAGCAACACCACATCAGGATTAGCTCTGAAGAAGAATCATGCAGACTTGAAGCAGTAATTCCATGTTCTCCCTCCACTGACTAGACCTGCTGAGTTTTTCCAGCATTTTCTGTTTTTGTTCCACAGCAGTATTACCCACCGTTTCCCTCATTGTACTGCACCTGAACTCAACCAAATTGCCCTTATTCTTCAGGAGATTATAAATAGCGTGTTGAGCAAAGTATAATTATACACAATCTGCACAATTTATTACACAAGGGAGAGAAATTCTCTTTGTACTCAAGAAGAGAAATTAAAAATGTTGAGGGGCATGGCTTGACACATCAGCTTGGGCATGAACTGCAGAGAAGAATGTCGGATTACGAGAGATTATGCCATAAACGTGTGCAATCCAAAAATTGCCAACGTAATGATTTTGGGGCAGTATAGGACAAAATCCTGGAATTGCCTCCCTGATGGCATTGTGTGTCAACCCACAGCACATGGACTGCAGCGATTCAAGAAGGGCAACTAGGGATGTGCAATAAATGCTGGCCAGCCATTGACACCCATGCCCAACGTTTGAATAAAATAAATACATAGCACCTGGGACGTGTATCACTGAGCCCTGTGAAAAACTTATTTGACGGTGAAACTTGTTATAACGTAACCAATGATAACATTACATTACAATGTAATCAGTGGTAACATGCTGTGAGGGTCAGCTGGTGAGCTGACCCGATAGACAATGTAACCAATGTCAAAGTGATGTGGTGCTCAGCTGACCAGCTTACCTAGTACAAATAAAAAGCAGATGGGAGTTGCAGGGAGCTTGTATGGCCCAGGATATGTTCCCAAGGGTTGGAGTAATGAAGTTTCTTTATTAAACCTCTTTTTTTGGTTTACTTTCTGAAGTCAGTTCTTTTATTGCTTGCTACTTAAGTATTCCTACTGCCAAATGAACAACTTCACCCAATGAAGTTCAAACTTGCAGGAGACCTATGCCTTGTTACCTGAAGTCAATCTGCTCTAAATTAAGGTGCTATGGTGCCTTTGTTCCCTTCTTAGGGACACTGCTGCCCACTTCCAATCTTTTTTTTAAAATGCCCTCTGTTTTTATTCTTAACTTCCTCCTTCTTTGAACCACCCTTTAATCCAATTTTCTGCCCTCCCCCTAATGGTAGACTCCCCAACCTTTCCCAGTAATCTTCTTTGTGGTACTTTCGCAAATATTTTCTGAAAGCCCATGTACAGCACATCTACTACATTTCCCCTGTCCTTCAATTCTGTAACCTCCTCAAAAAACTCGAGTTTATTGAGGCTTCCTTTCTGAAATCTGTGTTGGCCACTTATATGTATTTTCACCGTAAATTTCACTTGAAGTTGTTATCGGTTTTATTGTATTTCAAACTGAATTAGCAAGGAATAACCTACTAAGATCAGAAGTGTTATATATGGCAACATTCAACAACTCAGCCTTTGATCACAACACTCTGCGTTGGGTATCCTGCCTGGTAATCTCCATTTTTGATGAATGGTCACCCAGACCTAAAATGTTGGCTCTATTGTCTACCCACAGATGCTGTCAGGCTTGCTGAGATTTTCCAGCACTTTTTGTTTTTGTTTCAGGTTCCCATATCTGCAGTATTTGGCTTTTATCCAGTGTTTAACTCACTGCCACCTATCTTCTAGACCTTCTCTGAATAAATACTGCTTTTCTCTCTGACAGAATTTCCGTTTGCCTCTTTCACCCTGTCCTCCATCACTGCTTTCCATTTCCCTTTTCCATTTGGATTCCAAACGAATTTCCAACCCTCGTCTTTCAAATCCACCCAGGATTACAGGACATAGAACACTCCTTGAACTGCTGTTCTCACCGCATCCTGAGATCCATGCTCAGTGCCATGTGCCGCCATATGCACATCCCCAATATTTCTCTCCAGCAGCACCGATTCACTTTTTCTCCCAGCTGTCCTGGACCCCAAGTTTCACTTCATTCTTCGTCTTATCCAATGCATTAACAAGAAGCTTCTTCTATTATTTTTAGGTGTGAAGGGACACAAGCACCATTGGTATCAAAACACATCCAGAACCCTCCACCTCCTCCCATCCCTCAGACCCTATCTTTCCTAACCCTGGCCTTTGACGTGTATTCACCATACCCTTTGACCTTCCCATCTCTGAAGCTGAGTGTGCTGTACTCAGCAAAGGACTTGGCTTCATAATCTTGTGTCCTCACCTTAACAAATTTCGGACTTGACGTGATGCTAAATTCTTCTTCCACCACCTTCGTCTCCGTGCTCACTTCTTTGTGCAGGAGTCTTTCCCCGTTCAGCAGATCCTTTCACCCACCTCCAGCATTCTCCCTCTACCTGGACCCCTCCCTCTGGCCTCTTACCTGCTCTTGATCTTTTATCAAGAACTGTTGGTGTGACATCAGCCATCTTAATTTCTCCGCTCCTCTCAACCACTCTAACTTGTCTCCTTCTGAACTTGCCACACTTCACTATCTTAGTTCCAATCTTGACCATGTCATCAAACCTGCCAACAAGGGCAGTGCTGTTGTTGTCTGGTGCACAGACCTCTATCTCACAGAGGCTGATCGCCACATTTCGGATGCTTCCTAACTCATGCTGGACCATGATCCCACTGCCGAACATCAAGCCACTATTTCCAGGACTGTCAATAATCTCATCTCCACCGGAGATCTTCCCTCCACAGCCTCCAACCTCACCGTCTCCCAAACCTGGATAGCCCGCTTCCACCTCCTTCCCAAAATCCACAAACAAGACTGCCCCGTTAGGCGCATCATGTCAACCTGTTCCTGCCCCACTGAACTCATTTCCCCCTATCTTGACTCCACTCTTTCTCCTCTTGACCAGTCCCTTCTCACTTACATCTGGATTCCTCCTATGCTCTACGCTACATCAACACCTTCCAGTTCCCCGGCCCAAACCACCTCCTCCTCACCATGATGTCCAATCCCTGTACACCTCCATTCCCCACCAGGATGGCCTCAAAGCTCTTCACTTCTTCCTTGAACAGAGATGTGAAAAATTCCATCCACCACCAGTCTCTGTCTGGCTGAACTGGTTCTCTCTCACAACAATTTCTCCTTTAATTTGTCTCACATGCCCCAAATAAAAGGTGTGGCTATGGGCACCTGCACGGACCTCAGTTATGCCTGTCTCTTTATGGGTTATGTGGAGCATTCCCTGTTCCGATCCTACTCCGGCCTCCTCTCACAACTCCTTTATCAATACTTCAATGACTATTTCATAATCTCATCCGGACCTGGAAAAATTTACCAATTTTGCTTCCAATTTCCACCCCTCTATCACCTTCACATGGTCCATCTCTGATATTTTTCTTCCCTTTCTTGACTTCTCTGTTCTCCATTTCATAAACTGTCCACTAGTACCTATTACAAGCCCATTGACTCCCACAATTACCTGGACTACAGCTCTTTACAAATCCTGTAAGGACTCCATCCCATTCTCTCAGTTCCTTCGTTCTGTCACATCTATTCTAATGGCCCCAGCTCTGATGAAGGGTCATCCAGACTCGAAATGTTGGCTCTGTTCTTTCTAAGTAGATGCTGTCAGATCTGCTGAGATTTTCCAGCATTTTCTATTTTTGTTTCAGATTCCAACATCCACAGTATTTTGCTTTCATGTTATGGTAGTGAACATTGCCTGTCAACATGAGTCAGAATATTGCACACTGCATGCCCATGATTCTTCTGATGTACAGTGACAGAAAATTTCTGCAATGGATGTGTACTTGGGAAATGTAACTTTGCAATGCCATTCCCATTGCAGCTTTTAATCAAGATCCTCACCTTGTTGCATCAGAGCAGCATTGGTATTTCCAATAGTTATCCTTAGCTTTCGACATGAAATGGTCAATTTACCAATTTTAAATCAAATTTTAGGTAAATGTGAAGTGGGACTGCCATAATTAATTTCATGGAGCGGCCTAATAGTCATTTACAGAAATGTACTCAGCTCACCAGCCTGGGTGGTAGAAGGGTGTAGGTAGCTGGCCAATCCCTTAACCACGAGGATGCTACATACTGTGCCACCCAATTTTATGAGTAAAATCCTTTCCTGGATGTTTCAAAGTGAAGATGTGCTTTTGCAAGTCCCATTACGAGAGATTCCAACTTTAAAACTGCTAATAAACCACAGTAGATTTTGATGATATTGTTTTGGGAACAGATGTCATACTTGCCTTGAGTCAATCATTTATTATAAATCAGGCACAATAGTTATGAATGATATGCTTTCAATGCATTATTGTGTTAAGCCTGAATAAAACATTGTCCTTGTAAAGCATGGCTCATTGTTGTTCCTAATAGATTTAGGTTCCTTATTTATTCCAAAAATATCAATACAGGAAAAAATTGGCGAAAGTCCAGCCAGTGTCTAAAAAGCCACAATATTCTCCAAAACATGGTCTGATTATTAATATGAGTATTTCATATAACTGAAGTTTGATTTCAAACACATTATTTAATACAATAAATACAAGAGAAGGAAAGATGGCAATTCTGCCTACGTAGCATTGCAAAGAGCATGGTAATATAAAGAAATGACAGAATTATATTTCCCACATTAACACATTTTTCATGAGTTCTTTCAGTTACAGTGTGTACAATGTCCAGGCATTTGTGTAAATCTATGCAGTGCATCAGTAATGTGTGGTACACAGCACTTCAGCCAAGTTCTGTGATTAATAAGGACCCCTGTCAGATTTTCACTGGACTTCCAACTAAAATACTCAGACATGCAGATATGCTCAGGACTAGCAATGAACAGTTTCAAGTCCGCTTTGGGAAGGTAACGACAGAGTCTGTCAGGATAAATGAAGTACTTGCTTATTTTACTAAGAGTGTTGATAGATGGAAATACTGTAGTTGTGGCGTTTCACTGGAAATCTCAGGGATAATGTTGTGATTTCACATTTCCAATGGGGAAGCTCACCCACCATCTGTGGAGGAAGAGGTAGAAATGCTCGAATCGGATCTGCAGTCTCGCTCCAACCCGTGGGCAGCGCTGCCAGTGGAAGTCAAGGTCACCACACAACTCGGCACCACTTCCTCTGGCTCATTTTAAACCATTACAGGAGACAGCAAAATCAATCAATCTGCAAGAGAAAGCAGCGTGCAGCTCACCGAGACTTTATGCACCAGGGCAAGCATGTTATCCTGTTTTCCATCTGGCAACACAATGATAAGGGCTCTCCGAAAGTCAAAGATACTATTAATCGTACCATTTCGTGAGTGGGGAGCCTACACAAAATCCAATGCTCTTAATGAATTGTAATGGGTTCACTTCAACAACTTCAAGTTGATAAGTGAACCAGCAAAAAGAATAATGCAGTTAAATATTCCCTCAACAGTCAATAGTCATGCACTTTCATCTCTGTGCTGGGTTATTAAATGGACAAGGCAGGTAGCACAAATGGATTCTAGAGAATAAGGGTGCCTGATACATGACATGGTCGGGCAGCCTAGCACAGAGGCAGAGCACAGCTACAGTGAAGAGCTTGGAGTTACAGGTTCGCTATCAATATGTTATAGACAACTCAGAGCAGCTCTTCAGATATCTGAACAGCACCGCAGCTATCTTGCAATACAAGGCTGCCATCGTTTTCAGGAACATGTCAGTCTGCTCCATGTTCCACAGCTTTGCCATCAAGATAGATGGAGCAGGTGGTGGTGGAAGAGGGCAGACTAAGACAAAGATGATCAGCCAGGTGTCTGCTTAAATATTGCTGTTGGCAGCAAGATTCTTCTGACACTGTCTTATAAAAGGAGTTTTTAATCCCAACAATCTTCATCACAGATGCACAAGGCACATGATGCCAGTCCTTCAATCTGGCAATAACTTAGACTGCATCCACCGAAGTAATAATGTCTGGACACAAAAGAAAACTTTATTCCTATCAGATAGTTAATGTTGTTGTCACATTTGTTTTCCTGGTGTTTCCATTTGGTTATGGAGAATGCTATGTACGTTCTACATCTTAATCTTGTTCTCCTTTTTATATCCCACAATGATAGGAGAGAGTTTTCCCTCAGACGAGCTGGCTTTCTATTCAGTAGGAATCTCTTCAGATAAAGATGGGCCTGTATCTTTTCTCAATGGGTCACACTGCAACTGATGCTAATATATGAAGTGCCATGGTGGTGTCTGGTGCTGCTTGCTTCCCAGCAAAGGATTTTCAGCTTAAGGAAGAAGGGGGTGAAAGAGCTTATTTCAGCTGGGTACACCGTCTGCATCTTTACACAGAGAAAAGTCTCTTATTATCTTAGTCAGTTATAGTTGCTGGAAGACTTGTAACTCCAAGCTCTTCATTGTTTACTGGCATAAAATGAACAAGTGAATGAAGATTGACCAGTCATTAACTGTTGCCACAATCCACGGTCTTTGAGGAGGTTTCCAACTTTACTCACACCTACTCCTTTCATATTAACAGCACTGGGATGGCATAAAAATGGTGTGGTGGAGCAGGTTCAATCAACAAATTCAATAGAGTAAATATAAGATGATCATTTGAAAAGCAGTAGTAGGCAGGGCCACGGGGAGAAGCAGGAAAAAGGCTCTGGTGAGATACTCATTCAGAGACTTAGTGCAGACACAATGGCTGGAACCCTTCCACCTTACCAGTCACAGAATCAGCACAGGCGAGGGTCTGACAACGGAAACCTCCACTAACCTTGGACGGGGATTTCTGGCCTCGCCGGAGGGATGCTGCAAAATACCTCCCAATGGGCTGGATTTTATGATCTCGCTCATCCCAAATTCATAAAATCACACCCAAGGTCAACGGACCTTTCCAAGCTCTGACCTTCACCTGCTCTGATTCCAGTGGAAGGTAGGCCAGTAAAATTCTGGTCAATGAGCCAAAGGATCTTCTTCTGCACTGTAATAATTCTGTGAAATCTCCTGTGAAATACAAATATACAAATTAAGAGTAGACTATCCAGCCCCTCGAGACTGCCCCCAATTCAATAAGGTCATGACTGATCTGACAGGGACTTCAACAGTTCTAACCTGCCTAGTCCCGATACCTTTGGATTCTCTTGTTAGTCAAGAACCTTTCTACCTCTGCCTTAAAAATTTTCAAGTACCTTGACGACCCTCTGGGGAAGAGAATTCCAGAGACCCACGAGTCTCTAATATTGTACTTTAAGTAGGTCTCAAGAAAAAATTCTGAGTCTTGTATGTTAAACATTAATTGATAACACAGAAATATGTCCATTTATATAAAGTCCAACATATGAGCCAATTCCATGCTTTCTTCCACACAGGTCTCTGTCCAGTCCACAACTGATTTTAGTCTCAGGTCATGTGTCTCTACATCACACTGTGGCGGTACTGTTTCCCAGTCCCACATTAACCCTTGCTGTGCCAGATTAAAAGACCAAGTCTTTACTCAACATACTTACATTACAATCATTCTACTCCTTCTTCCCCCCGCTTCAGATTTCTGACATTATAAATTCAGTGGCCTGTAGTATGTCTGAAAGTGCATCATCAGCCACTCCAACAATAATTTTGTCTCTTATGAGTTCTGACTTAAGGTCACCATAGTCACAGTCTTCAGCCAATCTGTATAATTTACTTATAAAAGAGCCACTTGATTCTCCAGGCTGTTGGACACATTTATTGAATTTCATTTTCTCTAAAATTTTGTTGCCCCTTAGATTGAACTATGTATCAAATGATTTTAGAATTTCAGTACATTTATTCAAGGATTTGGTTATTCCTTGTCTTACAATATTATTGGATACTGGACCTGATGAATATAGTAGTCTATTCACTTGGTCAGCAATATTTTACCATTTAAATAATTGTCAATTTTGTTGTTATTCCTTCCAAAATGGTCCCCAATTTCAAATCATCTATGTAAATTATAAACAATTGCGGTCCCAACATTGATCCCTGAGACACGCCACTAATCACTGATCATCAACCAGAAAAACACCACTCTTTGCTTTTTTGTTAATTAATCAATCCTCTATCCATGCTAATACATTACCTGTAACATCTTTATTTTATACAGAAACCTTTTGTGTAGCACCTTGCCAAATGCCTTCTGGAAATCCAGACACACCACATCCACAGGTTCTCCATTGTCCACTGCTCTCATAGTGTCCTCAAAGAATTCCACTAAATTAGTTAAACATAACCTGCTTTCATGAACTCATGCTGTGTCTTCCCAATGGGATAATTTCTATCAAGATGTCTTGTTATTCCTTCCTTGATGATAGATTCAAACAATTTCCCTACTGCAGAAGTTAAGCTAACCAGCCTATAGTTACCTGCCTTTTGTCTACCTTCTTTTTTAAATAGTGGTGTTATGTTTGCTGTTTTCCAATCTGTGGGAACCATCCTAGGGTCCAACAGATTTTGGTAAATTGCCACAATGCATTTGCTATTATCACTGCCATCTCTTTTAGTAACCTGGGGTGCATTCCATCAGGACCAGAAGACTTGTCTACCAGTAGCCCCATTAACTTACCTAACACTGCTTATTTAGTGATAATGATTGTTTCTAGGTTCTCACCTGCCATCGCCTTCTTGTCATCATAAGAATCTTTTCTGCCAAATCCCCAATTTTGTGTTTTGGATCAATCCACCTTGCCTGGTAATGCTGATCTGTTGTCCATTGTTGTTTTACAGTTCAGGTGAGTGCTGAATTAAATGCTGTGTAGGTTTTAATAATGGTATCGCAGTCACTATTTTTCAATGAGTTCTCCCGAGATTGTCACGTTTTGGCTCATGCCCATTGCAATGGCAGTCCCGTTTGCTTTCTCTTTAGCTTTTTGCAGCCATTTACTCAATCATCTATTCTAGGTCTTTATAATATTCTAGGATTTTTAGTCATTGCATCCATTCTCAACTTTAGGCTGTGGCTTTAAAACCTTGCAAAATAAGAAACTTGGACAATGTCAAGAGAGGAACAACAACTGAATACTAATGCGGTGTGGATGCTGAGGTGGATGTGTGGAATTAATGTGAAAGCACAATATCAAGATTAGTGCAGATTATGGGAGCATCAAAGAAAGTAGCTGAGAAGAGAGTGAAATGATATGGTTATCCATTGCAGAGAGAGGGTAAAGTAATTGAGGTGGGAATACCAGGAAGAGGTGGAAGCAGGCCAAAGATCTTGTGGAAAGATGAGGTGGTGAGACACTTGAATTGAAAAGGAGTAGGTGACTGACAGTTGAAGTTGGGAAAGGGTGGTCACTTTTTTACAGCCAGTCCAGCTGCCACGCAATGTGGTGCCAATTCTGTACCCCAGCTGGCCACAGTGCTTTTGGAAATGGGTTCCTCTGACATTTTGTTACAACACTGTAGCTTTCTAAATTATTTTCTTGCTCTCGCCTGCTAGGTCCTTTGACTCTGCACTCTGCGGGTGTTCACTCTGAACCTCCACACAATCTTGCAGAATCCTTAGATGCACAATGGAGTTTTTTTCTTCTGCCTTTCTGCTTCTCTAAGGTTCTACCTATTTCCAAGAGCTGCAGGCACCATGTTATGCGTTCAGTAAGTCTCACAAGGAGGTTTGGAGTCTTGTATGGTTGAGCAGTAAGTGTCACTGGTAACATATGCTATGTACATGAATACAAAACAATGAGCTACCTCCATGCTTGCTTCTGCACAGGTCTCTGTCCAGAGAGAGAGAGAGAGAGACCGGTCTACAACTGACTTTGTCTCAGGTTATATGTCTCTTTACATCACAATGTGGGCACTATTGTTCCACATAAATCCTTGCTATGCCAGATACTCTTATAGTGCACTGAGAGCAAAAATATCACCTCATCTCTACCTTGAATGGGAGACACTTTATTTTAAAATTGCAAATAACAAAATAGCAAAAATGGCATGTTCAAATTGATACAACTGTTGAAAACTGGAGCCCGCTGTTTTCATTTAATTTTACTTCTTCTTGATATGCTTCTATTTATATGCAAAAAAAGGCAATGTTGGAATTTTGAAAAGCAAATTAAGTGACAACCAAATATTTTCCCACAGCTCAGCTTGATTGCACTGGACATGCATCATAAAGACAGGTAGACATGTTTCCTGAGGGCTCAGTATGTGACCACAGCATTAAGGCGGCACTACTGCCTCACAGTACCAGTGACCTGGGTTCAGTTCCAGCCTTGGGTCACTGTCTGTGTGGAGTTTGCATTTTATCCCCATGGGTTTCCTTCGCGTACTCTGGTTTCTTCCCACAGTCCAAAGATGTGCAGATTAGGTGGGTTGGCCTTGTTAAATTGCCGTGTGGTGCCCAAAGATATGTAGGTTAGGTGGAATAGCCATGGTGAATGCGTGTGATCATGATGTGGAGATGCCAGCATTGGATTGGGATAAACACAGTGAGAAGTCTCACAACACCAGGTTAAAGTCCAATAGGTTTATTTTTAGCAAACACCACTAGCTTTCGGAACTGGCTGTTCCTTCAGCCAGTTCCAAAAGCTAGTGGCATTTGCTACAAATAAACCTGTTGGACTTTAACCTGGTGTTGTGAGACTTCTAAACGTGTGTGGTAACAGGGATGGGGTGGAATTGTGGACCTCATGTTCTTTTGGAGAGTTGGTGCAGACTCAATGGACTTAATGTCCACTTTTTGCACAATAGGGATCCTGTGGTTCCAATATGGTGAGAAACTGACTGGAGATAGTTTGCAGCCTTGTTAAGATTAACCCTTTCTCTCATCTGCACCCACACTCTTTGGCACTTTGAAACCATCACCACCTGCCAAGCAGACTGCATACCTTTGTTGTAGGAAGATGGGCTTTTTAGCACTAGTTGCAGTAAAACCTCCAAAACTGCCTCTGACTGTAGGTATTCTGTATTTTTGACCAGTCATTTCCAATTTCCTGTACAGTAACAATAGAGCAGCCCCTTTAAACAGCAGCTGCAGCCTTTAAACCCACAAGCAGTATCCTATTTCCCATGACCTCCCTTATCTGGGTCAAGAGATCTGAGTGCACACAAAATGAAACCAGCCTCAGGGAGCCCAGGAACAATGTTTCTGATTTCTAAATGTGTACAAGAGAGCAGAGGCTATGCTGCAGGACTAGCTGTCCAGAAAGTGGGGTTTAAACTCCCAACTTGACAGTTTAAAATGTTGAATTTAATTTAGAATGTAAATAAATCTGGAAATAAATATCTGATGTCAGTAAAATTTCCATTAAATTATTAATGTTAAAACCCTGACTGTCCCACAAATATCCTTAAGGGAAGATAACTCACAGTTATTACCCAGTCTAGCCTTTGTACCAGCTAGATGTCACACCAACAAAGATATTTCCAAATTTAAGAAATCTGGGCTTGCAACCTATTAATAATGGAAAGAGGGGAGTCGGAAATTAGTTGACATTTAACTTCCCTTTGTAGTGGCCTGGAAAACCAGCGCATTACATGGAAACATCAAAACTAGAAGCAGGAGTAAGCCATGCGGCCCTTCGAACCTGCTCCACTATTCATTATGATCATGACTGATCATCAAATTCAATGTCCTGATCCCCCATGTCCCTAGCTGTTTAGTTGTAAATACGTATGGGCAATAAATTGTGGTTTTGCCAGCGATGACCACACCTCATGGTGCCACTTCAGCCCGTCTGCATTTACAATATTATTTCTCAAGAAGAAGGCATGATGGGGCAACATGGTGGCACAGTGGTGGGGCGGCCTGGTGGCACAGTGGTTAACATTGCTGCCTCACAGTGCCAGAAACCCGGGTTCAATTCCCAGCTTGGGTGACTGTCTTGTGTGGAGTTTGCACATTCTCCCGCGTCTGCATGGGTTTTCTCGGGTGATCCGGTTTCCCCCCACAGTCCAAAGATGTGTGAGTTAGGTTGATTGGTCATGCTGATTGACCTTAGCGTCAGGGGATTAGCAGGGTAAATATGTGGAGTTATGGGAATAGGCCTTGGGTGGGATTGTAGTCAGTGCAGACTTGATGGGCCGAGTGGCTTCCTTCTGCACTGCAAGGATTCTATGATGATAACAATCTCATCTAGTTTCTCCAGTCTGGCTGCATTGTATATCTTGTCACAATATTAAATTAATGAAGCAGGCACCAGTTATAGTGGTCAGGAAGATATTTGTTTTGGCAAAGAGCAGTGGTAATTTTGTGTTTTACTGTACAGGCTGGTCATAAAATGAAAAGACTCAGAATATAGTTGTTTTCCTAACACCCCCTTGCTGGCTGTTTAACGTTGTGATAACAACGTTGTCATACTAATGTTACCAGAAGTACTCACTCTCATCCACAAATGTTCAACCTGCTCTCTTCCCATTTTTAATGGGTTATAAACTCAGAATTTTCTATGTTTGAAAACATTTACATCCAGCTGTACTCAGCTAAATTTCAAAATTGTCCCTTTTAATTAGCTGATAAATGAAAGTTCAGGCCCATGTTCAGAACTCACTTCACCCTTGGATATTTCTTCACAAGTTGCTCTTAATAGACATTTAGTAAAAACTTAACAAGTATAATTCTGACGTTTCAATTAATTTCCATGAAACAAACTTCAAATACGCACCAGATTCAGACTACAGGCGAGATTTTATGGCCTCGCTCATTCTGAAACTGGCCTTTCCATTGTCCGCCCGTCACTCTCTCTGGTTCCATGGTGGGTGGAGCAGTATTTGTTTAAGTGAATAAGTTCTAACAAAGTAGCACCTCTGTTTCCATATGCCTACTTTCAAAATTAAATTTGGGTAAAAGTAAGCAAAATATAGCCCCAAGTGTCTCGCTTAACTTGCAAACTGCAAAAGTGAAGGCATACGGGGAATTGCAAGAAACAAGACGTGCTTATTGCTTCCAGTTGATTTTGGCTAATTTTGAAACAGGGATATATTTATAATGATTAAGCACAGTGCAATAATTCATGCTTTGCCAGACATTGTCTAGATGGTGGTTCCTGACCCAGAATTGAAGCCTTGTATTTCATAGGCTTTCTGTATCTACCTCCATTAATCTTTCCAAAATATCCTGAAAAATATTTCAGCCAAGCATGGCAAGAATGACAAAAAAGGACAGGCTGCTTGTAATGATACAGAGCAGCATTTCGGGAGTTCAATCAGACCGCATTGTGTAAGTGGGATTATTTTTCAAAATGCCTGGCACTTATTTTTTTTCTCTGTTACCAAGACCAAAAATTGCTGGAAGATCTCAGCAGATCCAGCAGCTTCTGTGGAGGGAAAGCAAGTTAACGTTTCGGATTCATGACTTTTCATCAGAACTGAAGAAATAGTGGAACGTGAGAGTTATTTTATGCCAGGGGAAGTTGGGAGGCCACAGGAAGAACAAACAGGAATGTCTGTGATAGGGTGAAAGTCATCATAGGAATTATAGAACCCTTACAGTGCAGAAGGAGGCCATTCAGCCAATGCGTCCTCACGAACAACAATCACATTTAGGTCCTATAACCTCACATATTTACCCCACTAATCCCTCTAATCTACGCTTCCCAGGACACTAAAGGGCAATTCAAGATGGCACAGTGGTCGGCACTTTCTACCTCACAGAGCAAGGGAATCGGATTAAATTCTGGCCAAAGGTGGAGTTTGCACATTCTCTTCATGTCTGCGTGGGTTTCCTCCAGGTGCACTGGTTTCCTCCCACAGTCCTAAGATGTGCAATTTAGGTTGATTGGCCATGCTGAATTGACCCTAGAGTCAAGGGGTTAGCAGGTGACAGGAATAGGGCCTGGGTGGGATTGTGATCAGTGCAGACTCGATGGGCCAAATGGCCTCCTTCTGCACTGTAGGGATTCTATGATTCTTTTCTACTCTAATTTGGCATGGCCATTGCACCTAACCCACATAACTTCTGAACATAGACAGGGAAGAGTCTGTAATCTCCTCACAAATAGTGACTCAAGTTGGGAATCGAACCCAGGTCCTTGGAGCTACGAGGCAGTCATGGTAACAACTGTGCCACCATGCTGCCCCTAAATAACAAATAACAAAATAACATTAACAAGTATAATTCTGATGTTTCAATTAATTTCAATGAAGCAAGTTTCAAATGGGCACCAGATTCAGACTACAGGTGGGATTTTATGGCCTCATTCAACTCAAAACCATAAATTGATCAAACAACAAAAGATTTCATGATAAAACTGCCAAAGAGGGAAGTAATGGAAAGAGTAAAGAAACAAAGGCTTTGTCCAAATGAGGCATAAATAGTTAGGTAAAAGCCATCTGAATGCAACATGAAGGGATAAAGAAATGAGGCATGATAATGAGGCACGGATAAAGAAAGAAACCTGATCATTCTGACCCAGACAAAAAAGAGAAAGAAAAATGCATAGAACAAAGTGGAGACAAGATTTTCTGACAGCTGAACTAGGTGTGAAGTCCAGAATGTTGTAGAGTACTAGGTCGAAAGATAAGGTACTATTCCTATGCTGGCATTAAACTTTTCTCAAACATTATAGGAGACCATGGGCAGAAAGGTCAACATAGGAACAAGGTGGGGAATTAAAATGACAAACAATGGGTTGTGCTTGCCAACTGAGTAGAGGTGTTCTGCAAAACAGTTACCCAATCTGCATTTGGTCTGTGGGAATCCTTGGGTTTGTAGTCAACACTAGTTGGTAGCCTATCTCCAGAAATAGAGACTGAGAAGTCGGGGGAAGAGAAGAGCCAGTGATGGTCCAGGTGAAGATGAGAGAAAGGTGGAAATTGTAAACAAAGTAAATGAAATTTTCCAGTTCATGGCAGAACCAACACAATCATTGACCAACAAAAGAGATGACAATTGAAACCTGAGTAGGACTGGAATAATGAGTGTTCCATATATCCCACAAAAAGGCAACATTACTGGGACCCGCTTGAATCATCACAGCCACATCTTTTATCTGGAAGAAGTGAGAGAGGTTGAATGAAAGGTTGTTCAGAGTGAGAACAAGCTTAAGCAGCCGGAGAAGGGCAGTGCTGGTTAGGTTTGTTCAGCCTCCACGATTATCCTGGTGAGGATGGAGATGTAGAGGAATCAGTCGTCCATAATGAAAAGGAGACAGTTAGGGCCAGAAAAGTGGAGACTGTTGAAGTAACATAGGATGTCAGAACAGTCACAGAAGTAGATAAGAAGACTATATGGTTGTCGCAGGGAGACTAATTAAGTAGAAATAGGAAGAAATAAATTCAGTGGAGAGAGCACAGGCTAATACAATGAGTCAATCACGGCATCAGCTTGGATAGAAAATTGGCTTGAGGAAAAAAGTCTCCATAAGTGGCTGTTTTTCAGTCTGGAAGATGGTGGACAGCAGTGTTCCCCAAGGGGTAGTGGCTAGGGCTACTGCTTTTTTGATAGATATACATCACTTAGATATTGGAATACAGCAAAATATAGAAGTACAACCAAGTCAATCTGGAAGACAGTGCAAAGAGAGGCAAGTTAAGGCAAGGTTGGATGACATTTATTTTAATGCAAGGGGCCTTACAGGCAACACTGATGAAATGAGGACATTGATTAACACAAGGGAGTATGATATTATTGCTATTACAGAGACATGGTTGAAGGATGGGCAGGGCTGGCAGCTGAATATTCTGGGGAATAAAGCATTCAGGCAAAATGGGGCAGGGGTGGAGGTGGGGGTGTGAAAAGGAGGTATTGATCAAGGAATTAAGTACTGCAGTGAGGAAGGATGATATCTCAGCAGACTCTTCAGTTGAAGCTATAAGAGAGGAACTTAAAAACAAAAAGGCAACCATATTGTTGTGAGTGTGCTGTAGATCTCTAAACAGTCAGCGAGAAATAGAACAGCAGATATGTAGACAAATCTGAGAAGTGTAAAAACAATGTAATAATAGTAGGGGATCTTAATTCCTCAATGTTAATTGGGATTGGCAGAGTGTGAAAGGCTTAGAGGGGGCAGAATTCTTAAAATGCATCCAGGAGTGTTTTTTGAGCCAGTACATAGAAAATCCTACAGGACAGAGGATGGTACTTTGACCTAATTTTAGGGAATGAAGCTTGGCAGTTGGTAGAAGTGTCAATGGGGGAGCATTTTGGTGATAGTGATCCCATTAAGGACCAAAGTGGCAATCTGTGTGTGGAGCTGAAAGATGTATATGAGATGTTAAATGAGTATTTTGCATTTATGTCCACGATGGAGAAGAATGATATAGTTACAGAAAGCAGGGAGGGGTCTGTGATATAATTGAACAGGTTACCATTGAAGGGAGGAGGTGTTTGCAGTTTTAGCAGGCTTAAAAATAGATAAATCCCTCGGCCCAGATGAGATGTATGCAAGGGTGCTGTGTGTAGCAAAGTACGAGACCACAGGGCTCTGATGCTAATTTTCAAATTCTCCCTAGCCACAGGAGACTTGATGTGGAGATGCCGGCATTGGACTGGGATAAACACAGTAAGAAGTCTCACGACACCAGGTTAAAGTCCTGTTTGTGGCCAGAACTCTCCACTTACCTGACGAAGGAACAGTGTTCCGAAAGCTTGTGGCATTTAAGAATATAAGAACATAAGAAATAGGAGCAGGAGTAGGCCATCCAGCCCTTCGAGCCTGCCCCGCCATTCAATAAGATCATGGCTGATCTGTCGTGTCTCAGTTCCACATTCCCGCCCTCTCCCCATAACCCTTAATCCCCTTGCTTATCAAAAATCTATCAACCCGCATCTTAAAAATATTTAGCGAGGCAGCCTCCACCACCTCAACGGGCAGAGAATTCCAGAGATTCACCACCCTTTGAGTGAAGAAGTTCCTCCTCAACTCCGTTCTAAACCGCCCCCCCCCCCTTTATCTTGAGGATGTGCCCCCTAGTCCTACTGTCCTTTCTGAGCGGGAAGAGCCTCTCCACCTCTACCATTTACTACCAAATAAACCTGTTGGACTTTAACCTGGTGTTGTGAGACTTCTTACACAGGAGGCATGCCAGAGGACTGGAGGACAGCTGATGTAATACCATTATTCAAGAAGGGAAGTAGGGAAAAGAAAACTGGTAATTAAAGGCCAGTGCAGATATATCACAGAATCACAGAATACTACAGTGCAGCAGAGGCCTTTAGGCCTATTGAATTTGCACTGATGCATGAAATGCCCTGACCTGCCCACCTAGTCCCACTTGCCAGTACTTGATCCATAGCCTTGAAAATGCTGAAAAATCCCAGCAGGTCTGGCAGCATCTGTAAGGAGAGAAAAAAGCTGACATTTTGAGTCCAGATGACCCTTTGTCAAAACTGAAATTATTTTGTTATTTTAAATTATTTCAGAATATACTACGTTATCAGAATTATACTTGTTAATCTTATTTTGTTATTTGTTATTTAGGGGCAGCACAGAGGCACAGTGGTTAGCACTGCTGCCTCTGATTTCTCTTGATCCTATAAATATTTTAGTGTCACAGCTCCAGGGGCCTGGGTTCGATTCCCAGTTTGAGTCACTGTCTTAATGTCTTTGAAAACTGTCTTGAATGTTATGGCGTGCCGAGTACTCATCCAGGCACTTTTTAAAGGATGTGAGGCATCCCACTTCCACCACGCTTAAATCCCCCTTAAACCTCCCGCCCCTCACTTTTAACTTGTGTCCCCTCGTAATTGACCTTTCAACTAAGGGGAACAACTGCTTCCTATCCACCCTGTCCATGCCCCTCATAATCTTGAATACCTCAATCAGGTCGCCCCTTAGTCTTCTCTGCCCTGGAAAAAACAACCCAAGCCTATCCAACCTCTCTTCATAATTTAAATGTTCCATTCCAGGCAACATCCCGGTGAATCTTCCCTGAACTCCTTCCAGTGCGTTCACGCCCTTCTTATACTGTGGTGACCAGAATTGCACACAGCCCTCCAGCTGTGGCCTCACCAAAGTTCTATACAACTCCATCAAGATCTCTCTGCTTTTGTAATCTTTTGGCATCTTGAACGGAATTGCTTGATAGGCAGACGCAGCATGGTTTCATTAAAGGGAAGTCGTGTCTGACAAATTTACTGGAGTTCTATGAGGATGTGTCTAGGGCAGTGGATAGAGGAGAGCCGGTGGATGTGGTCTTTCTGGATTTTCAGAAGGCGTTTGACAAGGTACCTCACAAGAGGTTATTGCAGAAGGTCGAGGGACATGGAGTTGGGGGTAGGGTGTTAGCGTGGATAGAGGATTGGCTGTCAAATAGGAGGCAGAGAGTGGGGGTCAACGGGTGCTATTCGGATTGGCGGATGGTGACTAGTGGAGTGCCCCAGGGGTCGGTGCTGGGGCCTCAGCTTTTTACCATTTATATAGATGATCTGGAGGAGGGAACCGAGTGTAGGGTGTCGAAATTTGCTGATGACACCAAGATTGGGGAACGGCAAATTGTGCGGAGGGTGTGGAGAGTCTGCAGAAGGATTTAGATAGGCTGGGCGAATGGGCCAGGAAATGGCAAATGGAATTTAATGTTGGCAAGTGTGAGGTGGTCCACTTTGATAGGAAGAATGGTAGGAAGGACTATTACTTACGTGGCGAAAAACTGCAGCAGGCGACGGTGCAGAGGGACCTCGGGGTCCTTGTGCATGAGTCGCAAAAACCCAGCTTGCAAGTGCAGCAGGTGGTCAGGAAGGCGAATGGGATGCTGGCCTTCATAGCGAGGGGGATTGAATATAAAAGTAGGGAGGTCTTGCTGCAGCTGTATAGGGCATTGGTGAGGCCGCAGCTGGAGTACTGTGTGCAGTTTTGGGCGCCGCACCTGCGCAAAGATATTTTGGCCTTGGAGGGAGTGCAGAGGAGGTTTACTAGGCTGATACCGGAGTTGAGGGGGTTGAGCTACGAGGAGAGGCTGAATAAACTAGGCTTGTACTCGTTGGAGTTTAGAAGAATGAGGGGAGATCTCATTGAGACATATAAGATGATGAATGGGATAGACAGGATAGAGGTGGAGAGACTCTTCCCGCTCAAAAAAGACAGTAGGACTAGGGGGCACAGCCTCAAGATAAAGGGGGGGCGGTTTAGAACGGAGTTGAGGAGGAACTTCTTCACTCAAAGGGTGGCGAATCTCTGGAATTCTCTGCCTGTTGAAGTGGTGGAGGCTGCCTCGCTAAATATTTTTAAGACGCGGGTTGATGGGTTTTTGATAAGAGAGGGGATTAAGGGTTATGGGGAGAGGGCGGCAAGGTGGAACTGAACCACGACAGATCAGCCATGATCTTATTGAATGGCGGGGCAGGCTCGAAGGCTTAGATGGCCTACTCCTGCTCCTATTTCTTATGTTCTTATGGAATCTATACCCCGATTGATAAAGACAAGTGTGCCATATGTCTTTTTTCACCACCCTTTTAACCTGCCTTTCACCCTTCAGAGATCTATGGACTAAGGGGCACGTGTTAGTAACAGCTTTGCCAGATGTTCGAAGATGCCAACTCTAGAAGCCCATCGTTCGCCTAGGCTTCAAACGTGGGTCTGACCTCCAACAGCCCTCCAATTATCTCATTCTCAGCTGTCAGTCTTTAAATGTTGTTCAGGTGCATCTGTACTGCTGTCACCAGCCTGTGACCCTTAATCTAACTGTACACCCACCGACCCAGCATTGTGATTGCCTCAGGGTGTGAGTGGCACTACATGAGTGCAAGTTTTTTATTCTCTTTGGGGGCGATCTTATCAGACAAATTCTAAATTGTCCAAATTTAATTGGATTTGGCACTGACCTGCAGTCTGCTGACTAAATCATGTCTGAAGCAATCCAGTCAATGCCTGACAAGGCAAATTAAAATCAGTGCAATATGCTAAAGATTTCTACATATTAAATTATGAATATTAGGCAATGTGATGGGAAAATATTATTCAATGCTTCTGTTTAAAATTCACGCCAGAGACATAAAATGACAAAAAGGATATAATTTCAAATATGACATGAACTGTTAACTTTTTAGTAACATTTCAATAACCATGCTTAATTAAAGTGCCTTTCTCAGATGCACATTTTTGATGATTTTTGTCTAACGTTCTCGGGCGTAATTATTATTATGAATACAATGAAAACCACTTACTACTGTCACAATTTTTGTAAAGCTGCTAGAGTAGGTACAATGCAATTGGATTGATGGCCCTCTGATGGGGACGGAGCGGAGAGGGTTCTCTGGTGAGGGGGAGAGGGAGGCAGTTCTGATGGCTCTCTGGTAGAGGAGGCGGGGGTCAGGTGCAGGGGGCTTCCACTTCCACTCTGCATGAGATTGGTGAGGGGAAGGGGGGCCCGCTGCCACTCTGCGTGTGATCAGTGGGGGGGCAGAGGGTGTCCACTGCCACTCTGCGTGCAATCGGTTAGGGAAAGGGGGAGCCCACTGACACTCTGCGTGAGATTGGTAGAGGGAAAAGAGGTCCACTGCCACTCTACGTGCGATCCGTGGGAGGGGTGTGGGGTGGGGGGGGGGGGGCGGTCTGTTGCCATTCTGCTTGCAATCAGTGGAGGAGAAAGAGAACAGGGGGTTGCGAATGTCTGGATAGCGGAGGGGTGGGGGCGATAAGAGGGTCAGTTATGCTGTGGGAGTGGGGCAAAGTCTATGGGGGCCAGGGGGGAGGCATCATCCAGCCCAGGAGTGACATGGCAGGGGAGAGTTTTTCGATTTTCTTTTCCGCACATATGCAGTTGGAGGCTCCGATCAGAGCTGCAGTATTTTGGGGGCATTAAACCCCACCCACAGGCTTCTACACCATGATTCAGAATTGCTGCTATTTTTTCAGGCAGAGTGTGTATGGGGCGCCTGAGAACAGGTCCAAAAGTCGGATCTGAAACACTCCCAGATTTGCAACTGACACCAAGATCGATGGTATGGTGGACAGTGAGAAAAGTTATCTTCAATTGCAGCGGGATCTTGATCAATTGGGCCAGTGGACTGACGAATGGCAGATGGAGTTTAATTTAGACAAATATGAGTTAATGCATTTCGATAGATTGAACCAGGGCAGGACTTACTCAGTTAATGATAGGGCATTGGGGAGAGTTACAGAACAAAGAGATCTAAGGGTACATGTTCACGTTTCCTTGAAAGTGGAGCCACAGGTGGACAAAATGGTGAAGAAGGCACTCAGCATACTTAGTTTCATCGGTAAGAACATTGAGCACAGGAGTTGGGAAGCCTTGTTGGAGTTGTACAAGACAGTGGTAAGGAAACACTTGGAATACTGTGTGCAATTCTGGTCACCCTATTATAGAAAGGATATTATTAAACTAGAAATAGTGCAGAAAAGATTTACTAGGATGCTACCAGGAGTTGATGGATTGAATTTTAAGGAGGGGCTGAATAGATTGGGACTTTTTCTCTGGAGCGTAGGAAGCTGAGGGGTGACCTTATAGAGGACTATAAAATAAAGAGGGACATAGACAAGGTAGATAGTCAATATCTTTTCCCAAAGGTAGGGGAGTTTAAAACTAAAGGGAATAGGTTTAAAGTGAGAGGGGAGAGATACAAAAGTGTCCAGAGGGGCAATTTTTTCACACAGAGGGTGGTGAGTGTCTGGAACAAGCCAGAGGTAGTAGTAGATGTGGGTACAATTTTATCTTTTGAAAAGCATTTAGATAGTTACATGGATAAGATGGGTATAGAGGGATATTGGCCAAATGCGGGCAATTGGGATTAGCTTAGGGGTTTAAAAAAAAAGATGGTATGGACAAGTTGGGCTGAAGGGTCTGTTTCCATGCTGTAAATCTCTATGACCACTATGACTCTAAGTCTGCCCAGCACTTAGAATTAAAATGGTAAAATAGGGCCCCTTGAGTCAAGTTTACTGTCCACATTAAATTTTCCATTTTGATGCCTAGCTCTAAGTAGTGATGTGGCCATTGTGCAGGGAGAACACTGAGAATTAATTTGTGTGTGAGACACAGGTCTCATCAGCCGGACTGGAACTGGGTGCCATTCTCATTCAGGAAAATGTAGCCAGCTGCTGTGATGACCCAGCAGCCAGCCAATTAATGACCTGGTGGAATGAACATAAGAACTAGGAGCAGGAGTTAGCCATCTGACCCCTCGAGTCTGCTCTGCCATTCTATAAGATCATGGCTGATCTTTTTGTGGACTCAGCTCCACTTACCCCCCTGCTCACCATAACCCTTAATTCCTTTACTGTTCAAAAACTTGTCTATCTTTGCCTTAAAAACATTCAATGAGGTAGCCTCAACTGCTTCACTGGGCAGGGAATTCCACAGATTCACAACCCTTTGTGTGAAGAAGTTCCTCCTCAACTCAGTCCTAAATCTGCTTCCCCTTATTTTGAATGGATTCCATCCAATGCTGGAGAGTATATTTCTATGATTCAATGACATTATGACTCTGAGAATGACCAGAGGTCACGCAGAGCAGGGCAAACTGCTGGAAGAGGAAGGAAGAAAGGGGGGAGAAAGGATCTAAGCAGGAAGCTATGCCCTGGGCGTTCAGGGTACACTTTTCCTCACTAAACCTCAGCAACAGAACATCATCACTGCTATCTGCTACAGCCCTAACTTTAACTGCAGGGCAGACCAAGGGCCAAATGTCCAGTGGTTGTGAATATAACAATGCAATTGAACATTTTTGCATCTGGTTCCATCCAGATTGCTGTTGCAGATATTAGTAGCATTTCTGAATCTGCTGTTCACTGTTGTATAATAGAAACCACTGAAGCTTTCTGTTCATAGAGAACTTCCCTATGGTGCAAGGTTCCACTGACTTCACACACATCTCTTTGCAGACACTGCACATGTCAGAACTGAATAGGATTCCCCTTGATTTTCAGCTGGTGTGAGACCACAGGCAGGGCATCATGCAATTCAATGTCCCGTATCCTGGGAGCAATTATGATTCCTTCATTCTGTGGCAGGTTGCTGTGCCAACTGCATTTCAAACACCACAGCAAACCATTGGGTCACTATTGGGAAACAAGGACTATCCATGGGTGATATGGTTGATGGCTCCAGTTCATAAACTATGAGCACAAGCTTGGCTAGTGTGCTGAGAGACATCTTGCTACATGAAAAGTGACCAAACAGACTGTTGGTGTGTTAAAATAGCACTTGTGTTGCTTATGTGGCTTTGAGTGCCTGCCCTTCCTGTGATTTTGCCTAGCCTACTGCTGCTATGCAGAGCTACCCTAATAGCCTCAGCGTGGCTGGCGAAGGGCTGATGTCTTTTAGTGGCAGAAATGGCCTTGGAGAATGACCTCAAGCAGCTCTGGATCTATAATGCCTGGTTTCAGATTGAACCGTCTCGGGATAGGTGGCAGCAGTCTGGGCAGGCTGCCAGAATAGTGACGTTGGTGCAGGAAAAACAACTACTGTCATCACAAGAGAGGCCAGCAGGTTCATTCATGCTCTGTGGGACTACTATTGTTCACCACAGACGGTGCATCAGCATGCCCAGTAATACAGTGGAGAACAGATTTCTGAACTGTTGTAACTGGCTGCAAATTCCTTTGAACACTGGAGGCATGATGGCAGAAGCCTGAACCCATGTGACAGCAAATTGAATTTTCATGACTTCCATTGCTTGTTCAGAACTTTGGTCAGAGCTGCTTGTGCCTCAATGGCAACTGAGATGTTTGACCATGGTTGCATTGAACTTCTTGAATCACAGAATCTCTGCAATGCAGAAGGAGGCCATTTGGCCCATTGAATTTGCTCTGACGCTCCAAAGAGTATCCCACCCTGTTCCATCCCCCATTCCCAACACATCTATCATAGCTAAGCCACCTAACCTACACACCAGGGCAATTTAGCACGGTCAATCCACCGACCTGCTCATTGTTGGGCAGTGGGAGGAAACTGGAGGAAACCCACACAGACACGTGGAGACTGTGCAAACTCTATACAGACAGTCATCAAGGTCAGAAGCGAACCCAAGTCCCTGGCACTATGTGGCAGCAGTGCGAACCACTGTGCCACCACAGCTGTTGCATCATGGTTGGGCCCACAAATTGTTCATAGAATTGGCTAATACTTCCATGCTGGAAATGCTGGGTTTCAAGCTCTCAAAAATCCCTTTGTCAAGTTGGTGGAAGGATTGTCCATGCTCCTTCACATTGAAAACAGTTGTGTGGTTGTCAGCCATTTGCTGCAAGCACCTGTCAAAGTCCTCGCCTCAGTCTTTTGCAGCAGAACTCGTGAACAAGTTCATCCTCAGTGAGCTGGGACCATCCTCGACCCTTGCCCTAGTAAAGATCACTCATTACACATAGCTCCCAGCTCTAACCTCGCCTCCAAATGATGTAGCAGCAGGTTGTTTTTAGTAAATAGTCCATGTGAAGTGGACGTCACTGGCTAAACCAGCATTTACTGCTTATACCTAATTGTCCTTCAGAAGGTGGGCTGTTGGAAGTAGAGCACGTGCAGCAGGAACAGAGAGTTGAATGTGGAGGGACGATGGCCCTGATACATGGTGCCACCCACAAGGCACTTCAGGGAGTACTTACCAGACATCAGTGTGTGGGGGTGTGTTTCACCAAAGCGGATCTGCAATAATGTACCCATTACTGAAGCAGACCTTTTCCTGACAGACCAACCAATTCCCCTGAACTCCTTGTTAAGAGCCAGGACTATTCCCATTAATATCCAAAAGGTTTGTAAAACTTCTCCAATAGCACAGAATACAGCACTTATACTAACTAAAGTAAGTCCAGAGCATTTCACCTGGAAGGTGATAGTTTGTCCTTTAATGGTTAATCCCTCATTAAAGCATGTTGGTTTACAGTATTACAACATCACAAGCCAAACATCACAGGTGCAATATTTTATAGTTTTCAGTGAGGTCCCTCTTAACTTGGACAAATTCCTTCTCTTTCTTGATTCCCTTTCGAAATTGACCATCATTTGTACTCTCAAATGTTTTTAATGGTCTGTTTCCAATTTGCCAAACTGTTTGCCCATCTCATCAAGAAATAAAGCTTTTTTATTAATCTAAAGTATTTATTAATTGAAAACCACACTGAAATATGTTATAGTTATCATAGAACCATAGAAAATTACAGCTCAAAAACAGGCCTTTTGGCTCTTCTTGTCCGTGCCGAACCATTTTTTGCCTAGTCCCACTGACCTGCACTTGAACCTTATCCCTCCATACCCCTCATCCATGAACCGGTCCAAGTTTTTCTTAAATGTTAAAAGTGACGCCGCATTTACCACTTTATCCAGCAGTTCATTCCATACTCCCACCACTCTCTGCATGAAGGATCCCCCCCAGTACTCCCTTTAAACTTTTCTCCTTTCACCCTTAACCCATGCCCTCTGGTTTTTTTCTCCCCTAGCCTGCTTGCATTCACTCTATCTATACCCATCAAAATCTTTTACACCTCTATCAAATCTTCCCTCAGTCTTCTACGCTCCAGGGAATAAAGTCCGAACCTATTCAATTTCTCTCTGTAACCAGCTTCTCCAGTCCCAGCAACATCCTTGTGAACCTTCTCTGCAGTCTTTCAACCTTATTTACATCCTTCCTGTAACTAAGTAACCAAAACTGTACACAATTCTCTAAATTCGGCCTCACCAATGCCTTATACAACCTTACCATAACACTCCAACTTTTATACTCAATACTCCGATTTATAAAGGCCAATGTACCAAAAGCCCTCAACGGAACAACACGAGCCACCCTCCAATCATCCGGCATCTCCCCTGTGAATACTAACATTTTAAATATGTCTGCCAGGGCCCCTGCAAGTTCAACACTAGCCTCGCTCAAGATCTTTGGGAATACCATGTCCGGTCCTGGGGACTTATCCACTCTGATTTGCCTCAAGACAGGCAGCACCTCCTCCACTGTGATCTGTAAAGGTTCCATGACCTCCCTATCTATTTGCCCTATTTCCATAGACTCCATGTCCGTTTCCTCAGTAAATACAGATGCAAAAAACCGATTTAGAATCTCCCCCATCTCTTTTGGTTCCATACACAGTCTACCACTCTGGTCTTCATTGTGACTTCATTTAAGAAATTTGTTCAGTTGAAATACTCCATTAATTAGTGAGCTCCTGCAATGTTATTGAATAAAACTGGAACATCCTGCAGCTAGTAAAAGCAACTGAACAACAAATAATGAGTTGATAAAGAAGGGTAGGAGAAACTATGAAGCTGGGCTAGCGCTTAATATAAAAAAGGATAGCAAGAGTTTTTATAAATATATAAAAAGGAAGAGGCTGGCTAGGGTGAACGTTGGTCCTTTAGAGGATGAGAAAGGGGACCTAGTGGTAGGGGATGGGGATATGGCTAAGGTCTTGAATAACTTTTTTGTTTCTGTCTTCACGGAGGAGGACGTGAATAATTTGCTGGGTGTTAGCGATGGAAAGGTGGTAGGACTGGAGGGTCTTAATGACATTACTGTTACTAGAGAGGCGGTGCTCGACAGACTGGAGGGGCTGATTGTGGACAAGTCCCCAGGACCGGATGGAATGCATCCGAGGATTCTGAAAGAAATGGCGGTGGTGATAGTGGATGCCTTGGTGGTTATTTTCCAGACGTCGCTGGATTCCGGGGAAGTGCCAGAAGATTGGAAAACGGCTAATGTTACGCCATTGTTTAAGAAGGGTGCCAGGCAAAAGGCGGGGAATTATAGGCCGGTTAGTTTAACGTCTGTGGTAGGTAATATGTTAGAATCTGTCATTAAGGAGGAAATTGCGAGGCATCTTGAAGGGAATTGCTTGATAGAGCAGACGCAGCACGGTTTCATTAAAGGGAAGTCGTGTCTGACAAATTTACTGGAGTTCTATGAGGATGTGTCTAGGGCGGTGGATAGAGGAGAGCCGGTGGATGTGGTCTTTCTGGATTTTCAGAAGGCATTTGACAAAGTACCTCACAAGAGGTTATTGCAGAAGGTCGGGGGACATGGAGTTGGGGGTAGGGTGTTAGCGTGGATAGAGGATTGGTTGTCAAATAGGAGGCAGAGAGTGGGGGTCAACGGGTGCTATTCGGATTGGCGGATGGTGACTAGTGGAGTGCCCCAGGGGTCGGTGCTGGGGCCTCAGCTTTTTACCATTTATATAGATGATCTGGAGGAGGGAACCGAGTGTGGGGTGTTGAAATTTGCTGATGACACCAAGATTGGGGGAACGGCAAATTGTGCGGAGGGTGTGGAGAGTCTGCAGAAGGATCTAGATAGGCTGGGCGAATGGGCCAGGAAATGGCAAATGGAATTTAATGTTGGCAAGTGTGAGGTGGTCCACTTTGGTAGGAATAATGGTAGGAAGGATTATTACTTACGTGGCGAAAAACTGCAGCTGGCGACAGTGCAGAGGGACCTCGGGGTCCTTGTGCATGAGTCGCAAAAACCCAGCTTGCAGGTGCAGCAGGTGGTCAGGAAGGCGAATGGGATGCTGGCCTTCATAGCGAGGGGGATTGAATATAAAAGTAGGGAGGTCTTGCTGCAGCTGTATAGGGCATTGGTGAGGCCGCAGCTGGAGTACTGTGTGCAGTTTTGGGCGCCGCACCTGCGCAAAGATATTTTGGCCTTGGAGGGAGTGCAGAGGAGGTTTACTAGGCTGATACTGGAGTTGAGGGAGTTGAGCTATGAGGAGAGGCTGAATAAACTAGGCTTGTACTCGTTAGAGTTTAGAAGAATGAGGGGAGATCTCGTTGAGACGTATAAGATGATGAATGGGATGGATAGGATAGAGGTGGAGAGACTCTTCCGGCTCAAAAAAGACAGTAGGACTAGGGGGCACAGCCTCAAGATAAAGGGGGGGGCAGTTTAGAACGGAGTTGAGGAGGAATTTCTTCACTCAAAGGGTGGTGAATCTCTGGAATTCTCTGCCCGTTGAAGTGGTGGAGGCTGCCTCGCTAAATATTTTTAAGACGCGGGTTGATGGGTTTTTGATAAGAGAGGGGATTAAGGGTTATGGGGAGAGGGCGGGAAAGTGGAACTGAGCCACGACAGATCAGCCATGATCTTATTGAATGGTGGGGCAGGCTCGAAGGGCTAGATGGCCTACTCCTGCTCCTATTTCTTATGTTCTTATGATCCCAGCTGATGTTACCACTGGACAGTCAGGTCTCAGAATTGAACTGTGGCTCAATAGACCATAACTTTTACTTTTTCTTTAGAGACATGGATGAACAGAGTTACAGGAATGACTTTTCACAAAATAATGAAACATTTATTTAGTATGAAAAGATTGACTGTAACACAATAGTCCTTCACCCCACCTATATCTTCACAGATATACATAGGTTTTTAAGGATGGTACAAGCTATAAAATACATCTTACACTCTAATGTTCTTGGTAAGCACACAGTCCGTGTTAACAGGCCAAACATAGTCATACACACCATACTCTGAAACCAGATGACATCCAATACAACTTCTGTCTCATCAAATCACAGTAAGAAGTCTCACACAGCATTTGGGTCAAGAGGACACTATCCATGCTTTCACTTGATGGAAGCCATGATGTGGAGATGTCAGTGTTGAACTGGGGTAAGCACAGTAAGAAAGTCTCACAACACCGGGTTAAAGTCCAACGGGTTTATTTGGTAGCACAATCCGCAAGCTTTCAGAGCGCTGCTCCTTCATCAGGTGAGTGGGAGTTCTGTTCACAAACAGGGCATTTAAAGACACAAAGTCAATTTAAAAAATAATGGTTGGAATGCAAGTCTTTACAGGTAATCAAGTCTTAAAGGTACAGACAATGTGAGTGGAGAGAGGGTTAAGCGCAGATTAAAGAGATGTGTATTGTCTCCAGCCAGGACAGTTAGTGAGATTTTGCAAGCCCAGGCAAGTCAATTTAGGATTACTTCAGCTGTTTGGCTTCTCTAGCAGCAGACTTCGCCAGGTCTGCACCTTTCAACTCTGTCTTTAATTGGGAGTCTCTCTGCCTGCCCCTTTCCTTAACTTCAGTGAACAGTACCTTGTTTAGATTCCAGTTCTTTATCCCTTTGACTTCAGTCTTCATGGGACTTATCTTTTCATTCCCTGGTTTCCAGAAGTATTTGTTGTGAGGCTTACCTTCTGCCCCATACTCCATTGCCCTGCCTGCCTGCTGGCATTTTCTATGGGCGCTGCTTTCTTCTCAGGTTTCTGGAAACATCTGAACCACAAGTACTTATGCCTTTCACTGTGGGCCCTGGTTGCTGGGCAACAGCCTCAGCTTTCTTTAAGCCCTGTACGTTTTCACGTCGTAAAGCCTTTAATTATAATACAGGCACACTTTGAAATAAAACCAATACCCATAGACCTAAACCACCTTTGTTTAACATAAATCTCTTTCTTAAGCAGAAACACAAAATTGAACTTACTTAAAATTTTACTTTGTTTCTAATGCCCACAAATACAAATATAGATTTCTTAAAACTAACTCTGTTTCCTGAAAGTAAATGTAAGGAATGATCCTTGCAAAATTGTCAATCTTTGTAACAGAACTATTTTGCAGTAGTTTTAACATTTTGAGCTCTGTAAGATGAACAACTCTAAATGTATGCCCTTGTCGGATTTTATCAGCTGCAAACTCTGCTGTACAGAATGAACTACTATGTAAATTTTCATTAAATTTCTATCACACTATCAGCTTTAGTGCAAAATCAATACAAGTCAGCCTTACCAGGAACCATCATAATATTAGGGAATTTTCTAAAGCCAGCTGCTCTCTGAAGGCTTTTTTCTCATCATTTTGGTATGAGATTTCTTCTGATCACTGTTGACTTCTCAAATGATCATTCAGGTTGGGCCTAGATGAGATGTTCTTCAGACAGTCAGTGCAGACCAGATGGGCCAAACAGCCTCCTTCTACAATATAGGGATTCTATGATTCTTCCTATTCAGCTGCTGATTACACTGGCAGCCAGAAACCCAATAAATAAAATGGTTCTTGCTAGACAAGCAAGAAAGCAAGTAAGTTCTTGGTTAAACTCTGCCAATACTCCTATGCAGACTTGAAAGCTGTAGCCTTTACTTTTGTTACCCCTGCTCCTTGGATCTCTAAACTTGAACAATTGGGATTCATCCCTGTGGATCAAAAGCGCACTCGTCATTTTTGCTGAAATCAAACCTGATCGGTTTTGACTTCCAATAATCTGGCTTGGAGACTGGCCAGCTCGATATTAAGCTGGCTTGCAAAAAAAAGCATTTTCAGTTTTATCTTTACTGTAGTTTCACTTATGTTTATTTACTTCCGTCAGAAAATCATATCAGTTGTGAAGAATCAATAAAATTTTATGCCAGTCTTCAATCAATAGGCTTAAAGACCTTTCTTTAATGACTCTCATCAATTTTTACAGATGCACCATAGAAAGCATCCTTTCAGGTTGTATCACAGCTTGTTATGGCTCCTGCTCTGGACAACAATTCAAAAAACCCAGCCTACAGGTGCAGCAGGTGGTCAGGAAGGCAAATGGGATGCTGGCCTTCATAGCGAGGGGGATTGAATGTAAAAGTAGGGAGGTCTTGCTGCAGCTGTATAGGGCACTGGTGAGGCCGCAGCTGGAGTACTGTGTGCAGTTTTGGTCGCTGCACTTGCGCAAGGATATTTTGGCCTTGGAGGGAGTGCAGAGGAGGTTCACTAGGCTGATACCGGAGTTGAGGGGGTTGAGCTATGAAGAGAGGCTGAATAAACTAGGCTTGTACTCGTTAGAGTTTAGAAGGATGAGGGGGGATCTTATTGAGACATATAAGATGATGAAAGGAATGGATAGGGTAGAGGTGGAGAGGTTCTTCCTGCTCAGAAAGGACAGCAGGACTAGAGGGCACAGCCTCAAGATAAGGGGGGGGCAGTTTAGAACAGAGTTGAGGAGGAACTTCTTCACTCAAATGGTGGTGAATCTCTGGAATTCTCTGCCCGTTGAAGTGGTGGAGGCTACCTCGCTAAATATATTTAAGACGTGGGTAGATAGGTTTTTGGTAGGCAAGAGAATTAAGGGTTATGGGGAGAAAGTGGGAAAGTGGAACTGAGCCACTTCAGATCAGCCATGATCTTATTGAATGGCGGGGCAGGCTCGAAGGGCTAGATGGCCTACTCCTGCTCCTATTTCTTACGTTCTTATGTAAGAAACTACAAAGGGTCGTGAACAAAGCCCAGTCCATCACGCAAACCAGCCTCCCATTCATTGACCCCATCTATACTTCCCACTGCCTCAGAAAAGCAGCCAGCATAATCAAGGATCCCCAAGCACCGCGGTAATACTCTCTTCTTCCTATCTGTCGGGAAAAAAATACAAAAATTTGAGATCCTGTATCAACTGACTCAAGAACAATCTTTCCCCTGCTGCTATCCGACTTTTGAATGGACCTACCTCGCATTAAGTTGATCTTTCTCGACATCTTTTCTATGACTGTAATGCTATACTCTGTGCCCTCGCCTTTCCTTGTCCCCCATGTACTCTATGTATAGTATGCTCGTCTGTATAGTGCACAAGAAACAATACTTTTCACTTTATATCAATATATGCGACAATAATAAATCAAAAAATCAAATCATACTTTGTTAGTTTCTTACATTCTTCCTTTATGCCAATGCTAGTTTGACATTAATTCAAGTTCACAGAAAAGTTCCATGAAACTCCTGATCTGTTGTAATCTGCTGATATCAGAATCCCTTCCACTGGTTGAAATCATCGTGCAGAAATTCAAGCCTTCGCCATGTTTTCTGAATTTATCAATCATCTCAGAGACACACATATTCCCAGAAGGTCCATCTTCATGCTTCTCTTCTTTCAGTATTTTATTTCAGTTGAATATTTTGATTTTGAGAACAACATTGAAGGTATTAACTGGTTCCTTTTTATATATTTTAATTCAAGAGGTTTTCTGCTCTATTGGTGAAGAATATGGAATGGCACAATGCAAACATGAAATTATGAATATGGAAAATTTTAGCTCTGGATGAATTATAATCCCAAGCAAATTATAAAGATCAGCTCATGAGTCAAAAAATTCTGCATTTCACATCTCTCAATGGAATATTGTCAGTAGTAATGTAACATCTTCAGTTATTCACACTTGTGATATATAATACAAAATGACCAACTGACGCAATGAAATGTTTACCCACACTAACTTTTGATTCATGAGGGGTTTTTTTTAATTATTCATTCATGGGACATGCACGCCGCTGACTGACCAGCATTTATTGCCCATCCCTAGTTGCCCTTGGAGGGCAGTTGAGAGTCAGTCACATTACTGTAGCTCTGAAATCACATGTAGGCCAGACCAGATAAGGACGACAGATTTCCTTCCCTATGTTTTACCACTGATAATCAATTAGTTATATTCTTTGAGTGAGTGTTCATCAAGTTGAGAATTGACGTACCCTCAATGCACCCTCAATTTAATCATTTCACTAAACACTACGAAGTCAAATACAGGTGTAATTCACACTTTTTCATATATCAAAGAACAGCCTCATCCTTCCGAGACCACTACAACTTCTCCATTTCCGCATCGTGACTGCTGAATCTTGCAAAACGTAATCCTGTGACAGCTAATAGCTTCGTTTTATGATTTCATATCATTCAAACTCTTCAAAAGTTTTTGTTTTGTTGAAGTTTTTATAGATGACAAAGAAAATCCAAATTCCTTCAAAGTCAACTCTCAGATTTGGAAGTGAACTCTTGCTGGCTTTGAAAAGTTCCACATACTAACTCAGACAAGATGATTACTTTTTCATTGCATCAAAGTTTGAATATGAATCAACTCCCCTGCTTTGCTGGTAATACCACTGAGTGTTATTCCCCACCACCCCCCCATCACCCCACATGCAGCTTACTCTTCTTCCTCACCTCTCTGATTATTGCTATTATTTCCCATCAGGTTGTAACAATGATGCTTAAATCTCATATTTTTCTCCTTTTATTCTTTCATGGGATGTGAGCATTGGAGGCAAAACCAGCATTCGTTTCACACCCATGAGGAAATGGTGATGAACCACCTTCTTGAACTACTACAGTCCATTTGGTGTGGGTACGCACACAGTGTTGAGATAGGTATGGGGGAGGGAGGGGTGCAGTGGTGCGGGGTTGGAAAGCTTATTGAGCTAGCTTTTTTGTTGAGAATGTAGCAAGAACTGAAAATAACACTCGCAGGTTTCTGAAATGGAAGTTCACCAGTGAAGGATCCCAGGTCAAATAATTTCACATTAACATGCTTCTAAATTGTTCATTTCTAAATTGACTTATTGGACGACAGAACATTCTGTACGTAATCCAAATCCCTGAATCTAAAAGTTCATGACTTGCCAGGCTTTTGAAAAACTATTTTTTAACGTTAAGGATTGATCCATTATTTTACTCCAAGATGGTCTAGTCGCTGAGAGTTGAAAACGTGAGCTTCATTAAGTCATCTGTGAATTTCATTTAATGTTGTTTGAACTAGTTAGAACCGATAGGTAATTACAAGTTTAATGAAGCATATAGCAGATCACTCAACTCTGCTGTTTGTTTCTCAACTGGGACTCTGTTTCACTTTGTACTTATCCTACAGCAAGCCTCCAACTCCACAGTCATTTTGGCAATAAGAAGTATTTAATTAGATTAATGAGTTTTTATGCTACCTCCTAGGAATCAGGCTTGTTAATTCCTGACAATGACAAAGAAATATTGTAACAGATTTTTCAATATGTCTTTGCAAAGACTCTGGTTATTTTGCTGTAGCAGTGTTCATACATCAGCTGCTTCAGGCTGGCTTACTCCAGACCTCTAGAGACAGTCAAGTACAACCTGTTTCATCAATTAAAGAGACAGGATTCCTTTTAGTGGTTTTATCTGGTGCTATTAAAATGTTACCCAAAAACATTTACCAAACATATCCGAGGTCTCTCATAACTTCCAAAAAGCTATTCCGTTTCAAGAGAGTCAGCAGACTGAATCAATCACTTTCTCACCTCTTGACCGGATGATTATGAAACTATATCAAGTGGAGGAAGTCTTTTGTTCTCATAATTTGCTGTCACAATTTATCCAATTTCCTACAAAATCCCATACTATTAACAGGTCAAATATATTAATGAGAACATAAGGTGCCTGGTAGGAAACATAGGGTATTTGGTCATTTACCCACTTTACATTCTGTCAATTTTAATCTCCATTAATATAAATGGAAAGCAAAATTGGACAGGGTGAGTAGGGTGGACAAGACATTGATACGGAGAAAATTGCCTGTGAAACTTAGTCATATATTGACTAACTTCCAAGTAGAATAAAAAATACTAGTTCTCATTTAATGTTTAGCAACTGGTAATTCAGTCATGAAGATCACTGGACAAAGGTGTATTTGTAGTTCATGATGTACCCTAGTCTCATCTCCTTACCTCCCCTGGGCAGCGAATCATTGCTTTGATGCTTAACAGCTATCCAATATCCTGGTTTTAAAGCTCTACGTAGAATACAAACAAAATTCTCCGGTTTCCCAGCCATTTGTTTCCCATCGCCGGGAGGTGGCGCATAGTTTGCTAGTGGCAGGATTCTCTGTTCCCGCCGCTGTCAATCGGAATTTCTATTGATACCACCTGGAGCCGATGGGAAACCCGACAGGACCAGAAAATCCCACCAATGTGAACAGCTGGAGAATTCTCCATTCTGAAAGCTGTAGCTCTACAATGCTTACCAAATCTTAAGTTCTGTTCATACTCTATGAAGCAAATGCGTGACTAACTTAGGACTTTTAGACATGAAGGACAGCATTCTGCTAGCACACTGCAAGAAAGTATTCATGGAGCACCGTCTTTCTTGTCACATGATTCTATATCATTGCGTAATCTCATTGAGTACTTACACCAGCTCCCTCATTGTCATATAACATAAACAGCATAATTCCTGGGAGGTAAAATAAAAATTCATGAATCTAATTAAATACTTATTACTGCCAAAATGATTTTGTACAGTAGGATACTCTGAGGTTGGCTGTAGGATAAGTACGAAGTGAAATGGGGTCCCAGTTGAGTGATCTGCTATATGCTTCATTAAACTTCCAATTACCTTTGCTCTTGTGGTTTATGACATCCATGGAACTCCTTACATGTAGCACAGCTTTAAAATATATTCTCACTGTAAATCCTTGTAATCATCAGGAAATTTAGAAACTCACAAATAACTTGAATACTTTTTATTGCTCCTAAGATTTTCTATTGGTTTTCAAAAGACAGTTATAAGCTGAAGCAAGTGGAAACTACCCCATCCATCACTGATCCTACAAAGCACGCTATGAGTATGCGTTCTTCTAATGCTACCAAGTACTGGCTTAACATAGAATGGACACAATTCTTTGTTTTATTATACCACCCAAAGTGAAAATATTACAAAAGTAAGATGAAAATATTGAAATTACTATGATGTGTTGCTCAGTAAAGTAACACAAAGTGCCAAATGTCCCAAAATATTTAGTAAAACTGCATGCTCCCTCTCCAGGGATACCCAGCAGCGAATATAGGCATGGTAGAGGGGCAAGCTGTCAGGTCGGATCACCCCCTGCCTGGACCTATTAACAGCCTGGCCAGTATAGATACATGAGGAGGTCCTCCTCCTTCTCTGTCCCACTCCACACTGGGTACTTTTAGATCAGGAGTATGGGTCTGAGGTGTAAACAAAACTATAACAAAATTTTTGTTAAAGTAACTTAAAAGGGAGTGCAGCAAAAAATAACCTGTATAGACATCTCCACATGACTTCAAAAAGGGATAGGCTCCCAAAGGGTTAAAAATTGAATGCTAATCAGTGGCACACTCATGCATTGTAATGCTGACTCAATTGGCACAGTGAATTCATCTGCAGGGGCCAGGGAGCTGACCAGACAACTGGCTTCATCTCGTGTCTGGCAAGATACACCTGATTCACGTGGAGACTACAATTAGCATGTCAGCTTCATCCTTAGAGGGCACCCTCATTTTCCCAGCTCACCAGAACTGTGGATTAAATGATCCTTCCAAATGCAACAGCCAACCATCCAGACGCTAAATCCTGACAGCTTGGCCTCCATAACCAGTGGCTTTAAAATTCCAGACATCACATGCCCTCTAGTTTCACAGTACTGCCTGAGTGAGGAGGTTCAATCTCACTGCAGACTATTGTGTGTGGTCTGGTTGAGTCAGTGGACAGCTCTTTGTAGCTGCATCAGCCTTTGCTCTGATCGCACTGCCACTACCAATGGCCCTTTTTGCTGGGTCTTTTAGAATTGAATAAAAGCTGGGCATTTCCTTGATGCATGCAGAAGGCCACATCTTCTACAATTTTGCTAGAGTGAGGTTTTCTAGTATGTCAACAACAGGTACTTAAGACCTGTAAGTTTTAACAACTTATGAGGATCGCCTCGTATTTACGCCAATCCATGAATAGTTTTTGGATGCTACACATTTTGGGCTTGTCTAATCGAACTTTCTGGAATGCTTCCATAAGTGTGACTGCAATCAACAGCTCAATAATTCTGTCTCAAACAAAAACAGAAAATGTTGGAAAATCTCAGAAGGTCTGACAGCATCTGTAGAAAGAATAAAACCAACATTTTAAGTCTGGATGACTCTTCATCAGAGCTGAAGACAATTGAAATTACAGCAATTCTGCCTGCTAGTTCTGCATGTGAAAAATGATTATGTACGCTTTTCTTTGCATTTGGTGAAGTGGTCTATGGATTCTGTACACTGTAGTCAAAATGATATGAACTTCAGTCAATGATCTTGAAAATTTACCCTGGTTCTGAAACAATCTTCCAATGTAGTCAGTATCTTTTAGGGACCCTAAATTCTTCTCCTGTCAGTATTCAGCCTAAGTTGACCTTCATTCCCAATTGCTAGGCAATTTTTTTTATGTCTTGCATGTATAATTGAGACACACCTAAATCATGAATAGGTTCAGGCACACCTGAATATTAGGTCAACTGCACCCCAATTCAAACTGGGGGATTCTGTAGACTTTTTAACGATATCTCTTCGACCTTCCTTGTTTATTTAATTTGTTGTTCAGCAACTTCCGAATCCACCCTTTGTAACCACAATCTTTCCTGGACTGGTTTTGGCTTGTTTTCTTCGTTTGACTCTCCCTCACTCACTATCAATTAGGCCCATACCTTGGTCAATCACCCTTCTTGACTGAACCTACCCAATGCTCATCCTCTCAACGCACTGTCCCACTCACCAACTGATAGGCTAGGCACTGCAATCTCACCACAATGGTTCATCTTCTTACCAACTCTTTACTTCAGCACTATCTCAGTGTGTTCCAGCCTCACATTTCTGTAGTCAGCACACTGCATTTTCAACACACCCCGACGCTGCCACTTTATTGCTGTCTCACCAAAATGTTGAGGATTGATTCTGACGTATATCAAGATCTAAGGCTGTTCACCATGTTGTCTCCGTACTTAACCTTGCTGCCAGGCCGCTTGACTGCTACTGGACATCATGTTTTCTTTTTATAATGATATAAAGGCATCAAAAACTCATAAGAGACTGAGTAAAACATAGTGAATTTATTAATTTAGACTAGGCACATAAGCAACACATATATATGGATAGAAATCTTGAAAACACCAGTAGCAGGGTTGTGTCTGCTGTGTTCTGCTAATTGGCCAAATTGAAACTGAGGCTGGATCACATGACACACTTCTCTTCCAGTGATGACTTTCTGCTATCCCTTAAAGGCATATTGCAACAATGATTGTGTCCAATCAGAAAAGAATAGACTGGCTAGAAAAATAAATAGCAAAGTTCATTCAAAACAAGTTCTTAAGGAATTGCAAACTTCAACAACCAGGATAAATCAAGGAAAGATTAAAATGATGTCCCCCAAAGAATATTACACATTCAGAAACATTTTTGCTTCTGTATAATTTGACTTGACCCAGGACACAACAAACTTATTTGCTTCAATGAGCCACAAAAAGTTTATCCTGTCAAACTCACAGAAAACTGAGTGAGTTTTGATCACATTAACCTGGTGATATGACAATTAAAATCTCCAAATTCCTAGGACCTGATGGGTTAACTAAATGACATTGACTGAAAATGTAATCTGAATCAGGGGCCAAAGATGGACATTTTGAGAATGAAAATTGCATTAGCAAAGGCAATGACAGAACATAATTAACATTTAAGCATAACAAAATATAACGAGATGAATATTATAATAGATAAAATAAGTATGAGTTAACTAAATATAAATTGAACTGGTGAAAATATGTCAAGGCAATTAAAAAGATTAGAGCAAATATGGGGATTTTAAGAGGTTAATCATGAGTTTGCCCATCCTTTTCCTGGTGGAGTAGTATCTGGTACAGACAATGAGGCAGCACCGTGGCACAGTGGTTAGCACTGCTGCCTCACAGCGCCAAGGACCCTGGTTTGATTCCCAGCTTAGGTCACTATCTGTATGAAGATTGCACATTTTCCCTGTGTCTGGGTGCTCCGGTTTCTTTCCTCAGTCTGAAAGACATGCTAGTTAGGTGCATTGACCTGAACAGGTGCCGGAATGTGGTGACTAGGGGAATTTCACAGTAACTTCATTGCAGTGTTAATGAAGCCTCACTTATGACTAATAAATAAGCTTTAACTTTAACTTTGAAGGATTTTTTAGTTCAGGAATACATCAGAAACAGTGAATAGAGCTTAAATAGCTCAAATTTTGCCACATTTTATTATGCATCTTTTCAATTGAATTGCTGGTCATGTAAACTTATGAAACATATTTAATATCAGTGTGGAAGTGTTAAAAACACTTTATGTGAAAAATAATGATCTGAAGAACTCATACATAAAATTCAGGATGATCCTGACATGAGTACGTAGCCTGCACTCATGCATTTAGAGTTTGCCAGTTGCTAACATTGATTTTCCTTTTTAATTACTGATCAGCTAGCTAACATGCTTTATTAAAATGTATAGGTTGAATACTGAGAAATAACTATACTAGTTGATTGGTAAAATCCATATTTAAAAAAAACTATGGACAGATTGACCCGAAGGGATTCTATTGATTTTTGTACAAAAAGAATGGAGAAATATGTTGAATTGCTTGATAAAATCGAATAAAGACTATCCCTGCTGGCGTACTGCAAAATTCAATTGAAATCCTTCAGTATGTTCCAACAATGCTACATTCAATATTTCTGAATGGTTAATCTTTTTTACTTTAAACATAATGATGAGAAATACAGATTAAAGTTACTTTGCTTAACCTGAACATTTTCAGGAGTTATTGAACACCCTGACGCAGCAACATTTCAAGAGGCACAGTAACCACAGCACCCTTACCCTCTCCCCTCCTAAAGATTACAACTGGGTTTAACAATGGTAGTGACAGATGTTCACAAAAGTATCACCTCACAAGGAGAAGAGGATCATCTACATCAGAGGACCTGAGAAGATAGCCGCCGCTGTCATTCATTGCCAAACCCCTCGCTATCACTTGGAAACATCCTCACTTGATATGATCTTTTCCCTAACAAAAAAGAACAGGCTCAAAGGGAAGATTTATAGTAATCATCCAAATGGAGACATGCTAACCATTGCTTTTCAAATCGAAAAGTCTCAAAGGCAAGACTCAGACTTGGTGAAAAAAATAATGATTATATTTAGACTTTAAAACACAATATTAACATTTGGGACGTGGCAGCCTGTCAACCAAAAACAATACTTTCAAAACAGATGTTCTCCAGTAAAATGGGTGAAAAATGTAAGAAGTTGACTATTAAGATTAGGTTGAATCTATAGTCCAAGGCTAGCATTGTTACTTTAATGACTGAAGCTCCTCCTGACTGAGACTTAGAAATATTGAAAACTGCAATTACAAAACTGATCCAAGATCCAATATTTGATATGCTTCAGGACTTATGCCTACACTTTTTGATTCATGTTATTGCACTTCATTTTTAAATATCAGGACAACACTGGCTTTCCTCCAGTCCTCAGACACTCTCCTAAATTGGGATCAGATCCTCCCATACTTACTTTCTTGTATTTTTGAGTATTGTTAATGTATTGTCTGTTCCATTCAGCCTGATATAAAGGGGTTATCGGATGATTACACTGTAAGAAAAGAGTAAGTTGTGAAGAAAGTCCTGGTTTAATTTCCATTGCTCAACAAAAATAAAAACAAGTTGCCCTTTCGTTGCTCTTGCCTTCCTGAATTTCAAAGCTTATGCAAGGCAACCCTGCACATTTTTTTGTCCAAATCCAACTTGCCATTTCAATGACAGATAGAGAAAGAAATATTTAAATTTAATAAATGTGTGTTACAACCAAAAACAAAATCAACTGTAATTTTTCTTTTGCCAAGTCTATAGGAAAAAAAAACACTTTGATGCATCCAAATTGATTTTTCTTTTAAACAATCTATGGAGAATATTTCTACTGGGACGGTGGTTGAAAGATGAAGCTTCACAAAAAATGTCTGGTTTAGCTTTAATTTTCAATATTATCACTTTCAGCCTGAGAACCATTTAACAAAATTAAACATTCAGGGTATCGTAAGACAGACAAAATTACATACTAATCACTATTCCAATTTTTAAAACGAAAATAATTAAGCCGATCAACAAGTTCCTGTTATCCCATGAAGTTCTGGACAGACAAGAATAACTTTTCTGTGAACAAATGATGATTGCCTTATGATTTGACCAACACTTTTGTTGATTTGCATCTAGTTACAGAATGACAGATATTATGTTTAATTCTGCAAAACGTCCGTTATGCAAGCCAAGACGTGGGTCAATGTTGTTTGCAGAATAATTGATTCCAATACAAGCTTTTGATAGCAAGATATTTAAAGGCTGAGTTATAGGGTTATATGTAACCTCTTTGCAAATTCAAAATGATCAGTTCCTGAAACAAATTATCATAAGGAAAGATCTACCAACTCTCTGTGGTTCTAATTAAATCTTAGTCCATTCAGTTTAATACTTAAGTCTTGATAAGGAGGAATCAGGCAAGTTAACCACATTCATTAGTGTTTCATTTTATGATATCATAGAAAGCTTACTTACTCAGGCATAGAACACCAAAACTGATCATCAGTATTTTTAAATGTTTTGGGGAGAAAGGTTTTGCACAGATCAATTTAATCAATTCCCATCTGCTCACTCTTCACTGTGTTGCTGTTAGCTCAGGTTCAATGCCAAACAATTATTGACATCCTGTGACCTGTGACACGAGTCAGTCACAGTTTTAAAATTAGGGGTCACCATTTTAGGATGGAGATGAGGAATTTTTTTTTGACTCTCAGAGGCCAGTATAACTTTGAAACTCTCTACCCCAGAAGGCAGTGGAGGTGAGAGTCCTTGAATATTTTTAAGGTGAGCGTAGATAGATTCTTGTTAGGCAAGTGAATCAAAGATTGTTGGGCGTAGCTGGGAATGTGGAACTCAAAGCCCAAACAAATCACAAGTGCTATCCCTTTTCCATTATTACAAGCAACATAGAAAGCAACCCTACAGTGCAAAAAGAGGCCCTTTGGCCCATCGAGCCTGCACCTAACACAATCCCACCCAAGCCCTACCCCCATATCCCTGCATATTATGCCCACTAATCCCTCTAACCTATGCATCCCAGGACACATAGCGGACAGATGCTGGTCAACAGTGACTAGTAGGTGGTGACAAGAAGGTACGGATAGATCCAATGAAAAGCCTGAGAATATGCCAGTAAGTCTTCCTGTCCAAGTTCTTTGCTCCACTGTCCTCCTGGGAATGTCTGAATATGGTTGAAATCCTGAAGGAAAATCTTTGCCTAAAACTCTGTGAAAAACAATTTTTATGCCATGACAGAGACCTCCTTTTGTCTGATCTTCTGTCAACCTAGGTTTTTGCAGGCAAGTTCTGAGGCAGTACTTATGATGGGAGGTATGCCCCATCCTCTCAATGAGACTATGCTCACTCCTTACTAAGTGTTCTGGGTTTAAAATATATGCAAAATATTGGGCATTGGAAATATTTTGCATATGTGAAAATCTTTGATTTATTTTCAGTGCAATCAAGCATCAGGCAGCACAGTGGCATAGTGGTTAGCACTGCTGCTTCACAGCACCAGGGACCCAGGTTCGATTCCCAGCTTGGGCCACTATCTGTGTGGAATCTGCACATTTTCTCCCTGTGTCTGTGTAGGTTTCTTCTGGGTGCTCCAATTTCCTCTCACAGTCCAAAGGTAGGGTTGATTGGCCATGCTAAATTGCCCCTTAGAGTCAGGAGGTTAGTAGGGTTTATAAATGGGGTTATGAGGATAGGACCTGGGTGGGATTGAGGTTAGTGCAGACTCAATGGGCCGAATGGCCTCCTTCTACATTATAGGGATTCTATGATCAGTATCAGAAACTGTAAAAAAAAATCACCAAAGCTCATAGAATAAATCACAGCCAATTGCATATAATGGGCATTTTCATGCCTTCAGTGATCAGAAATGTACTAAAAGATTTTGCAGTATTTAAGGCCTGATAAAATAGCCACAAATATCGGCAAATATTATTTTGTACAGAGAAAGTAATGATATTGGGTATTCTCCTCAGATAATACATAGCCTAATTATAATTTCCATAGATTTTCTTTTGCCTGAGACTGTTTAACATAAATGGGTCTTCAGGATAAACATTGATTTTAAGTCTAGCATGATCCTAATAAAGGTTATATTAAACAAATTAAACTACACGCAATAATCAGTCACTCCCAATTTTGCCTGAGTAAAGTCAGTGATCCAAGTTTTCCATTACAGGGAGTTGTTCTGGAGCCACTGATTAAATTGATTTCATTATTAAATCATGCCTGCTGTAATCTTACTGTTTTACAATATGCAGATAACTGCACCTTGATATTTTGTTAAGTATCATGGATAGAATTAAATGTTCTTCCACAGAGGCAGGTTCTTGGGAAGTGTGGCATTTAATTGGGTGAGAGAGTTTGGGGTAGGGAGCCCACAGCCTCCCTGCCTCTCAACTTCCCCCACCATCCCTTACATCCCGATTAATTCCAGAGTGGGAAGTCTTGGAGGTGGCCTTCATACCTGTTTGCCAATTGAGGTCCTTAAGTGAACAATTAATGTCCATTAACGATCATTACCACTGTGAAACTGATATGCATGCACAGTTAGACACAAATCCAGTTGTTGCCAGGGATTCCCTGTTCCTCCACAAGCTGAATTGTTGAGGTTTTGCCAGGTGGAAATCTTCTGAAATCACTTGAATTGACATGAATTTCCAGTTTTACATTTTTACTGTCATGGCAATAACTCTGAAAAAAATTATTCCTTGTTGAATAAGCTATATCAGAGTGTTTAAAATGAAGCAAGTTCAGCAATTAGTGTTGAACAACAAATCTGATCCTGAAAAACTTAGTTTATGCTAATGAAATATCAAATTTCCCCATGATATAAAATTTCATGGATTTTTGAAATGCTGCCCTTTAAAAACTTTGTTTATGATCTTTCAGCTGTTTCTTAACACATGTGTATGTCATAGAGGTCATAGAATTTACAGCATGAAAGTAGGCCCTTCAGTCCAACTTGTCCATGCCACTCTTTTTTTAAACCCCTAAGCTAATCCCAATTGCCCACATGTGGCCCATATCCCTCTATACCCATCTTATCCATGTAACCATCTAAATGCTTTTTAAAAGACAAAATTGTACCCGCCTCTACTACTACCTCTGGCAGCTTGTTCCAGATGCTCACCACCCTCTGTGTGAAAGAATTGCCCCTTTGGACACTTTTGTATCTCACCTCTCTCACCTTAAACCTGTGCTCTCTAGCTTTAGATTCCCCTACCTTTGGAAAAAGATAATGATTATCTAGCTGATCTGTGCCCCTCATTAACTTATAGACCTCCAAAAGATCACCCCTCAGTCTCCTATGCTCCAGAGAAAAAAGTCCCAGTCTATCCAGCCTCTCTTTCTAACTCAAACCATCAAGGCCCGGTAGCATTCTAGTAAATCTTTTCTGCATTCTTTCTAGTTTAATAATGTCCTTTCAATAATAGGGTGATCAAAACTGCATACAGTATTCCAAGTGCAGCCTTATCAATGTCTTGTACAACTTCAACAAGATGTCCCAACTCCTATATCCAATGTTCTGACCAATGAAACCAAGCATGCCAAATGCCTTCTTCACCACTCTGTCAACCTGTGACTTCATTTTCAAGGAGGTATGAACATGTACCCCTCGATCTCTTTGTTCTGTAACTTTTCCCAATGCCCTACTATTAACTGCGTAAGTGCTGCCCTTGTTCAATCTACCAAAATGCATCACCTCTCATTTGTCTAAATTAAACTCCATTTGCCATTCATCAGTCCACTGGCCCAATTGATCAAGTTCCCATTGCAATTCGAGATCACCTTCGTATGTCCCAATCTTTTTTCTATTGCCCATAAATTTATTAAAAAGTGAAGGATAATCGGGGTATCCTGCAGCTTAAAATAAAAACACAAAATGCTGGAAATACTTAGCAGTTAAGGCAATGTTGGTAGAGAAAATAAAAGGGAGTTAATGGCCAGAATCTGTCCAAAACCTAATTGAGAAAATCCCACCCTGGCCCCAAGACTGAAAGCAATCCTGAGCATTCATATTCTCTGGAGTTTAGAAGAATGAGTGGCGATCTCATTGAAACCTACAAACTTCTGAAGGGGCTTGACCAGATAAACACAGAGGTTGTTTCCACTGGTAGGGGATTGAAAATACATGGGCACAGCCTCCAAATACAAAGTTATGAAATTTGCTGTCTGCGAGAGTTATGGGCGCTCCATCATTGAAAACATTTGAGGTTGCGACAGATGTTTGGTCTCACGGGGAATTAAAGGATGTGAGAAGCTGGTGGGAAAGGAGATTGAAGCCAAAGATCCCACATGAGCGTTTTGAATGGTGAAGCAGGCTCCATGAGATGAGCGGTCTACTCTTGCTCCTGCCTCTTTTTGTGTTCACCCCAAGGGATGAGTGCATTGCACCATTGGTAAGAAATGCAGTCAGATACCCAGATTTAAAGGATCTTATCAAAACAAATTCTTTTGATTAGAATTAATGACGGAATGAACTTCTGTTTGAGAAAAGATTTCCTTTAATTAGATATCTGCATTTGCAATTTACCTGTTGGCAGTCTCCCATAACGTTTGATCATATTTAAAGTAAACTTGAAGTAAACATGTCAGCTTTGACAAAGGGTCATCTGGACTCAAAACATCAGCTCTTTTACCTCCTTACAGATGCTGCAGACCTGGTGAGATTTTCCAGCATTTTCTGTTTTGGTTTCAGAGTCCAGCATCTACAGTAATTTGCTTTTATTTATTTTGAAACACTTCTTATCTGATCGCCTTAGTTCTTCAATGTTTGCAACAAATTATAAACATTGGATAAAGTGTGGGAAGTATTTTCAAGGATGTTATCAAAATTGATGTAAATATCATGAATTATTAAACAGGCTGGGGCCAATTTCTCTGGAAAAGCAAATACTGAGAGAAGAACTGATAGAAATCTTTAAAATTATGAAGAAATTTAATAGTTGCATAGGAGGGAACATGGAGAAATGGTTTCTGCTGTAGGCAAGCCCATAACGAAGGACCATAAATCTAAGATGGACTAAGAATTGTATCTCCACTATAACCATAGAGAAATACCTTAAGGAACTCTTGTCTTCCACCAATGGACCCAACATAGACAGAAGTAAATGTACCACCTCCAGTGGTACAAGTCAGGTTAGACCAGTATCTTGTTGATCACAGGGGCTATGGTCAATGACCAGCAATTCAAAGTTACAAGTACAACTTAAAATACAATACTGTGCATGATTTACATAAGAACATAAGAAATAGGAGCAGGAGTAGGCCATCTAGCCCTTCGAGCCTGCCCCGCCATTCAATAAGATCATGGCTGATCTGTCGTGGCTCAGTTCCACTTTCCCGCCCTCTCCCCATAACCCTTAATCCCCTCTCTTATCAAAAACCCATCAACCCGCTTCTTAAAAATATTTAGCGAGGCAGCCTCCACCACTTCAACGGGCAGAGAATTCCAGAGATTCACCACCCTTTGAGTGAAGAAGTTCCTCCTCAACTCCGTTCTAAACCGCCTCCCCTTTATCTTGAGGCTGTGCCCCCTAGTCCTACTGTCTTTTTTGAGCAGGAAGAGTCTCTCCACCTCTATCCTATCCATCCCATTCATCATCTTATACGTCTCAATGAGATCTCCCCTCATTCTTCTAAACTCTAACGAGTACAAGCCTAGTTTATTCAGCCTCTCCTCATAGCTCAATCCCCTCAACTCCGGCATCGGCCTAGTAAACCTCCTCTGCACTCCCTCCAGGGCCAAAATATCCTTGCGCAGGTGCGGCGTCCAAAACTGCACACAGTACTCCAGTTGCGGCCTCACCAATGCCCTATACAGCTGCAGCAAGACCTCCCTACTTTTATATTCAATGCCCCTCGCGATGAAGGCCAGCATCCCATTCGCCTTCCTGACCACCTGCTGCACCTGCAAGCTGGGTTTTTGCGACTCATGCACAAGGACCCCGAGGTCCCTCTGCACCGTCGCCTGCTGCAGTTTTTCGCCACGTAAGTAATAGTCCTTCCTACCATTCTTCCTACCAAAGTGGACCACCTCACACTTGCCAACATTAAATTCCATTTGCCATTTCCTGGCCCATTCGCCCAGACTATCTAGATCCTTCTGCAGACTCTCCACACCCTCCGCACAATTTGCCTTTCCCCCAATCTTGGTGTCATCAGCAAATTTCGACACCCTGCACTCGGTTCCCTCCTCCAGATCATCTATATAAATGGTAAAAAGCTGAGGCCCCAGCACCGACCCCTGGGGCACTCCACTAGTCACCATCCGCCAATCCGAATAGCACCCATTGACCCCCACTCTCTGCCTCTAATTGTTTCTCTGTTGATGTTCTGAAAATATCCTGCAGTGTAAATGTGGTTGACTGCAGAGCACTGGGACTTCAGAACACAGCAGTGCTGCTTCACATAGAAGGAAGTTTCCCAAAATCAGGGGACAGAAAGCCAAAGATTCTTGAGTGAAACTGCTTGAGCCCTTACTTTAAGTGCCCTTTGGAATCTATGGAACAGTTTTGCAGTTATACTCTGTTCCCTTTGCACTATTTTCTTCCTTATCAACATGCTCTTTAGTGTCATGAATAAATCAGTTCACCGATCGCATCATACAAACATACAAAATAAGATGAGAAGTAGTATCTACCTCCACCTTAAAAATATTCAATGACTCCCCCTGCACTGCCACACACCACCGCGCCCCCCTCCCCTCCCACCCCGCCATCCTCCACCACTATCTGCTAGGGAATGAGTTCTAAAGTTGCACAACCCTCTGAGAGAAAACAAATCTCTTCATCTTTGCCCTAAAAGGGTGACCCTTGATTTTAAAACAGTTTGCCCTCGTTCTGGACTCACCTACAAGAGGAAACATCCATTTCACATCCACTTTGTCAAGACCATTCAGGGTCTTATATACTTCTTTAACATATCACTTGTTTAAACTAGTGACAACAGCGCTAAAACAATGATCTGCACTGGCAGAGGTTAAGAAAACAACCAACGAAACCTTGGACTGAATTTTGTTTGTTGCTAATCTTGAAGAAGAAGGCACACAAAGAATATTGGTCTCTGTGGTGTGACTTGTCCTTTCGCCACATTCATTCTAGTATCAGCTCAAGGGGGTATCCTGCATCCAGCAACAGTAGTGTCAGCAACTAGGCTAAACAGCCAGTCACATTGAAGAATTCTCACAGACAACAAACCAGACAGTAAAGAGAGAAGCAAAATACTGTGGCTACTGGAAATAAGGGTTATGGGGAGAGGGCGGGAAAGTGGAACTGAGCCACGACAGATCAGCCATGATCTTATTGAATGGCGGGGCAGGCTCGAAGGGCTAGATGGCCTACTCCTGCTCCTATTTCTTATGTTCTTATGAAATCAAAACTTGTTCCAGTTCTTACAAAAGGTCATTTTACTGAAATGGTGGTGGAAGGCTGCAGGAGGCGGATATTCTCAATGATGGGGATGCCAGTGGAACAACTGCCTTTCAACCAGGTTGACACCTTAGTATTTCTGGTTCTTCCTTTGTTGTTGGTTCCCACGTGGACCTAAACAACTAGATCTTCTCCATCCCACTTCATGTTTCTTTCTTTAACCTTGAGACCAGGCAGCACAGCCTTTGGAGCTCTGGTTATGGCCTCAGAGGAACTTCAAGCAGGAGGGGAAAAATCCTATCTATCCCTTGATTATATAGTCTCCAAACACTACAACAAGTCAGTTCAAACACATCTTCCACCATGGTGTTATGGTTGAGGGAAGGGAAGGGGTGGGGGATCAGTATTCAGACATTGATCATGTTTTGTGAAGAAAAACTACAGACCTGTTTAGAAGATGGTATTTACTGCAAAACAACATCAGTGAAATGTAAGGACAGCCATGAATGCTTGGCATTTATAACTGAAATTGCAAACACATTCACATGGAATTGTGTTTACTTCATAAGAGTGGCATAAAATGGGGACAGTGATGAGAAAAGCAGATAGAAAAGCAAGAATCCTCAAGAGAGCTTTACTGTACTTATCATAGTCAATAGCTTCAGCTTTCTACAAATCTTATGATTGGCCATTAATGGAATGGAAAAAACTCAGCAAGTCTGGCAGCATCTGTGGAGAAAGGAATGGATTTAATGTTTCTTGTCCAATAATGTTTCTTGTCCTTTAGAAATAGATTACTGAAGCCCTGCATGGGAGTGTGCACTAAAAAATTAGTTTCTTGGTTCTGGATTTCTGAAGTCTAAAGCCAACCATAAAACAGTATTTGGGTCAAGAGGACACTATCCATGCTTCTACTTGATGGGAGCCATGATGCAGAGATGTTGAACTGGGGTAAGCACAGTAAGAAGTCTCACAACACCAGGTTAAAGTCCAACAATGATAATTATGTGGGATTTCAATCTACATATTGATTGGTCGACCCATGTTGGACGCAGTGGGCTCGAGGAGGAGTTCTTGGAATGCTGCCGGGATAGTTTCCTTGAACAGTGTGTGTTGGAGCCAACGAGGGAGCGAGCTATCTTGGATCTGGTGTTATGTAATGAGGCGGGTAGAATTAGGGACCTTGCGGTGAAGGATCCTCTTGGGGAGAGTGATCATTGTATGGTGGAGTTTCTGGTGCAGATGGAGGAGGAGAAAGTGGGTTCCCGGATGCGCGTCCTTTGTTTGAACAGAGGGGAGTACGGTAGGATGAGAGAAGAATTGGCGAATGTGGACTGGGGGAGCGCGTTGGAAGGTAGGTCTGCTGAGGAGCAGTGGAGGATCCTTAAGGAGATCTTTCTTGGTGCTCAGCAGAAATTTATTCCGATGGTCAAAAAGGACAGTAGGAGGAGAGGTAATAAGCCGTGGATAACGAAGGAGGTGAAGGAAAGTATTAAATTAAAAGCGAAGGCGATTAGAGTAGCTAAGAGTAGTGGGCGAGAAGAGGACCGGGAGAGGTTTAAATGTCAACAAAGATTGACAAAGAAGTTGCTAAAGAAGGCTAGGAGAAACTATGAAGCTGGGCTAGCACTTAATATAAAAAAGGATAGCAAGAGTTTTTATAAATATATAAAAAGGAAGAGGCTGGCTAGGGTGAACGTTGGTCCCTTAGAGGATGAGAAGGGGGACTTAGTGGTAGGGGATGGGGATATGGCTAAAGTCTTGAATAACTTTTTTGTTTCTGTCTTCACGGAGGAGGACGTGAATAATTTGCCGGGTGTTAGAGATGGAAAGGTGGTAGGACTGGAGGGTCTTAATGACATTTCTGTTACTAGAGAGGCAGTGCTTGACAGACTGGAGGGGCTGATTGTGGACAAGTCGCCAGGACCGGATGGAATGCATCCGAGGGTTCTGAAAGAAATGGCGGAGGTGATAGTGGATGCCTTGGTGGTTATTTTCCAAACGTCGCTGGATTCCGGGGAAGTGCCGGAAGATTGGAAAACGGCTAATGTTACGCCGTTGTTTAAGAAGGGTGCCGGGCAAAAGGCAGGGAATTATAGGCCGGTTAGTTTAACATCTGTTGTAGGTAAAATGTTAGAATCCGTCATCAAGGAGGAAATAGCGAGGCATCTTGAGGGGAATTGCATGCTAGAGCAGACGCAGCACGGTTTCGTTAAAGGGAAGTCGTGTCTGACAAATTTACTGGAGTTCTATGAGGATGTGTTGAGGGCGGTGGGTAGAGGAGAGCCGGTGGATGTGGTCTTTCTTGATTTTCAGAAAGCGTTTGACAAGGTACCTCACAAGAGGTTATTGCAGAAGGTCAGGGGACATGGAGTTGGGGGTAGGGTGTTAGCATGGATAGATGATTCGTTGTCAAATAGGAGGCAGAGAGTGGGGGTCAATGGGTGCTATTCCGATTGGCAGATGGTGACTAGTGGAGTGCCCCAGGGGTCGGTGCTGGGGTCTCAGCTATTTACCATTTATATAGATGATCTGGAGGAGGGAACCGAGTGTAGGGTGTCGAAATTTGCTGATGACACCAAGATTGGTGGAACGGCAAATTGTGCGGAGGGTGTGGAGAGTCTGCAGAAGGATCTAGATAGGCTGGGCAAATGGGCCAGGAACTGGCAAATGGAATTTAATGTTGGCAAGTGCGAGGTGGTCCACTTTGGTAGGAATAATGGTAGGAAGGATTATTACTTACGTGGCAAAAACTGCAGCAGGCGACGGTGCAGAGGGACCTCGGGGTCCTTGTGCATGAGTCGCAAAAACCCAGCTTGCAGGTGCAGCAGGTGGTCAGGAAGGCTAATGGGATGCTGGCCTTCATCGCGAGGGGGATTGAATATAAAAGTAGGGAGGTCTTGCTGCGGCTGTATAGGGCATTGATGAGGCTGGAGTACTGTGTGCAGTTTTGGGCGCCGCACTTACGCAAGGATATTTTGGCCTTGGAGGGAGTGCAGAGGAGGTTTACTAGGCTGATGCCGGAGTTGAGGGGGTTGAGCTATGAGGAGAGGCTGAATAAACTAGGCTTTTACTTGTTAGAGTTTAGAAGAATGAGGGGAGATCTCATTGAGACGTATAAGATGATGAATGGGATGGATAGGATAGAGGTGGAGAGACTCTTCCCGCTCAGAAAGGATAGTAGGACTAGGGGGCGCAGCCTCAAGATAAAGGGGGGGCGGTTTAGAATGGAGTTGAGGAGGAACTTCTTCACTCAAAGGGTGGTGAATCTCTGGAATTCTCTGCCCGTTGAAATGGTGGAGGCCGCCTCGCTAAATATTTTTAAGACGCTGGTTGATGGGTTCTTGATAAGAGAGGGGATTAAGGGTTATGGGGAGAGGGCGGGAATGTGGAACTGAGACACGACAGATCAGCCATGATCTTATTGAATGGCAGGGAAGGCTCGAAGGGCTAGATGGCCTACTCCTGCTCCTATTTCTTATGTTCTTATGTTCTTAGGTTTATTTGGTAGCACAAGCTACAAGCTTTCAGAGCGCTGCTCCTTTGTCAGGTGAGTGGGACTTCTGTTCACGAACAGGGCATATAAAGACACAAACTCAGTTTGATCAACCTAAATAATTGCACAACCTCAAATAGATCATTGTCCACAGCAAATTACCCAACCTTCAGGAGAACAGTGACCACGACACCACATAACCCTGCCACAGCAACCTCTGCAAGATGTGCTGTATCATCGACATGGATGCCATCATCTTACCTGAGAATACTATCCACCAGGCATATGGTACATACACTTGCAACTCAGCCAGTGTTGTCTACCTGATACGCTGCAGGAAAGGATGTCCTGAGGCATGGTACGCTGGGGAGACCATGCAGACGGTATGGCAATGGATGAATGAACACTGCTCGACAAACACCAGGCAAGAGTGTTCTCTTCCTGTTGGGGAACACTTCAGCAGTCGTGGGCATTCAGCCTCTGATCCCCGGATAAGCATTCTCCAAGGCGGCCTTCGTTACACACAATGCAGAATCACTGAACAGAAACTGATAGCCAAGTTCCACACACATGAGGATGGTCTCAACCGGGATCTTGGGTTCATGTCACACTATCTGTAACCCCCACGAATTGCCTGGGCTTGCAGAATCTTACTAACTATCCTGGCTGGAGACAGTACACATCTTTTTAACCTGTGCTTAACCCTGTCTCCACTCACATTGTTCATACCTTTAAGACTTGATTACCTGTAAAGACTCGCATTCCAACCATTATTTTGTAAATTGAGCTTGTGTCTTTATATGCCCTGTTTGTGAACTCCCACTCACCCAATGAAGGGGCAGTGAACTCCCACTCACCTGATGAAAGCTTGGGGCTTGTGCTACCAAATAAACCCATTAGACTTTAACCTGATGTTGTGAGACTTCCTACTGAACATAAAGTTCTACATGTATGCTGTAGTCCAGAGCTATGAACCTTGATGGTAGAGGCTCCAATTTTCCTTTTCATCAGATGACCGCGAATATCTCTTGCTCAAACCACATACCACTGGTATGTTGGTTGGGAGGATTTAAAAGTTGAAAATCAAGTTGTTTGCCCCATGTTATAAACACATCTTCCTTGGCCACCAAGTGCTTGGGTAGTACTTGAACATTGAGCTTCTGGCTCAAAGGCCAAAAAGCCACCCAATATGCCACAAGAGCTCCCAATATAACCTCCACAGAATCAAAAATGTAGTTTAATTGCCTGTTTCTGACAAAGTAAGAGAAGGAGCATGAAGGATTTCTGCCAATACTGCACTGTACTGGGATATTCTCCAACTTCCCTCTCCTTCTGTGGAAGCACACTTCTACATTTCCCTCAGACAGTTTGGCTCAGATGAGGAGCCAAACATATGCAAAATAGAAGGGGCAAGATGACTACCTCCAGCTTAGGGGTGAAAGTGAATTAGAAGAACAACATACTGGATCATTGAGCTTTGCATTAAGTGTTAAATCCTAAATTTAAACAAAACTTTATTAAGGAATTATGTGGACCTGAGCATAGACTTCTTAAACAAGTCGGCCCATAGCCCCTTTCTGAAGGATGGAAAAATGTAATCTGTAATGAAATGGAAAGGAGAAATACATACTGAGTTTACATTGCATGTTACCGCTTAGATATCAGGAATAGGTATCCCTCAGGTTTTACTGAGACAGCAGCTATTGCTTTGTTTTGGTTCAGGAAGGCAGATTACAGTGGCTTTTAACTTAATAGCATCAATGGCATTTACATCTGGATCATCAGTTAAATTCTTCTGCACACTGTGAAGGTTTTTTAACTATCGTGACAGTTAACCTGGTATGTCTAGACCATGAATGACAGTTGTTTAAATGTGTTATTCAAATCCCATGAGTCCATTGTTTGAATGTTACCTGACATGATATCTGAAATGCAACGCAGTTTTTGTATTGCCATGGAACTGTGAAAATAAAAATCAGCTTTCCACACTTGCATCACTGTGAAATATTGGCCTCACTGCACCATTTGTTTTCCTTCTCCGCATTACAAAAAGCACTAAAAAGCTATTATTTATCCAGGCTGTTCTACTACTCTCCTTCTCAGTGACGTCGTATCCCCTACCGTCCCTAACTTTTTCAGAGCTCACTGCTATTTGCTCTCCACGAGGCCAAAACAGCTTTCCCGCCATTCCATAATCAGCCGCCCAGTCAAATAAAATCAGTATCAAAAACTATCCATAAATTATACATCTGAGATTTTCACAAAACTCAGTGGGCATAATTTTGACTCTGCGTGAGAGTTTAAAATCTAGCTTTAAGGTAAGAGAGAAAACATTTAGAAGGGATCTGAGGGGCAACTTCTTCACGCAGAGGGTGGTGCGTATATGGAATGAACTGCCAGAGAAAGTAGTTGAGGCAGGTAGATTGGCAGTATTAAAAAGCATTTGGATAAGTACATGGATGGGAAAGGCTAGAGGGATATGGGCCAAATGTGGGCAATTGGGACTAGCTAAGAGGGCAACATGATTGGCATGAACCGGTTGGACTGAGGCACCTATTTGCATGCTGTATTGCTCTATGACTCTATTGCGGGAATTTTGCTGGCCCGCCCACGACGGGAATTGAAGCGGGCAAGTGGCGAACAATGGGAAGGTCAGTTGACCTCTGGTGGGATTTTACAGTTTGGGGACGAGTGAGTTCCCAAAATCCCACCCTATGACTATTAGTATCAAATCAGAAGCCCTATTTATATCACTCCTGAGTTATATTTCCATTTAAGTCAATTTTTTTTAAATCAGCACAAAGTAAAACTGGTTGCCCAGTCAATCAGTTGCAGTTTGAAGGACAATGACATTATCATGGCAGACAAAGTCAGTAACATCCTCAACAAGTTCACTAGGATCTGGGTGTTCATGGATCACAGGAAGTTAGTAAGTGGGTACAGAAAGTGATTCAGAAGGCAAATGGAATGTTGGTGTCATTGCACAGAGAATGGAAAATAAAGTGGGGAAATTTTACTGAAAAGTACAGCGTCTTGATGAGACCACATCTAAAGTACTCTGCAATTCATGTCTTCTTATTTGAAAAAGATAAAATTGCATTGGAAGTCAATCAAATAAGGCTCACTCAGCTCATTCCTGGGATGAAGGCCTTATTTTATGAATAAAAGTTGAACAGGTTAGGCCTATGCTCATTGGAGTTTGGAAGAATGAGATGCAATCAGATTGAAATATAAAATATCCTGATGGGATCTTGATAGAGTAGATACCAGGAAGATGTTTCCTCTTGTAGGGGAGAGTAAAACTAGGGGACACTGTTTCACAGTTTAAGTTTAAGAGGTCTCTTTTTAAGACAGAGACGAAGATATCTTTTTTCAGAGGATCATTATTACGTGGAAGTCTTTTCTCCTGAAAGTAGCAGAGGCTGGTCATTGAATTTACTAAAAACTTAATTAGATAGATTATTAATTGACAAGGGAGTCAAGTGTTATGGGGTGCAGATAGGAAAGTGGAGTTTGACACCACACCCAGATTAGCCATGATCTTACTGAATGGCAGAGCAGACCTGATGAAGCGTTTGCATTCTTAACCAATTTTGTTTCAACCTGGCAACTTGCTCAGATTTAACTTTGAACTGTTTACACTGGAGCTAGTAGTACATGTTGCTTGCTGGAGTATATGTTTTTCCTATTGCAAAGACAGAAACACATGATGAATTGCATCATTTGTTCCAGCTATGCCTGTAACACTATATTGTGCAGTCTCTTGTTACCATCTCTATGAATGGTATGTCTTGTCAGTATAGCCCCCAAGAAACAATACTTTTCACTGTATGCTAATACATGTGACAATAATAAATCAAATCAAATCAAAATCAAAATAAGCTCTTCACTTTGTTCTTAATCAGTCATGAACTCTTCCTTGCTGTTAGGATAAATTCTTGCAAATATTGAAATTTTTATCCCACTGTTGCTCATTAACTGGCATAAGAATGGGAAACATTGAACAGGTGAAACTGTTAATAGCTCTTTAACTTTTCAGAGCACCTTTTGAATCTGTACCAAGTATAGAGTGAAGTATTTTACTATTTACTGTCTGGAAATGCAGCAGCTGATTAATTTTAGAAATTGTGCCAGTTTGCAGAGGTTAGTGAGTGGAGGAGTTTAAAATAATACTCTCTGTGCAAGATCTTCCCAAAATAAAGATTTGGAAGATTTCTTAATTACAGCGTTCTCACTTCTTGCAATCTTGTTTCATTTATATTTTTATTTGAACAGAAAAGGGTTAATCCTATAGTAACTCAGCTGTTTCCAGTCAACTGATGATCACAGCATCATTAGTACAGGAAATGAGCAAACATTATAGTGAACATCCTCTTTTTGAACAACATTAAAATGGTACACTTTAAAAGATTTCAGCCCCTTTTATGCTCCATAATCAAAAAAAAATCAAGACATATATTTAGTTGAAGTCTTCTTTCTGGGTTTCAGGAAAATGAAAAGCAAATCAGCAGATTTGGTACCGATTAATACCAAACTTCCTTTGAATAACGAGGCTGTAATTATTTGCAGGATTATGTTTTTTTATCGTTTATCAACACTTAATTAGTTTGCAGTGTTTTTTTCTCTACCTTAATCTCTCTCTAATCAGCTCCTTGGAGGGGATGAAGTCTTGCAGCCTTGCAGATGTGAGCACACACCAAGCACATGGAAGTAGCAGGATTTAGGGGGCCCTCGAGTATGTCACATGACTTGGGAATTTCCCAGGGCGAAGAGCTACTGGCAGCAAGCACTTCATTGCGAGTTTGTTCCAAAAAGGCTATTGTTCGCCTGGTTTATCAGGCATCACGTCTGTTTGTAAACAACCGAAAAAATGTGCCAAATTCAAATTCTACTAGTCCCTGAACGAGAGAAAGAGTGAGGACGAACAGCATGACAGATGGTCTTTTGAAGATATACCAAACCCATTCCACATCAGGCTTTCTTTTGAGAAATCTTTTTTGGATGAATTTAACTTTTGCGAAATTGCTTTCTGTCTGATAGTTATTCCATAAACAGCCTATTTTGTTACTTCTGGCATTTGTTTAACTGGTTGCCCTGTTGATTGTTTTAGGAACAGCATCCTTTCTGATACCAACAATAAGTTCAAAAGTAACATTTATGTAAACTTAGTAATCCTTTCAGAACCCTTAATCTCCTTCAGTAAGCGGCACGGTGGCACAAGGGTTAGCACTGCTGCCTCACAGTGCCAGGGTCCTGGATTCAAATCTGGCTTGGGTCACTGTCTGTGTGGAGTTGCATATTCTCCCCGTGTCTGCGTTCGTTTCCTCCTGTTTCTTCCCACAGTCCAAAGATGTGTGGGTTAGGTTAATTGGCCATGGTAAATTGCCCCTTAATGTCAGGGGGACTAGCAGGGTAAATACATGGAATTGCAGGGATAGAGCCTGGGTGACATTGTGGTCGGTGCAGATTCGATGGGCCAAATGGCCTCCTTCTGCACTGCAGTGATTCTATGTTTTGTAGGGATTCTAAAAAGAGGCTACAAAAATTCCAAATGAACGTAGGAAACATTTCTAGACAAGCCAATGAATATGACTGATTTTTGTTATATCATCAATACCAAGTTGGCTTAAATTACTGAATATTCCATGAGTTCTACGGCATCATTGGTTTTATATATTAGTCGTCATTAGAATTGGAGTTTTTGTCCTGGGTAAATTGTGAAATTGCCCCCTAATTGCACACATAATTGTACTGGTAGGTTTTTGCTAACTTAATTTGCAGAACTACAAACATAAAATCTTCCATGCATTGGCAAAATCAGCTTCATTGAGCATTATTTTTTCCTTTTTTTCCCTATTACATCATTGATATAGTTAAGGGTGGTAACCTGGCAGTTTTATAACTACAACTGAAAATGATTTTATCACCAAAGGTAAGACGGTTTTCAAGAAGGGTTTTTATTCCTCCTGTAATGTGATTTTAACTCACTGGAGTTCTGGCGAAGTGTCATCCACACTCAAAACACTGGGCAGGATTTTAGGGCCTCGCTTGTCCCGAATCTGTAAAATCCCACCCGAGGTTAATGGGCCTTTCCATCTTCCACCCCTTGCCCACTCTGATACCCGAGGTGGGTTGGGGGGTGGGGGAGGTAAAATTCCAGCCATTATCTCTATTCTCTCTCCACAGATGCTGCCAGACTTGCTGAGACTTTTCAATGTTTTCTGTTTAACATGCTGAAATTGAATTAAAAATCTCTGCTGATACGTTAAAAAGCTTTATTGGGTACAGTAAGTCGCTTTCTGAGTAAATTAAATATTTCTTGATATGGAAAATCTTTTAAACTATACTGATTAATGTTTGTGAACTGAAAAAAATGAGGACAATCTGAAGCATCTTCCCAACAGAATCTTGCAATGTCAACCTGAAGTGTAGTCACTTTTTTGGTGGGTGGGAGGGGGGTGCGATCCAGATGAAGAGAATCTTGAATCAGTGTAAATGGTCACAGAAAACCATTTGTTTTGGGTATAACTCAACTGCACTGAAAACATTGTTATATTTTGCACTGGTTCAGCTCATGCTGCCCAGTAATTACTAACAGAAACAAATAAAAACTGTGATTTTCAACAGAAACGTGGGGCTAAATTTAAGGCCTCTCAGATGGCAGAGGGTGGGCGTAAAAATTGGGTGCCATGCCAGCCGCGCTATTTCTAGAAACCACCTGACTGCATGCCACCTCCCCAAAACCCTCCCCAACACCCCGCCCCCGTCTCCCAACAATTTTACCAACAACAGGGAAGCATCAAGGGCCCACCCATCTGTGGGCCAATTGAGGGTAATTATGGCCACTCAATTATCTTTATCCAAGGCAGACGGAAGGGCCACTTCATAAGACAAACCCCCGGAATCAATCTAGTGAACCTCCTGTGAATTGTCTCCAAAGCAACTACATCTCTCCTCAAGTAAGGGGACCAAAATTGTGCAGGGGTGGTCTCACCAATGCCTTGTACAGCTGGGGCAACAGTTCCCTACTTTTATACTTCATTGGTGCAGTTTAGCAATAAATGCCAAAATTCCATTTGCCTTCCTGATAACCTGCTGTATCTGCATCGGGGTGCCACATTTAAAAGCTGCCCCCGTGCACACCAGCCACACTTCATAATTGCCGCAAAGTGGTGGCTGCCAAGAAATCTGCCCCCTGGTGAGTTTCCTGGGTACTGCAGAGGCCTGATGTGATGTCCTCTACCCACGCACAGGAAGAAAACCAGCCAGCAATGTCACCAACCCAGCACAGGAAGCAGTGACAGCAGAGGTCTGTGGTAACACCCTGCAGAACAGGACTGCCATCCAGTGCAGGAAGAGGATGATTGATCTTCTCTGTTCTGTTGGGGTAAGACACTATTTTCATCATTCTCCACTCACGCACCCATCAAATGCTCACAGGGATCTCACTCCCTGCCAGTTCAAGGGTCACCACTACTCACTCTCCCACACATATCATCTTCATCTCCCCTACTGGTCATGTCCTTATCACCTCGCTGCTCCCACTCCCATCCACACATTCCAGACATCCTTATCATCTGCCCAGGCAAGTCTCCTGCTTACCCTCAGGTTTGCTGTTTTTTTCTGGCCAATTTATATGCCTCTTCCTTGGGTGTAATAGTATCCCTAATTTCCCTTGTGTGCCATGGTTTGGCCATCTTTCCCATTTTATTTTTGTACCAGAGAGGAAGGAACAATTGGTGCAGTTCACCTGTGCAGTCTTTGAATGCTTGCTATTGTCTAACCATCATCATCCTCTTGAGTAACATTCCTCAATCCATCATAGCCAACTCATGCTTCACACCATCAGAGTATCCTTTGTTTAGATTCAGGATCCTAGACTCAAAATCAACTATGTCATCCTCTATCCAGATAAAGAATTTTATCGTATTATGGTCACTCATCTCTAAGGGGCCTTGCACAACTAGATTGCCAATTATTCCTTTCTCATAACACAGCACCCAGTCAAAATGTCCTGTTCTCTAGTTGGTTCCTCAACATATTTGTGCAGAAAACCATCCCTTACCCACTCCAGGAATTTCTCCTCTATGGTATTGTGACTACTTATATTAGTCCAATCGATTTGCAGATTAAAGTCAGCCACTGTTACAGATGCTCCTTTGACACATGCGTCTCTACTTTCCTGTTTAATGCCATCCCCAAAATCACCACAACAGTTTGGGGTCTATATACAACATTAATGGAAGTTTTTTGCCCATTGGTGTTCCTCAGCTCCAGCCATACAGATCCGACATCATAGAATTACAGAATCCTTACTGTGCAGAGGGAGGCCATTCAGCCCATCAAGTCTGCACTGACTCTCCAAAAGAGCATCTTACTCTGGCCCACCCCACCCCACTCTCCCCACAAGCTACAAATTTTTGGGTGATATGGGACAATTTAGCATGGCCAATTCACCTGGCCCGTACATCTTTGGACTGTGTGAGGAAGCCAGAGCATTAGAAGGAAACATGTGTATGATTTGGTGGCAGTTACTGAGAGCACGGGGAGAATGTGCAAACTCTACACAGGCAGTCATCCAAGGCTGGAGTTGAACCCGGGTCTCTGGTGTTGTGGGGCAGAAGTGCTAATCATGGTAACACCATGCCACTTCGAAACCATCATCGGAACTATTGCATTAATTTCCCCTTTAACCAGCAATAAAACTCCATCACCTTTTCCTTATCATCTGTCCCTCCTTAATACTGAATATTGCTAGATGTTCAACTCCCATCCCTGGTCCCACTGTCTCCATGATCCCAACTATGTTGTACCCATTTACATCTATTTGCAGAACTGATTCATCCATTTTATTGTGAATGCTCCACACATTCAGGTACAAAAGCTTAAGGCTTGTCTTCTTAACATTACTCGTCCCATTGGCATTGTTTTTCACAATGATCCTGTTTGATTCTGGCCCTTGATTTGTCTGCCAATTGTTCTTCTTATCCCCTTTTCTGTCTTTTGTTCTTACCCTTGTTTCTGCCTCTGCAAAGTGAAAGGAATGGACAGAACATGAATCATAGATCATAGAATCTATCCAATGCAGAAGGAGGCCATTCAGCCCATTAGGTCTGCACTGATCATAATCCCACCCTATCTACATAACCCCATGTATTTACCCTGCTGGTCCCCCTGACACTAAAGGGCAATTTAGTGTGGCCAATCCACCTAACCCACACAACTTTTGGAGTGTGGGAGGACACCGGAGCACCTGGGGGAATGTACAAACTCCACACAGACAGTCACCTAAGGCCAGAATCGAACCCAGGTGCCTGGCGCTGTGAAGCAGCAGCGCTAACCATTGTGGCAGTGTGAACATTGTATTACCTAAGAACATAAGAAATAGGAGCAGGAGTAGGCCATCTAGCTCTTCGAGCCTGCCTCACCATTCAATAAGATCATGGCTGATCTGAAGTGGATCAGTTCCACTTTCCCGCTTTCTCCCCATAACCCTTAATTCCCCTGTCTATCAAAAACCTATCTACCTGTGACTTAAATATATTCAACAAGGTAGCCTCCACCACTTCAATGGGTAGAGAATTCCAGAGATTCACCACCCTTTGAGTGAAGAAGTTCCTCCTCAACTCTGATCTAAACTGCACCCCCCCCCCCTTATCTTGAGGCTGCTTCCTCTAGTCCTGCCATCCTTTCTAAGCAGGAAGAATCTCTCTACCTCTACCCTATCCATCCCCTTCATTATCTTATACATCTCTATAAGATCCCCCCTCAGCCTTCTAAACTCCAACGAGTACAGACCTAGTCTATTTAGTCTCTCTTCATAGTCCAACCCCCTCATCTCCGGTATCAGCCTAGTGAACCTTCTCTGCACTCCCTCCAAGGCCAGTATATCCTTCCGCAAATGCGGCGACCAAAACTGCACACAGTACTCCAGCTGCGGCCTCACCAGTGCCCTGTACAGCTGCAGCAAGACCTCCCTACTTTTATATTCTATCCCCCTCACTATAAAGACCAACGTTCCATTCGCCTTCTTGATCACCTGCTGCACCTGCAGACTGGGTTTTTGCGACTGGTGCACAAGGACCCCCAGGTCTCTCTGCACCGTAGCATGCTGCAGCTTTTCGCCCTTTAAATAGTAATCCCTCCTACTATTATTTCTGCCAAAGTGGATAACCTCACACTTGCTAAGGAGTATAACATTATACACCAAGGAATTATATGGGAATTGGGGAATTTGACAATGGAGCAAACTTAAAGGCTTTGTATCCGCATGAAATATTTGGAATCAAATCAATGAGTTAATGGCATAAATAGAGACACATGGGTATGATTTGGTGGCAGTTACTATGACATGGTTGCAGGGAAACCAAGTTTGGGAACAAAATCTCCAAGAATACTCAGCATTTTGGAAGGATAGACAGGAAGAAAAAGGAGGTGGTGTGACTTGGTTAGTGAAGGAAGATATCAGCGCTGTAATGAGAAATGATGTTGGTACTGGAGATCAAGAGGGACAGTGGCACAGTGGTTAGCATTGCTGCCTCACATGGCCAGGCATCTGGGTTTGGTTCTGGACTTGGGTGACTGGTATGACTTCCCCATTTAAATTAAACCTTTTGGAAGGTACTTAAAATCAAATGATATCAATTATTCGAGGGTCCTTCTTCTCTGATCATCATTGCTACAGGATATAGCGCTTACAAACTATAGATCATAATATAAAGGCCTTACAAACTGTGAATGATAAAAGTGGTAAACACTCCCCCTCATTCAATCAGCTGCTTCCACTTCCTCTGTATCACTTTAGAATCCTGACATCATTTCAGGAGCTCCAACCTTCAAGTTGCTGCTCAAATTCCTCACTGCACTCTGATGGCTTTTCTTGTGATGTCACTCTTTGGATTTTTTAATTTTTGCTCCATTCTTAAAGTTACAAAACCAATGCACAGAGTGGACATGGCAAGTTGCACAGTGTGGACACAGCAAATTGGAAAGAATAGATATGGCAAGGTGCACAGAGTGGACACGGCAAGGTGCACAGAGTGGACACGGCGAGGTGCACAGAGTGGACACGGCGAGGTGCACAGAGTGGACACAGTAAGATGCACAGAGTGGACACGGCGAGGTGCACAGAGTGGACATGGCAAGGTGCACAGAGTGGACACGGCAAGGTGCACAGAGTGGATATGGCAAGGTGCACAGAGTGGATATGGCGAGGTGCACAGAGTGGACATGGCGAGGTGCACAGAGTGGACACGGCAAGGTGCACAGAGTGGACATGGCGAGGTGCACAGAGTGGACACGGCAAGGTGCACAGAGTGGACATGGCAAGGTGCACAGAGTGGACACGACAAGGTGCACAGAGTGGACACAGTAAGGTGCACAGAGTGGATATGGCAAGGTGCACAGAGTGGATATGGCAAGGTGCACAGAGTGGATATGGCAAGGTGCACAGAGTGGACACGGCAAGGTGCACAGAGTGGACACAGTAAGGTGCACAGAGTGGATATGGCAAGGTGCACAGAGTGGATATGGCAAGGTGCACAGAGTGGATATGGCAAGGTGCACAGAGTGGACACGGCAAGGTGCACAGAGTGGATATGGCAAGGTGCACAGAGTGGATATGGCAAGGTGCACAGAGTGGACATGGCAAGGTGCACAGAGTGGACATGGCAAGGTGCACAGAGTGGACATGGCAAGGTGCACAGAGTGGATATGGCAAGGTGCACAGAGTGGACATGGCAAGGTGCACAGAGTGGACATGGCAAGGTGCACAGAGTGGATATGGCAAGGTGCACAGAGTGGATATGGCAAGGTGCACAGAGTGGACATGGCAAGGTGCACAGAGTGGACATGGCAAGGTGCACAGAGTGGACATGGCAAGGTGCACAGAGTGGATATGGCAAGGTGCACAGAGTGGATATGGCAAGGTGCACAGAGTGGACATGGCAAGGTGCACAGAGTGGACATGGCAAGGTGCACAGAGTGGACATGGCAAGGTGCACAGAGTGGATATGGCAAGGTGCACAGAGTGGACATGGCAAGGTGCACAGAGTGGACATGGCAAGGTGCACAGAGTGGATATGGCAAGGTGCACAGAGTGGACACGGCAAGGTGCACAGAGTGGATATGGCAAGGTGCACAGAGTGGACATGGCAAGGTGCACAGAGTGGATATGGCAAGGTGCACAGAGTGGATATGGCAAGGTGCACAGAGTGGACACGGCAAGGTGCACAGAGTGGATATGGCAAGGTGCACAGAGTGGACATGGCAAGGTGCACAGAGTGGATATGGCAAGGTGCACAGAGTGGATATGGCAAGGTGCACAGAGTGGACACGGCAAGGTGCACAGAGTGGATATGGCAAGGTGCACAGAGTGGATATGGCAAGGTGCACAGAGTGGATATGGCAAGGTGCACAGAGTGGATATGGCAAGGTGCACAGAGTGGATATGGCAAGGTGCACAGAGTGGACACGGCAAGGTGCACAGAGTGGATATGGCAAGGTGCACAGAGTGGATATGGCAAGGTGCACAGAGTTAACACAGCAAGTTGTGCAAAGTGGACATGGCAAGGTGCACAGAATGAACATGGCAAGCCCAAATCCATCTCCTTGCTTGTTCAAAAATCAAATCAAATCCAATTCATGATCCCCACAAGTGAGAAAAACAAGATTCATGCTGACAAGATGAGGCATTGCATCCTAGCCTGAGCTTGATCCAACACTTGATCTTGATGTCGCTCTTCATATTTTTTTCAACAAGAACTGACTACAAAGCACACTCTACTCAGCAAAGCCGACTGCAAGAACACTTTTAACAGGCTACTTCGTAGCAATGCTGACTGCAAAGTCATTCTTCCCAGTCATAGATTTCTGTTATCGATAACAACTCGTTTATTAATTAAATCAACAACTTAGTTAAATAAAACAGGTACATGAACAAAAATCAACATACAATAATCAACAAATAAAATATTGCCCTTTCACTGGACTAAACTGACAACATTTGACTTTTTCATAATGAAACAAAACCATACAGCGTCTGAATTTGAGCGTGCTCTTTCCAGATTAAGGCAGCTTGCAGACTACTTCGGTGAAGACTATCTTCTGAAGTTAGCTCCCCTACTGAAAGCAATGAATACTTTGAAGTTTTAAGCAGAATATAGAATCACCAAGGATAAGATCCTCTCCATGTTTTGCCTGTGCTCCAGACCTTACTGAAGTACCTGAACCAAGGCAAGATCAATTATTTAATATACATCCCAATGCCAGTGTGTACACATCTTGGGCATTGGATAGGAGGGGAAACCAAACATTTTTGCTTTGACATACCACATGGACACCAGCAGCCTGAAGCCTTTCCCTTTGACCAATCAAGTTTCAGGAGTATCCAGACCAGGCCCCAGGCTTGAACCTAAGTAGATGTCACTTCTATTCCAAAGTTAACCTGTATGCCAGGTTCTGTGTGGAATGGAGACCGGAGTCAAGGTAATTCTATCAAGGGAGAGCCTTCCTTTGGCCGCACCTCCTCTAACTTGATGGCAGAAGCCATATTGCACTTTCTACAAAGCCTCAGAAGCAGAGGGTCAGCTTTCTGACCATATCATTGGGCAGATGTTTTTGTTTTCACTTCAACTCAACAAGTTAAGAACTAAAAAGTAAAGTTGAGCCATTCTCCTGACAGGTATTCCACCTTTGTTCAATTCGTAATTCAATAAAAAAATCTCCCCACAAATGTGCCTTGTTAAAGATCAGTCACAAAGAAGTTCTAGCAGAATTGCAGAGGAGTGGATACAATCAAGACTTGAGTTCAGTTAACAAAGAGGCAAATTTTCTAAGCATCATTGCAGAACCGATGGAAATGGAAGATAAAGAGTTCCTAGCCCTAGTGCTAGGTCCATCCTTTGATGATGCCACTGGGGAATTATTGCTTTCTAAGGCTGTGCCTGCAGATACTTGTGTAATACTACTTGATAACATTGAGATGCAGCAAACATTACTGTCACTTGAATGCTCCTATGCTTCTCAATGCATATCATTGTTAGAAGCCATCTATTCACAAAGCCCACAAATTCTCTGAAGGCACAACAGGGAATCTTTGAATGACAGCACTAATCATTCTCATGATATGGGTTTATAAATGAATATATTTGGTTTCTGAACCCAAAGCAGCTATAGAAGTATTGACACAACATAATCTGCTGATTTGTCTGTGGTCTATGTTACTGTGGTTGGATGTATTTCTGCCTGCTCAATCTCACATTGAAATTGATTTGATCCATCCTTTGCTCTACTATGGCTACTGAGCCAAGCCCCTTCCCAACACAGTCCATGGATTGCAGCATCTGCATACCTGATTTCCTCACCCCTTCCCCTTCCCCCTCATAGAACAAGAAGCCAGCTCCTTAGTAAAACAGACCAGAATATGAACATCCCGACTGTGGCATTAGGCACGCCACAACTTTGCATCCATTTTAAGTCAACATTGAAAATCTTTCTCATTATCCAGATCGTCATGTCCAGTGTAAGTTTGTGAACGACATTAATGTTTCTCATATCCACACATCCGAGTTGCCTCACATCCTTTAAAAAGAACCTGAATGAACAAACGCCTTGGTGCATCATAAAATTCAAGGATATGGGCCAAGTGCTGGTAAACGGGAGGTCAGGTGTTTCTTATGTGTTAGTACAGGCTTGATGGACCAAAGGGCCTCTTCTGCACTATATGACTCTATGATGCTATGCTTTCTCTCTTTAGTTCATTCTTAACACCACAACAAACACTTGATTATGAATCTGATCCAAGACTGTTTTAACTAATGCCCAAATTTTAGAATTTCTAAACAGAGTTTTAGCTTATTTATTAATGTCATAAGTAGGCTTAAATTAACACTGCAGCAAAGTTACTGTGAAAATCCCCTAGTCGCCACACTCTGATGCCTGTTCAGTACAGTGATGGAGAATTCAGTGTGACATCTAACCTGCACATCTTTCAGACTGTGGAAGGAAATCGGAGCACCCGGACACAGGGAGAACATGCAGACTGATGATGAATCTTAGAAAATGCTAAAAATCTCCAATTGCATTCTAATCAGTATTGATATCATAGAATAGTGTGGCACAGGGGGAGGCCATTCAGTCCATCATGTCTGAACCAGCTCTTTTGAAAAGCAATCCAATTATTTCTACTTCTGTGCTTTTTCCCAGTATCTTTTCAATTTGTTTCTCCTTAGCCACCACATTCTCAGGCAGGGCATTCCAGTACCAGGCAAGGTCTTTAGCACAGGGCACCTCAACAGATTGAAAGCATAAATAGACGGTATCCTTTGTAAAGTACAGGCAGGTTTCTGGAGTGTCAGATCAAGTACATCTTAATGCTTAGGAACATCATAGAGCAGAGTGGAATATCAGGAAGCAACTGTTATCAACTTTATTGATTTCAAGAAGGTTCTCATTAGTACTCATCAGCAGTCATTCTGTTATGTAGCTAAGCAGTGTGGCATTCTGGAGTAGCTTATCAATATCTTCAGAGCCTTATACTATGACTCCAGCTGTAGCTTCAAGACCAGCATAGACACCACAGACTCCTTCAACATCTTTAAAGGGTTATGGCCAGGCTGCATAGTCTTCCCATTCCTTTTCATCTCTGTTATCAAGTTCCTCATTGGTGATGGGTGGCTGTAGACTTTGGTAGCCCATGGCAACACTACTTACTGATGGACCTGGATTTCACTGGTGGCATCGCCCCACTGGTCGAAGAGTCATCCAGGCTCCAAGACATAGCTGCCAGTCTTGGTAGTAGTATTACCAAAGTTTGTCTACACATTAGTTGTAAGAAGATCAAGACAGGACGACTGGGCAGCAACAAGGACCTCCCAGCACCATCATGTAACATCAAGGGCTTCTGATCATTTTCCCTCCCTAGGAAGCAACATCTCCAGGGAGGATGTTGGAGAGATCACAAGAATCAGCAAAGCAGCACCAGTTTTTCAGCAGCTACACATGGTCTGGTCACCCAACACCATCAAAACGGCCAAGAAGCTGTGACTCTATGGGCCTTACTTTACCATTTTGATTCTGGGCGGAGTTGAAACCAGCAGCGTTTCAGACCTGACTTTTAGACCTGTTCTAAGGTGCCCCAATACGCACTCTTCCTGCAAAAATATCAGTGATTCTAAATTGTGCCACAGAAGCCTGTGGGCAGGATTTAACGCGCTGCTTAAATCCTGCAGCTCTAATTGGTGCTTCCAACTGCACATGCGCAGAAAAAAAGTGATAGAATGCTGTTCCCCTGCCATATCGCTCCTGGGCCAGATAATGTCTCCTCCTGGCCCTCACAGACATTGCTACGCCCCCACAGCATTACTGACCCCCTTACCCCCCCTGCCATCCAAACCGATCATGGGCCCCTCCCCCCTTCCCTCCACCAATCTCAGGCAGAGTGGCAGCAGACCCTCCTTCCCCTCCACTAAACTCAGGCAGACTGGCAGGGGACCCCCCCCCCTCCCCCACTACCCCCACCGTTACTGGTCTCAAGCAGAGTGGTAGCGGATCCCCCCTTCCCCTCCACTGATCTCAGATAGAGTGGCGGCCGATCCCCTCCCCCCGCCACTGATCTCAAGCAGAGTGTTAGTGGACCCACTATTCCCACCCCCACCCCCTGCCCCACTGATCTGAAGCAGAGAGCCATTGGATGCTCGGCACCTACCTCTTCACTAACTGTAGTGTCTGGATCAGACTTTTGTGTAGAACATTCTGTTTTGCGCCAATTCTGGATGGGCGAACATCATGGTAAAGGGAGGAGTGCGGGTAAAACTGGGTGTGCAAGCCATTAAGTCAATTTAAATGCATGCAAATACATTTAAATGGCCGTCATGCCCATTTTGGGTGTTGTCTTGAATGTGCCCATTTTTGGCCCTTGGTAAAGGGGAGCTGGCGCAGAGATGGGCGCTGATCGCACTACTCACCTCATATCCGACTTTACCAAGTTTTCGCTCCTGAAAAAGGGCACAACGCAATGGTAAAACCAAGCCCTACATGTCTAGAGTGATATCAACTGCAATCTAAGGCACTGAGAACATGGGAGAGAACAACAAAGGCGTAATGTCCTTCACCAGCGTTACCTATGTAAAATGAAAACAAAGTGCTGGAAATCTGTTTACTTCTCCACAGATTCTGCCAGTCTTGTTGTGCTTTACCAGTATTTTCTATTATTGTCTATACAAGAAATGGAGAGACAGCATCACCAACAAAAAAAGTGTTCCAGAGGACCGATAAGAATTACCTGCAGGGCATCATGACAGAGAGATAATGGAGACTGGCAGGAAACATATTTTGCCCAATCTTCATCCCAGAATATCAGTGGAAGGGACAGCACCAGATGGAATAAGATAACAGGGCCAATCAACGGAGACTTGGCAAAATGCATTTATGAAGATCCTTCACAAGCGCGAAACCATTGGGACTGGAAGGAAAGAGATTACAATGAACTGGGGCAGATGGCTGAGTCTTGCTGCCATTGTCTGACACAGGACAAGAGGAAGTAAGGCTAAGGGTGGGATTCTCCAGCTGCTCTCACCCCAAAACCAGAAAATCCTGCCTGAGGTCGAAGAACAAAAAACAAGGAAAATTACAGCACAGGAACAAGCACTTCAGCCCTCCAAGGCACTGACCATGTTGCCTGACTTAACTAAAACCTCCTACCCGTCTGGGGATCATATTCCTCTATTCCAATCCTATTCATGTATTTGTCAAGACGCCCCTTAAAAGTCACTACCATTTTTGCTTCCACTACCTGACCCGGCAACGAGTTCCAGATACCTACCACTCTCTGCCTCGTAAATTTCCTTTAAACCTTGTCCCTCACACCTTAAACCTGTGCCCCCTAGTAATTGACTCTCCCACCCTGAGAAAAAGCTTCAGACAATCCATTATGTCCATGCCTCTCATAATCTTGTAGATTTCTATCAGGTCATCCCTCAACCTCCATCGCTCTAGTGAGAACAAAAAAGGTCAATAGACCTTTGCATGGTTCTCCCCCACCCCCCAACACCCCCTCCACTAAAATTCCCGTGGTGAGTGGGAAGGGAAGCTTACCCCCAAGTCTTAGTAATTTTTCCTCCCAAACTATATCATTTCATGTTTTATTGCATTGAATTTAAAATTGTCCACTCATTGAACTTGCCTGCCTATATCCTTTTGGAATCTAAAAATATCTCCCTCACTGTTTACTACACTTCCAGGATTCATGATATCTGCAAATATTGAAATTGTGACCCCAGAGACCATCAGTTATTGAAAGTCTACTTCAAGCTTACTGGACAATTGAAGTTTACTTTCAACGCATGCCTCATTGCTTAATATTGTAAAAGTAACTTCATACTGCTTATATATAGTTTATTTCTGTCTTCAATGATAGTGAATTACACATAAGACATGGTTCTCATAAATCTATTTCATATATAGTATATATATTGGCTGCTTTTATTTGTGAAGATACAGCTATGGATTCTATGGAATTTTAAATTCTATCTTAAACCCAAGTGATTCAAATTAAATTGAACGTTATTGCTAAATGCTGAGATTGGAAAAGAAAGTGAAACCATTCTTCATGAAAATAAATTATGTGTGCTTTGACAGATGGAAAGAGGGTCTGGTCCCTCAGATGACAGTTAGTTTCAGCCCAGTTCCCTACAGACATGAGTCAATAGCAGAAAACTGCCCGTCAATTGCCACTAATTAGTATTAATTGGGTAATTTTATTCATAAAGACTATTGGGATAGAAGAGGAGGGAAATGGAAGCCTCACACCAGAATAAAGTAGGGGTGCTGAACTTGGACTTAAAGCAAATAGTTGGAATAATTGAAAAAGATCTCTATATTCCATTTAACTATGCCGACCCACGGCAAACTATTAAAACCTCCCTCCCCTGCCAGACTACCCATAGCCTTTTAAAGCCCAAGGTCAACTTATTGCCAGCTCTTGCCAATCTTTGACCTCCACTCATCACCCTGCAGCAACCCATGTCACTAGACACTCTTTGCCCTTACACTCTCTATGCCAATTCACCCAATATTCAACATAGCAAGACCTCAGGAGCCATGCCCAAATTAAATAAAATGAAATTCTAAGTATCTATTACAGACTTCAATACATTAAAATAAACACATTCATTAAGAAAAGCCCATTAAATACGTTTAAATTCCTTGAAGCACATAATATCTTAAAAAACAAACATTTACTTCAAGTATTTAATCCATTATAGAACAGACATGCATATTTATAGCTCCATATCAAAGACAGCTCATCCGTTATAACCACGTGCAACTGTCAATCAAACTGTGAACTTGCAGGTGCCTCAACTATGATAATAATAAGCTGTGAAAGGATTCAACAGTATGATTACTATAAGTATATTCCTCGGGCTGATGGCAACAAACATCCTTTGAAATTTCAAGCACTGATTTTTTTCAACTGATTGTCACAGCAGGCTGTTTTTTTTTCAAAATTTAATGACGGATTTAAATGACTTGACAGATAAATAATACCACAGAACTTATCCACCTTGTATGCACATTAATGTCTAGTGTTAAAAATTCAAACAGGGCACCTGAACCTCTTCAAAGGGATACATTGATGTTTCCAAAAGAATACCCTGCTTTCCTCAAAAGTGTACCTGAGCTCTCTAAAGAACTCCAGTAGAATTTAATGTATTTCTTCAAATGTCTAAAGACTAAAAGCCATGCTTCGAAAACCTGGGTGATGAAAACTTCTTCCAAGTGAACTCAGCTGCACTTTTTAATGTTCTGCTACCCCTGTGAACTGTGGATGTGTGAAATATCTCCCACATGCTTTTCCCCATCCCATATTGGTGAAATGCTAGTTTTTAAGATTAGGGATGGGAATTCCAGAATCAGGGCTCCAATTTAATTTTGGCTATAGTGCTGAGCCTTTCCAAGTTGGTGAAAATTAGGTCCCAATGCATCACTTTCTTTGGCTCAAAGTTCTTTTTATCCCAATCTGAAGTGTTTTGGGGCATTTTCTGTGTTGTGTCCATATAAATGCAAGTTGTTGTTGTTGATGAGGTTATAGAGAAAAAACAATGACGTTGCACAACTGATTTTGGAGATGGCAAGAGTCTCTCTAGCTCCAGACTTGGAGGAGCTCAGTAATTGGGAGAGAAAATTAATTTGCATTTTGTTGCTACTGTTTCCGTACAGAAAGGCTGTCCCATGGGCCACAATGCTACACACAGCCCATGTGATATTCTTTACTTCCCGAGGATTGTGGCAAGTTTGCAAAGTGCCACTTTGCAAATACATTTCTCCCCTCGGTTTCTTGATTGTTGAATACATTCCTCAAAAATAATGAACCATCACAAATAACCAGGGGAAATTTCAAACAGATGAAGAGATGGGAATGTAAGCTGCGAGGAGGACACAAAAAGGCTGCAAAGAGGTACAAACAGGTTAAATGAGTGGACAAAAGGATAGCAGATTGGATACAATGTGTTAAGTGTGAAGTTATTCATTTTGATGGGAGGATTAGGAAACATAAGAACATAAGAACATAAGAAATAGGAGCAGGAGTAGGCCTTCTAGCCCCTCGAGCCTGCCCCACCATTCAATAAGATCATGGCTGATCTGTCGTGGCTCAGTTCCACTTTCCCGCCCTCTCCCCATAACCCTTAATCCCCTCTCTTATCAAAAACACATCAACCCACGTCTTAAAAATATTTAGCGAGGCAGCCTCCACCACTTCAACGGGCAGAGAATTCCAGAGATTCACCACCCTTTGAGTGAAGAAGTTCCTCCTCAACTCCGTTCTAAACCACCCCCCCTTTATCTTGAGGCTGTGCCCCCTGGTCCTACTATCCTTTCTGAGCGGGAAGAGTCTCTCCACCTCTATCCTATCCATCCCATTCATCATCTTATACGTCTCAATGAGATCTCCCCTCATTCTTCTAAACTCTAACGAGTACAAGCCCAGTTTATTCAGCCTCTCCTCATAGCTCAACCCCCTCAACTCCGGCATCAGCCTAGTAAACCTCCTCTGCACTCCCTCCAAGGCCAAAATATCCTTGCGTAAGTACGGCGCCCAAAACTGCACACAGTACTCCAGCTGCGGCCTCACCAATGCCCTATACAGCCGCAGCAAGACCTCCCTACTTTTATATTCAATCCCCCTCGCTATGAAGGCCAGCATCCCATTTGCCTTCCTGACCACCTGCTGCACCTGCAAGCTGGGTTTTTGCGACTCATGCACAAGGACCCCGAGGTCCCTCTGCACCGCCGCCTGCTGCAGTTTTTCCCCACGTAAGTAATAATCCTTCCTACCATTATTCCTACCAAAGTGGACCACCTCGCACTTGCCAACATTAAATTCCATTTGCCATTTCCTGGCCCATTCGCCCAGCCTATCTAGATCTTTCTGTAGACTCTCCACACCCTCCACACAATTTGCCGTTCCACCAATCTTGGTGTCATCAGCAAATTTCGACACCCTACACTCGGTTCCCTCCTCCAGATCATCTATATAAATGGTAAATAGCTGAGGCCCCAGCACCGACCCCTGGGGCACTCCACTAGTCACCATCCGCCAATCCGAATAGCACCCATTGACCCCCACTCTCTGCCTCCTATTTGACAACCAATCCTCTATCCACGCTAACACCCTACCCCCAACTCCGTGTCCCCTGACCTTCTGCAATAACCTCCTGTGAGGTACCTTGTCAAACGCCTTCTGAAAATCAAGAAAGACCACATCCACCGGCTCTCCTCTATCCACCGCCCTAGACACATCCTCATAGAACTCCAGTAAATTTGTCAGACACGACTTCCCTTTAACGAAACCGTGCTGCGTCTGCTCTATCAAGCAATTCCCCTCAAGATGCCTCGCTATTTCCTCCTTGATGACGGATTCTAACAGTTTACCTACAACAGATGTTAAACTAACCGGCCTATAATTCCCCGCCTTTTGCCTGGCACCCTTCTTAAACAACGGCGTAACATTAGCCGTTTTCCAATCTTCCGGCACTTCCTCGGAATCCAGCGACGTCTGGAAAATAACCACCAAGGCATCCACTATCACCACCGCCATTTCTTTCAGAACCCTCGGATGCATTCCATCCGGTCCTGGGGACTTGTCCACAATCAGCCCCTCCAGTCTGTCGAGCACCACCTCTCTAGTAACAGTAATGTCATCGAGACCCTCCAGTCCTACCACCTTTCCATCTCTAACACCCGGCAAATTATTCACGTCCTCCTCCGTGAAGACAGAAACAAAGAAGTTATTCAGGACCTCAGCCATATCCCCATCCCCTACCACTAAGTCCCCCTTCTCATCCTCTAAGGGACCAACGTTCACCCTAGCCAGCCTCTTCCTTTTTATATATTTATAAAAACTCTTGCTATCCTTTTTTATATTAAGCGCTAGCCCAGCTTCATAGTTTCTCCTACCCTTCTTTATCAACTTCTTTGTCAATCTTTGTTGACATTTAAACCTCTCCCAATCCTCTTCTCGCCCACTACTCTTAGCTACTCTAAACGCCTCCGCTTTTAATTTAACACTTTCCTTCACCTCCTTCGTTATCCACGGCTTATTACCTCTCCTCCTACTGTCCTTTTTGACCATTGGAATAAATTTCCGCTGAGCACCAAGAAAGATCTCCTTAAAGATCCTCCACTGCTCCTCAGCAGACCTACCTTCCAACGCGGTCCCCCAGTCCACATTCGCCAATTCTTCTCTCATCCTACCGTACTCCCCTCTGTTCAAACAAAGGACGCGCGTCCGGGAACCCACTTTCTCCTCCTCCATCTGCACCAGAAACTCCACCATACAATGATCACTCTCCCCAAGAGGATCCTTCACCGCAAGGTCCCTAATTCTACCCGCCTCATTACATAACACCAGATCCAAGCTAGCTCGCTCCCTCGTCGGCTGCAACACACACTGTTCCAGGAAACTATCCCGGCAGCATTCCAAGAACTCCTCCTCGAGCCCACCGCGTCCAACATGGGTCGACCAATCAATATGCAGATTGAAATTCCCCATAACTACGGCCGTCCCATTCCTGCACGCCGCACTTATTTGCGCGTTAACAGCCCGCCCCACCTCCAGATCATTATTCGGGGGCCTATAGACGACACCCACCAGTGTCTTCCTCCCTTTGTTGTTCCTAATCTCTACCCACAACGATTCCACTTTCTGCTCCTTGGCTCCAATATCATCCCTTGCTACCACCCTGATGCTATCCTTAAATCAGCAGAGCTACGCCCCCCCCCTTTTCCCTCCCGCCTATCCTTCCTAAACACTTGATACCCCTGGAAACCTTGGAGGATTGTGGATGTTCCCTTGTTTAATATATTTAAGGCTGGGATAGACAGATATGTGGACTCTCAGGGAATGTAAATAATGTGGGAAGTGTGCAGGAAAATGGAGCTGAGGCAGATCAGCCATGATTGTATTGAATGCAGTCCAGGCCCAAAGAGCCACGTGGTCTACTCTTGCTCATATTTCTTTTGCCCCTCTGTTCTTGTGAGATCTTACAGAATGACGCCATGTGCTGGAGTCTCCTTGGCACACCAGTCAGGGTCAAGTGTAGATTTCAATTATTGGGTGGATTTGGCTTCATGGACAACTGGATAAGGAATGTCTCTGGCAATATCTACCCTGTTCCTTTGCCAGCCAGTACAGCCCTGATACTTGTTCCTTCTGCAGCAAGGGCCCTTCCCTCTGCCAGTACATGCCACCCAGACTGAGCAAGTGCAGCTGAGGGCTTCAGAGGAGCGATTCGGCTATAATAAGCTGAAAGCAACCAAATTATGCACTTTTACCACCTTCCAGTAAAAGACAGAAACTTCCAGTGGAGATACTCCTTTGACAATCCAATATATCCAGTATATTGAGATAAGCTGGTGCGCCCATGCTGGCATTCAGGCTAAAGCACTGAGTCATCCATTTCAATGACTCATGCTCTTCTCCTTATTGGACATCTAATCACTCTCTCCACTACCTTACCACCACTACACTAGCTGTGATTAATGCCATGGGGGCTGGAAGGCGAGTATGAGAAAATTAGTGTATTCATCTTGCATTGATAATTAATGGTCCAAAACAACAGTGTGGTAGGGTCAGTACATTGGTGCATTTTAATTGGGTTTACTCCCTGAAGGAATTTCAGGAACAGGGGCAAAAATGTGTTAATACAGTAAATTATTATACATAACATTCACAGAGCATTAGCTTTAATGCAAAGAGAAATTCCCCCGCTAGTGACTAAACTGGGTCTCCATCAAGATTAAGGGAGAAGGTTGCTGTAATTAAATGTTAGATGTTTGCAAAATTAGGTTCCACTGACTCCATACATGTCAAAACAAGTCTCCATAACCTGAACAATATTTTAATGTTGTCAGACGTTGGCATGTTGTTTTTTGGAGAGTCACAATTTTCTGCAGAATATAATTTGATTTGATTTATTATTTATTTGATTATACATCTCTATCCTGTATTGGGATACAATGAAAAGTATTGCTCCTTGTGCGCTATACAGACAAAAGCATACTGTTCATAGAATACATACGGGAGAAGGAAAGGAAAGGGCGCAGAATATAGTGTTGCAGTTACAGATAGGGAGAAGAGAAAGATCAGCTTAATATATAGTAGGACCATTCAAAAGTCTAATGGCAGCAGGGAAGAATCTGGATATAAGAATATAGATATAAGAAGGGAATGGTCATAGAGTCATAGAGGTTTACAGCATGGAAACAGGCCCATCAGCTCAACTTGTCCATGCCACCCTTTTTTACCACTAAGCTAGCTCCAACTGCCAATGTTTGGCCCATGTCCCTCTATTCCCATCTTACCCATATAACTGTCTAAATGCTTTTTAAATTGTTAAACAATGGCTTACATGTTGTTCATAGAATCCCTACAGCACAGAAGGAGGCCCTTTGGCCCATCGAGCCTGCACTGACAATAATCCCACCTAGACCCTATCCCCGTAACCCTACTAACACATTTACCCTGCTAATCCCTCTAATCCACTGCATGAAAACACAAGAAAGAGATCTCAGTTAATAAGAACTGACTCAGAAACAACTTTCAGCTAAGCCAATACAGCTCAGATTTTTTTTTACAATCGAGGCATTTCAGACTTAATTTAATATTTAAGCAATAAACAGATTGAATAAAACTATTCATGTTCAGAACGGTTTATTTCAGTATGATAACAGGTTTGAAACAGGATTTATATTTTTTTAAATAAATGGAAAGTAAATGGTTGAATGTGGGTTCAGATGGCTGTAATATTTCATATCTATTTGAATTGAACCAGCCATTTGAATTTTATTACACTGCAGGGCACTAAATAATTTTTTTATGTGAAAATTCGATAGGTTTTTAATTGATGTCACAGCTATAATCATTCTTTTCTATTATTTCAATGATATTTATCATGAAGGGAATTACTGCTAGCAAAGCGGTAAACAAAAAATATGTGCTTTTTGGTAATCTATCATTATAGACATAACTTAAAATATGTACATTGTGGGAAGAGTTTACTTCCACCTTCCTGAATAGAATGAAAACATGCATGATTCTACTGGCAACTGGTGAGTCTAGATACATCTCTATCCTGTATTCAGCTTGACGTAAATGAGGCACAATCTTTTCAGTGAGATTATTTTAAAGTTTTTTAAACCATGATTTATGTAAAAGAAAATGATATTTTAATTTACTGGCTGGGAACACCTAATTGTATGTTTAAAAAGACTAACGCCACATTGGGATCACAAAGATGGCTGTACATTTGTACCATGTTTACCTTCTGCACTGCTGCCTCACAACGCCAGGGACCCGGGTTTGATTCCTGGCTTGGGTCACTGTCTGCATAGACTTTACACATTCTCCTCATGTCTGTGTGGATTTCCTCCAGATGCTCTGGTATCCTCCCACAGTCTAAAGACTAGAGGGTTAGGTTGATTGGCTATGCTAAATTGCCACTTAGCGTCACGGGGACTAGCAGGGTAAATATATGTGGGGCTACGGGGATAGGGACTGGGTGAGGTTGTGGTCAGTGCAGACTCAATGGGCTGAATGGCTTCCTTCTGCACTGTAGGATTCTATGATATTGCATTCCAAAAACCATTGAAATGGATTGTCATCAAAAACAATAGCCTTGGAGGAGTACGAGTGAAGGCCGTTTCCTATCCTATTAGCAAAGCATTCAGTCAAACTGTCTGGGTACTCGGCTGGTAATTTCTAGCTCATCTAAGGTCTCATTGTCCAAATTATTATGTCTAATGATTTATCTCCAGCAAGTTGATCTAATCAAGTTAAACTAGCCATAACAATATTTGGGTCATTGGGCTATTGGAAAGAGAGGGTCATGTGATAAGGCAACGTTTGTGGTGTTTATGCAAGTGTTTTCTTTTGCTGAGCAGGACAAGCTATCAAGATGCTGAAGGAGCAAAACCCTGAGTGGATTCTTTCTCTTTCTCTCTCTCTCTCCCACTATCTAACATTCAAGTTTCAAACCATGTCTGCTGCTTTTTGATTTTCCACGTGTCAGAAACAGAGACTTTTAAGGAAGAACTCAATACTCCCTCCCAGCTTATTTTTTCAGAAGAACTAATAAATTGTCTGCCTATATCTTTAAACTGCCCCAATGCCTACCTTAGAAGGACCATTGAGTTAAACCTAGCGCCTGGTAAGTCACCAATCTTCAAGAGCTATATACCCCTTGAACTTTGCTGAACATTAAATTGTGTAATCTATCCTCCCACACTGTAATCTATTTGTGTGTGTTAAATTTGTGTGTTTTTGTGTGGAAATTGGAGCATTATTATTATTTTTCTCAGACTATGTTAAGTACCATAAAAACAATCCCCTTTTCCTTTTTAAAATTGCAAGAAAATATTTCTGATCATGTCTTTCATGGTCACCGCACATAAACAGATAAGCACTAACGGAACTGGCAAAATAACCATGTTTTTAAAACCTGCTGCAGTTCAAACGAGGAGTGGGGAAAGAGGGAAGCCATTCAACATTCCCTCATCTGGTCGTAACAAAGTGTACAATGCTCCTGGTGATTCCTCCAAGGCCTCTGAGTTTGGAAGGGGGAAGATAATATGAAAGCAACTGGTGACCCCTATCTGGAGCAGAGATAAAGATTTTTGATTTGATTTATTATTGTCACGTGTATTAACATACGGTGAAAAGTATTGTTTCCTGATGCTATACAGACAAAGCATACCATTCCTAGCGAAGGAAAAGTGAGGTAATTTGAGCAAAGCTTCAGAGGAACTCATATGACAGATACAAATTATTTCTGCATGCTGAGGAATTTAGTACTAGCAGATATTACCAAAATATTAGCGCCAAGTCTTTCCAAAGTGAACAATAGTACAAAAGCTGGCATCAGCTGACAAGTAAAGGCCTGGCTGCCCTTAACCACACTCAACCTTCTGATTAACTGTCAGGAATTTTGTTTCAAGACATTTTATTGGGGGTAGGAGGGGAGAAGGTTTGATATATAGAGCATTGTGAGGCATTTTCTTTTTTGTAAGAGCCAATGGAGGAGCATTGAAATCCCAAGCCCCATAAATGGAAGTTTTATAATTGCCTGATGGAGCTTTTTCTGTCTTTAGTCTTATTTCTGCATAATGGGAAAGCTGTTATGTCCTCCTACACAAGCCCAAATTAAAATTGCATTGAATTCCTATTGGTCTAATAGGACCCCAACTTACATAAATCCATAAGACTCTATATGGACAGCATGGTGGCACAGTCGTTATGGGCGGCACAGTGGTGAGCACTGCTGCATCACAATACCAAGGACCTGGCTTCAATTCCAGCCTTGGGTAACTCTCTGTGTGGAGTTTGTATGTTCTTCCCGTGTCTTCATGGGCGCTCCTGGTTTCTTCCCAAAGCCGAAAGATGTGAATATTAGATGGATTAGCCATGCTAGATTACCCATTAGTGTCAGATGGATTAGCAGGGTAAATATGTGGGTCACGGGGATAAGGCCTGAGTGGGATTGTTGTCAGCGTAGGCTTGATGGGCCAAAGGGTAGCACAGTGGTTAGTACTGCTGCTTCACACCTCCAGGGACCTGGATTCGATTCCCGGCTTGGATCGCTGTCTGCGTGGAGTTTGCACGTTCTCCTCGTGTCTGCATGAGTTTCCTCCAGGTGCTCCGGTTTCCTCCCACAGTCCAAAGAATTGCGGGTTAAGTTGATTGGTCAAGCTAAAATTGCCCCTTAGTGTCCTGAGATGTGTAGGTTAGAGGGATTAGCGGGTATATGTGTAGGGATATGGAGGTAGGGCCAGGGTGGGATTGTGGTTGGTGCAGACTCGATCGGCCAGATAGCCTCTTTCTGTACTGTAGGGATTCCATGAAACGTCCAGTGGTAAGACAGAACAGGTTAAAATTGAAAATGGTTGGGAACTGAGCAGTTAAGTGACTCTTAGGTTTTTAAATGTTTACGCACCAGATTTTCAACACTGCCCCCAACATCAGATCTATAACCCATCACAATATAGAAAGAAGCATGCAGATAAAAGCAAAATGCTGCAGAGGCTAAAAATCTGAAACAAAACTAGGAAGGACAGGAAAAGCTCGACAACATCTGTGGAGAGAGAGACAGGGTTAACCTTGATATTGTCTACGTGGACTTTAGCAAGGCTTTTGACAAGGTACCGCATGGTAGGTTGTTGCATAAAATTAAATCTCATGGAATCCAGGACAATGTATCTAAATCTAAATGGGATCTTGATCAATTGGGCCAGTGGGCTGACAAATGGCAGATGGAGTTTAATTTAGATAAATGTGAGGTGATGCATTTTGGTAGATTGAACCAGAACAGGACTTAGTCAGTTAATGCTAGGGGGCTGGAGGGAGTTACAGAACAAAGAAATCTCGGGATATATGTTCATAACTCCGTGAAAGTGAAGTCACAGATGGACAGAGTGGTGAAGAAGGCATTCAGCATGCTTGGTTTCATTGGTCAGAACATTGAATACAGGAGTTGGGACATCTTGTTGAAGTTGTACAAGACATTGTTAAGGCCACATTTGGAATACTGCATACTGTTCTGGTCACCCTATTATAAAAAGGATATTACTAAACTAGAAAGAGTGCAGAAGAGATTTATTAGGATGCTACCAGGACTTGATGGTTTGAGTTATAAGGAAAAGCTGGATAAACTGGGACTTTTTTCTCTGCAGTGTAGCAGGTTGAGGGGTAATCTTATGGAAGTCTATAAAATAATGAGGGACATAGATCAGCTAGATAGTCAATATCTTTTCCTAAAGGTAGGGGAGTCTAAAACTAGAGGGCATAGGTTTAAGGTAAGAGGGGAGAGATACAAAAGTGTCCAGAGGAGCATTTTTTTCTCACAGAGCGGTGAGTGTCTGGAACAAATCGCCAGAGGTAATAGTAGAGGTGGGTACAGTTTTGTCATTTAAAAAGCACTTAGACAGTTACATGGGTACGATGGGCATGTGGGATAAGGGCCAAATGTGGGCAATTGGGATTAGTTAGGGGTTTTAAAAAAAGGGCAGCATGGACAAATTGGGCTGAAGGGCCTGTTTCCGTGCTATAAACCTCTATGACTCTATGATTCTATTTCATATTGAACTTGAAGCATTAACTCTGGTTCTTGCACCACAGATGCTGCCAGACCAGCTGAGCTTTTCCAACACCTCTGGGTCTATTCCAGATGCATATTTGGTTTACTTGTGGCAAAAACCTCCAGTTTGCTCGTTGTACCCATTGAAATAATTCCTTTCACCCATAAAATACGGGAACAAATGTTGCCCTAACAATTAATGTTCATTCTATTTGGAGAAGTTACCTGTTCCGATTAAGTGAGTACGAACTATTAAATTATTTCCATGTCACTGAGGATACCCAGTTACTTGTTCACGCACCTTCTCCGACTGATTAGTTGTTTATTCATTAAACAGCTGCTTATCATCTGAAGAAGAAATTGGTGTCTTTGTTTTATATGTTGTCTAGCTTCATCCTATTAAAACACTCATTAAATGGTATATTGTCTTATGAGCGAACAGAAATTTATAACAGTACTCATCTGTCTTTAGCACCATTGATATTCATTCTTGTTTACAAAGTAATTTAGCTGTGAAATCAATTTATCGGAGAGTTTGGAGGTTTTTAACTCCATTTACATAGTGTCATCTCAAGAACCTCCCATGAGACAGGACTGCAAGGCATCAGCCAGGCAGCTCAGTAGATGCAGGTGGATGTACAGATGATGTTTACGAGGCTGAGATGCACTGAAGGTGTCTGTAAGCTTTTAATTAATTATTTATGTGTAATTCTTTCCTCTTGTGAAGGTGGTAAAGAAACTCAATTCATCTTTATATTTATTCCTTGTGCTTTTCCTGAGTCTTTTTTTATTCTCTTCACATTTTCTCTTTTTGGAGTAGTATGGGATTGGAATATTGTTAATAATAAAATTAAATAATGCTCTCTCATGGATGAAATAGATATTCCTGATCAGTTAGGTCTGGTGTAATGAGTTATAATGTCCTCCAGCAAACATGGTCACAAGAGATTTCACTGTGCTCCACTTTTTGGCTATTTCTGATATTAAGCAAATGCTTTATAAAAGGATGATGAAAACTGGACAACTGAGAAGATCAACCATTTGGTCATTAGTCTTCATCACTTTCAACCAGTTGTCAACTTGGTTTTCAATCAATTAACCACTCGATCTTGAGCCAGTTGAATGCTTGGTTGTCAACTAATTGAAAAAGTGAATTTACAACTAGAACAATACTAACAAAGAGTTAAACACACAAAATGTTAATAATGTTTCTTTTTTTGTTAGTGTTGGCTGACCTGGGGCACATTTCCAGCATTCCTTTAGAAGTTGGACCATTGCTTGCCCACATTTGACTTAATTTTATTAAACGGGTGGAAAACCAAGTGGTGTGAATTTGTCCATCTCAGTTGGAAGCTGAGTTCAAGTGATTCCAGGGTGGAGCAGAATGGGAACATCATTCCCTCAGTCACAAATAAATTTATGTACAATACCAGTTTGCCCTTACAAAGAGGTCACATTACAAGGAGAAGAAGCAATGGAAAGCTTTTTTTAAACTTCATGAAAAGCATTGTTGCAAGACATCCTGCAATCATCAGAAAATCAGTAAATCGTGCTTCTGTCCTCCAACAAGTGAATGAAAATCAAAGAGTATAAGTCTATGCATGAAAAAAATAAGAACTTTAGTTGGAAACTGGAATAAGGAAGGTGGGACTGCTGCTAGTGCTGAACCATACCCTTGACCTTGGCACTGAAGCTGGTTGAACTCCAAGTAAGAAGTCTGACAGCACCAGGTCTAAGTCCAACCGATTTATTTGATAGTAAACTCACAAGCTTTCGGGGTTTCCCTCTTCGTCAGGTGAATGAAGAGTTCTGCAGAAACTCTTTCTGCAGATAATAGATCAGTTGGACTTAAACCTGGTGTTGTCAGACTTCTTACTGTGTTTACCCCAGTCCAACACCGGCATCTCCACATCATGAGCTCCAAGGCCAGAATTTTCCCATCCCACCTGCCATTGCAATTCTAGCAGGTGGGGCTGTAGACCATGTAAAAGATCCATTGAAGTCAGACGGGAACCTCTGGTTTCCAGGTGAGCACAGTTGGAGAATCCCGCTCCTGGACTTTGTACACATTCTGCCGGTAAACGTACAAACATACGAATTAGGAGCAAGAGTAGGCCACTCAGCTTTTTAAGCCTGCTAAAATCGTGGCAAATCTGATTGTAACCTCAACCCCACATTCTTGCCTACCCCCAATAACTTTTCATCCCCTTGCTATCTAGCTGTGCCTTAAAAAGTATTCAAAGGTTGTACTTCCATTGCCTACTCAGTGAGAAAGTTCCAAAGGTTCATGATCCTCTGAGAGGAAAACCTCCCGTCATCTCTGTCTTAAGTTAGTGACCCCTTATTTTTAAACAGTGATCCCCTAATTCTAAATTTTCCCATAAGAGGAAACATCCTCCCCACATCCACCCTGTCAAGGCTTCTCAGGTTCTTAAAAAGTTTTCAATCAAGTCACCCCTTTCTCTTCTAAACTCCAGTGGATACAAGCCTGCCCAACCTTTCCTAAAACGCAACCCATTCATTCCTGATATTAGACTAGTAAAGCTTCTCTGAATGGCTTCTAATACATTTACATACGCCTTAAAAAAGGAGACCAATACTGCACACATTACACCAGACGTGATCTCACCAATGCCCTGTATTACTGATGTATAAACTCACTACTTTTATAATGCAGAGTAAAGAAAAAGTTAATAGCCAGAATTTTATGCTTCCTCACTAATGACGTTTTAGGTAGGGGATGGGCAGGGAGTTTGAAATTGATTAGACAGGATTCCCTAAAGGTTCTGACCACTCCCCGCAACCATGCAACAATTTTACCACCAAGTGGACAAGGCCTTGGATGAGAAGCCTACCCTTGCCCCTACTGAAGCCCTTGAGTGGCCAATTAAGGGCTATTTCCCACCCAGCCTGTAGGCAGGTGGGACGGTTAAATTTGCATGAGAAAGGCCAAAGATCAACAGAGTTAGATCTTGGGAGGGGGAGAACCCCCTTCTGAAGTCAGGTCCCCTCCCCAGGGGCCTCCAGATCCCTCTCTCACCCTAACCTTTTTCACCTACTCTTTGTGGCATCAGGCCGTCCCTACCTTCCATGCCCTGGGACCCCTTAACTTACCTGGGTCTCCACTGCCTGGACTTAGTCTCAGGGGTCCTCCTGCATTTTTCCTTCTGTCCGCTGCAGCACTGTCCCTGCAGGAATAGGAGAGCTACTGGCCAACTCTAATGTGAGAATCCCCCCCCTCATGAAGAGCGGAATGCACTTTGTGCTCACTTCAGTGTGAAATGGTTGGGGGACACTTGGAGTCAGCAGGGACCATATCATCCAAAACTTTAAGACCTAGAATTTAACTTTTTAGATATTTTGTAGCCACAGATTCTCATTCTGCTGTCCTTCACTGGGGGAAGATCACGAGGGTTTTTCTATTAAGACCACAGTTCACTGCAATCAACGGCTCATGATATTATCACACCTGAGCATTCATATTCAAGGAATGGCCTTGGTTACTTCAGGTAGAGCATGTTAAAATAAGAGGATGGGCATGGGATCTCAGCAGATAAAATAACCATCCAAGTTTAACTCTGCATGCCCACTTGTCTAGTTCTCAATAGGCCGGTCAGTGTAAAATGACCCTTGATGTTTCAGACACTTGTTAGAACTACTGTTTACTATTTCCTGTATAAGCATCACAATTTGAAAATTACTAAGCTGTTGTCAAAGATTGATTGAAGTTACTTAGTAATTTGTAGTTTACTAATAATAACTCAGCCTTGCATGTATTCAATGGTCTAGCCTCCACTGATCTCTGGCATAAAGAATTCCAAAGATTAATAACTCTCTAAGAGAAGAAATTTCCTTTCACTTCCGTCTTAAATGGGAAGCCCCTAATTTTTAAACTGTGTTCCTTAGTTCTAGGTTCTCTCATGAGAACAAATATCCTCACAACATCTATCCTGTCAAGCCCCCTCAGAATCATATGTTTTGTTGGAATCGCCTTAGATAACTTTTAGAAAGATCACACAATAACATATTAAGTTTTAAGACTTTTACTGTAACAAGCTAAAAATAACATGGTCTAAGCACTATTCAGCAGGCAACTTATACACCAAGCTGCAGAATATTTTCCCCATTCAACTTCCAAAACAACTGAAAATTCCCCTCCATCATTATATTTTATTTTAACTGTTAAATGCACATCCATTCTTCAGGAATCAATCCAAAGCTACGTTAGGTTCCTGATGGATTGCTTCCTTTTTCTTTTTCCATCCAGATAACTTCTAGCCTCCAAACTGACTTCTATGGTCATGATTATCCTGAAGATACCTTCCTCTCGACAAAGCTAAGTGAATCTTCCAGCCACAGAAGTTTGCCACAATCAATTCCTAAAACAGAGAGATTGTCCAATGAGGAAAGATTAAATAGAACAAAAGAACAAAGAAAATTACAGCACAGGAACAGGCCCTTCAAGCCTGCATCGACAATGTTGCCCAACTGAACTAAAACCCATTACGTTTCCGGGGATCATATCCCTCTATTCCCATCTCATTCCTATACTTGTCAAGACGACCCTTAAAAGTCACTACTGAATCCACTTCCACTACCTTCTTCGGCAATGAGTTTCAGGCGCCCACCACTCTCTGTGTAAAAAATCTGCCTCTTACATCTCTTTTAAAACTTGCTCCTTGCACCTTAAACCTATGCCCCCTAGTAATTGACTCTTACACCCTGGAAAAGGCTTCTGACTATCCACTCTGTCCATGCCTCTCATAATCTTATAGATTTCTATCAGGTCTTCCCTCACCCTCCGTTGCTCCAGTGAGAACAAACCAAGTTTCTCCAACCTCTCCTCATAGCTAATGCTATAAATCTTTTCTGTACCCTTTCCAAAGCCTCCATATCCTTCTGGTAATGTGGCAACCAGAACTGAACACTATATTCCAAGTGCAGCCTCACTAGGGTTCTATAAAGTGTCAACATGACTTGCCAATTTTTAAACTCGATGCCCTGGCTAATGAAGGCAAGCATGCCATTTGCCTTCTTGACTACTTTCTCCACCTGCATTGCCACTTTCATACATAAGAACATTAGAAATAGGAGCAGGAGTAGGCCATCTAGCCCCTCGAGCCTGCCCCGCCATTCAATAAGATCATGGCTGATCTGTCGTGGCTCAGTTCCACATTCCCGCCCTCTCCCCATAACCCTTAATCCCCTTGCCTATCAAAAACCTATCAACCCGTGTCTTAAAAATATTGAGTGAGGCAGCCTTCACCACTTCAACGGGCAGAGAATTCCAGAGTACCTGTGTACCTATACACCCAGATCCCTTTGCCTATCAATACTCCTTTGGGTTCTGCCATTTACTGTATATTTCCTATCTCTATGAGACCTTCCAAAATACATTACCTCACATTTGTCCAGACTAAACCCCATCTGCCATCTCTCCGCCCAAGTTTCTAGCTGATCTATGTCCTGCTGTATCCTCTGATGGTCCTCATCGCTATCCGCAAATCCACCAATCTTTGTGTCGTCTGCAAACTTACTAATCAATCCAGTTACATTTTCCTCCAAACCATTTATATATATTACAAACAGCAAAGGTCCCAGCACTGATCCCTGAGGAACGCTACATCATGAACACCATTTGTCATAGCCCTCCATTCAGAAATGCACAATTCTTTGCACCAGAGGGCTGTTGAGGTTCAGATGCGGAGTATGTTTAAGACTGAGATCAATAAATGCCTACATATTAAAAACATTGCGGGATACACAGAAAAATGGTGTTGATGTGGAATATTAGCCACAATCTCGTTGACTGGTACAGCAGGTTCGAAGGTCTGAATGGTATTGTTACTGATAGAATAACAGTTTTCCTTTTACTATAACAAACACTTGGGAAAACTAAAGACTTTTTCATCCTTCAAAATGCAACATGCCAATATTGTTACTTTGCAAAAGCTTCAAATAGTTATTGTTAATTCACAATGCTTTTAGGTGAATTTACCAAAAATAATGAACAAAACAGATACTTCCCACTCCACATTACATGATGCTCACCTCTCAATCAATGGTTATGAGTTCACATTCCACGTTGAGTACATAATCTAGGCTGATATCCTAAATCCAGCACTGAGGCTGCCCTGCACTGTCAAATTTTGAATATGGCGTCAAACCTAGGCTGCCTGGTCTCCACTCTCAGATGGATGTAAAAGATCCCACAGCACTATTTGAAGAGGAGTGGGGGAATATGCTGACCAACATTTATCCCTCAATCAAACAATCAGTAAAACACTGATGTGTTTATAGAGGAGGTGATGGCCTAGTGGTATTATTGCTAGGCTATTAATCTAGAAACTCAGCTAATGTTCTGGGAACCTGGATTCGAATGCCATCACAACAAATGATAGAATTTGAATTCAATAAACAAAATCTGGAATTAAGAAGTTTACTGATGACAATGAAACAGTGGTTGACTGTTGAAAAACCCAACTGGTTCATCAATGTCCTTTAGGGAAGGAAATCTTCCATGGGTTATCATTCTGGTCTGGCCTACATGTAACTCCAGAGACACAGCAATGGGGTTGACTCTTAGCTGTTCTCTGAAATGGCTGAGCAAGCTGTTCAGTTGTATTAATCACCATAAAGTCTCAACAAAGAATGAACCCAGACAGACCACCTGCCATTGACCTTAGCACCTGAAAAGACAATAGCCAAAAAACAAACAGATCTGTCGACTCTGCAAAGTCCTTACTAACATCTGGGGGCTTGTGTCAAAATTGGGAGAGCAGTCTCACAGACTAGTCAGGCAAGAGCATGACATATTCATTCTCACGGAACCATACCTTAAAGATAACACCCCAGGCACCACCATTACCATCCCTGGATGTGTCCTGTCTCTGAAGTAGTGACACAGTGATAATAGTCGGGAGGGAGTTGCCCCGGGAGTTCTTAACATTGACTCCGAACCCCATGAAGTTGGGGTTAAACATGGACAAGGAAACCTCTTACTGGTTACTACGTACCATCCTCCTTCGGCTGATGAATCAGTATTCCTCCATGTTGAACAACACTTGGAGGAAGAACTGAGGATGGCAAGCGCGCAAAATGTATTCTGGGTAGGGGATTTGAATGTTCACCACCAAGGGTGGCTCGGTAGCAGCACTACTGATCGAGTTGGTCGGGTCCAAGTGGATATAACTGCTAGACTGGGTCTGCAGCAGGTGGTGAAGGAATCAACAAGAGGAAATAACATACCTGACCACATCCTTACCAATCTGCTGGCTGCAGATGCATCAGTCCTGACAGTATCAGTAAGAGTGACCATCGCACAGTGCTTGTGGAGACAAAGTCCCCCCTTCACACTGAGAATAACTCCATCGTGTTGTGTGGCACTATCACCGTGCTAAATGGGACAAACTTCAAACCAATCTAGCAATTCAAGATTGGACATCCATGAGGCACTGTGAGCCATCAACAGCAATGGAACTGTACTTCAGCACAATCTGTAACCTCATGGCCTGGCATATTCCCCATTCAACCAACAAGCCAGGGGATCAACCCTGGTTCAGGAGTGCAGGAGAGCATGCCAGGAGTAACACCAGGCATACCTAAAAATGAGGTGTCTGCCTGGTGAAGCTACCAAACAGAACTACTTGCATGCCAAAAGGCATAAGCAGCAAGTGATAGACAGAGCTAAACGGTCCCACAATGAAGGGATCAGATCTAAGCTCTGCAGTCCTGCCACATCCGTCATGAATGGTGGAAGACAATGAAACAACTCACTAGAGGAGGAGGCTCCACAAATATCCCCATCTTCAATGATGGAGGAGCCCAGTACACCTGTGCAAAAGATAAGGCTGAAGTATTCGCAGCAATCTTCAGCCAGAAGTGCTGAGTGAATGATCCATCTCGGCCTCCTCCAGTGGACCCCAGCATCTCAGATGTCAGTCTCCAGCCAATCTGATTCACTCCACAGGAAATCAAAAAACGGCTGGAGGCACTGGATACTGCAAAGGCAATGGGCTGTAATAACATTCCAGCAATAGTGCTGAAGACTTGTGCTCCAGAACTTGCCACTCCCCTAGCCATGCTCTTCCAGTACAGTTACAACACTGGGATTGACCCAACAATGTGGGAAATTGCCCAGGGAGGTCCTGTACACAAAAAGCAGGACAAATCCAATCTGGCCAATTACCACCCAGTCGACACTCGATCATCAGGAAAGTGATGGAAGGGGTCATCACGAGTGCTATCAAGTAGCACCTGCTCAGCAATAACCTGCTCATTGACGTCCAGTTTGCATTTCGTCAAGGTCACTCAGCTCCTGACCCCATTACAGCCTTGGTTCAAACATAGACATAAGGGCTGAATTCCAGAGGTGAGGTGAGAGTGACAGCCCTTGACATCAAGCCCGCAGCTGACCAACTGTGGCATCAAGAAATCCCAGCGAAACTGGAATCAATGGGTATCGGAGGGCAAACTCTCCACTCGTTGGAGTCATACCTGGTACATAGGAAGATGGTTGTGGAGGGCTAGTCACCTCAGTTGCTGGACATCTCTGTAGGAGCCCCTCAGGGTAGTGTCCCAGGCCTAACAATCTTCAGCTGCTTCATCAATGACCTTCCCCCTGTCATAAGGTCAGAAGTGGGGATGTTCGCCAATGATTGCACAATGTTCAACACCATTTGTGACTCCTGAGATGCTGAAGTAGTCCATGTTCAAATGCAACAAGATCTGAACAATATCCAGGCTTGGACTGACATGTGGCAAATAACATTTGCGCTACTCAAAACCAGGCAATGACCATCACCAATAAGAGACACTCTAACCACCACCCTTTGACAGTCAATGGTGTTACCATCACTGAATCCCTCATTGTCAACATCCTTGGGTTACCATTGACCAGAAAGACATTCACCACATAAACACAGTGGCTATAAGAGCATGTCAGAGGCTAGGAAAACTGCAGCGAGTAACTTACAACTTCACTCTCCAAAGCCTGGTCACCATCTACAAAGCACAAGTCAGGAGTGTGATGGAATACTCCCCGCTTGCCTGGATGGGTGCAGCTCCAACAGCATTCAAGAAGCTTGACACCATCCAGGACAAAGCAGCCTGCATGATTGGCACCACATTTACAAACATCCATTTCCTCCACCACCAACAGTCAATAGCAGCAGTGTGCACTATCTACAAGATACACGACAGCAATTCACCAAAGCTCCTTAGACAGCACCTTCCAAACCCATGACCACTTCCATCTATTCATTCGCAGTCGCTGGGTCAAAATTCTGAAATTCTCTCCCTAATGGCACTGTGAGTCAACCCACAGGACATGGACTGCAGCGATTCAAGAAGGCAGCTCACCACCATCTTCAGCGTGATTTGGACAGGATGGGTATGTGGGCGTATGCATGGCAAGTGCAGTATAATGTGGGGTCAATGTGAGATTATCCATTTTGGTACCAATAATTGAAAGACAGATTATTACTTGAACGGGTGCAAATTGAGAGATACGGATATTCAATGAGATCTTGGAGTCCTCATGCATCAGTCACCAAAAGTAAGCACGTAGGTACAGCAGGCTGTAAAGAAGGCAAATGGCATGTTGGCCTTCATAGCAAGAGGATTTGAGTATAGGAGTAGGGTTTTTTTTTTGCAATTGTAAAGGGCACTGATGAGGTCACCTCTGGAGTATTATGTGCAGTCTTGGTATCCTTATCTGAGGAAGGATATCTTTGCTATAGAGGGAGTACAGCGAAGGTTTACCAGGCTGATTCCTGGAATGACAAGTCTGTCATACAAGGAGAGACTAAGTCAGTTAGGATTATATTCATTCGAATTTAGAAGAATGAGAGGGGATCTCATAGAAACTTATGAAACTCTAACACATTAGAGAGGGTAGATTCAGAAAGAATGCTCCCAATGGTGGGGGTGTCCACAACTAGGGGTCATAGTTTAAGGATAAGGGGTAAACATCTAAAACAGAGTTGAGGAGAAATTTCTTCACCCAGAGAATCTTGAATGTGTGGAATTCACTACCACAGAATATAGTTAAGGCCAAATTATTGTTTGATTTCAAGAAGAAATTAGATATAGCTCTTGGGGCTAAAGGGATCAAGGGATATAGGGGGAAGGGGATGAGGATATTGACTTCAATGATCAGCCATGAACAAAATGAATGGTAGAGCAGGCTCAAAGGACCAAATGGCCTACTTCTGCTTCTAATTTCTATGTTTCTCAAGGGCAACTCAGGATGGGCAATAAATGCTTGCCAGCCAGCCATGCCCATATCCCACGAATGAATAAAAAAAGTCTATCTGGTTATTATTCCCTTGTCCATGGGATCCTTTGGTCCACAAATTAGCTGCTGAGTTTTCTGCATTACAATGGTGGCTACAATTCTAAAGAACTCCTTCAACTTCATAACACTTAAGGACGTCTGGAGATGATGTAAGGTGTTGTAATAAATGCTGATTCTTTCTTCTTTCATTCCTGGAACAAACCATGCTTGGATATTGTAAGTTTTTTTTTACATAGAATTGCTAGTGGTTTCCTCCAATAGTAATCTAGATAGAAGCACTAAGAGGAGGATTCTAAAGCATCTCTATTTGAAGTGTTAGAATGCCCCATTCCCAGAATCAATCCCTTGAGACCAGCATCTCTTATTAGTTGATTAATGATATGTTATTCCTGCGGTGAAAGCTATTGTAAACAAGTTGAGTGGCTTAATAAGTGATCCCTCAGAATTATCTTTTAATTACTAAATTCAATCATTCATGTTTACAGCTTGTCTTCCATCACATGTGCTGACTGAGAATTGCTACACCAAAGGCAGTAAAAGTATAACTCATAGAACCATGTTTCCCCCCAACAGCACTTCTGATGAGGTATTCTTGTTTTACCAGAGCCCATAGTGCACTGGTACTTTCATTGTTGTAACAAGGTATGCATTAAAAATGAACTTTCTCTTACTTATTCTTTCTAGCGATACGGGTATCACTAGCCTTAATTGCCCTTGAACTGAGCGGCTTGCTAGGCTACTTCAGAGGGTGCTTTAGAGTCAATCACATTGCTGTGGCTCTGGAGTCACACGTAAGCCAGACCAGGCAAGGAAGCAGATTTCCTTCCCTAAAGGACATAGGTGAATCAGATGTGGTTTTTACGTCAATCAACAATAATTTCATAGTTACCATTACTGAAACTATCGTTCAATTCCAAGTTTTTGAAAAAATCAATAGAATTTAAATCCCATCAGCTGCCATGATGGGATTTGAACCCATTAGCCTGGGCCACTTGTGCAGTGGCATCACCATCTCTGTTATTCAATAAAGTGTGAAAAAATCAGAAGTGATATATTTCCATTTAGGTTATAAATTGAAGAAAGTAGAATGAAAGTGAAGAAGTCTTCAGGATTGCCCTAATATTTCATTCTTCATTCCCTTTCATTCTTTATCTACATGCTGCCCATAGTGACATCAGTCATAAACTCATAGTCAAAATCTCCAACCAGGTATGTTAGTGTTGTGATTATTTTATGAGTCTAATAATGCAGAGAACATTGAATTGAAATCCTCATCACGGCAGCTTGAGAATCTGAATATTTTTAAATTCAAAATAGCTGAGGTAGTCCCCATCACTTATGCTGAGAGTGTTGGCGTCAATGCAATTTACCCACGGTATGTGCTGTTTGTTTTTACCATGGTTAAATTAAATGTGCTATAAACATGCAATATATGAGAGGAGAGGAAATCTAATACAAGAGGGTTCAAATTGTTATCAGGGTTGAGAACCAAGTTTAAATTCCAGGGGGAAACAAAAGCTGCACTTGGTCCAACTCTCAAAACAAGTTCAGAAAAGAAAGGGTTAAAAAAAATCACTGGCATTTCTAATGAGCTCCATGAAAGAGCAGCTCTTTGCCTGTTTGAAATTCACAAAGTCTCCACCAGCCTGTATACAGCATCCATGCTTGATAGCCAAGGAATATGTTCCCAGATGCTCCTCTGTTTATTGTTGACTCCGTGTAATTTGTTTGCCCTAATTTGTCTCTGTGTATCAGGGGAGTTCCCTTTTTAATTTTGCCTTCACTGTTTACCGCTCTTTGTGGAGCAGCGGGTTGTTAAGCTGTGAGAACCACAAGCCAAAGAAGAAGGGAGAGAAAAAAAAAGGTGATGCAGATTGTTTTAAGCCTCTGCTGCCCCATGGGCCCAAAGGCCTTGCTTGAAGCCTGCACCTGCTCCTCCTCCTGAGACCTGGGGCTCCTGATCTTTATGCCATGCCCTTCAGCTGCCCGATTCTGATTATCCTAAATCAAACAGCGTTTTCTACATTCACGCCTCCAGCACTTGGCATGAAATTAATAAGTCTCGCTGATACATTTCAGTGGAAGTGTGGCTCTTTCACACAGCAGTGGTAGATTAAAAATGTTGGCATCAGTAACACTCGCTGCATCCAGGCACACAGTGTGACAAAGATGAGAGACATTTGAGTTTAGCACAATAATACTTTTAACTCTTAACTAGCAAGATATCAGGTCAGCTCAAAATTATATCAGGAAGTCAAAAACAAAATGAAGAATGCTCTTAGTGTTTATCAGTGACTAATTTTATAATCCACTTCTATTCTTTAGTTGCTGTTATTATTACCTTCCTCTATCCTATTACCTATTATTTTATTTCACCTTAGGTCTATATACATCCCATCTTAAAGAGGCAACCTGCTTCTTTGACTCTTTTTGGCGACTGGAAAATCCTCAAAACCAGTGGAATTAAATTGAACAGCCCTGCCTTTAAGTGGGCTGTTCAGAAATGTTTTATATGTAAACCAAACAAGAGGAAATATTAACTTGCACCACCCAATCGAACCAGACAGAAGAGAAGCTGAAATCAAAGTTTCAGTTGCTGCTAAATCTATCCTGTCACCATTTTACTGTCATTGTTATTTCAGGTGCTGAGGCATCATCTGACATACAGGACTCGATTTTAGTCTGCGAGAGCACATGGGTTTGAGTGTGGGCAGGGGTGATTGTAATTGACCAACCTGACAGGATATCAGAAAGCCAGCTCCAACCCCACCGTCTGTTTTTGACTTGAGCACATTAGGCTGCACGCATGGCAACCCTTTGGGGAAAGAAACGGATTGTCGATTTCCATATGTTAATCGCTCAATTAGAACGACGTTGACACACTTCTGTCAATTTAACGGCTGGTCCACGGATTTCCGGAAACCTGCCAGTGAAATCAAAGCAATTGAAGGGGTTAAACCAGGAAAAAGCTCAGTAAATTCTTCGAAATCACAGTCATTTTCATACCTGCTCATGGGAAAATGTTTCTTCACAGCACTTTTGCTGAGAGGTTGATTTGTATAGTTTTGAGGTTACCTTCTACACTTGAGGCTCGCTGTACACAACTTCAGGATGGCCTCTCTTATGCTGCTTTAGATTAGACTTCACGTGAAAATCAAGGTAACCAGCCACAGCACTGTTTCGAGTTTAAGGGCAGCTGTGTTCCTTCAGTTCTTTATCATGGTAAGTCTTTATTAAATTGACCTTAAGACTTCCATTCGCAGAGACCGCCTTATTGCAGAGGTCACATAAAGCCAGATAGGACATGTAGTACTGACTGCATTTCAAACCCAATATCTTTTTTTTGTGCCAAAGATACAAACATTTCCTGTTTCCCAGCAAACAAATTTGCATCCATTATCCTGTGTAGCTGTGAGTTACCCAAGTTATCCACTATACCCGCTGTTTATTCTAATGGTCAGTCTCTGTTTCCAATTGATGTCAGTAGCTCTGCATGTTTTTTCATGGCTACGCATTGATTCCTCAAGGAGCCTTTCAGGGTGACAATTTCTTTGTGTACCTTTTCTGTCTACTCTTTTGCCTAGTTGTACATGTGGTTGAGTTTTTTTCAACACTCACTTTCTTTTGCCAACTGTGGAACTGAGGTTCATTATTTCCTACTGGTACCTTTGCATCATGTCTGAAATTTGTTTGTTGGGATCTCATACAGCTTGGTTCAATATGCTTCAGTTTATTATGTACTTTCAATGACATATACTCAGCTTGAATCTTGCATTTAAATCTTCCGGTTTAATTCTGAAGCAAACCTTTTCCTATTGGACTGTTTCATTTACCATCAGCTTGTGCATTTCATTGCACTGATGTGATTGTCAACTATGTCGTGCTTTACTTGAATATTGTCTCCCTCTTTCTGGGGTCTTCTGGTTCCCTTTCTGTGGTGTTGTCTTATCGCCTTCTCTCTGGGGCCTTTTGCTGCTCTTTCTCTACTGACATATTCAGGATTACCAGTCCAAATTTTAGACTTGCTCCAGCTGAGGCGAGTGGCCATTGCATCTCATTTATGACCTGGAACTCTGGAGCTTCCTTCTTGCCATCACATTAGATTCTCAGACTAATTTGTCCTTTTAGTGTGAATATTGTGGCATCATATAGTATCCACCTTATTTCAGGGGGTTCATTTTTGGATTGTCATGTTGAAGTATTTTACACAGGTCTGTGAAGATCATTATGATGCAGGACACACCAGTCCATCCTTGTTGTTCCCTCTGATACTTCTTGTTAGTTTGATACAATTATGACCACAGAAAAAGATTAACAGTCACAAACCATTTATCACCTATTGACTTCACAGGATCAATCTATTGTATTGTGTATAGTTCATCATTAGACTCTTCTCCTGATATCTCTCCAGTGGCCATGTGTATAGGCTTCTTTTACTACTTACTGAATTGTCAGTGAGTTAGTCACTATTATAAATTCAGGCAGTCTGAAGGTCAACGCTCACAGAAAGTTAACGATGAGCCTCTGGCGTTTTCATCTTCACACTGACGTCAGCAGTGGTCGGTTTAACAGTGTTGACAAGGGAGATTGTCTCTGCGCCTGAATAGAGGGTGAGGTGTTGACTTCCTCATTAATGGCTGGTGATTAAGGAGACCACAGGAGAGTCCTGTCTTCATAAGGCTGAACCTGAATTCCCAACTGGCTCCAATCTTAGTGGATCTGTTTTTCCAGACAGTAACTGGTCTGCATGTCGCCTCCAGAGATCATCTGAGGTCTGGACAGCACGAGAGACAGATCCAGTTCATGCAAGGACTGTGGCAGGAAGCCATTTCTCCCCTGAGGGGTAATTCCAAGTAAGAAGTCGGACAACACCAGGTTTAAGTCCAACCGATTTATTTGATAGTAAACTCTCAAGCTTTCAAGGTTCCCCTCTTCGTCAGGTGAATGGAGAGTTCTGGCCTCAGACAGAGCATATAACAGCATAGACAGTTTACAGATTACTGATTAGAATGTCAATCTTTACACCTAACCTGCTATTCAAGTCTTAAAGTGGCTAACAATGTGAGTGGAAGGAGCACTGATCACAGTTTAAAGAGATGTGTATTGTCTCCAGACAGTACAGTAAGTGAGGTTTTGCAAACCCAGGCAAGTCACAGGGGTTACAGATAGTGCGACATGAACCCAAGATCCCTGTTGAGACCATCCCCATGTGTGCAGAACTTGGTTATCAGTCTCTGCTAATCTGTAAACTGCCTGTGCTTTATATGCTCTGAGGCCAGAACTCTCCATTCACCTGACGAAGAGAGGAACCTCGAAAGCTTGTGAGTTTACTATCAAATAAATCAGTTGGACTTAAACCTGGCGTTGTCAGACTTCTTACTGTGTTTACCCCAGTCCAACGCCGGCATCTCCACATCATGGGTAATTCCAAGCCAAGAGTCCTTGTCCATGATAGAAACTATGTGCTTTATCTTGCTTGCACACTGTTCCACTTATGTTTGTAGTTGTTGCATAATCTCCTTGGTTTGTGGAGGTTTTGGAAGATCAAATGCCAAACTCAGCTGCCTTCCCAGCTTGAAAAATGCAGGAGAATTCTTGGTTCATGTGTTGGAGTTTCGCATTGTATGTAATCTCTGCCTTCAGCTGCTGTTTCCTTCCATCTTACTGACTATCCTTCCAGCAGTGGAGTAATTCAGCTGGCATTGGGGCATTAGGATCCTTCTGATGAGTCATCTGGTGAACACCTGACATGTCCACCAGTCAGGATTCCCCTCCACGACCCACCTCTGCACAAACCTCCCTTACATGGCACCCCTTGCACAACCCCACTGCCCCCTTGCAGGAAGCCCCCTCCTGCATGACCTCTTCCCCTTGCATATGCTGCCTGTTATTGAACTTAGACATCGTTATTGTGCATAGACCTCCACCGTGTACCCCATCATGGCCGTACCCCCACAGACCCAGCCCCTAATTAGCCTTATTCTCATGGCATGTCCCCGGCACACAAGGTGACCAAGCAGGCACTTAGGGCACCCACATTGGCACTGCCAGGGTGTCAGGTGGGCACTGCCAGGATGGTGGTTGGACAATGCCAGGTGGATACTGTCCAATGGGCACTGCCTGGCCATGCCCCCAACCACTAGTGGGCTTCTCCTCCTGGCATGGCCATGGTGCTTGGTCTCTGCTGCTGCAAAGGAAGCATCCAGGAGGGGGAAAATAACCATGCTGAACCTTCCAATATTATGCAAATGCAGGGTAGGCAGTAGGATGAGTCAGGAGTTGGCAAGACATTTGGCCTCTCATGCTATCCTCCCAGCTCGCCACACTGATTGACGGGCCTGGCGAGCTGGTAAAATCGCGCCTGTAGTCACTATTATAATGTCAGAAACATGACAACCTTTGTGTGTAAGGCAGAGTCTCACTAACAGCAATGAAATAATAACCAGATAATCTTTTTTGTGATGTTGACCGAGTTGATCAGAATTATTCAGGGCACTGTAGATAACTTTGCTATTCTTCTTTGAAATATGGTGGTGAGATCTTTTATATCCCTCCGAGAAGGCAGATGAGGCCTCAGTTTAACAGATCATCTCAGTCAAAAAGTGACAGCTCTAACTCTAATACTGGACTGTAAACCTAGATTTTGCACTCAAGTCTTGAGACAAGGTTTAAACTCACATAACACAAGGCAAGGATTCTACATATTGAGCCACAGCTGACACCTAGCTGAAAATGGGCATCTCTTTTAATCATTCAAGGGATGTGGGCATCATTGGCTGGGCCAACATTTCTTACCCATCGCTAATTGCCCTTGCAAAAGTGGTGGCAAGCTGCCTTCTTGAACCACTGCAGTCCATGTGGTGTAGTACACCCACAATGCAGTTCGGGAGGGAGCACCAGGTGTTTGATTCAGTCGGCGGGAATCATACTATTGCAAACTCCCTGCATTTTGAGCCTGCACTGCCATTCCCACAGATGGCAAATCTGAGTTCACGATCCCGCCCACCTCTCCAAGTTAGAAAGGTGAGCAACTTGGAGGAGAACTTCTGGGTGATGGTGTTCCCATAGATGGTAGTGATTGTGCATTTGGAAGGCACCATCTAAGGAGGCATGGTGAGTTCATGGAGTGCATCTTGTTGCTGATACACATTGCTGCCACTGTATATTGTGGTGGAGGGAGTAACTGTGGATGGGGTGCCAATCAAGTGGGCTATTTTATCATGGATGGTGTCAAACTTCTTGAGTGTTGTGAAGCAGCATCTCTTCTAAGCAAGGAGTGAATATTCCCTCACACCACTGACTTGTGCCTTGTAGATTGTGGATAGGCTTTGTGGGGGGGGGTGCGGGGGAGCTGAATTCTCCCTGCAGGATTCCTAGCTTCTGACTTGCTTTTGTATATGGCTGATCCAGTTGACTTTCTGGTCGATGGTAACCCCAATTTGCAACTTGCAATATACTATCAGTAACAACAGACAATATAATATGCTCATTAAGGCTGGACAGTTTAATTGCTCTGCATTTTAAAAAATAAATGTTAGGGTCAGTTACATGTCAAGATATAGATTGCAATCTGGCTTTTGCTTGATTGACAGCTCAATTAAAAGTTTGTTGACATTGTGGACCAGAGTATGCTGGGAGAGAGCAAACTGAAACAGTGAATTATTAAATTGCTGTTCACCAGTTGAGTGGAGGAGCAAATGGCCAGAATTGTCCAGCCGCTCATACTCCATTGCTTCTGCCAATGAGAATGGAGAATTTGGCGCTCAGCCAAACTCAGTTTACTGCAGCAGGACTGGAGAATCTTGGCTGTGGGTAAAGTCAGAGAATCCAGCCCAGTGTATTAGAACCCGTAAGTTATTTGAATTATGTAAATCATTGTTTAGTGTTTAAACATGCCTATACATTATACACATCTAGCTAAGGGCTTCAGCATAAATTTACTTACATTTGGAGTCTGCTAAATACTCAGCCCCAGCCAGACCTAAAGCCAGATGTGAGCAGAAACCAATGAGAAATCCCTCTAGTGGCTGGAGTAATACCTGACATGGGATTTTGATCATGGTAGCAGGAAACCAATCATCAAAACCCCGGGACAACACTGGAGGAGTTTCCTAAAACAATCTCACCAGCCCAGTCATCCACAATTGCTTTATCCATGACCTTTCCTCTGTCGTAAGGTCACAGAGGGCTGCTCTCTAATCATTTTACAGTAGTGAGTTCTACACATGATTCCTTTTACAACAGAATAACCGGTAACACAACAGTGAAATATTGCAGAGACTGGGAATTTGAAATAAAAACAGGCACAGTGATTAGCACTGCTGCCTCACAGCGACTGGGTTCAATTCTGGCCTCGGGTCACTGTCAGTGGGGAACCTTGAAAGCTTGTGAGTTTACTATCAAATAAATCGATTGGACTTAAACCTGGTGTTGTCAGACTTCTTATTGTGTGGAGTTTGCACATTCTCCCCGTCTCTGCATGTGTTTCCTTCGGGTGCTCCAGTTTCCTCCCACAGTCCAAAGATGTATGGGTTAAGTTGATTGGCCATGCTAAATTGCCCCTTAGTGCCAGGGGGATTAGCAGCATAAATATGTGGTGTTACAGGAATAGGACCTGGGTGGGATTGTGATTGGTGCAGACTCAATGGGCCGAATGGCCTCCTTCTACACTGTAGGGGTTCTATGACTCTAGAAGATGCTGGAAATACTCAGGCAGCAGAGAACAGTGTAATAATCCATCCCACTCTGAACTCAGTCTTTAGCTTTTGACACTTCAATTCCCAATGATGCTCATCATAGGCTCAAAGAACAGCACCTCATCTTTCAATTAGGCACTTTACAGCTTTTCACACTTAATGCTGAGTTCAACAGCTTTGTAATATAACATGTTTTTAGATATCAGGTATTGATAATATTCTGCTTTTGCCAATTATACCTCCTCTAACTCAATACATTGTTCCTTTATTTGTCTCCGTTTAGCCTCGCATCACCATCCCTTTGTCATTTAATCTGTCTGAACTTCCATCTTATCATAGACCTTTCCTTTTGTTCTTCCCACTCTTCTCACCCTGCCTTTATTTTTTCAAATTCATTCATGGGATATGGGCACCACTGGCTCATGATGTGGGTATGCTGGCGTTGGACTGGCGTAAACACAGTGAAAAGTCTGACAACACCAGGTTTTAGTCCAACCTATTTATTTGATAATATACTCACAAGCTTTCGGGTTAGTCCCTTCGTCAGGTGAATGGAGAGTTCTGGCCTCAGACAGAGCATATAAAGCACAGACAGTTTAGAGATTACTGATTAGAATGCGAATCCTTACACCTAACCTGCTGTTCAAGACCTGAAGTGGCTGATAATGTGAGTGGAAGGAGCACTGATCACAGTTTAAAGAAATGTGTATTGTCTCCAGACAGTACAGTAAGTGAGGTTTTGCAAACCCAGGCAAGTCACGGGGGTTACAGATAGTGCGACATGAACCCAAGATCCCTGTTGAGACTGTCCTCATGTGTGCGGAACTTGGCTATCAGTCTCTGTTCAGCGACTCTGCGCTGTCGTGTGTCGTGAAGGCCGCCTTGGAGAATGCTTACCCGAAGGTCAGAGGCTGAATGCCCGTGACCACTGAAGTGTTCGCCAACAGGAAGGGAACAGTCTTGCCTGGTGACTGTCAAGCCATGTTCATTCATCCGTTGTCGTAGCATCTGCATGGTCTCCCCAATGTACCATGCTTCGGGACATCCTTTCTTGCAACGTATCAGGTAGACAATGTTGGCCGAGTTGCAAGAGTATTTACCATGTACCTGGTGGACGGTATTCTCACGTGTGATGATGGTATCCGTGTCGATGATCCGGCATGTCTTGCAGAGGTTGCTGTGGCAGGGTTGTGTGGTATTGTGGTCACTGTTCTCCTGAAGGCTGGGTAGTTTGCTGCGAACAATGGTCTGTTTGAGGTTGTGTGGTTGTCTGAAAGCAAGAAGTGGGGGTGGGGGGATAGCCCTGGCGAGATGTTCGTCTTCATCATTCTCCAAGGCGACCACTGGCTCACCAGCATTTATTGTCCATCCCTAACCATCCTTGAACTGAGTGGCTTACTTGGCCAAATCAGAGGGCAGTGAGAGTCAACCACATTGCTGTAGCTTTGGAGTCATATGTAGGGCAGACCAGATAAGAACATATTAAGCCGATTTCCTTCCCTACCTGATCAAAACCTGTCATATCTCTGTTTCTGATGAAAGGTAATCAATCTGAAACTTTAACATTGTATGTACCTTTAAGACTTGATTACCTGTAAAGACTCACATTCCAACCATTATTTTGCAAATTGAATTTGTATCTTCATATGCCCTGTTTGTGGACAGAACTCTCACTCACCTGATGAAGGGGCAGCACTCCGAAAGCTAGTGGCTTGTGCTACCAAATAAACCTGTTGGACTTTAACTTGGTGTTGTGAGACTTCTTACTGTGTTTACCCCAGTCCAACACCGGCATCTCCACATCAGAGGAGTCGGGGTGCAGGGGATTCTGAGGCAAGGTTAAGGGAGTGGCTTTCAGCAGCCACACATGACACAGAGTGGCTGATAGCAAGTTACTCTCCCTCAGGCGGCCACTGTCAAAGATAATAAGGTTTGCAGGGCCATTTCCTGAGGTCATGGAAAACCCATGTGGCCTCCATTTAATCCCTGAGCCATAATCAAATTGCAGTGGGCCCCGAGTTAATAGGTGTCAAATTGACTAATTAATGATCTTAAATGGCCAGGATTCCTGCATCAATCTCATAAGCCCTCCAATTTAATGGGATGAGGTTTCCCACTGTTGGCAGACTTTCCCACAGTTAAGCAGGCTTACCCACCATCTTTCTTACTGAGATCAGCTGCATTAAATCTCACCCTGTATTTTTGGCTGAGGGCAGCTTATAGAAAAGGGAAATTGGAAACATCAAATAAAGATAATTGGAAGGTTACAGAACAGTGCAAGGTCTAGGAGAGGACCTATTGCAGGTGATGGTCTGGCTATGGTTAAAATATGAATAGAACAAGGTGAAGCTAGTCATACTCAGCTGGACGGCATAAGGGCAGCATGGTGGTTAAGCACTGCTGCCTCACAGCACCAAGGATCTAGGTTTGATTACCAGCTCAGGTCACTGTCTGTGTGGAGTTTGTACATCCTCTCCATCTTTGTGTGGGTTTCTCTGGATTCTCCAGTTTCCTCCCACAAAGATGTGCTGGGTAGCTACATCGACCATGCTAAATTCTCCCTCAGTGTACCTGAACAGACGCTGGAGTGTGGCGACCAGGGGATTTTCACAGTAACTACATTGCAGTGTTAATGTAAGCTTACATGTGAGACCAATAAATAGATAAAATAAATAAGATAATTGACAGAGGAGGAAGATGTAGTTTACTGTGTCTATGGTAAAAGTAACACCTATTTCCAAATCCTTTCCATGGAAAAATAGATCAAAAACTCCTGAAACATGGCACAGATTTTCTTTTAAGCCAAGGACCCCACACAGCTAATTGAGTTTATTGCCACTCTGGCAAGTGAGTCTGGACAATAGCATCCTGGGTTCATTAATAATATTTAAATCAGATTTTAACAGATTTAAATATTTAAATTAACCTTGCACCCTTCCCAGGAGCAAAGCCAATCATGCTGGATATCTGGGGCCAATAAAATCATAAACCCAATTTTTCACCCATTATGCGATCTTATCGGCTTGCCCTGCCCATTGACCAGTGGGACGAGAAGGTAAGATCGCCCCTCAGAATTCGGGACAGTTCCTTAGAGAGTTACATTCTAGAACCAACTAGGGATCAAGCTATTTTAGACCTGGTGGTACGTAATGAGGCAGGACTAATTAATTATCTTAGAGTAAAGGATTCTCTAGGCAAGAGTGATCATAACATAATAGACTTTCATATTCAGTTTGGGTGTGAGAAACGTGAGTCCTAACGTATTGTCTTAAATGAAAACAATTGCAAAGATATGAAGACAAAGTTGGCTACAGCAGAGTGGGAAAATAAGTTAAAAAATAAGCCAAAAAAACAGCCATTTAAGGAGAAATCTCAAAACTCTAGAAAATATATACGTTTCATAGAGAAAGAAAGACTCTACAAGAAGAATGGTTAACCAAGGAAGTTAAGGAATGCATCAAATTGAAAGATAAGACAGACAATGTTGTGAGGAAAGTGGTAGGACAAAAGATTGGGAACATTTTAGAAACCAGAAAAGCAAGATGCAAGAAAATATAGAGGGAAATTAGAATATGTGAGTGAGTGAGCAAGGAATATAAAAATTGATAGTAAGAGCTTCTACACATATATTGCTATGACCAGAAGAGGAGGAGTGTGCAATTTATCCAGCCCCACTACTCTGCAAATCATTCCACTCATTAAACCTTTCATTTATTCACCAAAATAGCCGATCACTACATTTACTATTGTTAGAATAAAAGAGACTCTAACTAGGCTTCTTTCAATAAACTCAGATTAATTGATTTATTATAAAACTAATCTTATTTTTTAGAACAAGTTGCAAGAATAGTGAACCCACAAGTGTACTCTGGAAGTATAACTTCCTAACCTTAAGAAAAAATTCAGCGTGCATGCACACACACATGCAAGCACACATATACATGCCTGCATACTCACATAAACACACATGCACATACATACATACACACGCACACACTCAAACACACACACATGCACATACATACATACACACACGCACACACTCAAACACACACACATGCACACTCACACACATGAACACACCTGCAAATAAGCAAAGGACTTTCTGTCTGCCGGAATGCCAGCACGCGTTCAAAACCCAGAAAATGTGATTTGTGCCAGCCGGTTTCCGAGTTCCGATCTTCCAGGCACCTCACCAACAGAGTAGCGTGAAACACACCGCAGAACCATGGATTTATATAGATGATCTGGAGGAGGGAACCGAGTGCAGGGTGTCGAAATTTGCTGATGACACCAAGATTGGGGGAAAGGCAAATTGTGCGGAGGGTGTGGAGAGTCTGCAGAAGGATCTAGATAGGCTGGGCGAATGGGCCAGGAAATGGCAAATGGAATTTAATGTTGGCAAGTGTGAGGTGGTCCACTTTGGTAGGAAGAATGGTAGGAAGGACTATTACTTACGTGGCGAAAAACTGCAGCAGGCGACGGTGCAGAGGGACCTCGGGGTCCTTGTGCATGAGTCGCAAAAACCCAGCTTGCAGGTGCAGCAGGTGGTCAGGAAGGCGAATGGGATGCTGGCCTTCATAGCGAGGGGGATTGAATATAAAAGTAGGGAGGTCTTGCTGCAGCTGTATAGGGCATTGGTGAGGCCGCAGCTGGAGTACTGTGTGCAGTTTTGGGCGCCGCACCTGTGCAAGGATATTTTGGCCCTGGAGGGAGTGCAGAGGAGGTTTACTAGGCTGATACCGGAGTTGAGGGGGTTGAGCTATGAGGAGAGGCTGAATAAACTAGGCTTGTACTCGCTAGAGTTTAGAAGAATGAGGGGAGATCTCATTGAGACGTATAAGATGATGAATGGGATGGATAGGATAGAGGTGGAGAGACTCTTCCCGCTCAAAAAAGACAGTAGGACTAGGGGGCACAGCCTCAAGATAAAGGGGAGGCGGTTTAGAACGGAGTTGAGGAGGAACTTCTTCACTCAAAGGGTGGTGAATCTCTGGAATTCTCTGCCCGTTGAAGTGGTGGAGGCTGCCTCGCTAAATATTTTTAAGAAGCGGGTTGATGGGTTTTTGATAAGAGAGGGGATTAAGGGTTATGGGGAGAGGGCGGGAAAGTGGAACTGAGCCACAACAGATCAGCCATGATCTTATTGAATGGCGGGGCAGGCTCGAAGGGCTAGATGGCCTACTCCTGCTCCTATTTCTTATGTTCTTATGTTCTTATGAAAGCTCAGTTTAAAACATTAGTATGTCATTAGCGAGCACTCTCTCTGGGACTATCCCCGCCGCCCCCCCCAACCAGCCCCCGGCCCCCCTCGGGAATGAGGAGGAATTACTTCATTCAAAGGGTCATGAATCTGTGGAATTCTCTACCATGGAATACTAAACAAATTTGAGGAGATAGACAGCATAGGAGAAGACAATTAGTAGATAGGATAATTCGTAGATGGATGAAGGGTTGTGGGTAGCAGGCAGGGAGGTGGAGTTGAAACTAAGACGAAACCAGCCATGATTGTATTGAATGGCGAAGCTGGCTTGAGGGGCTGAATTGCCTACTCCTGCTCCTAGCCTTTATATTCTTTTATACTTGCATTGGAGGTAGTTCAGACAAAGGCTGGAATTTCTGGCTGAACTCACTGGCAGGATCTTCTGTTCCCACGAATGGTGAATCCCTGCAGTGTGTTCCTTGGCAGCAGAGGATGCCAGGAAACAACAGGAAACCTTGTTGACGGCAGCAAGGCCAGAATATTCCACCAGCGGCCAAAGGCAGGCCACCTCCACTGCCGCAAAACACGCCACAGGGATGCATGGAAAGTCTGACCCTAGGTTCACAATGTTGGTTCCTGGGATGAAGGGATTTGTCTTTTGAGAAATGTTCAAGCAGGTTGGGGCCTAAACTTGCTCGAGGTCAGAAGAATGAGAGGTGATCTTATTTTAATTTATGGGAGTCTGAGGAGAACAGCTAGATACTGAGAGGATGTTTCTCCGAGTGAGGGAATGTAGAACTAGGGGGCACAATTTCAAACTAAAGGGTCTCACATTTGAGCTGGAGATGAGGAGGAATATCTTCTTACAGAGGGTTAGTAACCTTTGGAATTCACTATCCCAGAAAACAATGAAGACAAGTACACTGAATGTATCTAAGTTTGAACTCAACAGATTTCTGATTGACAAGGGAGTTAAGGGGTATGGCAACAGGTAGGGAAATGAGACCACAATCAGATCAGCCATGATCTTATTGAATGACAGAGCAGGCTTGAGGGACCACATGGCCTATTCTAACTCCTATTTCTTATGTCCTTATGTTTTGGTACTATATTGGGGCAGAAATCTGGAGGGTTTCAAGCACGGAGTTCAGGAAAAGATTTACATGACAACACGTTCACTGACTTTGGTGGGGAAAGGGGAATTGGAGTAAATAATTGTCAGCATTTTCTAGCATGTTTACTCAGCAGTCATTGTAAATATACTGGGCGGCACAACTGCTCTGTATATTTATAATGACCAACATGATAAAGATCAATGGGTAGTTAATGATGCTAATAACAACATTATGCTTATCCCATCAAGATGGGATAAGAGCAAATCATTGGGCCAGATTTTGCTGTCAAGGTAAGGTGAGACTAATGGCATCACTGTTTTTAATGTGACAATGATACAGCAAATTCTGGTGAAGGGCAGATATATGATTAAACTTGGATTGCTGTCCGGGGTGCATCTCTCAACCATAAATGATATCTCACTGATTTTCTCACCACTGAAAAGTACTGAATGATATGAATTTGCTATATTTGTGAAGTAAACACAAACTCAAAGTGCCACAGTTATCTTCTTATTTCAAGGGTACAGACTTTTTTTAACACTGTGACAATGATTACCAACCAACCTTTGGCACTGAAAACAATATGCAGTTTTCTTCCTTTAAGTATTAAAGTTGGAGATTTTTTTAAAAAAATTCAGTTTCTTTTCCCTCTATCCAAGCCTTCTTTCCTTCTCTTTATGTTTCTTTCTGCAGGTGATTTAACATTGAGTTCACTCATTTTAATTCACACTTCCCTCTGAGTTGATAATTTCACAATCCTTCAATCAGATTGGTCTAGATTACTCTGGTCCCAAATGTCTTGTTCTTCACTGTGATGTTATCAGCTGACATGCTCAGCAATTTAGCAGAGAGGAAGTTTAAAAATAAGTTAACACTGCCATCAGATGTCCTGAGCCATTGTTGATTCAAGTACTTAATTAATTATGAAGCTTAATTAGCCAAATAACATAAAGCTCCGTCTGATTGGTACTGCAAATATTGTGATGAATATTTTAAACAGCCTGGTTTTCCGCTGCCATAGAAATTATTTCATTTCTCAAACAATTTTCAGATATAAATGTATATGAAATAAATTAAAAGTAGTAACATCTCGCCTTCCTTTTGGGAAATACACTTATTTGAGGAGTTATATTTGGTCCCATTAGCCACACTTATGTTTGAGCTACTGCTGTGTTTGAGTTACAGATGATAGAATGAGCAATCCCCAAACCAGTAAGTAACAAGATATGGATTCAATGAATGGACGGATTACTCTTTCTCCTTTCCCCACCAAGAACACAATAGCCTAGATAATTACTGTAAGTAATATCAATGGATGGACCTTCAATGTATTTGACATTCGTTTGGCTGCCATTTCAGTAAAATCTTTGGCCTGTTTAAAATAAATGGGATAATGTCCACAATAAAAACGCAAGCAGTAATGTGTCTAACCAACAAGAGTACATGCATGGGCGGCACTGGCACAGTGGTTCGCACTGCTGCCTCACAGCACCAGGATCCCTGATTCAATTCCGGTCTTAGGTCACTGTCTGTATGGAGTTTGCATGTTCTCCCCATGTCTGTGTGGGTTTCTTCTAGGTGCTCCAGTTTCCTCCCTCACTGCAAAGATGTGTGGGTTAAGTTGATTGGCCATGCTAAATTGCCCCTTCGTGTCAGGGAATTAGCAGGGTAAATAACTTGTAGGGATAGGGTCTGGGTGGGGTTGTGGTCAATGCAGACTCTATGGGCCGAATGGCCTCCTTCTGCACTGTCGGGATTCTATGGTTCTATAGTTTGTTCAGTAAGAAATCTCACAGTGCCAGGTTAAAGTCCAACAGGTTTATTTGGTAGCAAAATCCACTAGCTTTTGGAGCACTGCTCCTTCGTCAGGTAAGTCAAGGATTTTGCTACCAAATAAACCTGTTGGACTTTAACCTGAGATTGTGAGACTTCTTACTGTATTTATCCCAGTCCAATGCCGGCATCTCCACATCATATCTATAGTTTGTTCCCAGGCCTTGGTCGTGCCACCATGAAGTTCACACATGTTGGTTAAATTAAAATGTTTTGCCATCGGATCACTGTGGCACAAAACATTTTATAAAATCTATGTAATGTTTTGTAGACAAACAACTTCTATTTGGGATGAGATGTTAAATTGAGGTGATGCCTGCTCTCTCAGTTGGACATTAAATATTTCATGGCACTACTTGTAAAAGAGTAGAGGAGGGACAGGCTTCTCTAGCCATGTGCACCCCAAGACCCGAGATTCCACCCCCCCCCCCCACCTTCTTAATGAACCTTTAAGTGGTCCACCAAATAGTCTGTCTCGCCCACTACAATTCCCATGGGAGATTTTCAGCCGTGATTTCTCCAATGTCTCGACTAATATTCGGCCCTCAAAAACATATTTTTTCAAAACAACATTAACCAGTCAAAAGAAAAGGAAAATTGCACAGCTGCTGGAATCTGAAACAAGAGAGAATGCTGAAAACCTCAGTGCGTCTGGCAGCATTCATAGAGAGATTAACGGAGTTAATGTTCTGAGTTCATTTGACTCTTCATCAAAGCCAGTCATTTAACTCATTTATGGAGTCTGTGTCCAAATTGGCTATCACATTTCTCTGTTACAAGAGTGACAGAAAGAAAAATTATTCCTAGAAAGGAATAATTTGATAATTTGACTTAATTTAATTTAGTTTGATTAGGGATAGTCAGCACGGTTTTGTGAAGGGTAGGTTGTGCCTCACAAACTTTATTAAGTTCTTTGAGAAGGTGACCAAAGAGGTGAATGAGGGTAAAGCAGTTGATGTGGTGTACATGGATTTCAGTAAAGCGATTGACAAGGTTCCCCACAGTAAGCTATTGCAGAAGATACGGAGGCATGGGAAAGAGGGTGATTTAGCGGTTTAGATCAGAAATTGACTAGCTGTAAGACAGAGGGTGGTGATTGATGAGAAATGTTCATCCTAGAGTTCAGTTACTAGTGGTGTAACGCAAAGATCTGTTTTGTATCCACTGCTTCTTGTCATCTTTATAAATGACCTGGATGAGGGCGTAGAAGGATGGGTTAGTAAATTTGCGGATGACACTATGGTCAGTGGGGTTGTGGACAGTGGGGAAGATGTTGCAGGTTACAGAGGGGCGTAGATAAGCTGCAGAGCTGGGCTAAGGGGTGGCAAATGGAGTTTAGTGTGGAAAAGTGTGAAGTGATTCACTTTGTAAGAGTAACAGGAATACAGAGTACTGGGCTAATGGCAAGTTACTTGGTAGTGTGGTTGAGCAGAAAGATCTCGATGTCCATGTGTATAGGTCCCTGAAAGTTGACACACAGGCCAACTTGGTTGATAGGGTTGTTAAGAAGGCGTACAGTGTGTTAGCTTTTATTGGTAGAGAGATTGAGTTTAGGAGCCATGAGGTCATGTTGCAGCTGTACAAAATTCTGGTGCGGCCGCACTTGGAGTATTGCATACAGTTCTGGTCGCTGCATTATAGGAAGGATGTGGAAACATTGGAAAGGGTGCAGACGAGATTTACCAGGATGTTGCCTGGTATGGTGGGAAGGTCCCATGAGGAAAGGCTGAGGGACTTGAGCTGTTTTCATTAGAGAGAAGGTTAAGAGGAGACTTAATAGAGGTATATAAGATGATCAGAGGTTTAGAAAGTATGGACAGTGAGATGGATGGAGATGGCTAGCATGAGGGGACATAGCTTTAAATTAAGGGGTGATAGATATAGGACAGATGTCAGAGTTAGGCTTTTTACTCAGCGAGTAGTAAGAGCATGGAATGCCCTGCCTGCAACAGTGGTGGATTCACCAACATTAAGGGTATTTAAATGGTCATTGGATAAACATATGGATGATATTGGAATAGCATAAGTCAGATGGGCTTTAGATTGGTTTCACAGGTCGGTGCAACAGCGAGAGCCGAAGGGCCTGTACTGCACTGTAGTGTTCTATGTTCTACTTTAAAAGTATTTCATTAACTGTAAAAGGTCCGATAGTCCTGAAAGCATGAAAGGTGCTGCCTAAAGGAATCTTGTTTCTTTCATCCAGCTCAATTTGGCTTCAGTATTTTCTCATCTATGGAATAAAGAATTCGTGCCATTTACCACAGAGCTAACAGTACAGTAAGCATATATTAATTTCTCCCAAATATTTGAATAAGTATGTTCAAAAACAGTACTCTTTCCATGGATTGCACCATAGAAATAACACATAACAAGGAGACCTAAACAGGCTGAGAATGTGTCACATTACTATCCACTTCACACAATAGCAGATTCTATAAATGCAACACAGTTTAATATATAAAATCCCAGAAAACTCCTACATAAATCTTATTCAATCCATTTATAATTGAACTTAGTAGATAACTATGCATTTCATTTAAGTACGCCATTGTTCTCCCATGCACACTTTAAAAAATTATCTAACGGAGTTGGCATTTATATACCATGTTCAAATGAAAGTGGTCTACTTTCAACTTTAACTACAGCATAAATCTTTGTGTGTTACAGTACATGACAAAATCATCCAAGTGCCTTGCACTGAGGGCCTATTTATACTATGACAGATCTTGATTTCCATAGATATTATAGTATGTTTAGATGTGCATGGTTTTTGAATTATCTAAAATTAATGGCGACTAGCATGTTCTTGCAGCATAGCTATAAAGAATTGCAATGTTGAAACCAGATGCTGTGACATTAGGCACACAAGGTTACATATTGTACAGTGACTATTATGACTGAATGTGTTGTTCTATTAGCTTTACTTAAATAGATACCTCAATTAATTATTATATATTTGACAGAATTGACTTTATTGGAGATTTTCTGTGATGGTAATGGGTGATATTGGTCCGAATAACAATACCTGTATTGAGTGATTCTTAGTGATCTTCCAACTAATCGTGTAAGGTGCAAAATATACAATAATGTATTTTACTTCTAATTTAAAGTTTTTTTCAGCATTGTTCATTTGCCCTGTTCATTATCTGTGTATTCTTCCATATCCACATCCGAATCGAAGAGTGAATGACCAGTATAATCAGTGTCCGGAGTCTGGGAATAAGAAAAACTGTTCTCAGTTACTTCTTCATCAAAAGTTTCTGTGCGAGAGTACAAGCTGAAGTCTTGTAGTGGTGTGGGAGTCAAACTGTCTTCGCTGGACTCGTCTTCATTGTCATATGAAGCATCTTCACTCTCTTCAATCCATTCAGGCCAAAACTTTCTCTTAATCCTCTCACAATACATGGCAAGATTAACCAGCTCATCTGAAAAAAAAAGCAAAAAGGATGTGCACAGAGTTATGCTACATCTCCGAGCATTCTGGCCTTCAGGACAACCTCTTAAAAGACTTCCAATATTAGGTTCTCTAGAATAACTTGATCTCCAAGTCTGGCAAGAGTAAACTTTGACTTGGGCTAAACCAGTGGTTACATTTGCAATAAGTCAATTTACTCAAATCTTATCACCTAGACGGATCATTTCAATGTATGCAGCGACTATCCCTGTTGGTTCCAAACATTTCACCAGGTTAGAAATACTGACAGTTTCCAGAAAATCCTAAAATATGAGTCCACATGACATTAGAGTTCCCTCATATTAACTTATGCTGAAAACCACATCTTGCCATTTGTTCTCAGAATTTGTTGATCACTTGAAATACATGAACAACTATTTTGTGTCAACAAATCAGAAAGATGACAGCTTCCTTGTAAGATTTCCTTTATTTCATCTGCCCCACATTGGGAAAAATGGTGGCCATTTTAGAATTCACCTCAATTCAATAAAATAAAAGCTGGGCAGGTTTTACAATGGGTACTATCCATTCCATAAGATTAAAAACTAGTTCCTCTATATGAGTATATTGTATCTCGTTTAGTCCCTAAAAAACCAAGGGCCCATTAAGTGGTGTTAGTGGAGGGCCAGCAAGATCTCAATGGATCCTGCAGATATACTGACCTACATACCAGTACATAAAATAGAAGCTGAAATAGGCCATTTGGCCCCTCAAGCCTGCTGTGCCATACATTAAGATCATGGCTGAACTGTTTGTGTTTCTAATTCCACATTCCCATCTACCCCTGATAATCTTTGATTCTCTTGCCTACCTACCTCCACCTTTAAAATATTTAATGACCCCCATACCCCTCCACTGCATTCTGAGACAGAGAGTTCCAAAGTTGCACAGTCCCCAGAGGAAAGAAATCTCCTCATCTCTGTCTTTATAAGGGGTAACTCCAAATTTTAAAACAGTGCCCCTCGTTCTGGACTCACCCACAAAAGGAAACCTCTTTTCCATACCCACCTTGTCAAGACTGTTCAGAATCCTGTATACTTCAATCAAATCACCTCTCATTCTTCTAAATTCCAGTGGAAACAAGCCCAGTCTGCCCAATCTATCCTCATTAGACAATTCGAACATTCCATGTATCAATCTAGAAAACCTCCTCTGAACCACCTCCAATGCATTTACATCCTACCTTAAATAAGGAGACCAAAACTGCAGACAGTATTTGAAATGTGGGGTGGATTTTCTAGGTATACATGCCCCGAGTCCAGAAATTCCCATCCAAGCTCAATGGATCTTTAAATGGTCCATCAAAATTTCTGTCCTGCCCACTGCGATTCATGCATGGAGCAGGAGGGGAAATTTTCATCCGTGGTCTCACCAATGCCCCATACAACTGAAGCATATTATTATTACTTTTTTATTCAATTCCTCTCGTAATAAAGGGTAGCATTCCTTTAACCTTCTTAATTACTTGTTGCACCTACATACTTTTTACACTCATGTATGAGAACACCTAGATCCTGCTGCATCTCAGAATTCTGCAGTCATTCTCCATTTGAGTAACAGTCTGCTTTTTTATTCTTCCTGCCAAAGTGAATAACTTCTCATTTCCCATATTATACGCCATCTGCCATATTTCTATCCACTCACTCAACATGTCTATATCCATCTGCAACCTCCTTATGTCCTCTTCACAACATCATTTCCTACTTTGTGTCATCTGAAAATTTAGTTACCATGCCTTCACTCCCAAAGTTATCGCTATATAAATAGTAAAAACTTGAGGCCTGAGCACAGACCCCTGCGGGACTCCACTCATTACATCCTTCCAATCAGAAAAAGGCCCTTTTATGCATAATCACTGTTTTTTGCGCCAGCCAGCCAATCTTCTAGCCAGCTGCTAAGAGCTTTTATTTTGAACAATAACCTTCTGATGTGGTCTTCTGGAAATCCAAGCACAATGCATATTACTCCTTTAAAAAAATACATGATTTCCATTTCACAAGACCATGCTGATGCTTCCCAACTACCTTGAGTTCCTCTAAGGTCAGAATTCTACTGGCACGCCCACCCCAGAATTGGGGCAGGTGGGGTTCACAAAATGGCATTCTCTATTGGCCTCAGGCAGGATCTTACTAGCTACAGGCAGGCGAGACGGTAAAATTCTGGCATAAGCATCCAGCTATTAACCTCCATAATAATTGATTTGGTTGCTGTTTGTCTCAGTTGGCAAGACAGCTAATTCCTGATGCAGAGCGACGCCAATAGTTGTGGGCTCAAATCCCATATCGGCTGAAGATGTTCATGAAGGCTCCACCTTCTCAGCCTTGCCTCTTGCCTGAGATGTGGTGATCCTCAGTTTAAAATCACCACCAGTCAGCTCTTCCTCCTGAGGGGGAGAGCAGCCTATGGTCAACTGAGACTATGGCGACATTAATTGATTCTAACACCTTCCCCACAAATGATGTCAAGCTAACTGACCCATAGTTTCCTGTTTTCTGACTCCCCCCCTTCTTGAATATTTTCTGGCCTGATGGAACCTTTCCAGAATCTGAAAGATTTTGGAAAATTAACAGCAGCACATCTAGTACCTCATTAACCACCTCTTTTAAGACCCGAGGATGTGGTCCATCAGGACCCTGAGACTTGTCAGCCCATAGCTCCATCAGTTTGCTCAGTACAGCTTCCCTGCTGATTGAAATTTCACCAAGTTCCTCTCTCCCTTCCAATTTACAGCTATTACTGGAAATATTTTGTGCATCTTATGTGAAGACAGAAGCAAAATATTTGTTCACTTCATCTGCACCTTCCTTATTACCTACAATTAATTCCCCACTGTCACTCCTTGATTTTGCTGAGATTAATTAATCTAAATCATTTGAAAATACTCCCTTAGCACAAGCCCAAGCAGCTTAACTCTTGTGTGATAGCTTTCATGATCCAGCAACCTCAAGGAGGTGCAGTCACTTATAGTTAAGTGGGCATACAGATAGGCAAAAACCTTTCAACCTTTAAAATGCTTGACAGGACTTAGTGATCTCAAGTGCTGGCTCTTATAGGACTCTCAGCATGAGTCTGGTGTTTGTGGTGCAAAAAATGGATGTGTAATGACCTGATGAAATCTTGAGAAATTAACTAAATAACATTGAAACAGCTCTCTCTCTCTCTTTCATTGATTCTCTTCTTCTCCCTCATTAAAAAAAGAACCTATTGTGCTTACCAGAGCTAACACATCCAGAACAATGTAAGCCTATTATTTATGACAAGACTATGACTTGATGTCTTGTACCAAATATGCCCAAGTCCAGTAAGGTTGCATCACATATCCCATATCTAAACAAACCGGCTAACAAGATATCCTAACAAGTGATTATAGAAGATTACAGTGGCACAGTGGTCAGCACTGCTGTCTCACAATGCCAGAGACTCCGGTTCAATTCCAGATGTGTCGGGTTTGCACATACTCACTGTGTCTGCATGGATTTTCTCTGGGTGCTCTGGCTTTCTCCCACACTCCAAAGATCTGTGGGTAAACTTCATTGGCATGGTAAATTGCCCCTCTGGTATCAGGGAGATTAGCAGGGTAAATACATGGAGTCACAGAAATAAAGCCTATGTGGGAGTGTTGACAGTGCAGGCTTGGTGGGCCGAATGGCCTCTTTCTGATTCTATGATTAACCTCATGGGCTGGGAACTGAGATTTGGAAAGATGAGATAAACACTAGCCCCCTAGAAATATGGTATACAAACAAGCATTCGGATAGGAAGAAGAAGACACTGGACAACAGAGAGTTTTCTGAGGCAGATCTATGCTGGCTTTGGTTTAATAAGCTGGTTAGCTTCAAGAAGACTAAGAACAGAACAGCTGCCAGCAACAACGAGCAGCACCTCTCCACTTCATTCATTCACTCATCCAGTCCGGGACTGGTAAACTCTCCTCACTGAATACTGGCAGCGTATCTTTTCTATCTATTTAGTTGATGTATTGCATCAACTGTTGTTTCTTAAATGAACTGTTCTGAACCACTTGTGATTTTGATTCCCATTTTAGGGAATCTGCGACTCCCGGAACAAATCATTAAGTGGTTTCAAGTTCTATTCTGTGAGTATGCAATCTAGGCTGGGATTTCAGTGCATCACTGAGAAAGCTGTGATGTGGAGATGCTGGCATTGGACTGGAGTAAGCACAGTAAGAAGTCTCGCAATACCAGATTATAGTCCAACAGGCTCATTTAGTAGCACTAGCTTTCAGAGCGCTACCCCCTCATCAGGTGAGGAATGGGCAGCAGTCTGAAAGCCTGTGATACCATATAAACCTGTTGGACTTTAACCTGGCATTGTGAGACTTCTTACTGTCACTGGAAAGTGTTGCAGCATTTGCGGTACAGTCTACAGATAAGACAATAAAAAGATTCATGGCACAATTCAAAAGAGCTCTCTTGGTCAATATTTATTCCTCAACTGACATTACTAAAACAGATTATTTGGTCATTTATTTCATAACTATTTGCGCGACCTTGCTGTGTATAAAGTGACTGCCACATTTTGTTCATTGCAACAGTAATTACATTTCAAAAGATCTTAACTGGCTGTGAAGTGACTTGGGCACCCTGAGATTGTGAAAGATGTTATTCCTTCTTTCTATATATGAGACCACAAGACCATAAGATATAGGAGCAGAATTAGGCCACTTGGCCCATTAAGTCTACTCCGCCACTAATCATGGCTGATATGTTCCTCAACCTCATTCTCCCTCCTTTTCCCCATAACCTTAGATCCCCCTAGATCCCCATACCAATCAAGAACCTTTCCACCTCTGTCTTAAATATACTCAATGACCTGGCCTCCACAGTCTTTTGTGGCCGAAGACCATGGAACTCTTCAGCTCAATTCTAAAGGATTGTTCCCTACCTCTCAAAGGCTGTATGGAGAAGAAGGACAAGATATTAACAAGGGAAGGCAAACTGGATGTGGCAGAAAGCACTCAAAAATGTTTGTCACTACCAAGTTGGATATGATGCTAAAACAAGTGCTCGAACATTGACCATTTTAACACTCCAGTGCTTCCTCCCCAGACAAAGACAGCACAATTCTATGTGGTAGTAAATTAGAATAAGAACAGAAAGTGCTGGAAAAAACCTCAGCAGGTCTGGCAGCATCTGTGAAGAGTTATGAGTCTATATGACTCCTTTTTGGAAAAATGGAGTTACTCAGTCTTCATAGTTAATTACAGTGCCCAAATCTCTGATTAACAAATTATATATCAAAGAATCCCAACACTGCATAAGGAGGTCTTTTGGTCCATCGAGCCTGCATTGACAACAATCCCTCCCAGGCCCTATCCCCGTAACCCTGCTAATCCCACTGATAAACTAAGGGGCAATTTATCATGGCCAATCAACCTAACCTACACATCTTTGGAATGTGGGAGGAAACTGGAAGACCCAGAGGAAATCCACACAGTCACAGGGAGGACATATAAGAACATAAGAACATAAGAACATAAGAAATAGGAGCAGGAGTAGGCCATCTAGCCCTTCGAGCCTGCCCCGCCATTCAATAAGATCATGGCTGATCTGTCGTGGCTCAGTTCCACATTCCCGCCCTCTCCCCATAACCCTTAATCCCCTCTCTTATCAAAAACCCATCAACCCGCATCTTAAAAATATTTAGCAAGGCAGCCTCCACCACTTCAACGGGCAGAGAATTCCAGAGATTCACCACCCTTTGAGTGAAGAAGTTCCTCCTCAACTCCGTTCTAAACCGCCTCCCCTTTATCTTGAGGCTGTGCCCCCTAGTCCTACTGTCTTTTTTGAGCGGGAAGAGTCTCTCCACCTCTGTCCTATCCATCCCATTCATCATCTTATACGTCTCAATGAGATCTCCCCTCATTCTTCTAAACTCTAACGAGTACAAGCCTAGTTTATTCAGCCTCTCCTCATAGCTCAACCCCCTCAACTCCGGTATCAGCCTAGTAAACCTCCTCTGCACTCCCTCCAGGGCCAAAATATCCTTGCGCAGGTGCGGCGCCCAAAACTGCACACAGTACTCCAGCTGCGGCCTCACCAAAACTCCACTCAGTGAACCAAGGCCAGAATTGATCCCGGGTCTCTGGGGCACTGAGACAGCTGGTCTAATCACTGTGCCAGCGTGCCACCCACAAACATATCAAGCGGACAAGAGCTACAAATAACATTATAGCATACCTTTCTGAAAGTATTTTCTTTTTATTTCTGTTTAAAAACATGGATAAAAGGGAACAAAAATCCTCAGACTGCATACAGTTTTGCAAATAATCACAGCTCTATTCCACTTCAGGATTTAAATCACTATCTTAAAAATGCACAAAACAATATTAATGGTGCTTTAAAAATTACATTGTTTACAAAATACATTAAATAAAAATATCTGCACATCATATGCTATCGTGTGGTTGCTATTAATATATTCCTTTTGTTTTACACTGTTCAAATCAGCTGTTTGTAATATAGTTTTCACAAAGATATAATTCCTTCACTGTTAGTCAGTTGGGGTGGCAAAGTGGTTAGCATTGTTACCTCACAACACCAGGGATCCAGGTTCAATTCTCGGCTTGGGTCACTATCTGTGCAGAATCTACACGTTCTCCCCATGTCTGCATGGCTTTCCTCCGGGTGCTCCGGTTTCCTCCCAGAATCTGAAAGGTGTGCTGGTTAGTTGCATTGCCGTGCTCAATTCTCCCTCCGTGTGCCCGAACAGGCGCCGGAGTGTGGTGACTAGGGGATTTTTACAGTAACTTCATTGCAGTGTTAGTGGAAGCCACTTGTGACACTAATAAATAAATAAGCTTTAAACTTTGCCAGAGGGGACCAAAATTCCGAAAGCTTCCTGAAGCACTGGAACAAATACAAAGCTGTTTTGCCCATAGATCATTCACGATCCTGGTTGCTGTGACTTAACATTGCCACTGGAGGTCACTGTTTTTCAAAATACCAAAGGCTGAATTTTAGACAATAATAGTTGGCCCAGAACTTCCTTAAAGCTTAAGCAGAAGCAATGGGTCTCAGTCCAGCTGATTTGCAATCTAAATGTTGGAGGAAATTCAAGTGCAAGCGATTTATGTCTGTTTTTACACAATGCCAGAATTTACTTGAACTCTTATACAACTCCATGAAATCTCCGTAGAAATCTACTAAAGCTTATTATCACAGTTCTGTTTCCTGTGTGAAAGCAGATTTCCTGAATTTGCCTCAGTGCTGAACAGGCTTTAAATTTACATCAATTATATGAGGCCCAAAGACATATTTCTGCCGCTCCTGGTGATTTTCTTTGGTAGTTTTTGTTTCTTTTTCACTTGAGTCATTCCATGTATTTCTGTACCTTTCTTATTATTTACTTATTATTGTCACACAAATAGGCTTACATTAACACTATAATGAAGTTACTGTGAAAATCCCCAGTCGCCACATGCCAGCACCTGTTCAGGTACACTGAGGGAGAATTTGGCATGGCCAATTCACCTAACCAGCAAGTCTTTTGGAGTGTGGGAGGAAACCGGAGCACCTGGAGGAAACTCACACAGACATGGGGAGAACCCTGCACTGACAGGGATCCAAGCCGGGAATCGAACCCATTTCCCTGGCACTGTAAGGCAGTAGTGCTAACTACTGTGCCACTGTGATATGATGTGTACGCCACCACAATGACTTGAGTTAGAACGCTAAAAAATATACAATTTTGTTTTCTTAAAGAACGTGTGCCTAATGTGTAGAAACATTGACTTGCCAGCTTCAAACTTTGAACCTCGTGCGTAAAGAGTGAGTTAGAGCAGAAAATTCACCAATTCACCTGATAATTCCTTACCTCTGATCAGCCTTTCTGGTCTGGTTCCTGGAAGTGTCCACATTGCCTGAGCCAACTGGCCAAAGACAGCAGCATCCACAGTTGAAGGTCTTGGGCCCATGATGTACTTCTTATCACCTAAAACCATCAGACCAGGGCAATATAAATATATTTGTTTGTTCCCATTTCTTCCTCATTGATACCCTCACCCCAACTTTGTCCTCCCCTTACACTCCACCAAACCCCTTGCTTCAACATCCTCTTTGTTAGGAGGGTTGAGGGTGATATCTTCACAGCCCATTGCCAGAGTTGCTCACTTAACCAGGGATTGCAAAGTGTGTAAAGGCTGTGCTTGGGCAGCACAGTGGATAGCACTGCTGTCTCACAGTGCCAGGGTCCCAGGCTCAATTGCAAACTTGAGTGACTCCCTGTGCAGATTTTGCACAGTCTCCGTGTCTGCGTGGGTTTCTTCCGGGTGCTCCAGTTTCCTCCCACAGTCCAAGGACTTGCAGGTTAGGTTGACTGGCCACGCCAAATTGTTCTGTAGTGTCACTGGGACTAGCAGGGTAAACATGTGGGGTTACAGGCATAGGGTGGGATTTTTGTTGGTGAAGTCTCAATGGGTTGAATGGTCTCCTTCTACACACTAGGGATTCTATGATTCCAGAAGCCAGATGGACAGAGTGGACAGGAAAACACAGTTCCCACTCATGACAGGATCAAGAACGAGAGGACACAGATTTAAATGCACCTGGCGGAAGAAGCAACGCAATATGAGAGATAAAATTAAAATGGAGGATAAAGATGGCAAGGTCTGGGAACCCTGGATGACAAGAGAGATTGTGAGCTTCGTGAAAAAGAAGAAGGAGGCATACATAAATTTCAGGAAATCGCACCTGCGCAAGGATATTTTGGCCTTGGAGGGAGTGCAGAGGAGGTTTACTAGGCTGATACCGGAGTTGAGGGGGTTGAGCTATGAGGAGAGGCTGAATAAACTAGGCTTGTACTCGTTAGAGTTTAGAAGAATGAGGGGAGATCTCATTGAGACGTATAAGATGATGAATGGGATGGATAGGATAGAGGTGGAAAGACTCTTCCCGCTCAAAAAAGACAGTAGGACTAGGGGGCACAGCCTCAAGATAAAGGGGGGGCAGTTCAGAACGGAGTTGAGGAGGAACTTCTTCACTCAAAGGGTGGTGAATCTCTGGAATTCTCTGCCCGTTGAAGTGGTGGAGGCTGCCTCGCTAAATATTTTTAAGAAGCGGGTTGATGGGTTTTTGATAAGAGAGGGGATTAAGGGTTATGGGGAGAGGGCGGGAAAGTGGAACTGAGCCACGACAGATCAGCCATGATCTTATTGAATGGCGGGGCAGGCTCGAAGGGCCAGATGGCCTACTCCTGCTCCTATTTCTTATGTTCTTATGTTCTTATGAAAACGGATAAGGCTCTTGAGGAATACAAAGATATCTGGCAGGGGATTAAACAGGGACCTGGAGTCTAAAAGGGGCCATGAAATGTCCTTGGCAAGCAGGATTAAGGAAAATCTTAAAGCTTTTATGCACATATAATGAGGAAAAGGGTAGCTAAGGAAAGGGTAGGAGGGAATTTGTGTGTGGAGCCAGATGAGATGGGTGAGGTCCTCAACGAATACTTTGCATCAGTATTCACAAAAGAGATGGATATGGTGGATGGGAGTGTAGACAGGAGGATGTTAACATTCTAGGATGTGAAGGGGAGGTTGTGTCTCACATACTTGATTGAGTTCTTTGAGGAAGTGATAAAAAAATTGACTAGGGCAGGGCAGTGGATGTTGTATACATGGACTTTAGTAAAGCCTTTAATAAGGTTCCTCAAGGCAGGCTGATACAGAAGGTCAAGTCATATGGGATCTGAGGTGAGCTAGTAAGATGGATACAAAACTGGTTTGGGCATAGAAGTCATGATGTGGGTATGCCGGCGTTGGACTGGCATAAACACAGTAAAAAGTCTGACAACACCAGGTTTTAGTCCAACCGACTTATTTGATAATAGACTCACAAGCTTTCGGGTTAGTCCCTTCTACTAACCCGAAAGCTTGTGAGTCTATTATCAAATAAATCGGTTGGACTAAAACCTGGTGTTGTCAGACTTTTTATTGGGCACAGAAAGCAGAGAGTGGTAGTGGAAGGGCACCTTTCCAACTGGAGGTCTGTGACAAGCGGTGTTCCACAAGGATCAGTGCTGGGGCCTCTGTTTTTTGTACTATATATAAATGATTTGGAGGAAACTGTAGATGGTCTGATTAGTAAATTTGTAGATGATACAAAAATTGGAGTAGCAGATAGTGAAGAAGACTGTCACAGGATACAGCAGGATATAAACCAGCTGGAGACCTGGGCCGTAAGATGGCAGATGGAATTTAACCCGGACAAATGTGAGGTGATGTGATTTGGAAGGTCTATTGCAGAAGGAAAGTATACAGTAAATGGTAAAGCCCCTCGAAATATTAGCATACAGAGGGATCTAGGCATGCAGATCCGCAGGTGGCAACTCAGGTGGACAAGGTGCTCAAGAAGGCGAATGGAATGCTGGCTTACATCGATCCTGAGTACAGGAACTGGAAAATCATGTTGTAGCTGTATAAGACGTTGGTTAGGCCGCATTTGGTGTATTGTGTGCAATTCTGGTTGCCACATTACCAGAAGGATATTGGTGTATTAGAAAGCATGCAGAAAAGTTTTACCAGAATGTTGCCTGGTTTGGAGGATATGGACTATGAAAAAAGACTGAACAAACTTCAATTGCTTTCATTGGCACATCGGAGAATGAGGGGGGACCCCATAGAGGTTTACAAGATTATGACAGGCTTGGATAGAGTGGATAGTCAGAGTCTTTTTCCCAGAGTCAAAGAGTCAACTACTCAGGGGCACAGGTTGAAAGTAAGAGGGGGAAAGTTTGAAAGAGATGTAAGGGACAAGTTTTTCACACAGAGGATGGACACGCTGCTGGATGAGGTGGTGGAAGCAGGTTCCATACCAACATTCAAGAGGCATCTCGATAGATACATGAATAGGCAGGGAATAGAGGGATATGGACCACATAGAGGCCAGAAAATATTAGAGAGGCCTCTGTGTTGGCACAGAGTTGATGGGCCAAAGGGCCTGTTCCTGTGCTGTACTGTTCTTTGCTTGTTTAAAACCTTTTTGCACAGCGAGTGGTCAAGGTTTGAAATGTGTTCCCTGAGCATGTGGTGGAGGCAGGTTCAGGACAATCAAGACTGAATGAGATGACTGTTTGAAAATTAACTGTCTGCAAGGTTACAGAAGACAGGAGAATGGCACCACATGGAATGCTCATCTGTAGAGCCAGTTCAGATGCTATGGCCACATTTGGTGTATTTCCAAGCCATGCACACCCCAAGACTGGAAAATCCCACCTGAGGTCAACGGACCTTTGCATAGTCCGTGTCCCGCCCACTACGATTCCTGTGGCTAGCAGGACGGGAAAAATTTCACCCTATGGATCAAATAGTCTCCATCTACATCATAACAATTATGTGATCTTGTGACTGATTCTCTCCATCTGTTTTCCCTTCCTTCAATCTTTGTCACAGATTATATTTTTATGTATACAAAAACAATACTAAATCTGACATTGCTTTAGAATCAGTTTAAAACGTAGAAAGATATAGGATGTGTTTGATCACTACCCAGTCAATTATTTACCAGACCTATAGCAGAGTCCGCATATACCATACACACATTTCAACAACATGAAATACCTTTATAGAATAGCCTGCCCTTCAATTTACCAAGTTAAAATAATATTTGTGCACAATTCTGCCCTGCCCAGTAATATCAGCATACTTGGCTGTAATGCTGACATATTACACTGCATTGCTCTGTAACAAGTGTATAGCACCAGTGAATTGTAAAGTAATATTGAATAATTTAAGCTATCCCTTATCCAGTGGTGCTAAACCAATGGTGGGCCGCATGCGGTTTATAGGATTTTGAGTGCGGCCCACAAGACTCTTGCTCACAAACAGGGTTTCCATGTTCTGCTAGTTTCTATCTGCGTAGTTTTTTTTACACAGTGGCATGACTGAAGTGATACGCACGTAAAAAAATGAAATGGGGTGTGTGCTGATTGAACACAATGTTGACTGTGAGAGTCGTGCACTCCCTCTGCATCCGAAGTGTAAATATTTCTTTAGTGTTTATCATTGGAAGTTGATGACAGTTCTATTAATACATAAATGATTAAGCATTTTCTATAACTCGTTGTTAAATATTTGGTGTGTATAAAGCGTATTTAGTCTTATGCGTTGGATCATGGTTCGTGAACAAGTCTGATTTCCACCTTATGGCCCACCAAGATGAAGGTGGCTCGCTCATGAAGACAATTCACTAGCTTAGGTTGCCAACCACTGTGCTAGTGTCTGCTAGACTTCATCTCGTTGGCACATTTGTGTAATTAATAAGGCGTAATCATGCTGTACATAAGCTTAGTGATAAGCAGATTCAATTTGTATGTACTGTAGGGATGATTATGAATTTTGAGCATGGTGTTAAGAAAGTCTCTTTTAAGTACCAAATACTTTGATGTAGCTTTAAAAAGAACACACAGATCCTTTGGGAGTGAACTGAAGTTATAGCCAAGACACATTTGTACAGTTGGGTTCCAACAAGTCCAATTAATAGTAAAGAGAAGCTAAAACTATAGTGCTGATGGTCAGGAGGGTGACACGAGAACTAGATGTCCCAGTTACAGTTCAGCAGTTAGAAAGAATGCTGAGGCTGCAATGCTAATTGGCTAGGAAAATGGCCTTGGGCCCAGAATGTTCTCTGGATTTCCAGGTAGATACAAATTAAGGTTAGATTGTTGTGGGGTCACTAGGAGTGCTCTTCCCATTGGTCAGGATTTATCAATATTGAGTGAAAAAATGTCTGTTGTGTCAAATCAGGTGCACGGACTTGGCCTAAATGTTGCAAAGCTACCTGGGGTATATAGTGGAAGCCGATGTCCTGGTGGTATTAACGCTAGCCTATTAACCCAGAAATTCAGCAAATGTTCTGGGGACTCAGGTTCAAATCCCGTCATGGTAAATGGTGTAATTTGGTTTGGCTTATATGCGATTCCAGAGCCACAACAGTGTGGTTGACTCTCAACTGCGCCCTCGCACCCCCCCCCACCCCCACCCCCCCCCCCCAGAACAACTAAGGATGAGCAATAAATGCTGGCCCAGCCAGCAATGCCCATGTCCCACGAATGAATAAAAACAAAATGGGGCAGCATCACCAAGGCCTTTGCATTTGACACAGGATATTTGCTGGGGTGCATTTGTTAAGGGAGAGAGTTAGGATTAAAGAACATGCTCAGAAGTTAGCATTTGTGCAGGACTTTGCCACGTAACAGGTATTAGTCAAAGGCTGAGAGGTTGCCGTAAGAAACCCAGCTTAGTTAATGATTAAATTAGCTATCACAGGGCTGAGGATTGCAGTAAGAATTAGAAATGTGGATCCAGTCTAGACAGTTGTGCCAGGACTAAAGCAAATGTTTTAAAGGGAAAGTGAGTAGGAAACATATAACCACTTAACTGCGAAGGAATCATTCAGTCAGCTAACATCTAACTTGATAGAAACAGAGGCGAAGGAGAGTCTAAGGCATTTTGGGAAAGCTGCAGTCTTTGTGAGAAAGCTGTTTCTACCGGAGAGAGAAAGAGCACACTCAGCACACAATGATAAAATGTGCAGCTCCACCAGTTAAGGCAGACTGGAAATTTCAGCAGTTAAGATAGACTGAAGTTGTGGGTGGGAAAAGAATCCACTTAATTTGAAGGCCGGAGCTTCCCGACCATTCACACTGGAGGGATTTTCCCATCCCGCTGCAGTGAACAGAGATTTGGATTGTCGCCAAATTTTCCATCTTCACTGCAGCGGAAGCATAGCATGAACGAGCGGTAAGATCGCCCCTGAAAGCTGCAAAGGGATTTGGATGTTAGAGTTAAGTTGGCTGAGCTAAAATCACAAAGGATGTCATGATCAAGAAACCAGGTTCAAAGAGCCAAGAGGAAAAAAATCCCAGAACCCCCAGGATTCACAGGAATGACAGACCAATACACATTGAACTTGTGTATCATGCCATGCCTCAAAATGTTTAATTATCAATCTTTATTGTCCAATAAATCTTGTTAGTTTGTATTTTAAATTACTTGTTGTCTTTTTTGTCAAGGTTATTCCTCGAGAAGAATTTCCTTGCACTGAGGTTGAGTACAGAGATCCCTACAGTTTGTGGCAACTGTAGCAGAATGTGAAGAAAGAGGCAATCCTCCAAGGGCGTATTGAGGAATGAAATGGACAAATTTTTTTCACTTTGTAGACGTTAAATTGGTTGTTTGATCATTAGTTTTCTCTAGGGAACGAGACAAGGAAGGCAGGAGTTTAAACAATTTTGGCGCAATAGGAATTTGGAAACTGAGACATCGGATTTTCTCATGGGGCTAGATTTCACTCAGCTGTCTGTGTTTCCACGTTTAACAGGAGCTATAGTTGTCATGGGAGCAGTGATAACTGATACGTTAAAGAATAGAGTTAGAAGAAATAGAGAGTGGACTCATAGACAGCCCATGATTTAATAATGGAACACATAAGTAAGGAGTTTAGAGCACCTTTAGAAGAAGCGATAAAGTTCATTCGGGAATGGGTGGGCCAAAGAAAAATTAGAACAGACAAAACTTCAAGGTTGATAACTTTGCAGCTCTTTATTTTGCAGAAAGGGATGAAGCGGAGGAGGAGAATGAAAAGCTAGGAAAAAAAGTGTATCAGAAAGGGCCATAGTGCAATTACCATTGACATTATGGCATTAAAGCCTGGTGACGTTATAAGCAGGGAATTTTATGCATTAGTTGTGGGAGGTGAAACAATCATTGAAACCATGTCAGCTGGAAAACATGAGTTCCTGACAGGAATTGGAGGGTGCATGCCTGGCATTCTGGGAATTGACTGAGCAGTCTCACAACGAATCAGATCATAGCAGCTGTTCCCCTTGGTTGAGGAGTCAATCCTGAGGGGACATAGATTTAGGGTAAGCGGCAGGAGACTCAGAAGGGATTTGAGAAAACATTTCTTTCACTCAGAGGGCAGTGGGAATCTGGAATGCCTGGGAATTCACTACCTGGGAAGATAGTAGAGGCCAGAAATCTTATAACCTTTAAAAAATATTTGGATGAGCACTTGAAACATCACAACATTCAAGGATATGGGACAAGTGCAGGAAAATGGGATTAGTGCGACTTATTGTTGGTGTAGGCTCGATGGGCTAAATGGCCTTTTCTGCATTGTACGACTCGATGCCTCTGTATAGAGACTGAACACCTGAAATAGAAGCTGGGAAGATAGCAGGCAGTAGTTTCAGCAGTGGCGACCAGGTCCCAAAATTATTTTGATGAGAAGATAGTGCAGACAGTGTGTAGAAAGGGAGTTCTGCTCCTTCAATGGCTTTGGCTGCAGTAGAAGTACGGACACAGCATGAGACAAATCTTCATGGAGGAATAGTAGGGTGCAAGATGACTTTGAACAGTTTGACACCGAATACATTATGTAAATGAGCTAAGGACTATAAAAGAGCAAAGAACAAAGAACAACACAGCACGGGAAACAGGCCCTTCGGCCCAACAATCCCACGCCGCCATCTTAACAATGTGTTTTTCTTCCTCCACCCTTGACCCATGTCTATGCTTATGGTACCCGGGGGGTACCATAAAGTTGGGGGAGGAGGGTGGAGGGGGGGAATTCTCCCAGCTCGGTGCACTGCTTGACTAGCACAACAGGCCAGGAAACATCAGCAGAGGCCATTTCCCCATCGCGCATCTCCGGGACGAAGTTTTTTGATGTAATCAGCTGCATGCCAAAAATCAGCGCAGAGCTAATTATCATATGGAAATTTCTACTTGCATATGATTAGCGGGCCCAGTATAGTATTCTCTGAGCCCGCTAACATCACCCCCCTCCCTCCCCCGACTGGGAGTGCTTCCTTCCAGTAGGGTTTGCTACTGCTCCCCACTAATGGGGAACAGGTGGCCCCACCCCACTGGAGGGAACAGAGGCCGTTCAGGCCCTCCAGGAGATCAGGGATACGTGGGGGGGAGGGTACCCTTGGGCAGTGCCAACCTGGCACTGTGGTCCTGCAGCCATACTGCCAGAAGATTGGTGGGGAGGGAGGGAGTGAGTGAGAGCGATTGGGGCTGGCCATCCAGGTGGGGGAGGAGGGGGTCAGGACTGTCAAAGGTGGAGATCGTGGCTAGTTGGGGGGTATGAGGGAGAGGGGGACATCAAGGCTGGTCATTGGGATCGAGGGAAGGATCAGGACTGTCCGGGGGTGGATTGGGGCTGTTGGGTGGGGAGATGATTGGGAAGATCGGGGCTGGGTGGGGGAGAGGGGAGCACACATAGGGGCTAGCGCAGGGAAGTCCAGGAGGCCAGTGATTGGGGGTGGGAGGGGTCTGCAAAGGCAGTGGTGGGGAGGGTCACGGGGCTGGTCAACGATCGGGCTGGCCAGCAATCTGGAGGCCAGAAATGGGGGGAGTTCCACTGCATATGTGCCAATCCCTGCGCTGACAGGTCAATACATACACAGTGGCCCGCTCAGCGCTGTGCTGCTGACCCAGTGTTAGAGATTTGTTCTGGAAATCATGCAGAGAAACTGGCTGGATTTACTCCTATTTTCCTGCACGTTGGGAACTTGGAATTTTTGGGGAAAAATCCTAGCCAGGGACTTGTCCGATCGCATCGTATAGAAAGTATCAGTATTTCAGGTTGGGACACCCAGAGTTAGAGGAATAGGATTGTGAGAACAATTCTTGCAGCTTTCAACTTCAGGTTTAAAATGGGAATTATATCACAGAACAATAAACTAAGTATTAGATCCAGTTATTAGAGGGTTAGATGTTGAGAAATGGATATTATTGAGAAGGTGATATCTTGTAAGTAAAAACCAGACGAACATCTGGGAGCATTTGCACAACAGTTATAGGGATTCTATGTTTTATCACAAGGGCAGCCTCCTCTCATATTGACAGTAGAGTTTGACCAGCTCTGATCAGGGCAGTGTGAGTCTACACCGATTCCATGGGTTAGAATTGAGAACCATGCAAAGATTGAGATATAGTAGAGGACAGTATCCAGATTAAAAGAAGTGATAGTTAAAAAGTCTATCTCTATTGTGAAAAAAAACCAGGAAAGGTCCCAGTAACCTCAGATATTGTGTCATAGCTGCAGGACAGCAGGACACATCATGAAGTGGGGAATCAATTTGATAATATGGGGACTGCTAAGATAGCTGATAACTTGTTGCTGAAAAAAAGAAAAAAATGACCAGATGAAGGGAGACAAATGTGGAAGCGAGCGGAATGAGTAGCCACGGCTAAATGGCCTTGGCAACTGATCTGTAGAACAGAGGAGGCTTTACATTGGAACAAGCTGGACGAATGTGACAATCAATTTATGCTTTGAATGAATGTAAGTTGTTGCCTTCCTGGCACAGCCAAGAGTCAATCTCCAGTGTCTGATAAACTTACAGATATGTGTTGATATGGAGATAAACCTGTTGGACTTTAACCTGGTGTTGTGAGACTTCTTACTGTGTTTACCCCAAGTCCAACGCCAGCATCTCCACATCCTGATGTGGAGACACCTGTCCTGCATTGAAGTGGGCACAGTAGGAAATCTAACAACACCAGGTTAAAGTCCAACAGGGTTATTTGGAATCACGAGCTTTTGGAGAACTGCTCCTTCATCAGGTGAATGGAAAAGTAAGTTTCACAAATACGGCGTATATAAACAAGGACACGATTGCAAGATAATGGTTGGAATGTGAGTCATTCCGAAAGCTCGTGATTCCAGATAAACTTTAACCTGGTGTTGTGAGACTTCTGGCTTTGTATTAAGGGCAAGATTTTTCAGCTGCACTCGCCCCCAAGACTGGAAAATCCTTCCGAGGTCAACAGACCTTTGCATGATCTGTGCCCTGCCTGCTTTGATTCCCGTGACAGGCGGGAAGGGAAAATTCTGCCCTGAGTGTCTTTACTTTGATATTCCACAACACATAGCGGAGGAGTATCAAAGGGCAAGAATATGGAGATCACACGAGAGGAGACTACCTCCATACCCTTCCCCATCAGTGTCCTGTACAAAGAACTGAAGCGATTGGCTGAAGAAAGTGTAGATTTAAATGGGAAGTTAGAGAAACTGATAGCAACCATGGCGACGCAAACCCGGACACAAGTGGGTGAAAAGACTCCAGTGTGTGCAGTGACCAAAAAGCCCTCAATGGACTCGAAGCAGCCGGTCACAGCATTATAAGTGAGCCTCGCTTGACTGGGAATAAGGTTCCAACGTGATTTGAATAGGTGACCAGAGATTTTGGTCAAATTAGCAGGGAATCAAAAACAAATTATGCTTGTTGCTACCAGCTGCGCCACCGTGCTCTGAACATCTATTGGGGATGGGCAAGGGCTCAAATTTTCACAGCAGTCAGATTAAATTAAATAGGTTTTGTCATGTTGATGGAGAAAAGAAAAACACAGAATTATGCCCAAAATATTGAAATTTAAAAAGACAGGAGCTTTATGTTTTGAAGTGAACATTAGCCGTAAAGGTTACTGAAAGGGTACAGTCAGCCACTGATAGGAATAGTTGCAGAGTGTTTCTCTAAAGGGAAATGGAACCTCACTCTGTTGCCAGACATAAAAGCATCCAAGAAACTGATTGCCACCTCAGGTAAAGACAAAGAGACATAATGGCCATCTCATTTTGAAAGATCCTGCCTGTAATGCCTAGGTGAACTAGTGGACTCCGTTTTCAACCTGGAATATACAAAGAAGGGATTAAAAGCTAATTGAGAGAGCTGTCCCAAGTATCTGTCTGTGTGTACTCTGTTAGGATAAGCAGCTAGAAGTTTTACACTGAAGACGTGTGATACAGCAACAGAAGTAGCCAGCAGTGCCCCTGCAAAATCAGCCTTCCCTTGCAGGTATATCTCAAATCTCCCTGTCTGGCTGAGGAAATCAGCCCAGCCAGCAAAATGATCGCAGCTGGAAAGCGAACTGAAATTTCTCTGCTAAACGACAGAACACTGGAATCGAAGAGCTAATTATATGCCTTCCAAAGTGAACTCGACTGAAATAAAATTATAACGTCCGCATGTTTGCAAGTCAAGGACTGTTCTGTATATCCTCTTATTCATATTTACTTACTATTGGACTCCATTCTCACTTTTAATCTGTGCGAATGTAGATGCATGTGTTTTACCATTTTCTCCTTATCTTTTAGTAGTTAATAAACTTACTCTATCTTTAACTCAAGAAAACTTGGTTAAATAAACAGGTTAGTGGAGAAGAAGTGAGCACACATAAAGGAAAAACTTTGATACTTAAAGTACAAGGGATCTCAGTAACTCGTCAATCACCAGTATTACTGAATGGTATGAATGGACAAGGACTACTGGGAACACTGTTAAAATGATATTGAGTTATTTTTGATGATAACAAAGGCAGCAGGGATAGGTGCCTGTGAAACTGGTTGTGATTTCTAATGTTCATTTGGTCTTTGCAATTAAAGAGCTTTAGCTATGATGCTCCTTTGGATCGAGTCCAAGAGATAAAAGCATTTGTTAGTTTTTGCTGAAAATAAGCACAATTGTGAGAAATTGCAGAGTAAGGAAATATTTAACAGACCTTGTCATTCTTTCCTCAGTACCCCTTCTCCAGGGAAAGGATTCCTTTTTGGAAGAGGTAAGAGTTACTCATTAAGTAGCCTGTGCTAAGGCAAGGCAGCTTTGTGGCCAGTTTTCCCACATGGCCAGTGAGAAAGGCAAAAAATTCCTGGATTAAAAATAGAAAATGCTGGAAAAACTCAGCAAGTCTGGCAGCATCTGCAGAGAGAGAAACACAGCTAATGTTTTGTGTCTGTAAGAGTCTTCTTAGAACTGAGGTGAGGAGAAATTTCTTCATCCAGAGAGTGGTGAATGTGTGAAACTCACTGCCACAGAAAGTAATTGAGGCCAAAACGTTATGTGATTTCAACAAGGATTAGATATAGCTCTTGGTTTAAAAGGATCAAGGGATATGTGGAGGGGGAAGATGGGATCAGCAGATTAAATCTGATAATCTGCCGTGATCAAAATGAATGGGGGAACAGGATCAAAGGACCAAATGGCTTACTTCTGCTTCTAGTTTCTATGTCTCTGTGTTTCTTCAGAGACTGTTCTTGAGGATTGATGATTGACGACAGAGATAAGGTGATGACTAAATGTGTGCCCACTATTGGGGAAGCACCTACATTAGCGAGAACCAAAGTGTTTCCTACACTGAATTTAGCAAATGGATTCTGAGGCATACCAGTGGCAAGAAGAGATCGGTACAAGTTTGCATTCACATTCGAGGATCAGAGCCTCACTTGTTTCTGATCCAACCAGAGATTCTCAATGTTCATACTATTTATCAGAAGAGACTGGCAGAAACTCTGAGAGCTTTTCCGCAAATGCAATTGTAGATAATGTACTCCTAGCCGCTGAAACAGTTGATGAACTGCTTAAATTATGAAACCAGTTATTGTCTTTGTCATTGGCAGTGGGTACGAAAGTTAACCCCGAGGAGATTCACTGGAGAGCAAGTCATTTCTTTGGGAGTATCATCTATCATCTGAGTCCAGATTGGGAGTCTCAATATCATCTGAGTCCAGATTGGGAATATCAATATCGCCTGAATCCAGATTGGGAGTATCAATATCGCCTGAGTCCAAATTGGGGGGTATCAATTTTGACTGAGTCCAGTTTGGGAGTATCAATATTGACTGAGTCCAGATTGGAGTATCACTATCGTCTGAGTCCAGATTGGTAGTATCAATATCGCCTGAGTCCAGATTGGAGTATCAACTTCAACGAAGTCCAGATTGGGAGTATCAATATCGACTGAGTCCAGATTGGGGGGGTATCAATATTGACTGAGTCCAGAGAGTCTCTAAAGGTAGAAATCGCTCAGTAGTTGCAAATGCCAACACCCAAATCTGCACTTGGTTTGCTTTTGGGATTGGTGAGTAATTTCAGGCTTTGCAAACACGGCCAAACTTCTCTTTGGACCTTTTAAAGGCAAAGAAGACCATGTATTGATACTGCACTGTAATATTCTATGTTCTATGTATTGTCTTCGTAGCTAGCAGAGCACACTAATGTGGTGGAGGAATTAAAAGTAGCAGTTGGGCTGGCTCAGTAGCGGCAGATGCAGAGCAGCCATTTCATTTAGAAGCAGCTTCCACAGAGAGCAAACAGCAGCAGTAGTGGAAATGGACAATACAGGTCATAGAAATTCAGTAGTTTATGCCTCTTACATCCTACAGAGGGCAGAGAAGTCTTATCGATTTGTGAATGGCATTTGTTAGCTATCTTTTGAGCAGTTTGATATTTTACTTACATCAGAAAGTCATCATCTATTTGCATCATTTTTTTTGAATTAATTGATGAAATCACAACAAAGGGTGGTTTAAATACAGCAAACATCTAGCAGCATGAACTTTTACATCATCCTTTATCTTAGGGCACTATGCAGTAGCTGCAACTTTCTCTAGGTAGTGTTAACAAAATAATAACTACCTGTCAGACGTGAATGAAACAATTAAAATTCACCTCCTAACGCAGGAGAAACTCACACAAATCTGATGGGTTACATCCCAGGCTATTAAAGGAAGTAGCTACACAGATAATGAATGCACTAGTAGTAATCTTCTAAGAATCCACTGCCCCCTGGCACTGCCCTGGTGTTGCCACTTGGCACTGCCCCCCAAAGAATTGGTGGTGAATGCGTCCCTGCCAATACTGGCTGCACATCGGCCATTCAACATTGGAGATGAGACTTCCACCCCTCACTCTGGAGGACATCCTGCCTCAGAGAGCCCTCCGCTATTCTGATTGACGGAGAGGCAAGGTGAGGCCTACGTGGAGTGGGGGCACAGGCAGGGGTGCCTGGCGGTGTGGGTGAGCTGCCTGATGCCTTCCATGTCCACTGTCTATAATTCTATGATGTTCACTAAATATGTCAAAAAATTTAGGAATTGGCCATTCAAGTGCAGATAAATTTTTAACAGCATGATGAGTCTTAATTACTGACAAACAATTTTGGCACAGAAAATTTAAAGCTGGTATTCATAAAACAAATTAATAAATTTTTGACAAGTGTGGACATTCATTTCTTCAGAATTAATGAATGTGAAATTTTTTTTAAACTTACAATTTTTTAACTTTTACTTCATGTAGCCCTACCTTTCTTCTCCTCTCATTATTTTGTTTTCTATATATAATTTGACATTGAATTAAACATGGGCTTGAATTTTACATTCAGCGATGCCTGATGTCAGTGAGGGTGGGAGTGGATGTGAAACCTGCTCCCGCCTGAGATGATGTTGTTAGCACGATAATACACTGGGTGCCAAATTAATGGCCAACCAGTGTGAAATGTGTTCTGTGCGTGACTGAGCTCTGCCGGGGAGGGCGGGTGAAGGGCAGCCGCCAAGAAAATGGAGTGTGTGGGCTGGCACTTCCAATGTGTTCCCTCAGGGGGACAGCCACTGTGGAGGTACCTGGGGCAGTTGCTGACCTGTTAAATATATATATCAATGAGAAAACAATGCCGTGAGTGTCTGGACAGCACAATCACAGACAGATCTCAGTCCCCAGACACATTTGGAAATTTTATTTGAGCTCTGACTTGCATCCCAGCCCTGATCGAATTGAGCTTAAACATAAATGTCATCTGGTCAATCAGCATGTCTGCTCATTTTAAAAGTAGAAGGGCAGTATAAAACTCCAGTCAATTGCTGCTTAATTCAGATTCATGCCCACCAACCAAAATATCGTCAGGGCACAATGACATCAGGAAATAAACCCGACATCTTCTCATGTGATATTACACACAACCCACCCAGGCCACATAAAATTCTGGCCATTATAATCTACACATCTGATCTAACTCTGAAAGCATGAGCATCACTGTGACAGAATGGTTATCACTGCTGCTTCACAGCGCCAGGGACCTGGGTTCAATTCCAGCCTTGGATCACTGTGTGTGTGGAGTTTGCTCATTCCCCCATGTCTGTGCAGACTTTGCACATTTTTCCCATGTCTGCATGGGTTTCCTCTAGGTGCTCCAGTTTCCTCCCATAGTCCAAAGATGTGTGGATTATATTGATTGACCATAGTAAATTGACCCTAGTGCCAGGGGGATTAGCAGGGTAAAAATGTGGGGTTATGGAAAGGGGGCCTGGGTAGGTTTGTGATTGATGCAGACCCAATGGGCCAAATGGTCCCCTTGTGCACTGTGGGGATTCTATAAAGGGAAATTTTGGCTATTGAAATAGGCAGTTTTGGGCTTTGTGATATACTAAAACTTTAGAAATCCCTAACCCCAAGTTACCTCCAATCTGCTCACTTCCATTGTTAGCACTGAGTTAAGGGATGGTAATCAACCTATTTCCATGGGGTGAATGGGCCATTTAGATATTTAGATATTATAATGAGGCTGTGAGCCTCATATTTAATCTGTCTTTCAGCTTTAACGCTAGCCAGCTGGCTTTCCCAGGTATTGTAATTTAAAGAACATAAGGGATGACTCCACACAATACATTGAATCTCCACAGTGCACGCAGAAATGATCACAGCTGCACATCAGGTAGCATGGTGGCACAATGGTTAGCACAGTGGTTATCTGCGCAGTGGCTGTACGTTCTCCCCATGTCTGCTTGGGTTTCCTTTGAGTGCTCTGGTTTCCTCCCACAGTGGGGGTTAGGTTGACTGGCCATGACTCTTAGTGTCAGGGGAATTAGTGGAATAAAAACGTAGGATTACGGGGATGGGATTGTTGTCAGTGCAGGATCAATGGTCTCCTTCTGCACTGTGGAGATCCTATGATCCTATGACTGGAAATCTGAGTTTACAGATTCACTTCTAGCAATCTAAAAGAGGCAGAGATTAATGATGGAGATTATAAAGAACACAAAGATGACCACGAAATACATGTTGGTTACAGGGAAACACACATGCAGATTATCAGGGATGTTCAGGTAGAATCAAGATAATATAATTCCCATCAGAAGGGTTTGTGTCAAACATACAGTGAAGGGGAGGATCTGAAATGTGGCAAGACTATTTAATTAATGCAGACTAATAAATATTGGAGGTGGAGGTTGCATTCAAAAGCTGTTTCTGTGAAATATATGGCACATCACAGCAAAGTAATGTTTCATCTCACCCAAAATCACTGAAAGTGATCGCATATCTTTTTCCATTAAGGTATATATTTCCTCCTTTGAGAAGCGTCCAATGCCTTGACCGTACATTTCCCGTTTAACAATTCCTCGAGTTAGATGGCACAGTATCCATTTCAGGAAACCACTGAATGGGCCTGAGACAGACAGTATTTTTCGGGTCTCATGGAGGTTATCAATCCACTGACAGTATACTATGGCCCTGTAATGCCAAAAGAACAACGGCGTAATATTCACAAATAGCATTTTAGAGTTGACTTTAATGCATAGATGCAAGCAACATAGAATCATAGAATGTACAGCATGGTGGCAAGCCCTTCAGTTAAAACTGGTCCATACATACCATAAAGCCCATCTAAGCTAACCCCATTTGCCTGCATTTGGCCCATATCCCTCTGCGTAAAGAAGTTGCTCCTCAGAATATACACAGAAGCAAGGATAAGTACATTTCTTGTTCTGTTCCCATATTCACCTTTAATTGAGAGTGGGAAGTTGGCAAAGCTGGAATATCAGTATAAGTGGGAAGGTCAGCCAGTCAGCAGCCTGATGAAACAATTTCCCTCAAATTATGTTAAGTGAGTTTTGAAAGCAAGAGAGGATTGCAACAAAGGTTGGTATGATTGATACACTTTCCGACAAAGAAATATTTCATTTTGAAACCCAGAATGGATTCTGATGACGTTTATATAGTTTAAATGTTACAATAGGCAATTTTTGAGATTGACAGTAAAATTTCCAAGATAAATCTTTGTGCATCCAGCTCTCATATTAACTCATTGAGACCCTCTTAACATCATCTAGGAATGGCAGAAAATAAAAAGTAAAATAAAGAATGGTTACAGGAAATTTAGCAGCTAGCTGCTTGGACTGCCTGAAGACAGATCAGCCCTGTTTTTCATAAAGCTTTAAGACGCAGCAATAAAATGCTCACTGTGGTGGAAAAGTGAATGCTAAGCTGCAACTTACATCAACTGTAACAAGATTAAAATTACCCAAGCTACTTCCAATCCTGGTATTTAAAACAGGTGACTGATGTTAATTGATAAAAATCCCGAAATAAATTGATTGCATGAAATCAAATTGTTGGTTTCCATTACTCACAGTGCTTCTTCTTATGATTATCAGTTGCTTTTCTCACAATTATTTGATTTTAAAAGTTGATGCAATACTTCTTGACAATTACTGAAGGGTTTAATTTGAAAATGTGCAGTATATAACACTACATTTATCATATAAAAATATTGATATATAGTGACAAGGACAACATCTTCCTCCATTTTCACTGGTTTCACAAATATTTGGAGACATTACTCCTCAGCAATATTCCCAACAGTAAAATATCCCTCCATTCTTGTGGCAAGGCAAATATGGATTAAAATTTTGTCTTATATTAATATCACACATGTTAACATGTTAGTAGGAACAGTAGACCATTCAACCCAATCAGCCTTGACTATTAGATTACAACCTTAAGAACCACTTCTCCCCACCCATCTAAATTACATTGGCATAAAGTTCTTCAATCCACTATTTTAACAAAATCCAAGCAAAATTTTAACATTCAGATGACATTTAAGCAGTGGGTAAAGGAACAGCTTGCAATAAATATGGTTTACACAATGTTAATCTCTAACTAAAAGTAGGTAATGGAATCGAGAATTTTTTCATTTTTGCACAATTTCAATTCAAAAACAGTCATTTTCCTCAAGTGTTCAGTTATGTTTTTGGATGTGTTTCAACTTCTCAGACTTTGAGCAAGTGATGTTGAGCGGTATCATATTTTAAAATGACTATTTCACATTTTTTATTGGCCAACCTGTTGTCAAATAGCGATATAAAGGCAACAATAAAGTGCCAGTCAATGATGGCAGTAATGGTGCTTCTGAATGTCAGTGATCGATTGATTTTAACATTAAGATGACAACCAGATGGAGCACTAAAGATTTTGAAATGATAGTTGATTGAGTTGTGGTGTCTGATATATTTTGTGTGGTAACTAATGGATTGTTTTATGCTCTGGGCTTTTACCCTCTGAAAGTTCTGACGCACTAATCTGTCAGCAAATTCAAAACTGTGGTAGTAAAACCACTGATGCGGGTACCTTGTCTTTCCATTACTTCAGCCAATGTTTTGTTTATTAAAAAAAAGTACAGTTCAGAGCAAATTTATTCCAAAATCAGAGCTAACACAAAATGTTCGTTTCGCTTATGACCCTGCTCCAAAACTGCTTGACATCCCCCTGTGCCTTCTTCACAGCTTTATAGTCAGGTTGATGGTTTAGCAATAGATACATCAATCTCCTAAGCCACATCTCTGCAACTGTTCCATTGCTTTCTAACATCTTCAGAGATACGGAGGTATCAAATTCTGAACCTCACAGAGCATAGCAGCTATGTATAAACAGTCCACAGAGCCAGAAATAACATTAGTCCCAGAGTCAGATGTATGAAGAAGCAAATTGAGCAGTTATTCCTTTTTCATAATGTGTTATCAAAGAGATTGCAAGTAAATTACATATAAAGACCCATTATGTGTGAACAATTTAGAAATTACAAAATAAATGTGAAGTTGTGGGTCCATTAGTGACACACATTAACATTAATGAGTGGCACAGTGGTTAGCACTGCTGACTCACAGCACCAGGAACGCGGGTTCAATTATAGCCTTGGGTCACTGTCTGTTTGGAATTTGCACATTCTCCCCGTTCCCTCCGAGTGCTTCAGTCTCCTCCCACAGTTCAAAGGTGTGCAGGTTAGGTTGATTGGCCATGCTAAATTGATCCTAGTGTAAATTAGCAATGTAAATGTGTGGTGTTATGGAAGTAGGACCTGGGTGGGATTGTGGTTGGTACAGACTCAGTGGGCTGAATGGCCTCTTTCTGCACTGTAGGGATTCTATGATCCTGTGAAATTCTCCATCATATCTAGTTTAATTAATAAGCCTCCTCTTACATTGGTTCAACTAAAAAGGCCGAAGAGAAGGATCCTTCACTTGAATATGGAAGAAATGATAAACACCATGTGTAATCTTCCCAAATATATGCATAATACACATATCTAAATCTAAGCACCATCATTAAAGATTGAGAGGAGTTGTTATGAGAGGATAAATTGGGGGTGGGAGAAGGGCAACCCTCAGGGGATTGCGAGACAAGATTTCGAGGTTGCAAGCTCCAAGGTAGAAATGGCTGCCGTGGAACTCAGATCGATTTCTGTCAACTGTGAGGCCCTTTCAAGTCCTCGCTTTGTTCCTATTGGTGGACATAGCCAACTGGACTATTGTCTGAGGCCTGATGGCTCAGAGAATAGTAAAATAAACCTGTGATTTTTTTTTTAGGGTGAAACTCTGTGCTTTCAGCAACTTAGAAACAAAGAATCAACACCATGGAGATAGGTCCTTTGACACAAACTGGTCCATGGAGTGCAGAGGAGGTTTACTAGGCTGATACCGGAGTTGAGGGGTTGAGCTATGAGGAGAGGCTGAATAAACTAGGCTTGTACTCGTTAGAGTTTAGAAGAATGAGGGGAGATCTCATTGAGACGTATAAGATGATGAATGGGATAGATAGGACAGAGGTGGAGAGACTCTTCCCGCTCAGAAAGGACAGTAGGACTAGGGGGCACAGCCTCAAGATAAAGGGGGGGCGGTTTAGAACGGAGTTGAGGAAGAACTTCTTCACTCAAAGGGTGGTGAATCTCTGGAATTCTCTGCCCGTTGAAGTGGAGGCTACCTCGCTAAATATTTTTATGACGCGGGTTGATGGGTTTTTGATAAGAGAGGGGATTAAGGGTTATGGGGAGAGGGCGGGAATGTGGAACTGAGCCACGACAGATCAGCCATGATCTTATTGAATGGCGGGGCAGGCTCGAAGGGCTAGATGGCCTACTCCTGCTCCTATTTCTTATGTTCTTTCTTATAAATGCCCATCTAAGCTAACCCCAGTTGCCTGCATTTGGCCCATTTCCTTCTAAACCTTTCCTATCCATGTATCTGTCCAAATGCCTTTCAAATGTTGTCAATGTCCCTGCCTTCAGCAGCTCATTCCACATTGGTACTACCCTGTGTGTAAAAAAGTTGCTCCATTAATTCTTTCCCTTCTTAATTTGAAGCTATTCCCTTTAGTTCTCGATTCCCCAACCCCGGGAAAATGACTGAATGCATTCACCCTTTCCATGCCTCTCATGATCTTATACACCTCTGTAACTTATTGCAGCCACAAACCGCCAATACTCAACCTCTGTTCCCCCACCCCCACCCCAGTGGGGAACCAAAACATCATTGCTGCCTTCCTCAGCAGCTGAAGCTCCCTCCTCCAGCCCCTCCCACCCAGCAACTGAAACCTTCCCCTGCCCCCACCCCCATCCAGCAACTAAAACCTGCCCCTGACCCCCACCCAGCAACTGAAACCTCCCCTGCCCCCCACCCAGCAACTGAAACCTCCCCTTCCCCCACCCACTCAATAGCTCTTGCATTCCTGAAATGTTCATTCTGGGGTCACGTAAAATCTGAGGCATTAAGATGGTGCCATGCTGTGAAAATGTTTGAGATTGGCAACATAAAATGGGGCGGGGAGTAGGATGAGGAGACTATCAAAATAAGTTGGGAGCAGGGAATGGGAAGAGGAGAATGCTAAACTAAATTGGGGGAGGGAATAAGATGAGGAAGTATCAACATAAACTGGGCGGGGGGTAGGGGAAGGGTAGGGGAGTGGTAAGAGGAGAAAAGAGGAGAAAACTAAAGTAAACGTGGAGTGCATTAGGATGAGGAGAGTGCTGAAATAAACTGTGGGTGTGGGAGGAAGATGCTTAATGTACAGTGACTCCACTTCAACAACGTTTAGTGTTTAGTGGTGCACCTACTGAATAATGTGTCCTTGACAAGCTGCTGAAGACAAAAACTAGCAAGTCCAGAACAGTGAATCATTTACCTAGAATGGATCCTTTTCCACTGGCTATAATATGGCCAATGCCCCCTTAGTACCTCATGGATAAAAGCAAATTTTTCCAGATGCTGGAATCTGAAACCAAAAGAGAAAATGCTGGAAAACCTCAGCAAGGGTCATCTGGACTCAAAACACAGCTCTTTTCTCTCCTTACAGATGCTGCCAGACCTGCTAAGATTTTCCAGCATTTTCTCTTTAGGTTTCAAGTATCTAATGGACTCCATTTTGGTCTGGTTTTTGTCGCCATAGTGTGCAAAATTGGAAATGTTTGATTTTGGTGCGCAATTATTTTTCATGACAATATACACCAAAACCCAAGATGAACAAAAGCCAAGACTCTCCAAAAAAATTAAATCAGAGCAAATATTTTAAACAACATCAACATAATTATTCTTCACTGATCCACATTAGCTTTGCTCTGATGTAGTTCATCCCGCATTGACCCATATTCACAGTGCTTTGCCGCTGTTCATCCAGTAATGACCCACATTAACTATATTTTAATGTCACTCGTTCTGCGCTGACCCACATTCATGACACTTGGAAGTCTGGAGAGAACTGAACTTTTCTTAAGACAGAGAATCAGAGTGAAAGATTATTATTTAGCCCTTTAACTCATTCATCATTTAGATGCATAATGAGCACCCAATGCACCACTTGAATTTCCTCAGTATGTACCAATCCTCGTTAATAAGGAACCTGCCCAGTTTTTGAAAAGTCAAAACAATTGTTACTGAGGGCTAAATCCTGAGAAGGGCACAGATTTAGATGTTGGGTAATTTGGACTTACAAGGATCCCTGTCCAAATGGTGATGACACTGAAGATTCCGCCAATCTCCATCAGTGCCTCAAATCTGCCTGGAGTTCCTTCATTCACATTTTAGGTTCCATATGGTCATCTTCAACATTCCCCTACTGTAACTGCTATTGTCATGTCCTCACATTTGCTGCTTGTAACCTCAAATACCACACTATCGGCCAACTTTTCATCATTCCCTTCCTTTAACACAGTGCACCAAGTATCCTTTGGAGAGTTGAAGAATGGCTCAGCACCGTCAAGCCTTTCCTCGCCTATCTGATTCCTTTACCCTTTCCTCACAATCTAAATGAGAGAATGAGTTGGTGAGCAGATCATTCTTGATTAAATCAACCCTCGAAGAATTTTGACGAAAGTAAAGAAAGTGAAAAACAATGAGTTTTTTTTCATTCATTCATGGAACATGGGCAACTCTGGCTGGTCAGCATTTATTGCCCATCCTAGAAGGCAGTTGAGAGTCAATCATATTGCTGTGGCTCTGGAGTCATATGTAGACCTTACCAGGTAAGGATGGCAGATTCCCTCCCCTAAATGACAATAGTGAGCCAGGTGGGTTTTTCCGACAATTGACAATTATTTCATGGTCATCAGTAGATTCTTAATTCCAGATCTTTTTAAATTAAATTTAAATTCCACCCTCTATTGTGACAGGATACAAACCTGGGGTCCCAGAACATTAGCTGAGTTTCTGGATTAATAGTTTAGCGATAATATCACAAGGCCATCACCTTCCCTGTTTCAGCTGGCTGACAGGACCATGCAAAGGTTGACCTCTCATTGAACTTTGCAGTCATGGGGCAAGGACTGCTAGAAATAATTAAAGTTAAGAACCTGAGTAAGTTTCTTTCTTTTACTGTCATTTTTTAAAGAATGGATAGTGTTACCATTTCCATTTGGATAATAAGGTGAAATTGAATCAAGCTGAATTGAATTCAAGACATCTTGGACAAAACTGAGCCTATATATACTAAGGTTTCTGTGCCTCCTGCCATGTCTATTTGAATTTCCTTCCCCTAAACTGACTCTCCAATCCAGTTCTATTCCATAGTTCATATCCCCATCGCCAACTCCACTGTAATCAAACTCATGTTATCCATGGTCTATTGGCCTTCCTTATCTTTACCCATCTTCCAACCCTCAACCTTTAGTCACAGCACTTCTTCCCAGATTATAAAGCTTGTGTGCTCAAATTTACAACTTGTACTGCAGGGGGCCAAGAGCTGAGAATAATGGCTCAAAACAGATCTCCACCAGCAGGTCAGATTCCTAAAATTGAGCCCATCATTTAAAAAAAGACCGACAGCTATTTCTTTTCACACTTTGGGTGGATTGGGGGGAGACTATCTATGCAGAGTCTGCACATTCTCCCCATGTCTGCATGGGTTTCCTCCCACAGTCTGAAAGACATAATGATTCGGTGCATTGGCCATGCTAAATTCTCCCTCAGTGCACCCAAACAGGCACTGGAGTGTGGTGACTAGCAGATTTTCACAATAACTTCATTGCAGTGTTAATGTACTTGCAGTACTAATACATAAATAAACTTATTTTTGGAGCAAAAACCATGGCAGAAACTTCAATGCTGAGGTGATAGAAGATTTAAAATAGGCTTGCCAGAGAGATCAACAGGCTTCAGATGATTTTACAGATGTATTGGCACAACGATTGTCCAACGATTCATTTTGATGCAGGAGATGGCTTTGTCATCCACAGTCAGGTAACCTGTACTAAATTTGAGTTTACCAAGATCACAATTGTTGTGCCCTGGGGTTCCCAAAAGTATAAAATAATCACAACTTTAGACTGAAATGCTGGAAGTGGCATCAAATGTATTTCCCAAATCTCACCATGTGCGAAGGAATGATGCCTCATCAGCTCAGTGCACAGTCTGCTGTGCAGGAGTGAGTGATGCGGCATCCTTGGGATACTTTTTTTTTGCCTACCATTATTCTAACCAATAACTCAATTCAAATTAAATCCAAATCATGGTCCCCACATGATGGACAAATAAAATCCAAGCTGACAAGATGAGGCATTACACCCCAATCCGGGCTTGATCTGATGTTTCATCTTCGCCAAAAGGTCAAAATGGCTTTCAAACATTGCATCAAGTAAAACCTCAGTTTAACCTCATTGGCTGCCATCATCCTTTACTCTACCCCAGCCTGGGCAAACCACCATCGCAGGCATCAGAACACCCCCAGTACAATGGGCTAGCCTCGTCCCCTGCCTGATCATGGTTCCACTCCGAGCAGTTAAGTATAATATCCATGCACATAACAATGATTCTGATTCTCCCCAGATAGCAAAACAATATAAAATCCCTCTTTTTAAAATATACAATGCCTCTCTATGTCAATACAATTCTACCTTCCTTACATATTGGGCCACAATTTCAGAGCGGCTTCAGTGGCAGATTGCCCCTCCTTATTGACTTATCTGCAGTTAAATTTTAAAGTTCCTGTCTCATCTGATCTTCCTAACTCAGGCCGGGGGGAAGACTCGGGCAGTACAGCAGGTCCATGGCTCCAGCAGCCAGGTGTAACAGAGGCAGAGCAAAAGAAGACGTACACTTTTTTACGGTATTAGCTGCCATAAAGCAGGTGAGTTTAAAGGTCCCAGTGAAAGGGAGGAGGTGAGTTTCTGAGGTAAATAAATGGGATGTGTTCAAACATCGGGGGGGGGGTGTTGGTGTTGAGGAGTTGTCCATTGGAGGGGATGGCGTTGGGGGGGTTCTGACATATGGGTTGGGGTTTTCAGACATCGGTGGGGGACCAAGACATGAGGGAATGGGAGGAGTTGGACATCGAGGGTTGTCAGACATCAGGAGGCAGTGGGTCTTCTGGGGGGCGAGTAAGACATTGTGGATGAGTGGGACATCTGGGGGAAGTCAGACACTGGGGTGAGTCAGATATTGGGGGTGAGTCACACATTGGGGGAGAGTCAGACATCGGGTGGGTGGGGGGGCAGTTGGACATTGGGGGAGGATGGAATGTGGGTCACGGGAGGGTGGGTTAAGTTGGGGACAAGAGTGGTGTGGTTTCATTTGGGTGGGGAGGGGGCAGTGGGCGAGCTGGTGTAAGGTTGGGCCCAGTCAGGTGGGCTCTACGTTACAGGTAGACACCATTCTTTCACTCTCTTTAAGGATGCCAATGCAGTACACAGCTGGCTTTGAGCTTACACTTCACTATTCCCATACGGCTTTCATGTATCTTCAGCAGAAATCCTTCCTGCATTGTTTTGGGTCTGATTATTTTGGCTCTGACTAGCAAAACACCATCTTCCAGTGAGATCTCATCTCTGATAAACCAGTACTACCGAATAGCACCTTTTCAGGCCATCCCTGGATCACTTGCGGACAGAGTATCTTTAACTCCTTGGATGAGATTCCCCTAAAAAAATTCTAAGTGCCAAATTTGCGTAAAAACTGGAGTAAATCCCACTGTTTTTCTTTTCAGCGGGATTTTCCTATCATCTGTGCACTACAAGTGCCATAATGAGAATCTCATTAAAAGCTATGGGCAGGCCGATTTCCGGGGTGGAGAGGCTGGCAGCATAGCGCTGATCAGGCCATTGCGCATGCGCCAATCTGCCAGTGCCGAGATCGGTGCATGTGCACCATCCCCACATTGTCGGATTTCCGATTGATAGCCAGCCTTGCGACCCCACATCGTTGGATGTGCGGCCCCTGCACCCCTCCCACCCCCACCACCACCTGATCGCTGGGCTCCCAGATGTGTCCAGGCCAGCCCTGATCCCCCCAACCCCAACAGCAAGCCTTCATTCCCCAACTCCCCGACAGCCCCAATCTCCACCTCCCCCCACACACCAAGGTGCCCCTGGGCATTGCCACTTTGCCCTATGGGCGGTGCCAGGAGCCCAGACTGGCACTGCCAGGCTGGCAATGCCCAGGGGCGAACCCCCTTAACCCGATCTCCTGGGAAACCTCAATTGCCCCTTTTTACACCAGCAGGTCAACTACCAGCTCACCATTAGCAGGGAGCTGTTGTAAACCCTGATGGAGTGAAACACTCCTGGCATGGGGTAGACACTAGCGGGCCCAGAGTCTTCAGTCCCGGGCTCATTAATGGGATGCAAACCCTCATCATAATAACTTTTACAGCTCCGATGCCAGAAATTGGCGGCTGGACACATGCAGGGACTATGGTGTCCAGCAGGAAACTTAAGAATTTTTTTTAAACTTCAATTCTTGTGAATCGCTCCCTTTATCTTTGCTGGTCTCATCTAGATCTTCTACCTCATGTTTCTCATGTGGTGACAACTGAGACAGGGTATCTACTCGCACTATTTCTCTTCTTTGTATTTCAGTGAAATCATAACCCAGAATCCTCAAGTGTAATCTCCGAAACTCTGAAGTCTTGCCAATGCCCTGCAAAGATTTTTCTAGGAGATCTGCTACCCTGGACAATGATCACTCTCCACTATGAATTTCTCACATCCATACAGGAGTGCCAATCGGCCTTTTGACTAAGATCAAGTGTAGTATTGATATGCTGCCCTTGGTTGAAGACAGTAGGTTATATTTCAGCTTCATTTGAAGCAATTTTTTAAAGCGGCATCTCGGCCTTTTGGCTAAGATGCAAATTAAATCAAGCCTTGGAGAAGGAGCTACACCTACTCCAATCAGCTTGGATCATGTAGATCAAGCCCAAGACAGGGGGTGAGAGCCCTATCTTGTTAGCTTGGATCAGGAATGTCTCAACTTGTTGAGACTCTGAATTGGGCTTGATTGGATTGAGTTGGAATAAAAACAAAACAAAAACAGGAGTGCCAACAGCTCTTTTTCCCTATTGGCATATCTAGTCTTATTTGATATCACAGCTTTGGATGCTATTGATTTTCTTTCTTGTATTTGGGCCCCCAGTTCTTCTTGAGCAATATCTATTTATAGAGTGACAGGTTTCTTTCTGTTGTAATATTACAGACACATCTCCTTGAATATTACTGCTTTGAGGTTGTTGAAATTCCTGTCATGTGACTCTCACTGGTACTCAACATCCTCACTCATCAGCTCTCATAGGTTTGCTTGTTTCCTCACCTCATAACGCGCCTGGGGGGACGTGTGAAATTTTGGCCTAGCTCTCCTGGTTCTCTCATTTGCTTCATGTAGGTGCTAGACATGATCATAATCATATACACCTTAGATCTGAATATCATCAGTTATACCAACTGCTCCTTTCAATCCTCTGTATGTCTTGTCCATTTTCCACTGAGTACATCCTGGTTCACTTTATAGATAAAAGGTGGATGCAGGAATCTGTGCATCCAGTGGATATATTACATGTCGTCAACAGTGAAGATTCTTCCTCAATCTTCACATTGCAGCATCCATTTCAAGGATTAAGCCTGCTGGAAACTTTTGTTTCTACATTGCACTGACTCTCCTTTTGACTTCATCAACCACTTTTCAACCTGTTTCCCTGGTGTGATGAGACTTCTGACTGTAGTACCAATTCTGGGCATAAAATGAGATCTCTGTCTGCATAAGTGCACATGTGTGACTGGAGTAGAGAGCTGACCTTACTGAGTTGGGCTATTTTAGTCATTTATTTGTTTCCTGTACAGCTTAAAGCTTGTGTACTTAAAAATTAAATGAGCATATACAGGAGAGAGAGATGCAGGTTTTGAAAAGGTTTAAAATGCTGTGAGGATTACCTGAACATTGAACAAAATGTTTCAATGCTTTTTTCTCACTCCTGTATTTGCTCATTTAATTTTTAAGTACACAAGCTTTAAGCTGCATAGGAAACACAAATAAATGATCAAAATAGCCTAACCTAGTAAGATCAGCTCCCTACTCCAGTCACACATGTGCATTTATGCAGACAGAGATCCCATTTTACATCCAGAATTGGCACTACAGTCAGAAGTCTCATCACACCAGGTTAAAATCCAACAAATTTATTTGGAATCACCGAGTCAATCTTAACTTGCTAGAAAAATAGAAAAAATCCTCTTTACAAGCCATTGAAATTGAGTTGTGTTAGTGTTGCCCTCAATTACCTCACACAATCAGCTAAACACCACGCAATGAGCAAAACTGATCAGATTTTATGAGTGGGAGTCATCTGATAATCCATTGCTGATGGACTGTAATGCAAAGTCTGGAAGTTGCTTTTCATGGGTCCAAACTGCCATAACACTCTGGAGTGGATGTTAGTTTGATTTTTCCAGTTCTTACCATAAACAAACTAAATATAAATGCATTAGCTCCTATAACATGCTTGAAAGGAAGTCTTTTAACCAACTTACCAATAGAAATGTTCTTCCATCATTTTTGTAATGGCTCTTGAGACAGCTCTTTCACCAGAATCCAGGTGTTTGTTTAGGTTTACGCCCAGCTTATCTTGAAGAAAATCAATAATGAATTCTGTGCCTGATACCTTCTGATGATTATATTCAATCCATGGCATCTTTCCTTGAGGAGAGAGTTTGCCGTCAAAATAATTCTAAAAAAAAGCCAAAGAAGCATTTTAGGAATAACGTGAATGACTGACTGCACATAAATGTATTTTTATAGTCTTTTGGGTAAGAGAGAAACATAATCGTGCCGTTCTGGAAGACAATTTCCAGATTTACTAGTGAAATAAATTGTCGACATCAGTTTAAACAGGTCCATAAAGGTAGTTGAAAAATCAATATTAAACTGGCCTTCTAGGAGGATGGTGAATTATTGCACTGGAAATTGATAACATTTATACAGGATAGGAAAGAATAGATGCTTACACTGCAGCGATAATGGTTTAAATATGCACTGGCAGCAGATACTGTCTTATTGTCTGGAATCCAGGTAGCTGATTTCTCATCTTGTGCTATTGGTGGGTCAGTCTTTGTGCTGACAGTGTGAAAGTGGAAATCAGTCCCCTCCACCTTAATGTCCTGTGCTTTATCTTGAATGATTGCTGCTAAAATGAGCCACAAAAGTGTGAAGTGTTCATATTTGCCAGCACCAACATTCTTACCATCATTAGCACAAACATTCATCCAACTGGAAGATCTTACACTTGATCAAACATATTTCAAACCCAATCAGTCCTGTCTAAAGGTCAGTTGTGGCTAGTCAATCACATCTGTCAGTTTATTATGTGCCATTGTCACCAATAAGACTACTAACTATTTACTGTGATGTGTGCTCTGATTGAAGGCTCTTGATCTGCTGATGCTTCATCCCGAACCATTTGCCCAGCAATTGTTGTCAGCAATGGTTTTTTTTCCCTGCCACTCCCAGGGGCAGGGGACAAGTCTACAACAGCTGAATTGGGAATTGAAACTGCACTGCTGCTACTATCCTGCCCCACATGCTAGCTATCTAGGCAACTCAGTTAATCAGTCCCATCATTTATCACTTAATATTTATAATTTTGTTCTTTAATTGTTATATGACCATGAATTGATAGAGTGTTAAAGGGAATTGCAGCCACAAAATTTGGATGCACACAGCAAGGTTTGGGAGCTAAAGGCTGTATTCAGGTTGAAAATAACAACTGCAATGTGTGCCTGTGCTTCTGCTGGTGAGGGTGTAAATCCATGAATACAGATGGTACAACTCTCATTACAGAGAAGGCTCAGATCCTGCAGAGATGGGCTGAACACTCTGAAGCCATCCTCAACCAACCGTCATCTATTAATGTGAGGCAATAGACAGGATTCCCCAGGTCGATATCAACAGTGCCATGGATGACCCACCGATAGCAGCCGGAGTCATAAAAGCTGTCAGCCAGCTATCCAGTGGCAAAGCCCCAGGGGCAGATGCCATACCCGCAAAGATCTACAAAGCTGCTGGTCCTGTACTTATTGAGAAGCTCACTGAGTTGTTCCAGTCCTTTTGGAAGCAAGGATCCATTCCTCAGAAACTTAAAGATGCTTCCATCGTGCACCTCTACAAAGGAAGGGCAATCGGCAAGTGTGCGACAACCACCGAGGAACCTCACTGCTCTGCATCACAGGAAAAACCCTCACAAGTGTCCTGCTAAATTGTCTGGTCACTCATCTGGAGCTGGGCCTGCTTCCAGAGTTACAGTGTGGCTTCTGCAAAGGTCACGGGACTATTGATATGATTTTTGCTGCGCGCCAACTTCAGGAGAAGTGTCAGGAGCAGAATCACCAGCTTTACACAACTTTTGTTGACCTCGCGAAAGCCTTCAACACTGTCAGCTGACAAGGCCTGTGGAAGATCATGTCAAAGTTCAGCTGCCCCCCCAGCAAATTCATTCAGATGGTACGCCAGTTCCATGATGGCCAGAGTACTGGATGGCGGAGAATCCTCTGAGGCATTCCCAGTCACCAATGGCATCAAACAGGGCTGTGTGCTCGCACCCACACTATTCAGCATGATGTTTACTGCCATGCTGAATGATGCCTTCCAGGACAGTGTTGCTGGAATCAGCCTCAAGTACAGAGTGGATGGGAAGCTTTTCAATCTGAGGAGACTTCAAGCTATTACCAAAGTAAAGGAGACTGTTCTGAGACACTTCTTCTTTGCCGATGGCTACGCCCTGTATACAGCCAGAGATGCAAGTAAGTATGGACAAATTTTCCACGGCTTGTGACAACTTTGGACTCACCATCAACATTAAAAAGGCCGAAGTCATGCACCAGCCTGCTCCTCATGCACCGTACACAGAACCCATAATCACAATCAAAGGGCAGAAACTACAGGCAGTGGACCAGTTCATTCATCTTGGCAGCACCCTCTCCCAAGCAGTGACTATTGACACAGAAGTTAACTGCAGAATAGCAAAGGCAAGTTCTGCTTTCGGTAGACTGCACTCTACTATATGGGAATGTCGAGGAATCAGCCCAGCAACAAAACTGAAGGTCTACAGCTCCATGGTACTCACGACCCTCCTGTATGCCTGTGAAACATGGACTGTGTACCGAAGGCATGCAAGACAGCTCAATCATTTGACTTGTCTTCGCAGAATATTACGCATCCGATGGCAAGACAGAGTACCAGACACTGAAGTTCTCTCTAGAGCAACTCTACATCAGTCCACACACTGCTGATGAGAGCGCAGACCTGGTGGGCAGATCATATCATCCGTATGTCAGATGAGCGCATATCCAAGCAGCTCCTTTTTGGGGAACTCTCTGCTGGAAGATGCTCACATGTAGGGCAGAAGAAACATTACAAAGACACACTCAAGGCCTCCCTGAAGTCGCTGGACATAGACACGACCACCTGGGAAACGCTGGCTCAAAACTGCCCTATCTAGCACTGCCTCATCCACAAGGGCTGTCAAGCTTACAAAGCAAGGTGTATTGCTGAAGCATAACTTAAGCACAAGCTGCGCAAGTCCAGAGCCACCAGCGCAACAACTACAGTGTCTACACAAGTCTGTCCAATATGTGCCAGGACATTCCATGCCCAAATTGGCCTAATCAGTCATCTTTGGATACATCGCATCCAGTCTCAAAATGACTAATGGTGTCAAGGTCCTCATCGATGACAATGGATGAACAACAACAAGATGGTGGACAGGTTTTGGGGAGTCAGGATGTAATTACTCACTGCTGAATTCCCAACCTCTGACTTGCTCTTATGGCCAATGTGTTTATATAGCTGATCCAGTTCAGTTTCTGGTCAATGTTAACGCCCAGGGTGTTGATAGTGGGGAGTTCAGTGATGAGAATGCCTGTGAAAGTCAAGAGGAAATTTATACATTCTCCTTAGTTTGAGATGGTCATTGTCTGTCAGTTTTGTGTGTGGAAGCTACTTTCCATTTAAGAGCCCAAGCCTCAATGTTGTCCAGGCCTTGCTGAACATAGACACAGACTCCAAATAGCGCTGTGGCTGCAGCTCCACTTAAGTACTCATTTGAGTCTGTTGCAGCAGATCTTGTGTGGGACCGCACCTCCTGGAAAGATGGCATCTGTGTTTACTCCTAGCTGGAGGTTACCATGGCCCACTGACTCATGCAGATCCTGCCTCTTTGCTATCCTGCATACTGCATGTAATGTCAGCATCTTAGCCGGTAATTGCGAGCGTGAAGTCAAGTTAAGGTGTTTCTTCTTCGTAACTGTCTGCTTGCTCTTCCACCTATTAATCTTCCAGGCCAGGTTGTAGTTTTTTGGTATTTGAAAGACAAAGATCAAAGGGCAGGATTTTTGCTTGCCCAGGGAGGGAATGCATGAGGTTCATGCTTACATAATTTATAGCTTGTAACTCAGAAGAGTTGTGGGATCAGGATGGGAGATGTAAGAAGGTGGCTGGGTATGAAGATGCTATCATCTCCTGTGATGTCAGCTCCACCACTGGCCCTGGCCTCAACAACGGCCACTCCAAAGGTGCCGAGTACTATTTCCTCTCTAGTAGTAAGGATATACAAGCATACCTGTTCCCTGTTTGTTAGCTCCTGCTGCTTCTGTGGTCCTCCAAGAGAGAGGACAGTCTGAATACTATCCAGGTTGTGCTGCATGCATTTTATAGGAAGGGAGAGGAATAACAGAGCCAGTGATTGAATGGTCTCAATCCCAGTGACAAAGACATCCATGAGCTCCTCACACTTGTTGCTGGAGTGAGGGCAGAGGAGACGGGAGGGAGGTTAAAGAGGACTTTTGGACTGAATGGGTTATGGTCCAAAATACTAACGTCATTCATGTAACAAAAAGAAGAAAACTTTTGTAGACATTTGCCAAACTTTTGCAGCCGTTTATGCTGGCAAAATCTTATGGTCCTGCCACCAGTGCGCTCCCATTGCGGGTTTTCCAATCGTGAGGGGCGCATTCAGATAGAACAATGGGCTGGACTGCTGTTACTGCCATTGCTATTCACATGGACTTGGCAACCTCCCGTCCTCCCCTTTTTTGCCAAATCCTCTTTTCCCTTCTGCGCAGACTCATGATATTACCATGTCCCCCAATTTTGAGACTGTGAACTAGATATGTTGCATTCCTGGACAAAAGAATGTCCCAGTAGGATAGAGGCTCCAGCTAGCCAAGGAGTCTCTTTGTGCACGTCTTCTTGCTCGGTTGATAATGACATTGGTGGCCTTCTTGAAACCTTCATGTAGGCCCCAATGCACCTGTGAACCCTAAGTTGAGAGCTTCTGGTGCAAATGCTCCACCAGTTAGGTTGCACACTTAGTCAGATATAATAGTTGTCATTTACAGCAGTACTCACAGTTTATGCTTCAGTGCATTTTAATGGGCTTCACTGCAGCTTAAGAAAATGACACTGAATAATTTTGAAAGTCAGCACATATGGTACATTGATGCTAACCTGAAATGTATCAAGAAGTGGGGGGCATGGTGCTGGGAACTAAATGTCATTACCGAAGAAAATAGTGTAACTTTTTTCTGAATCTGGCAAGGGGCCCATTGCAAATTGTGCAATTTATTGTGCAGCTCCCCAATTCAAACCAAAATGAAAATAGGAAAAGATGACTTGAGATGAGGGAGGGGAGGTGAGGGTCGGGTAGAGGGGCTCTAGAATTGGTCAGGGCTTTGAGAGTCAGAGGATGAAGAGTTGGGGCAAGGGTTCAAAAATCAATAAAAGATTTTTAAAAATGTTTAAGCAATGTAATCAATCGCACTGGTTTTGACATCTGGAGAAATTGGGGAGGGATCATAGAATCCCTACAGTGCACAAAGAGGCCATTCAGCCCATCGAGCCTGCACCAACAACACTCCCACCCAAACCCTATTCCTGTAACCCCATGTATTTACCCTACTAACCTCCCTGACACTAAGACCCAATTGAACATGGATAATAAACCTAACCTGCACATTCTTGGACAATCTTTTCATGATTTGAATTTCCTTTATTGCCTCGGGGCTGTTCTTCCCCCTTTCCTTGTCTCTCTCAGTAAATGACAAAGCCGTGGTAGTGGTGGGGGAGGGGTGGAAATGCCTTCTCATAATATTCCAGCCATCATGAATATGGGCAGGCCTAATGGATCTTTTCCTATGTTTATTCACATGTTTATAAATATTCAGCAGCAGCACCAACCATTCTTCCTTGGCAGAGAGCAGCACATAGCCGAATAGGATCAGGTTAGATTAGAATCTATATTAGAATGAGCTATAATAACCACATAATCTTTCACAGTCAACCTAAAGCTGGAAAATGTGGTTTTCAATTCACTGTTGGATATTAGCAATAATCAGTGGATAGTGCCTTAAAGATCCAACCGTGCCTCCCCTGAGTGTATTTGTCACCACTGAGTAATAGTCAGAAACTGGCTCCAGCTGTAAAAAACACATTGAGGTTCAAAAAAACAGATGTTTACGTTACCACCCCTAAAGTTCCGTGCCTCTGTGAACAGAATGTTTCTAAAGCACTTACACCAAGTTCCAGGGGTGCTTTGGCAGAGAGTCTGAAGCAATTTGTTTATGGAAAAGATTTAAATCCAGAAAATAGTGGGACAGCTAATGAATCACAAGATGGTTGCAGCACAGAAGGACGTCATTTGGTCATCGTATCCGTGCCAGCTTCTGACAAGACCACCTCAGCTAGCCCCACTCCCCTGCTCTTTCCCCATAGCCCTGCAAATACAGTCCCAAAAGATGCCTATTCAATTCACTTTTGAAAGCCACCACTGAATCTGCCTCCACTGCACTCCCAGGCGGTGTAGTCTAAATCGTGACCAAACGCTGCATAGAAATAGTTTTCCTCTTGTCGTGTTTGGTTCTTTGGTCAATCACTTTGTCCTCTGGTTCTCAACCATTCTGCCAATGGGAACAGCTTCTCCCTTTCTATTCTGTCTTGACCAGGATTGACCAACCTAGGGCATACGGATGACAATTCGGACAGTCATGCCGTGCTATGCAACCTGTGCACCAGGTGCCTAAAGAAATGGTATATGGAATTGACAGATCAGCAAGGAATCTGTCCCTTCAATCACAGGCCGTTACTCTTCCCTATTTAATACTGATAGGCTCACTGGTGTGCCACTCGGCAGCAAGCCTGGCAAGAAGTGGTCCCTGATCTGAGGAGCAGCAAGCAGTGTGAAGTTCCTTCTCTTCAGTTCTCAGTGTGCACTTTGCCTGAGCTGAATTATTACCTAAAGAGTAGCATGCTATTTAGTCTGAAATAAAACGCCAACAGCTGTCCTTCTGCAAAATGAAGAACATTATTATCTTTGTCATTGTTCATCTGTTAGCTGATTGATACATGGATCAGGGATTTATTGTACAGATGCTTGCCAAACGATTCGACTGTCGCTCAAATGGTTTCGAACATTGTTAAAGTATGCAGTGAGTGGTATAACCTCGTCTGGGATGATAACTACCTAAGTTAACAACATAACTACATAATAACCTTAAGACCATAAGAAATAGGCCCCTCGGACTCCCTACTCCATCATTCGTAGGATCATAGCTGATCCAATATTCTTCCTGTCCACTTTCCTGCCCTTTCCCTGTAACCCTTGATTCCTTACTGATCAAAAATCAGCCTTAAATATACACTAGGGCTCTGTCCACACAGTTCCCTGTGGCAGGAAGTTCCATAGACTCACAACCCTCTCAGAGTCTGTGTGTGTAAGTGAGTCTGCATGTGAATGAGTGAGTTTGTGTGTGGATGATTAATTGTGTGAGTCTGAATGAGTGAGATTTTGAGTGTGTGTATGAATGTTCAGTGTGTGTGTGTGTGTGTAAGTGTGAGAGTGAAAGCAAAAATCTGGTGACTGGTAGTGGACTGCACACACACACACACACACACACACACACACACACACACACACACACACACACACACACACACACACACACACCACATACAAACCTCCTTCCCCTTCACCCCCTCCTCCCTCCTCAAAAGCCTATCCCTGGGAAGCAAAGTGCAAAAATACAGGTTGAAATGCTACTTGCTTCTGACCCCACACTTATGAATTCTGTTGAAGCCAGCCTGGAGTGAATGTAAGGTCAGTGTTAGTTAAATCCAACTCCTTAACTTGGCCTGAGTAACCACTTTTTCCCTGGTGACCTGGACTTGGCTGGGCTTGTTAAATGAAAAGGCAAAAAAGGGTTTCATTGCTTAGCTCTGTTATTTGGCACTGTTATTAACCTTTCTTTTAAATGATCAATGCTTTGATATTGTTTTTTTCCTGAAATTTCCTTTTCAATTCTGTGCCAAATTTCCTTCTGAAAATTTGCTTATCAGTCCCATGAATGAGAAAATAATTGAAATGTGGCTACACATCAGAAAAGTTTGGACAAGCCTGGTCTGGGTCTTCACAATTTCGAACATTTCTATCACATTTCCTCTCAATCTTCTCTTCTCTATGGGGAGCAATCCCAGATTCTCCAGGCTACCATGTAACTGATGTCCCTCATCTCTGGAACCATTCTCATAAACTTTTCCATATACTCTCTAAAGCTTCACATATCCTAAAGTGTGAAGCCCAGAAGTGAACACAATATTCCAGTTCAGGTCAAACATGCATCTTATCACAATGCCCTTGCTTTTGTATTCCATGGCCAAAATGTTACCATTGGAGCAGGCAAGGAGCAGAACATGGAATGCTCCATTGACCTGGGGTGGAATTTTATGATTGCGGGATGAGCAAGCCTGGAAAATCCCACCCCTTGGGTCCAATTTATCATTTTGATTCTAAATGCTGGGCAGACTTGAAACTGTGAGCTTCGGATCTGACTTTTAAATCCATTCTCAGGCACCTCCATACGTACTTTGCCTGAAAAAATATCAGCAATTCTGAATCATGCTGCAGAAGCCTGTGGGCAGGGCTTAACACACCCGAAATCCTCCTCCTACCCCCCACAGATATTGCCCCACCCCCACAATATTATTGACTTCCTTAAGCCCCCCCCACCCAGACCAGTCCTGGACCCCTGCCCCCCTTCCTGCCCACTGATCCCAGGCAGAGTGGCAGTGGACCCCCCACCACCACCACCGATCTCAAACAGGGAGCCATTGGACACTTGGCTCTTACCTTTTCACTAACTGGAGCCCCCGAATCAGACTTATATGGAGCATGTCTGTTTTGTGCCAATTTTGAATGGGCAAACATAGTGCTAAAGGGGAAAATGCCAGTAAATGGGGTGTGCAATCCCTTAAGTCAATTCAAATTAATTTAAATGGCTGTCATGCCCAAAATGGTATTTTTAGGCCTTGGTAAAGGTGGAACAAGCACAGAGGTGGGCGTGGATCGCACTACGTGCCTCATGCCTGACTTTACCAAGTTTTCACGCTCAAAACCATGGGCAACTTGATGGTAAAATTGGGCCCCATATCTCTACTTAGAAAACCCAGATCTCAAATGACATCCTAACCACTTTCTTTGATTTGATTTGATTTATTATTGTCACATGTATTGATGAAAGGCATTGTTTCTTGCGAGCCGTACAGACAAAACATATCATTTCTAAAGTACATAGGGGAAAAGAAAAGAAGAGAGTGCAGGATGTTATTATAATTTGGTTCAGAAATTTCAAGATGTTCTATGAGGTCTGCCTTGGATCATGCGTTTTGCACACTGAATTTGGCTAGAGTGAGCATGAGATATTTCACTTCAGATATAATTCAAATGACTCACTAAGGAGGTTTTATCAAACAAAGTTTATTTAAGAATACAGTTCACATGCATAGAAAGAAAGTTAGCAATAACTTTTGCCAATTACAAACAAAAAATATCATGATATTGTATAAACCTTAACAGCTAAACACCATTCCAATGAAACAAATCCCATAAACAAAACCTTTGCGACAGGTTTAATACAGCAAAAATTAATCCTTAGATTTATTCCTGAGGAGGAACCACCTTACTTTATCTTGTCAATCCATATTTCTCCTCAGAATGCAAGGTCATAAAAGATCCCAAACTAAAACTAAATAAAACCCCATTTAAGCCATTGAAATAGCAATAAAAAAAACTTCTCGCAGCCAGCCAATGCCATAATGAAAAAAAACTAAAACTATGATAGCTGCAGAGAGCTTGATTTAAAAAAAAATTCTTAAAGGTAGACTAACATCACAATATAGTATTACAGTCATAGCTAGGGTATAGGGGAAGATCAGCTTAAATATATGGTAGGTCCATTCAAAGGTCAGATGGTAGCAGGGAAGTAGTTTTTCTTAAATCTATTGGTATGTGTTCTCAGACTTTTGTATCTTTTTCCCAATGGAAGAAAGTGGAAGAGAATATGTCCGGGGTACATAGGGGTTCTTGATTATGCTAGCTGCTTTTCTGAGGCAGTGGGATGCGTAGACTGAGTTAATGGATGGGAGACTGGTTTATGTGATGGACTGGGTTACATTCACGACCCTTTGTACCTGTCCTGCCAACCTTCAATTATTTGTGAACACGTACCCCAATATATGTTCTCTGCTCCTACACCCCCTTTCAGATTTCAAACATAACACTTTAAGTTTTGAGCACCATTAACTGGTGTTCACAATCTTTCAGTTAATGAATAGTAATCATTAATGCTGTATTTCAGGCTGACCAGCTAATCTGCACTGGCAACAATGGGGTTTATGTAACACCTTAATCTTAGGGACTTTTTTTGTTCAGCTGCTCCCATTTCATTATAATAGGTAAAAGGTAAATGGCCATAGGTTGGGGGTGATTTAACCTGAGGATCACTGTACCTCAGGCAAGGTTGAGAGAAAGTAGGGACATCATGAATAACCTTAGCTGCTAGAAGATTTGAACTCGTGCTGTTGTTGTTGCCTTGCTGTCCAGCCATCCAGCCAATTGAGCTAAACCAACCCCCATCACTATAATAATTCTATTTGGAAACATAGCAGAACCCCACTCATGTCCATAAATAGGGTTTTGGCTGCACTTCTGAGAAAGATGCAGCAACAGAGATCAGCAGCCCTGGTTAATGTCCCTTCACAGAGATGGAATGGAAGCCAGGTAATAGATAATTTTGGGAAGATGGTCAAAAGTGCCTCATGGGGTCAGGCCTTTGAGGGCAAAGGAAGAGAAGTAAATTTGAAGGTAAGTCCCAGCACAGATCTTAGAAATCTAAAAGCTGCTTATTAATTGTGGAACAGATAAGAACATAAGAACATAAGAAATAGGAGCAGGAGTAGGCCATCCGGCCCTTCGAGCCTGCCCCACCATTCAATAAGATCATGGCTGATCTGTCGTGGCTCAGTTCCACATTCCCGCCCTCTCCCCATAACCCTTAATCCCCTCTCTTATCAAAAACCCATCAACCCGCGTCTTAAAAATATTTAGCGAGGCAGCCTCCACCACTTCAACGGGCAGAGAATTCCAGAGATTCACCACCCTTTGAGTGAAGAAGTTCTTTCTCAACTCCGTTCTAAACCGCCCCCCCTTTATCTTGAGGCTGTGCCCCCTAGTCCTACTGTCCTTTCTGAGCGGGAAGATGGATTTACACAGATGGATGTGTAAAATAACATACAGGGACAGAGGAAGCTGCAAAAATAGGGCAATGTGAATATATGCAAATAATTGCTGCTAAAAGCACCCTGATTGCTCAAAGTACCATTTACTGCTTGGTGTAAATGAAAAGAAAATGATCTAATCCAATAATTTCACCCTTTTTAATTAAAACTTGGAAGGAACAGGAGATATAATAAAGGCAAAAGACTGCTAAAATAATCATATGAAATGTTGCAAATACATAGCATGCTCGATTGACTGACTGGTAGCGACTATTTGTCATGATTTAAGAGTCTGTAACAGAACAAAAAATAGATTGGCAACACCTTCTAGCAGCTGCCTAACCCAAACCACCAAATGATGGTGCAGCCCTCATCACAGGTCTTAGTCTGTCTCCCCACTCCTCCAGCACCTACTTCCTCAGCGAGCAGCTCACTGTCATCGCTCCGCTGTCTCTAACTTGTCATGTTGATTCTCGATCGCCCCAGTGTTGGACAAGGAGAAATGCCCTCCACATTTAAAGATTGGGAAGACCTCAGCCATTGTCTTTGGCCCTGGCCATAAACTCCATTTCCCACCCTGCTATTCCATCCCACTTTCTGGTCACTGTCTGAGGTTTCACCAAACTGTTCGCCACCCCGGCTTCCTATGTGTTCCTGAGTTGGAATTTTCTAACCCTACGTTCACTCTATTACCAAGACTATCTGCTTCCGCTTCCATAACATTGCCAGTCTCCACCTCTGCCTCAGACTACAGTAGCTGTCACTGAAGCCCTCATCAATGCTTCTGTTCCTTCAGCTTCAACAATTTGAATGCTCTCCCAATGAGTCACCCACCGTCAGTAAATTTCATATCATCCAAACTCTCCTAGCTCGCACTAAGTTCCATTCACCCCATTACCCCGTGCCTCAAATCTAAAATTCTCATCCTCATGTTTGAGTCCTCACCCCTCCCTATCTCTGTAACCTCTTTCAGTCTTACCACGCCCAAGTGCTCTCCGTTTCTCCAATTCTGTCAGCTCCCTGCAAAAGCAATTTATTGTAGCGCAGAATCTGATGGCACTGTCTGAGCCATTTGATAAATTCCCATAGAGGTCACCTTTGCTAAACTTGAAAATGTGGCCAAATCCTTAGCAACACGCCATTTCTCCCATGCACTCCACAAATAATCTTTTATCCATGCTGTTTTAATTTTTTTAAATTGGGGGGAGGTGGTGGTGCAAGGGGCAGTAGTGATTTAGTGGCATTGTCACTGGACTAGTAATCCAGAGACCCAGAGAAATGCTCTGGGGACCTGTTTTCAAATCCCACCACTGCAGATGATGAAATTTGAATTCAATAAAAATGTGGAATTGATGATCATGAAATCATTGTTGATTGTCGTAAAAACCCATCTAATGTCTTTTAGGTAAGGAAATCTGCTGCCCTTACCTGGTCTAGCTGACATGTAACTCCAGATCCACAACAATCTGGTTGACTCAAATGCCCTCTGAAATAGCATGGCAAGTGACTCAGCTCAAGGGTAATTAGGGATGATCAATAGATGCTGGCCCAACCAGCGACACCCATATCCCATGAATGAATAAAAAATATTTTATTCCTATTACCTACTGAAACATTTTTCACAAACCTTTGCAAGATAATAGTCTACATACAGTTGAATGTAAATACTGTTTTCCCTGTTGCTTGATGTTTGCTTCAACTATGCCTCACCTTAGTATGTTACATAGAATCATAGAAACCTTACAGCACAAAAAGAGGCCATTTGGCCCACTGAGTCTGCACCAAATACAATCCCACCCAGGCCCTATCCCCATTTTACCCACTAATCCCTCCAACCTATGCATCTCAGGACACTAAGGGCAATTTTTAGCACAGCCAATCAACCTAACCCGCACATCTTTGGACTGTGGGAAGAAACCAGAGTACCCAGAGGAAACCCACACAGACATGAGGAGAATGTGCAAACTCCACACAGACAATGACCCAAGCCAGGAATCGAATCCAGGTCCCTGGAGCTGTGAAGCAGCAGTGCTAACCACTGTGCTACCGTGCTGCCCATTTGTGCTTTTGACCCTAGATTTTGCTTCATCAAGTTGTTACCTCAATGACAGGAGCATCTGCGAGCAAATGAGTCATTCGGGTTTGAAAAGTTCTTCACACCCTTACAGATGAGTCTGAAGACAAATCTGCTGTAAGCTGCAGTTTTGTTTTACTGTAGGTGCAGTAGAGGGCTGGATGCATTCTGGTAACTTTAAATCCCCAGGGGGAATTGGACGATGGGTCCACATGTATTGACAACATCATCAGCCATTCCAGTTATGGCCATGTTACTGGGAACTGTCATTCATTAATGCAATAGCTGACCTAATCACTGAATCTCTGCGTTATAGGCCCTGATTTTTACCACAACAGACAGCCTCTCCACTGTGGCGAAAAGGGCAGAAGTGTCTGAAAATTATAAGTCCCGTCCCCAAACACCAATTTCCATTTTCATAATAGCTGGAATGGGAGTGGGGAGCATTTCACTCGTGGCCATTTAGACCATCAGCTCCTTCCAGTGAGGTGGGATTTTGATAGCCTTGACATTTGAAAGCTGAAGTAAGCATATTATACTAGGAAGAGGAGGTCTGAACTAGTTGATTTGTCTGGATGGCCAGGGTACCCCTATGGAGCAGGCAAGTACCCCTTTGGATGTGGTCCAAAGACATCTTTGGAGGAGGTCATGTGCCCTTTGGTGGAGGTTAGGTGCTCTTTGGTGAAGGACAAATGCTGTTTGGGGGAGGTAAGCTGCCCTTTGGAAATAGAATCATAGAACCCTCCAGTGCAGAAAGAGGCCCTTCGGCCCATCAAGTCTGCACCAAACACAATCCCACCCAGGCCCTACCCCATATCCCTACATATTATACCCACTAATCCCTAATGTTAGAAGTAGCTTGAATGTGTGTAAAATGTGCAGAAACTATCAAGCTCATTGGCACTGTCGGCATACCTGCCAAAGTCAATTGTCAAAAATGTCAGGAGAATTTGTCAAAGACAGCTGTCAAATGTGTCAAGAGGAACTGTGAAATGCACATGTCAAAGGGAGCTGTCAAGGCATTTAAAAGTTGTGCCCTTTCAATCTTTTTAAAAATGTCTCTAGTTCTTAAAAAACATCACTACTTGCAATTTCACTCTGCTTGTTGACATGTGCCTGAGGGTTTCCATTGCTGGATTACAGCTACATGACTGACTTCACAACCATCCATTATCACAGCAGGTTACCTGCTATTTCAAAGTTTGATTGAGTGGTTATGAGCTCTTTGAGTGGTTCTATGAATTCCAATGCTTGTTATAACGGATTGTGCACTTAAATAAAAAGATCTTCTGTTATAAAACTGTACATAGTTGAAAGAATATGAACACAGCAAATGGGTTTTTAAATGAGTGAGACTGTTTTTCAATAGAATGGAGTCTGCAATAGAAATATGGTTTGTTTACTGTACAGAACTTTACTTTATGGCATCTCTGCATGGGTCCTGAGGTCATCCCAGTGTAGATATTGGAACAGCACGGTGGCACAGTGGTTAACACCGCCACCTCAGAGTGCCAGGGACCGAATTCGACTCCTGCTTGGGTCACTGTCTATGTGGAGTATGCACATTCTCTCCATGTCTGCATGGGTTTCCTCTGTGTACTCCAGTTTCCTCCCACATGCTGGTTAGGTGCATTGACCTGAACAGGCAGTAAAGTGTGATGACTAGGGGAATTTCACAGTAACTTCATTGCAGTGTTAATGTAAGCCTACTTGTAACACTAATAAGTAAACTTTAATGTTATTGATGACTTGGCATGGTAGATGAAAGGACAAAGGGTGGTGAGGGTAATGAATTGGCACTAAGTTGGCATGCAGGCTATAAAGGGCTACTGGGGTGGCAGAGGACCACGAGTGGCATGGAAGGTATAAGGGTTCATAGAATGTCAGTACAGGGCATGGGGTGGTGTGGAAGATATGAAGGGCTATGGGTTCAGTGGACTCATGAAATGGCATGGAAGGGGCATGGGGAGTGTAGGGGAGCTGAGGGGTATGAGCTGGAGGATGCTTTCACTTTTGATTCCTTTCCTTTATATTTTGGACATAGTGTTGAAGCCTTGAGGCGGACCTTCCACTCAACAGTCCTCCACAATTGACAGTCTCCTCATCTTTCCAGTGTTGCCCACCCGACACATCATTTAATCATCTTAAATACCTCACTTAGATCACCCCTTAGTCCCGTACATGCAAGCAAATGCAAACCTAATCTCTGCAATCTGTCTAGTAATCTAACCCCTCGAGCCCAATATGATTTTGCTGAATCATACTACCTCCAAGGCCAATATAGCCATCCTTAGATGCAGTGCCCAGAACCCTTGCCTAAGTGTTAGTATTACGTAGCACCATTTTTTATAACTACAGTCTCACAAGATCCAGATTCCCACAAGGCTCAACAGTCAAACCACCTTTGGACAGTTCATTCTCTACTTCCATTACATACTCCTGTGTATTAAAAATGTCTCATTCAGTAATCTTTTCTCAAGATCACTCTTTAAAACATATGAAATGAATACAACTGAGATTGTGTTTGAGTTTTAGACAGTGATGGTGAGTAATGAGCATAGGTTCAAGGTGAGGGGCAGGAGGTTTAGGAGGATTTGAGGAAAAACCTTTTTACTCAGAGTGGTGACAGTCTGGAATGCACTGCCTGGGAGGATGGGAGAGGCCTCACATCCTTTAAAAAGTACTGGATGAATACTTGGCATGTCATAACATTCAAGGCCAAGTGTTCGTAAATAGGATTAGACAAGAGGTCAGGTGTTTTTTGCAAGTCAGTGCAGACCCAACGGGCCAAAGGGCCTCTTCTGCACTGTATGATTCTATGAATGATGAGCACTTTCATAACCTGACATATCATACTGCAACATAGCTCAAAAAAAGGAACAGGAAGATGGATTATAAATGATCCTGCTGGAGTAAGCTATCAGCTAGTGTTGGCATTTTCACCTCTCATTCAGAGGGTTGTGGATTTACATTCCAATCTAACAGAGCTGAGTACAATCTTTGGACTGACACTCCTGTGCAGGAGTGAAGTACAATGCTCCTGGGCCAGGTTTTGGCTATAAAATTTTATATAAATGCATGCAATATTATTTTCAAATGACACTTATTTAACAACACTGTACGTGACTTCATGCTCCCTTTGTCTTTTCTAAATGACTTTCAGAACACAGTATAGATAAGCTGCGAGACAGCTAGAGAGAGAATTGGCACAGCACGATCACAAGCTGTGAGTTGTTTAACTAAAGTTGGACATGAGCCACTAGTAAAACGAACAGTGCAGGGGGCATGGCAAGGCATACCTAAAAATGACATGTTAACCTGATGAAGATACAACATATGACTATTTGCATGCCAGACAGTTAAAGCAGCTTGTGATAGATAGAGATAAGTGATCCCACAACCAACTGATCAGATCTAAACTCTGCAGTCCTGACACATCCAATCATGAACAGTTTAACAACTAACTGGAAGAGGAAGCGGCTCCACAAAAATTCCCATCCTCAGTGATGGGGAGCCCAGCCCATTAATGCAAAAGATAAAGTTGAAGTGTTTAAAACAATCTTCAGCCAGAAGTGCCAAGTGGATGATCCATCTCAGCCTTTCCCTGAGGCCCCCAGCATTACAGATACCAATTTTCAGCAAATTCAATTCACCTCACATAATAAAGAACAAAGAAAGAACAAAGAACAATACAGCACAGGAACAGGCCCTTCGGCCCTCCAAGCCTGCGCCACTCATGTGCCCAACTAGACCATTCGTTTGTATTTCTCTATTCCCAGTCTGTTCATGTGACTATCTAGATAAGTCTTAAACAATCCCAGGGTGTCCACTCAACCACCTTGCTTGGCAGTGCATTCCAGGCCCCCACCACCCTCTTGTAAAATACGTCCCCCTGACATCTGTGTTGAACATTTCCCCCCCTCACTTTGAACTTGTGACCCCTTGTGTTTGTCACCTCCGACCTGAGAAAAAGCTTCCCACTGTTCACCCTATCTATGCCCTTCATAATTTTATACACCTCTATTAGGTTGCCCCTTGTTAATAACAAGAAAGCGTTGAGGCACTGGACACTGCAAAGACTACGGGCCTCAACAACATTCCAGCAATTGAATATGCTCCAGAACTAGCTGTGGCCTAGCTCTGCCCATATCCAGCAACGTGGAAAATAATTTAAGTACTTCCTGTCCAAAAAAAAGCAGGACAAATACAACATGACCAATTTTCACCTCATCAGATTGCTCTTGATCATCAGCAAAGTGATGGAAGGGGTCAACAACAGTGTTATCAAGCAGCAACTGCTCAGCAATAACCTGTTCACGGATGCTCAGTTTGGGTTTCACCAGGGTCACTCAGCCCCTGATCTCATTACAGCCTTGGTTCAAACGTGGACAAAAATGCTGAAGCCAAAGATGAGGTGAGTGTGACTTCCTTTGACGTCAAGGCCACATTTAACCAAGCGTTGGATCAAGAAGCCCCAGCAAAGTTGGAGTCAATGGGAATCGGGGGAAACCTTTCCACTGGTCGGAGTCATAACTAGCACAAAGGACAATGGTTGTTGTTGTTGGCGGCCAATTATCTCAGTTACAGGACATCATAGCAGGAATTCCTCAGGGTCACATCCAAGGCCCAACCATCTTCAGTTGCTTTATCAATGACCTTTCTTCCAAGGTCAGAAGTGGGAATGTCCGCTGATGATTGTACAATGTCCAGCACCAGCTGTGGCTCCTCAGTAACTGAAGCAGTTTGTGGCCATATGCAGCAAAACCTAGACAACATCCAGGCTTGATAAATGGCAAGTAACATTCACACCACACAAGACAGACAACAATTACCTACGACAAAAGAGAATCTAGCTACCTCCATCGGACATTCAACAGCATGGCCATCACTAAATCCCCCACTATCAGTGTAGTAGGGCAAACCCAGGGAATGTGGGCTGCAGCAGGAATGGAATGAATGGAAAGGATTAAATAGACAGCACTGTAGTATCACACTCACAGGCAAAATACAAATAAATATATCTCAGTCAGCACTAACACAATAACACCTTGGGTGAGATCTTTCCGAGGTTACAACAATAATGAGAGAATTCATGTCAATTATCGAGGCTCCAAAAGGTCCAGAGGAACCATTGTGCCTCTGGAAAACTAATCAAGTACTAAAGCTAAAACACACAGAATCTGTATAATGTGATCAAAAACAGAACTGTAATCAACTTAAAGTAACAATCTGATGACCTAATCAAATTGTAGCACTTTGTAATGCAAAAAAGTATAAGAATATACAAGAGCCAATGCTCAGGAGAGTAGCTCAGAAGCAAGCTGTAGTTACAGCCACGAGTTCTGCTCTCCTTCATGCATGTTGAATAAAGCAGTTTTTGTTGAAGTTCTACACAGTCTCAGAAGGCTCAGTTCATTCATTCCCTCCTACAATTAGCATCCTGGGGTTGAACTGGAACTGAACAAGAACAACCATATAAATACTGTGGCTACACGAGCAGGTCAGAGTCTGGGAATTCTGCAGCAAGTAACTTACCTCCTGACTCCCCAAAGCTTGTCCACTATCTGCAAGGCACAAGTCAGGAGTGTAATGGAATACTCTCCACTTGCCTAGATGAGTGCAATTCCAACAACACTCAAGAAGCTTGACAGTATCGAGAACAGAACAGCCCACTTGATTGGTATAAGAACATAAGAACTAGGAGCAGGAATCAGCCATCTGACCCCTCGAGCCTGCTCCGCCATTTAATAAGATCATGGCTGATCTTTTTGTGGATTCAGCTCCATTTACCCGCATGCTCTCCATAACCCTTAATTTTTTACAGTTCAAAAATTTATCTATCCTTGTCTTAAAAATATTCAATGAGGTAGCCTCAACTGCTTCACTGGTTCACAGATTCACAACCCTTTGTGTGAAGAAGTTCCTCCTCAACTCAGTCCTAAATCTGCCCCCTAGTTCTAGTCTCATCCGCCAATGGAAACAACTTCCCTGCTTCTATCTTATCGATTCCCTTTGTAATATTATATGTTTCTGTAAGATCTCCCCTCATTCTTCTGAATTCCAAAGAGTATAGGCCCAGTCTACTCAGTCTCTCCTCATAAATCAACCCTCTCAACTCCGAAATCAACCTAGTGAATCTCCTCTGCACCCCCTCTAGTGCCAGTACATCCTTTCTCAAGTAAGGAGACCAAAACTGCACACTATATTCCAGGTGTGGCCTCACCAGCACCTTATACAACTGCAACATAGTCTCACTGTTTTTAAACTCCATCCCTCCAGCAATGAGGAACAAAATTCCATATGCCTTCTTAATTATATGTTGTACCTGCAAACCAACTCCTTCACCCTATTATAGCAAGGATATTATTAAACTAGAAAGACTGCAGAAAAGATTTACTAGGATGCTACCAGGACTTGATGGATTGAGTTATAAGGAGAGGCTGAATAGACTGGGACTTATTTTCTCTGGAGCGTAGGAGGCTGAGGGATGACCTTATAGAGGTCCATAAAATAATAAGGGGCATAGACAAGGTAGATAGTCAATATCTTATCTCAAAGGTAGTGGAGTCTAAAACTAGAGGGCATAGATTTAAGGTGAGAGGGAAGAGATACAAAAGTGTCCAGAGAAGCTGTTTTTTCACACAGAAGGTGGTGAGTGTCTGGAACAAGCTGCTAGAGGCAGTAGTAGAGGCGAGTAGAATTTTATCTTTTAAAAAGCATTTAAATACATGGATTACATGGGTATGATGAGCATAGAAGGATACGGGCCAAGTGCAGGCAATTGGGATTAACTTAGGCATTTTTAAATAAAGGGTGGCATGGACAAGTTGGGCCAAAGGGTCTGTTTTCGTGCTGTAAACCTCTATGACTCTATGAGATTCCTGCACAAGGACACCCAGGTCCCTCTGCAAAGTAGCATGCTGCAATTTTTTACCATTTAAATAATAGTCCATTTTGCAGTTATTCCTACCAAAATGGATGGTGTCATATTTAAGAACATAAGAACATAAGAAATAGGAGCAGGAGTAGGCCATCTAGCCCTTCGAGCCTGCCCCACCATTCAATAAGATCATGGCTGATCTGTCGTGGCTCAGTTCCACCTTCCCGCCCTCTCCCCATAACCCTTAATCCCCTCTCTTATCAAAAACCCATCAACCCACGTCTTAAAAATATTTAGCGAGGCAGCCTCCACCACTTCAACGGGCAGAGAATTCCAGAGATTCACCACCCTTTGAGTGAAGAAGTTCCTCCTCAACTCCATTCTAAACCGCCCCCCCTTTATCTTGAGGCTGTGCCCCCTAGTCCTACCGTCTTTTTTGAGCGGGAAGAGTCTCTCCACCTCTATCCTATCCATCCCATTCATCATCTTATACGTCTCAATGAGATCTCCCCTCATTCTTCTAAACTCTAACGAGTACAAGCCTAGTTTATTCAGCCTCTCCTCATAGCTCAACCCCCTCAACTCCGGTATCAGCCTAGTAAACCTCCTCTGCACTCCCTCCAAGGCCGAAATATCTTTTACCAACATTGTACTCCATCTGCCAGACCCTCACCTACTTACTTAGATTATCTATATCCCTTTGCAGACTTTCTGCGTCCTCTGCACATTTTGCTCTTCCACCTATCTTAGTGTCATATGCAAATTTTGACACACTACACTTGGTCCCCAACTCCAAATCATCTATGTAAATCATACACAATTGCAGTCCCAACACTGATCCCTGAGGCACACCACTAGTCACTGATCACCAACCAGAAAAACATGCGTTTTCCCCCACTTTTTGCCTTCTGTTAGTTAACCAATCCTCTATCCATGCTAATACATTACCCGTAACACTTTACCTTAAGAAGCAGTTTTTGGTGCGGCACCTTGTCAAATGCCTTCTGGAAATCCAGATATACCACATCCACAAGTTCCCCATGGTCCACTGCACATTTAATGTTCTCAAAGAATTCCACCAAATTAGTCAAACATGACCTCCCCTTCATGAACCCATGCTGTGTCTTACCAATGGAACAATTTATATCCAGATGTCTCACTATTTCTTCCTTGATGATAAGTTCAAGCATTTTCCCTACTACAGAAGTTAAGCTAACCGGCCTATAGTTACCTGCCTTTTGTCTACCTCCTTTCTTAAACAGTGATGCCACATTTGTTGTTTTCCAATCTGCGGGAACCACCCTAGAGTCCAGTGAATTTTGATAAATTACCACTAGTGTATTTGCAATTTCTCCTGCCATCACTTTTAGTACCCTGGGACGCATTCCATCAGGATCAGGACCAGGTATCCACAAACATTTGCTCCCCCCATCACCGACACACAGTGGCTGCACTGTGTACCATCTACAAGATGCTCTGCAGCAACTCACCAAAGCTCCTTCAACAGCAGCTTCTAAACCTGCGATATCTACCAGCTGGAAGAATAATGGGAACACTGTCACGTGCAATTTTCCATCCAAGCCACTCACCACACTGACTTTGAACTATACAGCCGTTCCTTTACTGTCACTGGGTCAAAATCATAGAACTCTGGGCAGAATCTTACCAGAAAATGGCAAAGTGTCAGGGTCTGAGTGAAAACCAACATGAAACAGAAAAAAGTGGATGCGTGTGTTTCCCGCCATTGTGTTTACGGATGGGCCCAAACACGCTGGCAAAGCCTGGCTCACTCCTATTCTACCTTGGTGGTCTCAGGAACTCCCCCACTTCGCGAACAAAACTGGCAACTTTCCCAATAGTTATTGCTGGCATCCCCCCCACGTCCCCCCTGAACATTGCTGGCATCACCAGGAGTGGTGCATAGGGGCAGTGCCAGGGCACTGCCTGACCATGTCCCTCTCCCCTGGAGGCTATATTCATCATTATAGCCCTGGGGAGACCCCCACAACAGGTTCCCGACTGGGTGAGTCTATTGTACGTGATGAGGAGTCAACACATGGCAAGGGGATTCTGTAATTATTTTTAAATGTGCTACAGATGTGAACTTGATTACATCGATAGCAAGGAGCAGCAAAAATCAGAAATTGCGATCTCACTGGCAAGTTTCAAGATTTCTACATTCGGCTAGATCTTGAGCCGCTGCCACCAATGCCATGGATGGAGATTGCAAGCTCAACATTACCCCCTCCCTTTCTAACAGCACTGTGGGTGTACCTACACTACATGGAATGCTGCGATTCAGAAAGGTGGGTCAACATCACCTTCTCATGGGCAATTAGGGATGGGCAATACAAATGCTAGCCTAGGCAGCGTTCCATGAAAGAGTATTAAAACAATCAAGTGACACAGCAGGACAAGCTGTGAGGCAGGTTCAGCCATAACCTCACTGGAAAGGGGGGACCAGTTATCTTGGCTAAAGGCTGGGATAATCAGTGCTTCACAAGGATAGTGAGCTACCAAGGATGCCAAGTATCTCCAGTGTTAAAAGTTATCCCTCTGTCACAGTTACAGCTGGTATCAACCCAATAGTCAAAATAAATGATTGTCGGGGTCAGAATCAAACCCTGAGCAACAGGGATATTGCACAAGGCATTTCTTTAACTGAACAATATCATGATGGGTGTAACCCAATGATTAACATAGTGAAATTCAGTGATTTTTACATATGGCAAAGCAAATAAAAATATGGTCCAATTGAAGAGAAGATTATACAAGAAGTCAGAGGGAATTCAGTGAATTCAAAAGAAACTCAAAAGTTTAGGCCAGAGCATGCAGTCACTTGATGCTGAGGCTTTTACCCAATGTATAATAAGATTATATCGTTGCAAACCACAACTCAAACACAATAGCACATAACTCTTGCTAGTGCTGAACAAAATTAAAGTGCTGCCACCAGTGTAATCTCATTGGATATCAGTGTTTGTCAAAAACTGATACATAGGGCAGAATTTTACCAGCATGTCTGCCCGAGGTTCGTACAAACTCGCCCGAGGCCAATGGAGCGTGCCGTTCTCCAAGCATCGCTCACCCCTGGAATCAGGGTAGGTGTGCTGGTAAAATTCCAGCCAGAGAGTGCAGCATGGTTGGAAATGCCATTTTTCCAACATCTCTCTTTGGTGAATAGAAAATATCCCATTTGAAAAAGAGCTGCTGCATTCTCCCTGGGGCCCAGGTTAATGTTTTCCCTCAACCAACATAAAAAAATTAGATCATCCGGCCATTACATCATTGCTGCTTCTAAGACTTTTCTATGGGAAAATTGGCTGTGCATTTTCTACATTGCAATAGAGACCATTACTTCAAATGTAGTTAAAAACATACAAAATAGGAGCAGAAGTAAGCTATCTGGCTCCTTGAGTCTGCTCTACAATTCAACTAAATCATGGGTGATCTGTTTGTGTTTCAACAAGGAACACAACACAATAGTCAAAGCAGAAGTATGTCACCAGGTCCTTCGAGCCTGCCCTGCCATTAAATACAATCATGGCTAATCTATTCTGACCTCAATTCCTTTTCTGTGCCATTTCCCTGTAGCCTCTATTCCTCAATCTATCAAATATTTATCCACCTCCATTTTGAATCCTTCTAATGATGCAACCTCCACCACCCTTTGGGGCACAGTATTCCAGAGATTCACCACCCTCTGAGAGAAGAATTTTCTATGCACCTCAGTTTTAAATGACCAGCCCTTTATCTTGTAACTCCTACCCTTGTTCAAGACGATCCCACTAGTGAAAACATCTCACCATTCGCCCTGTCAAACTCCCTCAAGATCTTAGGTGTTTGAATAAGGTCACCCCTCACTCTTCCAACCTCCAAAGAATACAGACCCACACTATTTAGCCTCTTTTGATAGGATAACCCTCTCATCCCAGTAACTAGCCTAGTGAATCTCCTTTGGACTGCTTCCAATGTTATTGTATTCTTTTTTAGCTAACTGGACCATTACTGCACACAGTATTCCAGGTGAGGCCTCACTAACACCTTGTACAATTGCAACAAAACCTCCCTATTTTTAAACTCTAACTCCTTTGCAATAAAGGCCAAATTGTTGTTTGGCTTCTTTACTACTTGTTGGGCCTATCTAGCTTTTTGTGATTCATACACTAGAACACTTAGAACACAAAGTACTATGTACTTCACTCACCTACAATCTATCGCCATTTAGATAATAATCTGCCTTTTGATTCCTCCTACCAAAGTGTATGATCTCACACTCACCCATTTTAAACTCAACTTGCCAGGTTTACACCCAGTCATCCAGTCTATCTACATCTGATTACAGAAACACAATATCCTCATCACAACCTGCCCTTCCACCTATCTTTGTACCATCAGCAAATTTGGAAACCTTACGTTCTCGTCCTCTCTATAGGTCATTAATGTAACTAGTGAACAATTGTGAGCCAAGGACTAATCCTTGTGGTATTCCACTTGTGCCATCTTTCCACTCTGAAAAGGACCCATTTATTCCAACTCTGTTCTATATGATGGCCAGTTTTCAATCCATGCTAACACACTTCCTCCAATTCCATGGGCTTTTACTTTATGCACCATGCTCTTACGTGGAACTTTGTCAAATGTCTTTTGGAAATCTAAATACACTACATCTACAGGTTCTCCTCTATCTACTCTCCCAAAGAATTCAAGCAAATTTGTCAAACATGATTACCATGTTAACTAAGTTTCATTATATTTAGCTTTCCGAAATGATTAACTATTTCCTTTTTGGTTACTGACTCTGGCATCTTGCCAATAACAGGCACAAAACTACCTGGTCTATAGTTTCCTGCCTTCTGCCTTTCTCCCTTTTTGAACAAGGAAGTCACAATTACGATTTTCCAATCATTTGATACCCTCCCAGAATTTAGTAGTTACAAAAAAATTCAGCCAATAGGTCCACTATCTCTGCAGCCACTTCCATTAAAACCCTAGGACACAGTTCTTCGGGTCCTGGCAACTTGTCTGTCTTTAGCAACTTGAGTTTCTCTAATACTCTATCGCTCGTGATTGGATTTTTGTAATGTTATTTGAAATCAGCCCAGCTGATATCTTAGGAATATTTGCAATGTCTTCCATGGTGAAGATTGATGCAAAAAGTGTAGTTAGTATATCCACCATTTCAAGTTCTACATTCCCATCTTCTCCCAATAACCATTGGTTCCCTTGCCTAACAAGAATCTATCTACCTCCACCTTAGAAACATTCAGTGACCATGCCTCCATAACCTTTTGAGGCAGGGTCCCAAAATTGCACAATCTTCTGAGCGAAAAAAATCTTCTTTCCTCTTACCTATAAAGGTGACCCTTAATTTAGAAACAGCACTTCCTAGTTCTAGACTCACCCACAAAAGGAAACATACTTTCCACATCTACCATGTCAAGAGTATTCAGGAGCTTATAAAGTTCAATCAAATCCTCCCTAGCTCTTCCAAACTCCAGTGGAGACAAGCCCAGTCTATTCAACTAGTTCTCATAAGACAACTCATTCATTCCATGTGTCAATCCTCTGAACTAGCTCCAAAGCACTTGCATCCTTTCTTTCAATCAGACGAAAACCGCACACAGCATTTAAGATGTGGCCTAACCAACATCCTGCATAACTGAAACATAACATCCCTATGTTTATGCTCAATTCCTGTCGTAATAAAGGATAGCACTCCATTACCCTTCTTGATTGCATGCTATATTTGCATACTAACTTTTGTGCCTCACACACAAGAAACCCCAGATCTCTGCACCTCAGAACTCTGCAGCTATGCTCCATTTGAATAATACTCTGCTTTTTAACTCTTTGTGCCAAAGTGAATAATTCTGCATTTTCCCACATCATACTTCATCTGCTAGATTTTTGCCCATTCACTCACAGAATAAAATTCATAGATTCACAGAATCCCTACAATATAGGAGGCCATTTGGTCCATCAAGGCTGCACCAAGAACAATCCCACTCTACCCCTGTAATTCCACATATTTACTCAGCTAATTGCACTGAAATTAGAGTCAATTTAGGATGGTCAATCACACATCTTTGGACTATGAGAGGAAACCGGAGCACCCAAGGAAAATCACGCAGACACAGGGAGAACGTGCAGACATCACACAGACAACGATCCAATCTGGGAATTGAACCCAGGGAGAACTGCAGCAACTGTTAACTCCTGTCTGGCACAAAAGCAAAATGGGTAAAAGGGCCAATCCGTGGCTTACAAAGGAAATTAGAGAGAGTATCCAATCTAAGGAAGAAGCATACAGATTGGCCAAGAAAAATAATAGGTCTGAGGATTGGGAGCAGTTTAGAATTCAGCAAAGAAGGACAAAGGGATTTATTAAGAAGGGGAAAATACAGTATGAAAGTAAGTTTCCAGGGAACATAAAGACTGACACTAAGAGTTTCTGTAGATATGTGAAGAGAAAGAGGTTGATGAAGACAAATCTAAGTCCCCTACAGTCAGAAACAGGGGAAGGTATAATAGGAGACGAAGAAATGGCTGAGCAACTAAATGCATACTTTGGTTCTGTCTTCACAAAAGAGAACACAAATCAGATGCCAGAAATGTTGGAGAATGTAAGATTTAGTGAGAGGGAAGAACTGAGAGAGATCAATATTAGTAGAGAAATGGTGCTGGGGAAGTTGATGGGATTGAAGCAGATAAATCCCCAGGGTCTGATAATCTACATCCCAAAGCACTTAAGGAAGTGGCTCTAGAAATGGTGAAAGCATTGGTGGTCATCTTCCAGGATTCTATAGATACATTGGCCATGCCTCCATAACCTTTTGTCCCTGCAGATTGGAGGGTAGCGAATATCACTCCAATATTCAAAAAGGGAGGTAGAGAGAAAACAGGGAATTATAGACCAATAAACTTAATGTTGGTAGCGGAGGAAATTCTCAAATCCATTATCAAGGACTTTATAGCAGAGCATTTAGAAAGTAATGGCAGGATCAGACAGAGTCAGCATGGATTTATGAAGGGGAAGTCATGCTTGACAAATCTGTTGGAATTCTTTGAAGATGTAACTAGTACAGTTGACAAGGGGGTACCAGTAGATGTGGTATATTTGGACTTTCTGAAAGCATTTCACAAAGTCCCGCACAAGAGTTTATCATGCAAGATTAAGGCGCATGAGATTGGAGGAAGTGTATTGAGATGGATAGAAAAGTGGCTGGCAGAGAAGAAACAAAGAGTAGAAATTAATGGGTGCTTTTGAAATTGGCAGGCATTAACTAATGGGGTGCCACAGGGAACAATGCTGGGACCCCAGCTATTCACAATATATATTAATGATTTGGATGAGGGAATAAAATGTAACATCTCAAAGTTTGCAGATGATACCAGGTTGGGTGGGAGGGTGAACTGCGACAGGGATGGAGAGATCCTTCAGAATGATCTGGACAGGTTGGGTGAATGGGCAAATCAATGGCAGATGTAATATAATTTGGATAAGTGTGGGGTTATTCACTTTGGAAGCAAAAACAAGAAGGTAAATTACTACCTGAATGGCTGTAAATTGAGAGAGCAGAGTGTGCAGTGGGACCTGGGTGTCCTTGTGCACTAGTCACTGAAGGTAAGCATGCAGGTGCAACAGGTGGTAAAGAAGGCAAATGGCATGTTGGCCTTCATTGCGAGAGGTTTTGAGTACAGGAGCAGGGATGTGTTGTTGCAACTATACAGGGCCTTGGTGAGGCTGCAACTAGAGTACTGTGTGCAGTTTTAGTCTCCTTTTCTTAGGAAGGATGTTCTTGGTCTCAAGGGGGTGCAGCGAAGGTTTACCAGGCTGATTCTGAGGATGACGGGACTGATGTATGAGGAGAGATTGACTAGATTAGGACTGTTTTCGTTGGAGTTCAGACAAATGAGAGGGGACGTCAGAAAGACTTATAAAGTTCTAACAAGTGTAGACAGGTTAGATGCAGGGAGGATGTTCCTGATGGTGGCGGGTCCAGAACCAGGGGTTACAGTCTGAGGATTCAGGGTAAACCATTTAGGACAAAGGTGAGGAGTTATTTCTTCACCCAAAGGGCAGTGAGCCCACGGAATTCATTTGTACAGGAACTAGTTGATGCCAAAACATTGAGTCTATTCAAGAGACAGCTGGAAATAGCACTTGGGGCAAATGGGATCAAACGGTATGGGGAAAAAGCAGGATTAAGCTATTGCGTTAGATGATCAGCCATGATCGGAATGGATGGTGGCGCAGTCTCAAAGGGCCAAATGGCCTCCTCCTGCTCCTTTTTCCTTCTATGTATCTATGAATCTATGAGAACGTTCCAATGTTCACTTGCACTGATACACAAATGTTCAATAGGCAGGGCATGGTGAAATGTCTGTGTAATATCCTGAATGTATACCAGGATGTGACTGAAGATAGGGCCACCCTTCAGGCTCATAGGCATTTGTGGCATGGTTTTTAAGTGCAATAAGATAATGTGCAGGGAAGATCATTGTATACACAACGCACTTTAATAGGCTTTAGTCGTAATGGAAATCCATGATAGCGCTCTTACATGACTGACCTGCAGTAGCTACAAAAGATGCATGGCATTATTTGAATAAGAGCAGGCATTTCCTGTCATGCTCTAGGCAGCATTCATCCTCACTGACAAACAGAGATTATATGTCAACTCTCTCATTTGCTATTTGTACACTTTGCTCTGCGTGAAAAATATGTTCTTTCCAAGTTGATGAGGGATCTGAGCAAATGGTGCCGTGGACTCTGGGTTATCAAAGCATATTCCATCAATCAGAGCAATGTGGTTGACTCTTAAAATGTCCTCAGGGATGAGCAATAAAGGCTGACCCAGCCAGCTACGTCCATATCCCATAAACGAATAAATCAAAATGCTCCACTTACCAAACCTTAGCACCCTGGAGAATGAAGATAGTGAATATGAGGAAAGTACATCTTTAGAAATAGTTCCCAACAGCCCTAAATGCTATATTCAATTTCTTCTTTCAGGTCTTTCCCAATGCTAGTTAAATTTGTAGGCTTGAGCGAAAGGCCCAAGTTTTGGTTTTCTCTCCTTCCTGCTGGAAAAGAACTTCACTTTTACAAAATGCAGCAGCTCCAATGGGACAGACAGGATTAGCATCTCAATACATAATGATGCACAAGTGCAAACCCACGCCCTACAATGCTACTGCATAACAGGTCCATGTAAGAAGATGCTGCTTTATCGCACACCATCATCCCCTCACCATTCATCCCTTACGCTGCAGCTAATACAGAATAAACCTTTGTGAAACAAAGGACTAATTTGATGATCATCTAAAGAAGCAGGATTTGTAGGACAAGCAAATGTTCTTGAACTCAAAATAACCAGAAATTTCTGTACTTCCAAATACTAATGGAGAGTTAGAAGAGAATAGAATCCTTACAGTACAGAAGGAGGCCATTTGACCAAGTCTTTCCTGCAACTATTTGCTACAAATCTTCCAGATTCTACAAGGCAACAAGTGAAAAAAAATCTTGCCTTCTGCTAATGTATTGCTTTTTCTTTTCCACATTTGGGTGGCACGGTGGGACAATGGTCATCACTACTGCCTTACAGAACCAGGGAGCTGGGTCAAATTCTGGCTTGGGTCACCCATCTGTGTGAAGTCTGCATGTTCTCCCTGTTTCTGCGTGGATTTCCTGCGGATGCTTCAATTTCCTCCCATAGTCTGAATGACATGCTGGTTAAGTGCATTGGTCACACTAAATTCTCCCTCAGTGTGCCTGAATAAGTGATGAAGTGTGGTGACTAGGGGACTTTCATAGTAACTTCATTGCAGTGTTAATGTAAGCCTGCTTGTGACACAAATAATAATAGACATATGTACTCAAATATTTGGCAGCTGTTTACCATTATGTATGCAACTGTCACCTCCAAGCTACCAGAAATGTTAATCTCACTGGACGCTGAAAAAACGTTTGATCAGATGGAACGGGATAATTTATTTTATGCTCCCGGGAGGTTCAGGTTCGGCCAAAAGCTCATCTCCTGGATGAAAATACTGTACTCCGCCCCTCTAGCTTCGGTCCGGACAAATGATGTGCATTCAGCTTGTTTCCCTTTGTCCCAAGGCACTAGGTAAGGATGCCTCCCTCCCCCTGATATTTGCCATTGCTTTGAATCTCTTGTTGTGGCTTTTCACAACAGCAAATGAGCGGTGGGGAAATGAGTGGAGAATATCGCTGTATGTTGACAACCCGATTCCCGAAGTCTTACCTATTCCAGAGAGGTTTGGTTATATTTCAGGTACAAGCTTAACTTGAATAAAAGTGAGCTCCTTCCTTTGATTGCAGCAGCTCATAGCATCCCGCTCCACTCCCTGCCTTTCAAGGTTGTCACTAGGCAGTTTACGTACTTGGGAGTACAAGTGACTAGCAAGTTTAGTGGGCTCTTTGGAGTTAACTTTGCTCCACTCATGAGGCGGATGGAACAGGACCTCAAATGCTGGTCCATCCTCCCGTTATCGTTAGCAGGCCGTATAAATGCGGTGAAGATGAACATACTACCTAAGTTTTTATATCTCCTTCAGTGCATCTCGGTAGTTCATCTCCAAATCCTTTTTTCACATACTTGATCGGCTCATCTAACATTTTGTCTGGAATAGGAAAAACCAAAGAAAAACAAAGAAGACAGTCTTGCAAAGCCCTAAATGGGAGGGGGGTATGGGATTGCCCAATTTGCTATTGTATTGTTGGACATCCAATATGAGAGCAGTAGTGTGTTGGGTGCAGGAGATTCCTTATTGGCTGCAGTTAGAATCCTCCTCCTGTGTTCCATCTTTCCTGACTGCCTTGATATGTTCCCCGGTAAATTTTCCCTCCTCCCAGTATACTAAGTCAACTCTTAGAATATGGATGCAATTTAGACACCACATTGAGTTTCAGGTCTGGTTGCTGGCCTCCCCAGTTTCAATTAACCATTTTTTCCTCCGTTTATTTTCTATGTGGATGGCGTGTTTGCATCATTCCAGCAGATGGTGGATAAGTTTACCTGCAACGCACTTTTTCAGATAATGCAAATTCAAGACTTTGTGCATAGAGCCAGCCCTCAATTTCCGATGCTCCCAACTCGTGCCTCCATTGACACCTTCTTAGTGCCTTCTACATGTGGTATCATTTCTGTACTTTATTTTCAAATGCTGTCCCAATAAAACTCTCTATCAGTGGTTAAATCTTTATGGGAATGAGATCTGGGGGAGAAGTTCTTGGAGGAGGATTGGGACATGGTGCTGCATCAAGTACACTCCTCCTCAATATGTGCCAAGCTGCATGTGATACAATGTAAACTCCTTCACAGAGCAAGTCTAACCAGGGTTAGACTCTCGAGAATGTACCCAGACAGAAGCCCCATTCATGAACGGTGCCAGCAAGCTTCCGCCACCCTCTTACATATATTCTGAGCTTGCCCATCACTGTATAATTACTGGATATCGATATTTGGGACGATTGTGGCAACGCTAGATCAGGACAGAAGTGCACCCCTCAGGCTGTTCTGTTTGGGGTTGTGTATTTAAATCCGCCGCTGTCGAAATTCCAAGAGGATTTTGTAGCTTTCACTACAGTCTGGCAAGATGACTAATCCTGTTTAGGTGGAAATCAGGTGCACTCCCTACATACTCACAGTGGGTGAAGGAGGTGGTAGATATTATTAAGCTGGAGAAGATGAGATGTATACTACATGGGTCCACTGCTGGGTTCTACAAGACCTGGTAACCATTTATAGCACGTTGGGATGCTGCAGTTGGAGCCTGGTGAGTAGATACCCGATGGCTCCAGGACTCCGGGTGCTCCCACAGAAACCCCCCATCCCCCAACTGGTGGATGCACGCTGGTCCTTTACCTGAGAACACCTGCCCACACTGCCGAGGTGTGGGGACCAACACGAGAACATTTCTCTTTTCCCTCTCTCTTTCTTTCTTCTCTCTCCTTCGCTGTCCCTCTCTCTTTCTTCTCTCCGCTCGCTAGTTTATAGCCTGGGCTGTTTGAGAGCTCAGTTGGTTCCCCAGCGGCGTTCCTCTGCCTTTCTGTTTTTATATTATTACCGTCATTACTGGTGCAATTAGACAGGACTTGGGCTGGGTGGGTGCCGGGGTTTATCCCCTGGCCATGGGGAGCCCTGAGCCGAGTCACATTGGAATGTACATATCAGCATGTGTGGATCTGTATCGGTGTTTGTTTGCTATGTAAAATATAAGAAAATCTTCAATAAACATATTAAAAAAGGACACCTGAATTGTCTACACAATTCAGGTTTATTTTGGCAATAGAACTATTGGTGCCAATGTTTGTGCCACCCTTTCATACTGACGTAAAATCAGTAGCAAGCAAAAAGAATGTAAAATAAACTTTTATACAAAAATTGATTTGAAAGTTTGCTGAGGATGAAATTATTAACAAATACATTAATACATTCATAAGAAATTTTTCAGAGCATTTTGGAAAAAGAAATCTCTTAACTACTGTAGGTTTTCACTGATCTCATAGGAACATAATCGGCTTGTCACTAGTTCAAACTTTATTTCAAATGTGACAATACCATGCCTTTAAGAAATTTATTTGTGTCATGTTTCTTGTGAAGGGACTATTTTATATTGCAGCTCCAATTATGTTGCTGATTGTCTGCAGCCCATATGGTAAGCACATAGAAGAATAATTGCTCCTAATCATTGGGGTGTTTGTTTTAATCTGAGTTAATGCAGCTTTGATATGTTTAAGGTTGTCCTCTGGCGATTCAGATTTTGGTTTATTTAAATAAATTGAGAAGAAGAATTATGTGAATGGGTGGAGCTTGGGTTACAAAGAGACAAGCAGGCAGTTGCTGTTTAAATTTGAATAGAGCAGCAGCTCTTTCTCGCTCTCTTTGGAAATTAAAGTATGACACTGGCTAGAAAAGAGGTTTCTCTCTCCAGATGTGTACAAAAGACAAGAGGTGTTTTCTCTCCCCCCACCGCCACCCCCCCCCCCCCCCCCTCTCTCTCTCTCAGGAGTTCTGCTGTGTGAAGTCAGGTCTCTTACTGGAGGCTGCTGTTAGAGAGTTAGAAGGCATGTGTCTCTCTCTGTATCTCTGCCCAGGAGTGTTAAAAGGCTTGAGGCCTAACAACTCATGTAAGTCTGTGTATTTTTGCTTACCGATTCTGAAGAGGAGTTTCTGTCTATATGTCAATGGGGAATATTACTTAAATTGGAACTAATAGTGATATCTAGCAGTTAAGAATTAAGTCATGTTTAAGTGTTTCAATTGTTAAAAGTTATGCTAATTATTTTTGTTATAGTCAAATTGTTAAAGTTTGTTTTCATAAAAACTTCCCAGTAGAATCACACCTGAAGTGAAACACACTATGCTCACACTAATGTCAAAATCAAAAGTAGTTGGGTTCTAAGCTAACTTTATAATATACCTTGGAGTTTCTAATCTGGTCCCTAACATAAACAACATGCTGGGCCTGATTTTACCATCAAGTTGTGCCTGTTTTTGGGCACAAAAACTTGATAAGGTCAAGTGTGAGGCAGTGTCGGTTCCTCCTTTATCAAGGCCTGAAAATGGCTGCAATTGGGACCGCACCTGAAACAGGCGTGACGGCCATTTAAATGCATTTGTGGGCTGCATGCAGAACTTTACCAGCATTTCTCCCTTTAACATCACATTCACCCATCCAGAGTTGGCGCGAAACATACATGCTCTACAAAAGTCTGATTCGGGCGGTCCAGTTAGTGAGGAGGTAGGTGCCGAGCATCCGACAGCTCTCTGCTTGGGATCATTGAGGGAAGTGGAGGGAAGGTTGGTCCAATGGCTCTCTGCCTGTGATCAATGAGAGGAAAGGGGAGGGGGGTCAACTCCCACTCTGCCTGAGATCGGTGAGGGGAACGGGGGGGGTTCTGCTGCCACAGGGAAGGGGCCCATGATCAGTCTGGGTGGTGGGGATGTGGGGGAATAAGGGGATCAGAAATGTTGTGGAGATAGGGCAACGTCTGTGGGGGCCGGGGGAGATGTTATCTGGGCTGGGAGCGATGTAGTCATGATGTGGAGATGCCGGCGTTGGACCAGGGTAAACACAGCAAGAAGTCTGACAACACTAGGTTTAAGTCCAACCGATTTATTTGATAGTAAACTCACAAGCTTTCGAGGTTTACCTCTTCACCAGATGAAGAGGTAAACCTCAAAAGCTTGTGAGTTTACTATCAAATAAATCGGTTGGACTTAAACCTGGTGTTGTCAGACTTCTTACTGCGAGCGATGTGGCAGGGGAGCAGCATACTATCATTTTTTTTTGCACATGCGCAATTGGAAGCGCCAATTGGAGCTACAGGATTTTGGTTGCATTAAGCCCTGCCCACAGGCTTCTGCAGCACGATTCAGAATCGCTGATATTTTTTCAGGCAGAGTGCATATAGGGGCGCCTCAGAATGGGTCTAAAAGTTGGATTGGAAACATTCTTGGTTTTCAAGTCTGTCCAACACTTAGAATCAAATTGTAAAGTAGGGCCCACTGTATTAATAAGAAAGAATCAACATTCTAACATTTGCACAACTGGCATAATACCCCACCTGATAGTACATGTATCAGGGATCTGGATGTCTGAAATTCCAGTATTCAGTGCTAACCAGTGAGGCTCAGCTCGCAGTAATGTGATGTATGGGAATAACTCCTGAACAGTGTAAAAAGGATAATGAGTAGAATAACTAGGAGAGAAGCAGTGGAAGACAGACAAAAAAATCATGTATTTTTCACTTGGAATTGAACCCTCGTCCCTGGCGCTGTGAAGTAGCAGTGCTAATTGCTGTGCCACCATACTTCCCTGCCGATGTCAACAGTTTTGAAAAGCACAGTCATTGAGGAGAGGGAATCATTTACAATTACAGACAGCCATTGCACACATCATTGACTTAAGTTTAACGTTTAATGCGGCAGGGTGCGGGAACAGGGGGAGAGAGGAGGGGGAAGGAGAAAGGGTCAATTTATATACTATCCAGAAAGATTGCTTTTTTATGAGTAAACAAGGATAAATAGAACAAGAACAACAGATTCTCTGGAGAAAATTGTAAGCTACATTTCCTTCCATTCATTATCGAGGCAGAATGAGAGTATATGGAGCAATGGATCAGAACAGGAGATCTATCCTCATGTGAGAGGTGGGAGACTGCAATCTGCACTGTCGGACATTGGAATTGAGAAGGTGTAAGTAGGCCTGCCAAATGCCAAGGAGATAGTACAGGGGTTTTCAAGGATAGGAGGTTAAGGGTGTTTTTCTCAACATGGCAACATGATAGAATTAATATAGAATCCCTACAGTGCAGAAAGATGCCATTTGGCCCATCATGTCTGCAGTAACTCTCCAGAAGAACATCCCACATGGGCTCTCCCCTCCGCCCTACTCCTGTAACCCAGCATATTTACCTTGGCTAATGGCACACTAAGGGGCAATTTAGCATGGCCAATCCACTTTATCTGCTCATCCTTTGGACTGTGGGAGGAAACCAGAGCACCTAGAGGAAACCCATGCAGACTTGGGGGGAACATGTAAACTCCTCACAGACAGTCACTTGGAATTGAACCCTCGTCCGTGGCGCTATGAAGCAGCAGTACTAATTACTGTGCCACCATGCTTCCCTGCCGATGTTGACAGTTTTGAAAAGGACAGTCATTGAGGAGGGGGAATCATTTACAATTACAGACAGCTTTGCAAACACAGCCATTGCACATGGGGTCATGATAAGTCTGTGGTGTCAGGTAGAATTCCCATCCTGACCATTATGGGGCAAGAACTGAAGGACGTAGGTCCCATATGATGAACTCCCATTTCAATTGACCCAAGAAGAAGTGTTGCTGAATATGTGTGAGGAATACTATCAGGGAAAGAGTGCAAGAAATCAACTCACTTTATCAGAAACCTTGGGAATGTTTCCAGTATTGGAAAGGGCTGAATAAGATGGGAGAAAGCAACATTTTGTACATAAAGAGTATCTTTAGTGCAATAAACATTCCTGGGTTCTCACAGAGGAGATATGAATGTAAAATAATAATGTGTTAGGAGAATGGTATTGACAAGATTTTTAAAAGATGAAGAGAAGTAGCAAGGCAGAATTTAAGGAGGGGTCTGGGCCATCAAAAGCAAGATATTTGAGATGGCTGAAAGATTTGCCATTAGTGTTGGTGCATGGAATTCAAACATGTCAATTCTGTAGAGCCAAGGTGGGAGAAAAATATAAAATGTTTGTGATCAAGGTTCAGGATTTTGAATTCTGTACACTTCAGGAGCAGCTAATGTCATGATGATGTGACATGTGCATTTGTGACATGTGCATTTGTGATATCAATCTTTAATTTCATCAGCTGATCAAACACATATTGAACTGCTTTAAAAGGAACTTATAAAAATCACACAAAGGCAATGATGGCTGCCACAAGTAGCCTGACATCTAGTGTTACAAGTTGACCAACTTTCTGGAAGGTTCCAATGTGGGATACAATTTAGACAAGCCCATATATCCTCCACTGGAATTCCACCATGCTGATGTCAAGAATTACAGCAAAGGATTGATTGAAACTATACTGGGCTTCACATTTGCATTTCTAGGTTGCTACCTCTCATGCAAAGACAGAATGTCTATCAGTACAATAACTATATGGAAAGTGTTTGCTCTCTCTCAGCAAGATGGATAATGAATCATTCAGAAGTTAATAATTGTGACATTACATAATCTAATCCCCTTAGCCATAAAACAATAGCCACAGTCTATCCAGACATGAGCTAAGCAAATAACTCCTGAAATCATTCTGGGGAGAGACAGGTCATTTGAATTGAATAACCATTTTTGAAATTGCTTTAATTACAATAAGCTACTAAGTAGAAGTTTGGAAGAAAGCTTCCAAGGGGGCGGTAATAGTCCTTCTCTTCTCTCCCAAGTTCAAGACCTTGGCTGGAATTTGACTAGCACACCCACCCAGAATCGGGGCAGGCGAAGCTCACAGTAAGCAGTCTCCATTGGTCTCAGGTGGGCAAGGTGGTACAATTCCAGCACTTATCTTTATGGCAGTTTTAAATCCAATACAGGGATAGAGAATTTCCATCAAAAGGAAGCTCAGATGCAAACACCTTTGACTTTGCAGGTGTGTGGTGTGTGTGCTGTGATTGGGGCTGAGTTTACCTTCTGGAATATTTTTATATTTTTACCTGGATGGATTCTTAGCTCAATAAGAACTAACCCTGTGTCTTATAAAAACTAACACCGTGTTTTAAAGAAACAGAGAAACATAGAATATAGGAGCAGGAGTAGACCATTTGGCCTTTTGTGCCTGCTTTACCATTCAACATGGTGATTCCTGATCGTCTAGCTCAACACCATCTTCCAATGCTTTCTCCATACCCTATGATAACATTAGAGTCTAGAAATCTATCTATTTCCTTCCTAAATATATTGAGTGATTTGGTCTCCACAGCTGTCTATGGTAGGAAGTTCCACAGGTTTACCACCCTCTGTAAAAAAAAATTATTTCCTCACCTCATTTGTAAATGGCTGCTCCATATCATGACATTATGCTCCTTATTCTAGGTTCTCCAGTCAGAGGAAACAACATCCAGTCTGTTCAGCCCTGTCAGAATTTCTTACAGTCAATTAGATCCCCTCTCATTCTTCTAAATTCAGGTGAATACAGGCTTAGTCGATCAAATCCCTCCTCATATGACAATCCAGTCATCCCAGGAATCAGTCCTTGGCTGCAACCTCTCCATGGTGAGTATATCCTTTCTTAGACCAGGGGGCAAAGACTGCAAACAGTACTCTGGGTGTGGTCTTACCAAGACCTTATGCAGAGGCAGTAATGCATCCTTGCTCCGGTACTCAAGCACTCATGAAATGAATAGAACATAGAACATAGAACATAGAACATTACAGCGCAGAACAGGCCCTTCGGCCCACGATGTTGCGCCGACCAGTTTAAAAAAAAAACAACAACAATGACCCACTAACCTAAACCAATCCCTTTTCGTCCATAAACCTATCTACAGATCTCTTAAACGCCCCCAGACTAGGCGCATTTACAACTGCAGCAGGCAGGGCATTCCAATCCCTCACCACCCTCTGGGTAAAGAACCTGCCCCTGACATCTGTCCTATAACTACCCCCCCTTAGTTTAAAGCCATGCCCCCTCGTGCTAGATTTTTCCATCCGAGGAAAAAGGCTATCACTATCCACCTATCTAAACCTCTAATCATCTTATATGTTTCAATAAGATCCCCTCTTAGCCGCCTTCTTTCCAGCGAAAACAACCCCAAATCCCTCAGCCTCTCCTCATAGGATCTCCCCTCCATACCAGGCAACATCCTGGTAAACCTCCTCTGCACCCTCTCCAAAGCCTCCACATCCTTCCTGTAATGTGGGGACCAGAACTGCACACAATACTCCAAGTGCGGCCGCACCAGAGTTGTGTACAGTTGCAACATAACGCTACGACTCCTAAATTCAATCCCCCTACCAATAAACGCCAAGACACTGTATGCCTTCTTAACAACCTTATCTACTTGATTCCCAACTTTCAGGGATCTATGTACACATACACCTAGATCCCTCTGCTCCTCCACACTATTCAAAGTCCTCCCGTTAGCCCTATACTCAACACATCTGTTATTCCTACCAAAGTGAATTACCTCACATTTCTCTGCATTAAACTCCATCCGCCACCTCTCGGCCCAGCTCTGCAACCTGTCTAAGTCTTCCTGCAAACTATGACACCCTTCCTCACTATCTACCACACCTCCGACTTTGGTGTCATCAGCAAATTTACTGATCCACCCAACTATACCCTCATCCAGATCATTAATAAAAATCACAAACAGCAGTGGCCCCAACACAGATCCCTGAGGCACACCACTTGTAACCGAACTCCATGATGAATATTTACAGTCAACCACTACCCTCTGTCTCCTATCCGCTAGCCAATTCCTAATCCAGTTCCCTAGATCACCCCCAATCCCATACATCTGCATTTTGTGCAGAAGCCTACCATGGTGAACCTTATCAAACGCCTTACTAAAATCCATATACACCACGTCCACTGCCTTTCCCCCATCCACCTCTTTGGTCACTTTCTCAAAAAACTCAATAAGGTTAGTAAGGCACGACCTACCCGCCACAAAACCATGCTGACTATCTCCAATCAACTCATTACTCTCCAAATAACTATAAATGTCAATACACCATTTACTTTCCTAACTGCTTGCTGTACTTGCATGCCTATTTGTGACTGGTATACTAGGCCGCCCAGGTTCCTTTACCTGTCAATATTTCCCAATCTATCACCATTTTAATAATACTGTTTCCCCAACTCAAGTAGATACTACACATTTATTGATGTTATGCTAGCCTGCTGGACTAGTTTTTTTTTGCAATCAATGTGTTAAGAGTTAAGCACACACACTGAATTAACACTTGCATCCTGGTTATGACCAGACCACGGAGGTAAATGGAGTAATTTTCAATCCCTCTCACATGATTATAACACCAGTAAGACAGGAATGGTGGACACCAGAATTTCAAGCTAAAGATAGGTAACATGTGCTTTAAATAAATGGAATCCTTAGGTCAATGGGGAGGGTGTTGGAGAAATTGGGCCCTTTTACAGCACTTTGATTCTAAGGGCCCCATTTAACCATCACGTTGCACCCATTTTCAAGCGTGAAAACTTGGTAAAGTTGGGCATGAAACGAGTAGCACAATCTGGGCCTGTCTCAGTGCCTGCGTACCAAGGCCAAAAATGGCCACAATCGGGATTGTGCCCGAAACAGGCACAATGGACATTTAAATGTATTTGCACGCAAATTGTGCGGAGGGTGGGGAGAGTCTACAGAAGGATCTAGATAGGCTGGGCGAATGGGCCAGGAAATGGCAAATGGAATTTAATGTTGGCAAGTGCGAGGTGGTCCACTTTGGTAGGAATAATGGTAGGAAGGACTATTACTTACGTGGAGAAAAACTGCAGCAGGCGACGGTGCAGAGGGACCTCGGGGTCCTTGTGCATGAGTCGCAAAAACCCAGCCTGCAGGTGCAGCAGGTGGTCAGGAAGGCGAATGGGATGCTGGCCTTCATAGCGAGGGGGATTGAATATAAAAGTAGGGAGGTCTTGCTGCGGCTGTATAGGGCATTGGTGAGGCCGCAGCTGGAGTACTGTGTGCCGTTTTGGGTGCCGTACTTACGCAAGAATATTTTGGCCTTGGAGGGAGTGCAGAGGAGGTTTACTAGGCTGATGCCGGAGTTGAGGGGGTTGAGCTATGAGGAGAGGCTGAATAAACTAGGCTTGTACTCGTTAGAGTTTAGAAGAATGAGGGGAGATCTCATTGAGACGTATAAGATGATGAATGGGATGGATAGGATAGAGGTGGAGACACTCTTCCTGCTCAGAAAGGATAGCAGGACGAGGGGGCACAGCCTCAAGATAAAGGGGGGGTGGTTTAGAACAGAGTTGAGGAGGAACTTCTTCACTCAAAGGGTGGTGAATCTCTGGAATTCTCTGCCCGTTGAAGTGGTGGAGGCTACCTCGCTAAATATTTTTAAGACGTGGATTGATGGGTTTTTGATAAGAGAGGGGATTAAGGGTTATGGGGAGAGGGCGGGAATGTGGAACTGAGCCACGACAGATCAGCCATGATCTTATTGAATGGCGGGGCAGGCTCGAAGGGCTAGTTGGCCTACTCCTGCTCCTATTTCTTATGTTCTTATGTTCTAAATTGACTTAATGGGCTGCACTTAATCAGCACTTCCCCCTTTGCCCAACCGGAATTGGCGTGAAACAGGCATGCTCCATGTAAGTCCGATTCGGACGCTCCATCACTGACGGTTAGTGAGAAGGCAAGTGCCAAGCTTCTGTTGGCTCTCTGCTTCAGATCAGTGAGAGGGTGGGGGTGGGGGGTGGTGGGGAAGATGTATTCCTTGCCACACTATCTGTGATCAGTGGGGTTGATCGCAGACATTTTCGTGCCTTGATAAAGGGGGAACCGGCGCAGAGACAGGCGCAGATCACGCTACTTGTCTCTCACGTCCAACTTTACCAAGTTTTTGCACCCGAAAACGGGTGCAACGTGACGGTAAATTCAGGCCCATTAAGTCCTGGGGAACAAAGTATGGCTAAGGCATTTAGCAACAGACCGTCTATGGGGAAAACAGAGACAATGTTGCTGACATGAAGTGTTTCTGATGATGAATAGGATATGGGCAAAGGGAACACAAAGTTTGTAAACCTGAGAAGGCAGCCACGGAGGAAGGTAGAGCCCAGATCTCTGATATGTTTTGCTTTGTAACGTATTACATATATCGTTTCTGCAATCTAGATACATGTATATCAAGACACAGTCTCCTACTCAAATTCATTCCTTGTCTCATCTTCCTGTCTGTCCATCCCATATTTTTAAAACCTAGTCACCTACTCCCTAAACTAATCTTCTGCTTCCCTCTTTCCAAGCTTGGCACAGTGGCCTTCACTTGACTTCTCAAAGAAAGGATTAATGAAGCCACTGAAGAGGGAAGGGTGCCTTGGAGCTCTGGTTTCTGTAAGGCTGTTACAAAAATCGTACTTGATGGCAGTCAACAAAAATATTTTTTTCAGCAACGAAGGGTATTTTGATCAACATTGAGCAGCACTCTACATATAAACATGCAGAGAATTGTCTTGGCATGCTGCTCCGAAAAATGGTAATGTCATATAACTTGGCCATGAACCATGAGTCACAAGATACCTGGTGCACAGCTACCAGTCCATCACTTAAATAAATATTATAAACATTTATTTATACATCCATACAACTTTGGCTAGAAACTCTCCGTTTAATTTAAATTATAACATAGAATGAATTAAATTTAAAAATTAAGACTTTCTTAATTTTAAATGTATAAAATTATGCGGTATGTTTTAAAAATAATTGTTCTTAAACATTCCTCACTACTACTGCTACATTACATGGCCAAATGATTTCCTAATATAAAAGCTGTAGTTCTTACTGCCAACAACAGACTAATGGCAGGTGCTGAGCAACAGAATTGGCTCTGGGACCTTAGGTTCAACTCAAAAGGCATTGAGCACCTCTTCCATCCATTACAAAAATCTGATCTAGGTGTCTACCAAGAGAAAGACTGACCATATAAATCTTCTTTAATTGTGCGGAGCTTGGAAAAGCTCAAATTAGCAACATATATATTGTGACCAATAATAAATAATACAGTAGCAGAAATGTTAGCAACCTGGTATGGCAAGTCTGCCATTCGAAGATACGTTTCCATCTTCAGGCAAAAAGGAGACAGACTGGGTACTTCACATTCGGGTCGTGAGAACTGATGCAGAATAATTGCATCTTTTGAATCAAGTTTTTGCTCCTTCCTGAAAGAAAAAAAGTTACTTACTGAAAGAACACTGCTGTTAACACTTCAATACATTCACAGATAAATATTGAATCATTAGTGTGTATGACAAAACATATCCTCTGATGACCAAGTAGCAAAGACCAACAGAACAAAAGGTTTGGAAATCAGCTTAGTTACTAGCCCCATATTTCCTCACTATCCTTTACATGTGGTGGGGATGCTGGCAGCATTATTTGCAGGGCAGAGGAAGGATAGTCTAGGTTAGTGTGAGAAATGAAAGTCGTCCAGGCAATAAGCATTTTTAAATGGGTCACTTCCAATGTAGCTTGGTCCATTGGAAGTGACCAAGCTACTTCTGACAAGAAAGATCAGGCTTTATCTTCTGTTCGGGGATTACACTGATAGTAATGAGAGTACAAATCAAAAGAATCCCAATGCCTTATATAATTTGCATATTTACACTGGTGAAGAGGTTCATTAGGGTAACAGTTTTGTCACCAGATGAGTAGCCCAGAGGTCTGGAATGAATTGAAACGTTAGATTAACGCACCATACTTGTTGTATTCCATGTCTTGGCTTCCAGTGACACAGGAAGTACCAAAGGTTGCGTGAAGGTCCATAGATCTTCCAAAAAAGTTATTATAGATGAGAACTCTTTTCATCTTCTGGAAGAGCCAACCTGCTCAGCCGTAATGTCCAAATATAAGGGAGGTTTAAAGAATCCAGAATTTAAATATTAATCAGCATTTTGATTCTTTGGTTGGTTTTATTATTCAGATCAACACTTATTATATGGCCTGTGCAAATATTTTCAAATGGCAAATGCTCTAATAGAGAATCGTTTGGGACCGCTATGGACCTGATTTTACCATCTTGATTCTAAGTGCTGAATCTGGGTGCAATTCAGATCTGACTTGGAAATCTGCTTTCAGGCGCCTCATACGCACTTAGGCTGAAAAAAAATTCACGAGTCTGAATCGCGCTGTGGGCAGGGCTTAGCGCGCCAGAAATGATCAGAGCTCTAAACTGCGCGTGCGCAGTTAGAAAAAAATTTGAAAAAGTGCGCGCCTGTCAGATCACTCCTGGGCTGCAGAAAGCAAAGAAAGGAGACTGGGAGTGATGGCCCCCACAGACGTCACTGAATGCCTTTATCCATCCACCCCATCCGCTTCCCAGACCGATCGGAACCCCCTGCCCCCTCCCCCCCACCGATCACCCGCAGAGTGGCAGCAGATCCCTCTGCTCCCCCCACCAGAGGTCCATCTGCCCCCCCCTCCAATCAGTGAGTGATCAGGCCTCCCCCCACACCAGAGGTACATCTTACCTGCCACCCTCCCCGCTCCAGAGAACGATCTGACCTCACTTCCCCTGCACCCCCCCCCCCATCCCCCAGAGAATAATCTGGCCTCACTTCCCTCCTCTCTGCCCCCGAGAAGTACATCTGAACCACCTCCTCCTCCTCCACCCCCTCACCAGAAAATGATCCCTGCCACTCCCTCCACAACCAGATAATGATTGGGCCTCTCTCCTCCCTCCCCCCACATCCACCCCCCCCAACAGCATGATCTGGCCCACCACCAATCTGAGTCAGAGAACCATTGGAAGCTCTGAACTCACCTCTTCAACAGCTGGAGTGCCCAGAACAGACTTTTATTCAGCATGTCCCATTTCGGTGCGATTCCGGATCGGAGAACGCAATGGTAAAGGGGGGGAATGTTGATAAAGTTGGGCCGGCAGTTCATTAATTCAATTTAAATGCATTTAAATCGCCATCGCGCCTGTTTCAGGCACGAATCGGATCGCGGCCATTCCCAGGTCTTGGTAAAGTGACCATCTATGCAGACGCGGGTGTAGATCGCATTAGTAGCTTCAAACCCGACTTGACCACGTTTTCACGCCCGAAAATCAGGCTCTGTGTCTCAATTCTATATTCTTCTAGCTTTTTGATATTTAAGAACAACAATCTGCTTTGTATATGGCACAACATTGGGAAAAGAGGTTTGTAATTTGTTATTGCCTTAGTAATCCAGTTAAAAATTGGAGTACATATTTATACATTTTGATATGACTTTTGTGAATGGTGTAGAAAGTTAAGTTCTGAGGTTATGGACACCCATTCCACTCCCTTCAGCATGACTCCAAGAATCGTTCTCCTGTTTTCTACTTTCGTACTTCCCTACAGTATATGAATGAGAGTGTTTTAGGAGGTACTTTATGGGCTGTGAAATATTTTTGATGTCATGAGCTTGTGAATGATGCTATAGAAATATAAATTTTTTTTTGAAAATGCCAACAATTATCATCCACACAATGAACATTATAAATAATACAGTCCCATATAAAATGCATTTACAACTTTGAACTTTAACTGACTTGCATTATTTTCAGATCCTGCTCCAAACTACACTCCTTAACTATCAATTCCATCCCTTAGCCTGGGTGGCACAGTAGTTAGCATTACTGCCTCACAGCGCCAGGGACCCAGGTTCGATTCCCGGCTTGGGTCACTCTGTGTGCAGAGCCTGCATGTTCTCCTCATATCTGTGTAAGTTTACTCCAGATGTTCCAGTTTCTTCCCACAGTCCAAAGACGTGCTGGTTAGGTGCACTGGCCATGCTAAATTCTTCCTCAGTCTAACCAAACAGGTGCTGGAATATGGCAACTAGGGGATTTTCACAGTAACTTCATTGTTAATGTAAGCCTTACTTGTGACTAATAAACTTTTACTTTAATGTCAGTCTACTTGTGACACTAATAAATAACTAAACAACAGTCTGAGATAAAGCCAGTCTGTTTACCAGTTTGATCCTGAGATTAGCTTACAATCTCATATCTGTACGATCACTAATACCACCGATTTCCACCTCAAAAACATCACCGGACTTCAGCTCTTCTGCTGCTGAAACCTCCATTCATGTCTTAAGATAAAGGCAAAATACTGTGGGTATTGAAATCTAAAACAAAAACAGAAAATTCTGGAAAAACTCAGCAGGTCTGACAGCGTCTGTGGAGAGAGAATAGAACCAAGGTTTTGAGTCACCTCTGACAAAGGGTCATCCTGACTCAAAACATTTGCTCTATTCTCGCTTCACAGATGCTGTCACACCAGTTGAGTTTTTGCAACATTTTCTGTTTTAGTTCCGCTCGTGTCTTCATTACTTTGAATCTTGACTATCAAATACAATCTTGGCTGGTTCCCACATTATACCCTCCATAACCTTGAGGAGATCATCTAGAACTCTGCTGTCCATGTCTTAACTCGCAACAGGTCTCTTTCACCCTCTCACCCTTTTGCTTGTTGGCGCACATTGGCTTCTGGTCAAGCTACATCTTGACTTAAAATTTTCATCAACGTTTTCAAATTCCTCTAGGGCTCTGAACCTTTGACATATCTATGTGATCTTCAGCCTCACAAGGTATCTGTACTCCTCTAATTCTGGCCTCTTCTGCTGACAGAGGTGATCAGAGAGGGAAGGGGATCTCTCTAGATGGGGAGGAAAGTGGGTGGGGGGCATTGTAGTGATGTCCATGGGGTTGGTGGAGGCCAGTAGTCAGGCACAGGGGTCAATTGATGGAAGGGGGGGGTCCCGATGTCCATGGGAAGGATGGGGGAGAGGTGGCAGGAGATCGCCCAGTTTATGGGAGATTGGGGTGCCTCTGTAATCGCACCCCAAGAGCTCAGCAGCCAGTTTCAGCAAGCTCTGGCTCTGCACTGTCCCTCCTCTTACCCCCCTCCCTGCCCCTCAACCACCACCACTCTACTGGCAAGCATCATATACTGGTCTTTCTTTGCACAAAGCACCATAAGATTGTGACTTGCAGCTCACTGAAAAAAAAGTGCTAATCTCTTCCATTTGGCACTTAGAATTTTTTTGTAAGATTGTGCCCTCAGTTTTTTTTAACCAAATGTGGAACACCTAAAATGTAATGACTTGCTCACTTTTACTGAGTGTATTTTCCAACTTCCAGGTTGTTACCCAGAACAACTTTCAGCACAATGAAAATAAAGTAGGATAAATATCAAAGAAAGACCTTTATTGTAAACGTTTAGTGAAATACTTGTGTCACTGGACTAGTAGTACAAACCTAATTTGATCACCCCTAGATAACAGTTCCACTGCTGATAATGTGCATATGCAGCTTGAGATAACAAAAAGACCCAACTCCCCCAATGCACAGAAATGATCAAAAACACTGGGCAGCCTCCTTCTGTAAAGGTTAGGGATCCTGGCCTTTTGACTAAGATCAAGCACCAGTTGGGATCAGGTGTACTGCCTGTTCTCATCAGTTTGGATCTAGTGTGTCTCTCTTGTGAGGACCATGAATTGGACTCAATTTGAATTTGAATTGTTTTTGGAGCAAGCAAGGAGATGGATTAAGGGCTTGCCCAGTCCACTCTGGACACTGACTTTGTAACTGAGAAAAGACTAAAATTATTAAAAATGGTTAGGCCCAAATTGGAACCTATCATTTTATCCCACAGCAATAACTCCTTTCCTTTTTTGTTTATGCACATGGCATAATATCCACAACTAAGCATTTTGATTAGGTTGCAAAGGCTTTAATTTATTTATTGTGATTTTTGGGGTATATGTTCTCTCCTGAAAATTAAGTCTTATTTATAACTAGTGTCTATGAAAAGGGAGGTTAACTGATGAACAGTCCATTCTTCAGTCTGCGGTGTTTGTCAAAATAACCAAGTTGTAGTGGGTTAAATAAGTAATCCAAACTTTCTTCAATGTTTCTCTTTTTAATAACATTTGAATAATCCGATTATGGATATTAATGCAACTGGATTACATTTGAATAGACTTTCCTGAATATCACATTGTATTATGGAAACTATATTAATCTGTGAGTTGATGAGAAATTAGTTATCTAATTATTGTGACCTATAAAGAAACCAGGTGAAGTTTATGTGTATAGGATGCATATACGTATGTTATCTATACATAGAGAGCACAGAAATGTCACACATACATCCAGTGTACACACATAGGTTAGATTATGCATGTAGTTAAATTTTTGGCTATGAAATTTTGAAAAAATATTGATTCTGCTGAGTGAAGTAAACAGGTTCTTAAACCATGAGCTGCATCAAATCAACAGAATCTGTTAATGCACGGTAGAATACATTAGGAAATGTCCAATTACACAAGGGGTGTTTAAGGCATTCTGTACTGATGATTCAAGAACACAACTAAATCGTGCTAATGCATTCAATTGTGCATATAATGAATGATACACTAATAAAACTAGGTGGGCTCTCGAGCCTGACCCGATTTATATCAACCGAACTGGCCTAGTTTCAATCTGAGCAAAATACACGTTTGCACGGATTGGGTTTATTCCTTCCACTTCCAGGTATTTTCATTTTACAGGATCTGCAATTTATTCTACATAATGCCTTTCTCCTGACTCACGGCCAGTGCCACTTGTCCATGACAGTTAGCTGCCCCGGTGACCAGTCTGTGCTTGTAAGCTTCAAAGAATAGATGGGTGAGCTGTTTTGTTACCTGATTGCTAGCAATTCGTGTAAGAGATATGCAGCAGCTGCCAGCAGAGCTCCTCCGGTCAGACACAGCGTTTTCTTCCACCATGACTCTGCTCCCAGCCCTGACATGATGTTACAGTAATCCTGCAAAGGAAAGGTGATTATGTATCCATAAAAGGAGTAGTGCTCGTCAGAACCGCACAGTCCCAGGGAAAAGCTTTGATTCCTGCTCAGATCAACCACGCATGATCTGGACGGTGCAAAACCAACACCCCAGTACATGCTTCGATATTCCGCCGGATCGAACCCGAGTGACTGCGCTTTCTAAATATGAAACTATTGCAGATGATCGGGGAATTGGAATGATGTCATGCCGATATATGTTGCCGAAGAAGCAAACATGCGATGCCGCTTATGCATCTGTGCAAAACACGCAACATATTGCTCCTGCTCCTGCCCCCTTGCCTTTGTCTTCCTGGGTTTTTTTTCAGCTGTTCAGTGATGTCATTGCATGTCACATTAATCCTCTGAAGACATCAATTGCATTAACACCGAAATCATATTCTCATATTAACCGGAAAACTCCAATCCTCACAACAGCGCAGCCCATTTATGATACCATAGCTTGGGAATGTCATATTTATTGACCTTTGTAGGTTTTCAGCTGATGTTGAGGGCATGAGCTTTTTCTTCCTTCTTTCAGGAAAGCTGGTGTGTCTCTGGCTAAGCCAGCATTTATTGCCCATCCTAAATTGCTCTCAAGAAGATGCTGGTGAGCTGCCTTCTTGAACCTCTGCAGCCCATGTGATGTCAATACAGCCACAGTGCTGTACTTTAAAAAACTCCCTCCTTAAAGTTAAATGGCCAATGCTCAGAGGGGATTGGGCGAACCCAAGTCCATTCCTTGTTTGGTCCAGAAGACAAATTCAAAATCCAACTAAATCCAATTCATGATCCCCAAACAAAAGAGACAAACAATATCTAAGCTGACAAGACAATGCACCCCATCTAAGGCTTGATCTGATACTTGATTTTAACCAAAAGGCCACTGTTAGGGAGGAAGTTCCAGGATTGTGATCCAGCGACAATAAGGGAACGGCCATATATTTCCAAGTTGGGATAGTGTGCGTCTTGGAGGGAAACTTGAAGGTGGTGGTGTTCTCATATATCTGCTGCCCTTGTTCTTCTAGGGCCTTTAGGCAAGTTGGAAAGTTCTGTCGAAGGAACCTTGGTGAATTAGTGCAGTGCATCTTTTAGATGGTACACACAGCTGCCACTGTGTGTCAGTGATGGAGGGAGTGACTGTTCAAGATGGTGGACTGAGTTCCAATCATGTGGGATGCTTTGTCCAAGATGGTAGTGAACTTTTTGAGTGTTGCTGGAGCTGCATTCATCCAGCCAGGCAAGTGGACAGCATTTAATCAGACTCCTGATTTGTGCTTTGTTGATGATAGAACAGCCTTGGGAAGTCAGGAGGTGAGCTACTCACCACAAAGTATCCAGCCTTTGACCCGCCCTTGTAGTCACAATATTTAGATGGCTCGTTTAGTTAAATTTCTAATTAATGGTAACCCCACCAGCATGCTGATGGTAGGGGATTCAGTGATGGTAATTACTTTGAATGTCAAGGGTGATGCTTAAACTGACTTATCTTGTTGGAGATCATTATTGCCTGGCAACTGTATGGTGTGAATGTAACTTACCAATTATCAACCCAAGTCTGAGTGTTGCCAAGGACTTGCTGTATATGGGCACAGGCTGCTACATTATCTAAGAATTTATGGACGCTGTGCAATTATCAGAATAGCCACACTTCCACCACAACCACCTTTCTTTGTGCTGGGTATGACTCCTGATAGCATAGTTTTCCCTGATTCCCATTGATTTCAATTTTACTAGGTTTCCTTGATGCCATGATTAGTCAAATACTACCTTGATTTTAAGGGCAGTTACTCTCACCTCACCTCTGCTGTTCAACTCTTGTCCATGTTTGAACTAAGACTATTGAATCTAAAGTAGTTGGGGCAAAACCTGACTTGAAGTTTCTCATAATCTACAAATTTATCAATTTTTATAATGCAGGTATTAATGAGAATTGGGAGATTATCAGGATCAATAGTTACTTAACTGTATAAATATACATTTTCTTATGCTGCTAGTCAGATGATCATAGAATCAGGGAGGGAGACCATTTGGCCCATCTCCCTGTGCAAGTTCCAGCATGCTTTAAGGGAAATGCAGAATACAAGAACACAAGAACACAAGAAATAGGAGCAGGAGCAGGCCATCCAGCCCCTCGAGCCTGCCCCGCCATTCAACAAGATCATGGCTGATCTGTCGTGGCTCAGCTCCACATTCCCGCCCTCTCCCCACAACCCTCAATCCCCTCTCTCATCAAAAACCTATCAACCCTAGCGAGGTAGCCTCCACCACGTCAACGGGCAGAGAATTCCAGAGATTCACCACCCTTTGAGTGAAGAAGTTCTTCCTCAACTCCGTTCTAAACCGCCCCCCCTTTATATTGAGGCTGTGCCCCCTAGTCCTACTGTCCTTTCTGAGCGGGAAGAGCCTCTCCACCTCTATCCTATCCATCCCATTCATCATCTTATACGTCTCAATGAGATCTCCCCTCATTCTTCTAAACTCTAACGAGTACAAGCCTAGTTTATTCAGCCTCTCCTCATAGCTCAACCCCCTCAACTCCGGCATCAGCCTAGTAAACCTCCTCTGCACTCCCTCCAAGGCCAAAATATCCTTGCGTAAGTACGGCGCCCAAAACTGCACACAGTACTCCAGCTGCGGCCTCACCAATGCCCTATACAGCCACAGCAAGACCTCCCTACTTTTATATTCAATCCCCCTCGCTATGAAGGCCAGCATCCCATTCGCCTTCCTGACCACCTGCTGTACCTGCAAGCTGGGTTTTTGCGACTCATGCACAAGGACCCCGAGGTCCCTCTGCACCGTCAACTGCTGCAGTTTTTCGCCACGTAAGTAATAGTCCTTCCTACCATTATTCCTACCAAAGTGGACCACCTCGCACTTGCCAACATTAAATTCCATTTGCCATTTCCTGGCCCATTCGCCCAGCCTATCTAGATCCTTCTGCAGACTCTCCACACCCTCCGCGCAGTTTGCCGTTCCACCAATCTTGGTGTCATCAGTAAATTTTGACACCATACACTCGGTTCCCTCCTCCAGATCATCTATATAAATGGTAAATAGCTGAGGCCCCAGCACTGACCCCTGGGGCACTCCACTGGTTACCAACCGCCAGTCCAAATGGCACTCATTGACCCCCACTCTCTGCCTCCTATTTGACAACCAATCCTTTATCCACGCGAACACCCTACCCCCAACTCCATGCCCCCTGACCTTCTGCAATAACCTCTTGTGAGGTACCTTGTCAAACGCCTTCTGAAAATCAAGAAAGACCACATCCACCGGCTCTCCTCTATCCACCGCCCTAGACACATCCTCATAGAACTCCAATAAATTTGTCAGACACGACTTCCCCTTAACAAAACCGTGCTGTGTCCGCTCTATCAAGCAATTCCCCTCAAGATGCCTCGCTATTTCCCCCTTGATGACGGATTCTAACATTTTACCTACAACAGACGTTAAACTAACTGGCCTATAATTCCCCGCCTTCTGCCTGGCACCCTTCTTAAACAACGGCGTAACATGAGCCGTTTTCCAATCTTCCGGCACTTCCCCGGAATCCAGCGACGTCTGGAAAATAACCACCAAGGCATCCACTATCACCTCCGCCATTTCTTTCAGAACCCTCGGATGCATTCCATCCGGTCCTGAGGAATTGTCCACAATCGGTCCCTCCAGTCTGTCGAGCACCACCTCTCTAGTAACAACAATGTCATCGAGACCCTCCAATCCTACCACCTTTCCATCGCTAACACCCGGCAAATTATTCACGTCCTCCTCCGTGAAGACCGAAGAACATGGAAAACATAAAGCTGGATGGGGTTACAGAGTGTAGGTAAAGCTCTGAAGACAAGGTTAAGTTTGAT